>NC_137327.1:76052035-77252035 GCF_965287045.1 Carcharhinus amblyrhynchos
CTGTGGTTGGGGGGGAGGGGGGTTGGGGGGGGGGGACTGTGGTTGGGGGGGAGGGGGGTTGGGGGGGGGGGACTGTGGTTGGGGGGGAGGGGGGTTGGGGGGGGGGGACTGTGGTTGGGGGGGAGGGGGGTTGGGGGGGGGGGAGGGGGGTTGGGGGGGGGGGAGGGGGGTTGGGGGGGGGGGACTGTGGTTGGGGGGGGGGACTGTGGTTGGGGGGGAGGGGGGTTGGGGGGGAGGGGGGTTGGGGGGGGGGGACTGTGGTTGGGGGGGAGGGGGGTTGGGGGGGGGGACTGTGGTTGGGGGGGAGGGGGGTTGGGGGGGGGGGACTGTGGTTGGGGGGGAGGGGGGTTGGGGGGGGGGACTGTGGTTGGGGGGGAGGGGGGTTGGGGGGGGGGGACTGTGGTTGGGGGGGAGGGACTGTGGTTGGGGGGGGGGGACTGTGGTTGGGGGGGAGGGGGGTTGGGGGGGGGGGACTGTGGTTGGGGGGGAGGGACTGTGGTTGGGGGGGAGGGACTGTGGTTGGGGGGGAGGGGGGTTGGGGGGGAGGGGGGTTGGGGGGGGGGACTGTGGTTGGGGGGGGGGGACTGTGGTTGGGGGGGGGGGGACTGTGGTTGGGGGGGGGGGGACTGTGGTTGGGGGGGGGGGACTGTGGTTGGGGGGGGGGGGACTGTGGTTGGGGGGGAGGGGGGTTGGGGGGGGGGACTGTGGTTGGGGGGGAGGACTGTGGTTGGGGGGGAGGGGGGTTGGGGGGGGGACTGTGGTTGGGGGGGAGGGGGGTTGGGGGGGGGGACTGTGGTTGGGGGGGAGGGGGGTTGGGGGGGGGGGACTGTGGTTGGGGGGGAGGGGGGTTGGGGGGGGGGGACTGTGGTTGGGGGGGAGGGGGGTTGGGGGGGGGGGGACTGTGGTTGGGGGGGAGGGGGGTTGGGGGGGGGGGACTGTGGTTGGGGGGGAGGGGGGTGGGGGGGGGGGACTGTGGTTGGGGGGGAGGGGGGTTGGGGGGGGGGGACTGTGGTTGGGGGGGGGACTGTGGTTGGGGGGGAGGGGGGTTGGGGGGGAGGGGGGTTGGGGGGGAGGGGGGTTGGGGGGGGGGGGACTGTGGTTGGGGGGGAGGGGGGTTGGGGGGGGGGACTGTGGTTGGGGGGGAGGGGGGTTGGGGGGGGGGGACTGTGGTTGGGGGGGAGGGGGGTTGGGGGGGGGGACTGTGGTTGGGGGGGAGGGGGGTTGGGGGGGGGGACTGTGGTTGGGGGGGAGGGGGGTTGGGGGGGGGGACTGTGGTTGGGGGGGAGGGGGGTTGGGGGGGAGGGGGGTTGGGGGGGGGGGACTGTGGTTGGGGGGGAGGGGGGTTGGGGGGGGGGACTGTGGTTGGGGGGGAGGGGGGTTGGGGGGGGGGACTGTGGTTGGGGGGGAGGGGGGTTGGGGGGGGGGACTGTGGTTGGGGGGGAGGGGGGTTGGGGGGGGGGGACTGTGGTTGGGGGGGAGGGACTGTGGTTGGGGGGGGGGGACTGTGGTTGGGGGGGAGGGGGGTTGGGGGGGGGGGACTGTGGTTGGGGGGGAGGGACTGTGGTTGGGGGGGAGGGACTGTGGTTGGGGGGGAGGGGGGTTGGGGGGGAGGGGGGTTGGGGGGGGGGACTGTGGTTGGGGGGGGGGGACTGTGGTTGGGGGGGGGGGGACTGTGGTTGGGGGGGGGGGGACTGTGGTTGGGGGGGGGGGACTGTGGTTGGGGGGGGGGGGACTGTGGTTGGGGGGGAGGGGGGTTGGGGGGGGGGACTGTGGTTGGGGGGGAGGACTGTGGTTGGGGGGGAGGGGGGTTGGGGGGGGGACTGTGGTTGGGGGGGAGGGGGGTTGGGGGGGGGGGACTGTGGTTGGGGGGGAGGGGGGTTGGGGGGGGGGGACTGTGGTTGGGGGGGAGGGGGGTTGGGGGGGGGGGGACTGTGGTTGGGGGGGAGGGGGGTTGGGGGGGGGGGACTGTGGTTGGGGGGGAGGGGGGTTGGGGGGGGGGGACTGTGGTTGGGGGGGAGGGGGGTTGGGGGGGGGGGACTGTGGTTGGGGGGGGGGACTGTGGTTGGGGGGGAGGGGGGTTGGGGGGGAGGGGGGTTGGGGGGGAGGGGGGTTGGGGGGGGGGGGACTGTGGTTGGGGGGGAGGGGGGTTGGGGGGGGGGACTGTGGTTGGGGGGGAGGGGGGTTGGGGGGGGGGGACTGTGGTTGGGGGGGAGGGGGGTTGGGGGGGGGGACTGTGGTTGGGGGGGAGGGGGGTTGGGGGGGGGGACTGTGGTTGGGGGGGAGGGGGGTTGGGGGGGGGGACTGTGGTTGGGGGGGAGGGGGGTTGGGGGGGGGGGGACTGTGGTTGGGGGGGAGGGACTGTGGTTGGGGGGGGGGGACTGTGGTTGGGGGGGAGGGGGGTTGGGGGGGGGGGACTGTGGTTGGGGGGGAGGGACTGTGGTTGGGGGGGAGGGGGGTTGGGGGGGAGGGGGGTTGGGGGGGGGGAGGGGGGTTGGGGGGGGGGGACTGTGGTTGGGGGGGGGGGGGACTGTGGTTGGGGGGGGGGGACTGTGGTTGGGGGGGGGGGGACTGTGGTTGGGGGGGAGGGGGGTTGGGGGGGGGGACTGTGGTTGGGGGGGAGGGGGGTTGGGGGGGGGGGACTGTGGTTGGGGGGGAGGGGGGTTGGGGGGGGGGGGGACTGTGGTTGGGGGGGGGGGACTGTGGTTGGGGGGGAGGGGGGTTGGGGGGGGGGGGGACTGTGGTTGGGGGGGAGGGGGGTTGGGGGGGGGGGACTGTGGTTGGGGGGGAGGGGGGTTGGGGGGGGGGGACTGTGGTTGGGGGGGAGGGGGGTTGGGGGGGGGGGGACTGTGGTTGGGGGGGAGGGGGGTTGGGGGGGGGGGACTGTGGTTGGGGGGGAGGGGGGTTGGGGGGGGGGGACTGTGGTTGGGGGGGAGGGGGGTTGGGGGGGGGGGACTGTGGTTGGGGGGGAGGGGGGTTGGGGGGGGGGGACTGTGGTTGGGGGGGAGGGGGGTTGGGGGGGGGGGACTGTGGTTGGGGGGGAGGGGGGTTGGGGGGGGGGGACTGTGGTTGGGGGGGAGGGGGGTTGGGGGGGGGGGACTGTGGTTGGGGGGGAGGGGGGTTGGGGGGGGGGGACTGTGGTTGGGGGGGAGGGGGGTTGGGGGGGGGGGACTGTGGTTGGGGGGGAGGGGGGTTGGGGGGGGGGGGACTGTGGTTGGGGGGGAGGGGGGTTGGGGGGGGGGGGACTGTGGTTGGGGGGGAGGGGGGTTGGGGGGGAGGGGGGTTGGGGGGGGGGACTGTGGTTGGGGGGGAGGGGGGTTGGGGGGGGGGACTGTGGTTGGGGGGGGGGAGGGGGGTTGGGGGGGAGGGGGGTTGGGGGGGGGGACTGTGGTTGGGGGGGGGGGAGGGGGGTTGGGGGGGAGGGGGACTGTGGTTGGGGGGGGGGGAGGGGGGTTGGGGGGGAGGGGGGTTGGGGGGGGACTGTGGTTGGGGGGGGGGGACTGTGGTTGGGGGGGAGGGGGGTTGGGGGGGGGGACTGTGGTTGGGGGGGAGGGGGGTTGGGGGGGGGGACTGTGGTTGGGGGGGGGGAGGGGGGTTGGGGGGGGGGACTGTGGTTGGGGGGGGGGAGGGGGGTTGGGGGGGAGGGGGGTTGGGGGGGGGGAGGGGGGTTGGGGGGGAGGGGGGTTGGGGGGGGGGACTGTGGTTGGGGGGGGGGGAGGGGGGTTGGGGGGGAGGGGGACTGTGGTTGGGGGGGGGGGAGGGGGGTTGGGGGGGAGGGGGGTTGGGGGGGGACTGTGGTTGGGGGGGGGGGACTGTGGTTGGGGGGGAGGGGGGTTGGGGGGGGGGGACTGTGGTTGGGGGGGAGGGGGGCTGGGGGGGGGGGTTGGGGGGGGGGGACTGTGGTTGGGGGGGAGGGGGGTTGGGGGGGGGGGGACTGTGGTTGGGGGGGAGGGGGGTTGGGGGGGGGGGGACTGTGGTTGGGGGGGAGGGGGGTTGGGGGGGGGGGACTGTGGTTGGGGGGGAGGGGGGTTGGGGGGGGGGGGGGACTGTGGTTGGGGGGGAGGGGGGTTGGGGGGGGGGGGGACTGTGGTTGGGGGGGAGGGGGGTTGGGGGGGGGGGGGACTGTGGTTGGGGGGGAGGGGGGTTGGGGGGGGGGGGACTGTGGTTGGGGGGGAGGGGGGTTGGGGGGGGGGGGGACTGTGGTTGGGGGGGAGGGGGGTTGGGGGGGGGGGGACTGTGGTTGGGGGGGAGGGGGGTTGGGGGGGGGGGGACTGTGGTTGGGGGGGAGGGGGGTTGGGGGGGAGTAGGGGTGGGAGGGGTTGGGGGGGAATGGGGTTGGGGGGGGCTTTAAACTAATTTGGTGGGAGGGATATGGTGTGGAGGTAGAGTAGGAAGTAATGTATAGCCAAATAGAGAAGAAAAAAATTAGTCTGTCCTGAAAGAATAATTATAGACAATCTAAGGCACACGGGAGTAGTATGGCAAGGCTGGATGACATTTTGATGCAAGGAGTCTTGCGAGGAAGGCAGATGAGTTGAGAGTGTTGATTAACACAGGAATATGATATTACTGCTATCTCAGATATATTGTTGAGAGGCAGGACTGGGGTGTAGAATCTATAGGCAAGAAAGGAGGGATGTTGTGAAAGACGAGGTGGTGTCTCAACATTGGTGAAGGTGTCAATTACTGAAGTAAGGAGGGATAGCATCTTCGAAGGTTTATCAAATGAGGCCGTACGGGTAGAACTTAGAAACAAAAGTGAGGCAATCACATTGCTTAGAGTGTAAACTATAGGCTCCCAAACAGTCAGATAAAAGGGCATATATGGAGGCAAATCTCTGAGAATTATAAGAATAATAGGGTAATAATAATAGAGAATTTCAACTTCCCCAATATTAACTAGGATAGTCAAAGGCTTAGAGAGGACGGAATTCTTAAAATGCATCCAGAAGAACTTTTTATTCTAATACATAAAAAGTCCTATAAGAAAGAGGATGGTGCTGAACCTAGTTTTGGGGAATGAAGCTGCACAAGTGTTAGAAGTTTCAGTAGGGGAGCATTTTGGAAACAAATGACCATAACTCAGTAGGATTTAAGATGATTATGGAATGGAACAAAGATGGACTGGAAATAAAGTTCTGAATTGGGGAGAGACAATTTTAATACGATAAGACAGGATCTAGTCAATGTTAACTGGAGCAGCTACTTGTAGGAAGGCCCACATCAGGGAAGAGGGATTTGTTCAAAAAGGAAATGAGAGTGCAAAGTCAACATGTTCTCATGAAAATGGAGAATGGGAGCAACAAATCCAGAGAACCCTGGATGTCAAGGCACATCCTGGGTTGGATAATGAAAAATGGGGAGGTTTATGTCAGATACAGAGGGCTTAAACCGCAGGGGAATATAGAAAGTGCAGGTACTTAAAAAAGAAACTGGGAGAGCGAAGAGGGGAGCATGAAAAATCAATGGCTGAAAAAGGAAAATTCAAAGGTGCCTTATAAGTATATTAAGGGCATGCAGATGACCAGGGAAAGAATAGGACCCATTAAGGACTAATGTGGAGTTAGAAGATGTAGGTAAGGTTTTAAATGGGTACTTTGCATCTATGTTCATCATGGAGAAGGTGGTGTAGGTATAGAAATCAGAAAGGGGTACTGTGATTTACATGAGCAACAACATTGAGAGGGAGGAGGTATTAATGGTTTTAATAGGCCTAAAAGTGGATATATCGCAGGCGCAGATGAGATGTATCCTAGGCTGCTATGGGAGGCAAGGGAGGAGCTAGCAAGGGCTCTGATGTTAATTTTCAAATCCTTTATGGCCACAGAAGAGGTGGCAGAGGACTGCAGGGTTGCTCATGTGGTACCATTATTCAAGTAGGGAAAACCAGGAAATTAAAGGCCAATGAGTCTAACTTCAGTGATAGGGAAACTATTAGAAAAAGTTCTGAGAGACAAAATTAATTTCTATTTGGGGAGGCAAGAATTAATCAAAAAAGTCAACATGGTTTTGCCAAAGAGCGATCATGTCTTACATATTTGACTGAATTTTTTGAGGAGATGACAAGGTGTGTAGATGAGGGTAATGCAGTTGATGTAGGCTACATGGACTTTGATAAGGCTTTTGACAAAGCCCCATATGGGAGGCTAATGAAGAAGGTAACAGCCCATGAGATCCAGGGCAATTTCACAAACTGGATCCAAAACTGGCTTTGTGACAGGAGACAGAGGGTGAAGGTCGAAGGTTATTTTTGTGACTGGAAGTCTGTATCCAGTGCTGTTCATGATGTGGAGATGCTGGCGTTGGACTAGGGTAAATAAAGTAAGAAGTTTCACACCAAGTTAAAGTCCAACAGGTTTATGTGGTAGCAAACGCCACTAGTTTTCGGAGCGCTGTTCCTTCGTCAGGTGAGTGGAGAGTTCTGATTGCAAACAGGGCATATAAAGACACACACTCAGATTACAGCATACTGATTAGAATGTGAGACTTTACAGCTAATCAAGTCTTAAAGGTGCAGACAATGTGAATGAAGATAGCATTAAGCATAGGTTAAAAAGAGATGTGTACTGTCTCCAGACAGGGCAGTGAGATGTTGCAAGCCCAGGCAAGTCATGGGGGTTACAAATAGTGTGACATGAACCCAAGAACCCAGTTGAGGCCATCCACGTGTGCGGAACTTGGCTATCAGTCTCTGCTCAGCGACTCTGCACTGTCATGTGTCGTGAAGGCTGCCTTGGAGAATGTTTACCTAAAGATTAGAGGACGAATAGCTGTGACTGCTGAAGTGTTCACCAACAAGAAGAAAACAGTCTTCCTACTGATTGTCGAGCAGTGTTCATTCATCCATAGCATCTGTCATGGTCTCCCCAATGTACCATGCCTCAGGACATTCTTTCCTGCAACGTATCAGACAACGTTGGCTGAGTCATAAGAGTATGTACTGTGTACCTGGTAGATGGTGTTCTCACATGAGATGATGGCATCTGTGTCGATGATCTGGTATGTCTTGCAGAGGTTGCTTTGGAAAGGTGTGTGGTGTCGTGGTCACTGTTTTCCTGAAGGCTGGGTAGTTTGCTGTGGGCAATGGTCTGTTTGAGGTTATGTGGTTGTTTGAAGGCAAGTGGGGGTGTGGGGATGGCCTTGGCGAGATGTTTGTCTTCATCAATGACATGAAGACTCCGGAGAAGATGTTGTAGCTTCTACGCTCCAGGGAAGTACTGGATGACGAAAGGTACTCTGTCCATCGTATCCCTTGTTTGTCTTCTGAGGAGGTTGGTGTGGGTCTTCACTGTGCGTGTCAGAACTGTCAATGAGTTGAGCGCCACATCTTGTTCTTATGAGGCATCTTTCAGCATCTGGAGGTGTCAGTTGCGATCCTCCTCATCTGAGCAGATCCTGTGTATACGGAGGGCTTGTCTGTAGGGGATGGCTTCTTTAACGTGTTTAGGGTGGAAGCTGGGGAAGTGGAGCATCGTGAGGTTATCTGTGGACTTGCAGTCCACTGAGGTGCTGAGATGAATGTCCTTAATGGAGATGCGTGTGTCCAAGAATGCAGCCAATTCCGGAGAGTAGTCCATTGTGAGTCTGATGGTGGGATGGAACTTGTTGATGTGATCATATAGTTGTTTCAGTGATTGTTCACCATGAGTCCAAAGGAAGAAAATGCCATTGATGTATCTAGTGTATAACATTGGTTGAAGGGCCTATGCGATGAAGGAGTCTTGTTCGAGCCTGTGCATGAAGATGTTGGCATGTTGAGGTGCGAATTTGGTCCCCATGGCTGTTCCATGTGTCTGGATGAAGAACTGGTTGTTGAAGGTGAAGACATTGTGGTCCAGGATGAAGCGGGTGAGTTGTAAAATTGCATCTGGAAACTGGCAGTTGTCAGCGTTGAGTACTGAGGCAGTTGCAGCAATGCCATCGTCGAGGGGGATGCCGGTGTAGAGTACCGAGACATCCATTGTGACGAGGAGTGCCCCTGGTTCAACTGCTCGATTGAGCAGTTGTTGAGCATCTCAAGGCTGACAACTGCCAGTTTCCAGATGCAATTTTACGACTCATCTGCTTCATCCTGGACCACAATGTCTTCACCTTCAACAACCAGTTCTTTATCCAGACACACAAAACAGCCATGGGGACCAAATTCGCGAAGGCTCAAACAAGACTTCTTCACTGCACAGGACCTTCAACCGATGCTATACACTAGATACATCGATGACATTTTCTTCCATTGGACTCATGGTGAACAATCACTGAAACAACGACATGATCACATCAATAAGTTCCATCCCACCATCAGACTCACCGTAGACTACTCTCCAGAATCGGTTGCTTTCTTGGACACAAGCATCTCCATTAAGGATGGTCACCTCAGCACCTCACTATCCCGCAAGCCCACGGATAACCTCATGATGCTCCACTTCTCCAGCTTCCACTCTGAACATGTTAAAGAAGCTATCCCCTACGGACAAGCCCTCCATATACACAGGATCTGCTCAGATGAGAAGGATCACAACAGCCACCTCCAGACGCTGAAAGATGCTTTCATAAGAACAGGATATGACGCTCGACTCATCGATCGACAGTTCCGGTGCACCACAGTGAAAAACCGCACCGACCTCCTCAGAAGACAAACATGGGATATGGTAGACAGAGTATCCTTTGTTGTCCAGTACTTCCCCGGAGCGGAGAAGCTAAGACTTCTTCTCCGGAGTCTTCAACATGTTTGTCTTCATCAATGACATTTCGCTAAGGCCATCCCCACACCCCCACTTCCTGCCTTCAAACAACTGCATAACTTCAAACAGACCACTGTCTGCAGCAAACTACCCAGCCTTCAGGAGAATAGTGACCACGACACCACACAACCCTGCCACAGCAACCTCTGCAAGACATGCCAGATCATCGACACAGATGCCATCATCTCATGTGAGAACACCATCCACCAGGTACACGGTGCATAGTCTTGCAACTCAGCCTACCTGATACGCTGCAGGAAAGAATTGTCCTGAGACATGGTACATTGGGGAAACCATGCAGACACTACGACAACGGATGAATGAACACTGCTCAACAACCAGCAGACAAGATTGTTCTCTTCCTGTTGGCGAACACTTCAGCGGTCATGGGCATCCGGCCTCTGATCTTCAGGTAAGCGTTCTCCAAGGCGGCCTTCACGACACACGACAGCGCAGACTCACTGAGCAGAGACTGATAGCCAAGTTCTGCGCACACGAGGATGGCCTCAACGGGGATCTTGGGTTCATGTCACACTAATTGTAACCCCCATGATTTGCCTGGGCTTGCAATATCTCGATTACTGTCCTGTCTGGAGACAATACACATCTCTTTAACCTATGCTTAATGCTATCTCCATTCACACTGTCTGTACCTTTAAGACTTGATTAACTGTAAAGACTCGCATTCTAATCAGTATTTGATAATCTGAGTGTGTGTCTTTATATGCTCAGTTTGTGATCAGAACTCCCTGCACACCGGACAAATGGGCAGAGCTCCAAAAGCTAGTGGTGTCTGCTACCAAATAAACCTGTTGGACTTTAACCTGGTGTTGTGAGACTTCTTCCAGTGCTGTTTCACAGGGAATGGTGCTGGGTCCCTTATTGCTTATACTGTACATTAATGATCTGGACGTAAATGTCAGAGGGATGACAAGTAAGTTTGCAAATTACACAAAAATTGGTTGCGCGTTAACTAGTGAGGAACAAACCCTTAGGCTACAGGACAATATAGATGGGTTGGTTCAATGGGCGGAACAGTGGCAAATGGAATTTAACCCTGAAAAATGTGAGGTAATGCATTTTGGGAGGATTAACAAGGCAAGTGACAGTGAGGAAGGTTATTTCCAATTGCAGCAAGATCTTGATCAATTGGGCCAGTGGGCTGACGAATGGCAGATGGAGTTAAATTTAGACAAATACGAGGTGATGCATTTTGGTAGATTGAACCAGGGCAGGACTTACTCAGTTAATGATAGGGCGTTAGGGAGAGTTACAGAACAAAGAGATCTAGGGGTACATGTTCATAGCTCCTCGAAAGTGGAGTCACAGGTGGACAGAGTGGTGAAGAAGGCATTTGGCATGCTTGGTTTCATCGATCAGAATATTGAATACAGGAGTTGGAACGTCTTGTTGAAGTTGTACAAGACATTGGTTAGGCCACACTTGGAATACTGTGTGTAATTCTGGTCACCCTATTATAGAAAGGAAATTATTAAACTAGAAAGAGTGCAGAAAAGATTTACTCAGATGCTACCGGGACTTAATGGATGGAGTTATAAAGACAGGCTGAATAGACTGGGACTTTTTTCTCTGGAGCATAGGAGGCTGAGGGGTGACGTTATAGAGGTCGATAAAATAATGAGGGGTATAGACAAGGTAGATAGTCAGTATCTCTTCCCAAAGGTAGGGGAGTCTAAAATTAGAGAGCGTAGGTTTAAGGTGAGAGGGGAGAGATACAAGAATGTCCAGAGGGGCAATTTTTTCACACAGAGGGTGGTGAGTGTCTGCCAGAGGTAGTAGTAGTAGAGGCGGGTACAATTTTATCTTTTAAAAAACATTTATAAAGTTACATGGGTATGATGGATGTAAAGGCATATGGGCCAAATGCAGGCAATTGCGATTAGTTTAGGGGTTTTTTAAAAAAAAAGGGTGGCATGGACAAGTTGGGCCAAAGGGCCTGTTTCCATGCTGTAAACCTCTAGGACTCTGTTAGAATATACAATGAATGGTCGGATCCTAGGAAGTACAGAGGACCAGAGTGCCCTTGGTGTGCAGGTCCATAGATCTCTGAAGACAGCAGGATAGATAGATAAGGTGGTTAAGAAGGCATATGGGATACTTGCCTTTATTAACCAAGGCACTAAATATAAGAACAGGGAGGTTACAATGGAGCTGCAAAATACACTGGTTAGGCCACAGCTGGAGCACTGTGTGCAGTTCTGGTTGCCACACTATGGAAGTGGAAATAAAAGCAAAATATTGTGGATGCTAGGATCTGAAACAAAAAACAGAAAATGCTGGAAAATCTCTGACAGCATCTGTGGAGAGTGAAAGTCAGAGCAGCACTTTAAAACATTGGCTCTATGCTTTCTCTGCAGATGCTGTCAGACCTGATGAGATTTTCCAGCATTTTCTGTAAAGGAAAGAAGTGATTGCACTCGTGAAGGTGCAGAGAAGATTCACCAGGATGTTGTCTAGGCTGGAGCGTTTCAGCTATCAAGAGAAACAGGATAAACGGGTTGTTTTCCCTGAAGCAGAGAAGAGTCACAGGACACCTGATTGAGGTGTATAAAATTATGAGGGGCATAGATGGCGTGGATAGGAAGGAACTTTTTCCCTTAGCTGAGGGGTCAATAACCAGTGGGCATGAATTTAGGTTAAGGAGGTTTATAGATATGAGAAAAATTTTTTTCACCCAGTAAGTAGTAGGTATCTAGAACTCACTGTCTGACAGGTAAAGATGGGAATCCTCACAACATTTAAGTATTTAGATGAGCACGTGAAATGCCCGAGCACACACACTACAGGTAAGCTGCTGGAAAATGGGATCAGAATAAATAGGTCCTTAATGGCTGGCATGGACATGATAGGCCGGAAAGCCTCTTTCCATGTAAATCTCTATGGCTCTAGGCACTGAAGTGAATTGAATAGAACAAGTGCAAAAGGCCCTGGAAGAAATATTGTAGGAACATAGGAGCAGAAGTAGGCCATTCTTCCCTTTGAGCCTGCTCCAGCATTCAGTAAGATCTTGGCTGATTTTGTTTGTGTTTCAACTCCGCTTTGCTTTCTGCTCCCCATAACCCATGACTCTCTTTGTCTGTCGAAAACCTGTTGAACTCTGCTTTGGATAAATTCAATTACAACCTCCACTACTTTCTGGGGAGAATTCCACAGACTAAGGATCCTTCGAGAGAAAAAACATGTCTTTGCACTTACATATACATCTTCATGTCTCATATTCCAAAATATCAATCTTGAAAGCCAATAATGTGCTATTTTCTTAGAGCCTTCACACAGCCAGTAGATATTATACTTGCTTATAAGTATCTTCACTAATGCTGAACAATGAAGGATTCCATTGTTTTACATTTCTATTGCAAAATCAATGTATCTGGAGCATGTTAGGGTGGCATAGTGGTTAGCAGTGCTTCCTCACAGTGCCAGGGACCCAGGTTCAATTCCAACCTTGGATAAATATCTGTGTGGAGTTTGCACATTTCCCCCATGTCTGCATAGGTTTCCTTCAGGTTGTCTGGTTTCTTCCCACAGTCCAAAGATGTGGTTAAGTGGATTGGCCAAGATAAAAAAAAAGCTCCATCGTGTCCCACGATATGTAGATTAGATGGATTAGTCATGGAAGTGTGTGAGGTTAGGGAAATAGGGAGGGGGAGGGAGCCTGGGTAATACATTTTGCCAGGCAGTTGGTGCAGACTGTAGGGATTCTATGATGGTTGACAGTGAAACTCTTAATCATGTGCAATTCATAAATAATTAGTTATCATATGTCTGAAAGCTTTGATTCCTGTAATACTAGGGGACAGAGGGGGCATTAATGTTTTCTTACCATGGTTAATTACATTTAAAGTGTAAAGCATGTCAAACAGTGACTTGTAGAAAGGATGGCAAATTGACGAATGAACCTACTCAAATTGTTGTGATTTGCACCCACCTAGAGGTCACTGTAGGACTTGGAGATCTCTGGTCATCTTGCGCATGAGTAATCCAGGTCCTGGGTGTGGTTACTGGTGTTGCCCATCACTATAATACAAAAGAAATCATAACATATGATTAAGGTTAAATATTTTACATCTTACTGATCCTAAAAAAGTTCATCCCAGAAATATGTTTGCAACACTATTTATCTCCTTTGATAAAGCTGCCTTCAAAGGCAAGTGCGTTTCTCTGTTTTCCTTCCTTTGATCCTTCGTCCCATTATTTGCTGTGTAAAATACTTTTGTTGAATTTCTCCTGGCAGGTTCAAAAGTCTTATTTGTGTTCTTCCCTTTTTCAAATGCTTCTTTTTGTTTGCAATTACAGGATTATGCAAAATATTCCCCCTCCAAAGTTTATATGTTGTACTGGATGTTCTTGCTGATTTTGTCATGCTTGCAACACTGCTACAAAGAGATGACAAAAGGTCTCCGACCTTGTTCCTCCACAGATGCTGTCATAACTGCTCAGTGCTTCCTGCATTTGTTTTATTTTAGTTCAGCTTTGTCCTCATGGTTCACTGTCCAACAACCAGCATCTAAACAGGTTATTATTCAGCATGTCCAAGATTTGCTGGCTTGAGCCACAAGCGCTTCAAGACGACAACAAATATCTTCAAAAGCACTTCCAACCCTAAGACGAAAACAGTAGACCCTCTTCCTCCTCACCCAATTCAACAAAAACAATTTCAAACTGTTAGCTTAAATGTTTTAATTAAAATCTTAAGCTGTAGAAAATGCTGAATTAAAATGTTTTGGTATTGTAATAATTCTTGTCCACCAGTTTAGGGAAAAACAACAACACATCACCTCCCAAAATTGTCTGGAACAGCAACTCCAGATTGTCAAGGTGATCCCCATCCTGCTCCCTGATTGGGACCCCACGTCACTGGACTCAGTTATATCAATAGATACTTAACAATTTTCAGTTATGGAGGATTTTCTATTCTTACAGCTCTTGCATATCATATTGAATTTCCTTTGGCCATCAGATGGTGACAATGATATACCATAGTGCATATTTGGATCATTGTTGTGTGTAACTGAAGTTTTTGTTTTGAGCTTTGGATGATCTCAGATTTAGAGTGTGGGAGACCAGTCAGGAGTGCATTTGAAACAAATCAGGTCTAGACGTAAAAACAGGTATAGAATTAGGGCTTCAGCAGTAATCAAATTGAGGCAGGAGCAGAGTCGGGTGATGTTATGCAGGTGGGTCATCATCAAATATTGAAACTGTCTACTGAAATATAGTAAGCTATTTAGGTGTTGTAGATTTGACGTTATGATATGCTGTTATAAATGACAATAATCATCAACTTTGTGAGCTCTTTTCTATGTTAACATACTTTATCACAAAAGGACTGATTTTAATAAAAGGATGTTCCAGTTTTTTTTCAGCAAGCACATGACAAATGAATCTTTCAGTTATGGTCCTCAGTAACAACCTTTAGTTACAAATAGTCTCTCAAAGAATATCCTACAATGTAAAACAAGCATAACAAAGTTTAAAAATAAATACTTTACAAAGTATTATATTACACTTCAAAGTTGAAACCTTAATGTTCTTCACCTGTATTCTTAAGTATGCTATCAAGGATCTTGAAGAAGGATTGTATCTCTGATACAGTATTGCCAGCTCACTCTTTGACCTACAACACCTCAATGCAAAAACCAAAACTTACGAAAAACTCATCCAGAAATTCCTTTTTGCAAATGATTGTGCCTTAATGCCTCTCAAAGTGAGAGGTTTACCAATTGTGGTTGACAGATTTTCAAAGGCTTCAAAACTATTTACATTGACCGTCAGACTTGGAAAGACTGAGGTTCTTGCCAAATTCCAGAGTTGTTCAACCAGATGTCTCCATCAATTATGCCAGGCTGAGGATTGTTAATAGTTTCAAATGCCTTGGAACCATAATCTCCAAGGACATTGTTCAACGGCATTTTGCTTGATACTGAGATATCAGCCACGATCAGCAAGGCAAGCGAGGAACTCAGAAGGCTTTGCACCGAAGTTGTACACCACCAAAGCATTAGACTGTTCACGAAAATCAAGATGTACAATGATCTTGTCATTACTTCCTTCGTTTAACTCAGCCTTGGACTTTATATCGCAAACACATAAGGCAGTTGGAATAAATTCACATGCGTACTCCATCTTCTGCATCTACTAGCAAGACTGGATCACAAACATGGAAATCTTAGAGCTCAGACAGCAAGTATTGAGACAATGCTCCTGAAACCCAACTGCGTTGGGTAGGGCATGTAATTAGAATGGAGAGCCATCACATTCCAACCGGGGAGCAGGATAACTGTCACCAACACTAAATTCCACCCTTTGTGTCATACTCTGAAATTGTTGTCCTTTGCAATTCTTGATTAGTCTAATTAAATGTAAATGAACTTATTCCAAGCAGTTGACAATTAAAACATAGCGAAAAAAATCCAAGACGGAAATACAAAAGCCTATTGTTTGCTGGAGCAGACAAGTGAGGGAGCAGAGAGTCAGATAAGAAATTACCTGTTAAAAACCTGTTTAAATAAGTTTAAAGCACTTTCGTAGTAAGAACTTACCTTGTAGAACTGTTTAAATCATTCAAAAGCATTTTTGCGGGCTTTTTGTATTTACCGCTTTAAGAATTCTAAGGGAGTAGATAGCAGGGATTTGTGGGTGAGCAGGCTTTAAAACAGCGCCAGGTTTAAATGGAGGCCTGGTGTAGACAGCGGGCAGCGTCGGAGGGGGCAGCGGAGTGAGAGGGAAGCAGAGTGAGCTATTAGGGCTTAGGATCAAAGGGCTAGGGAGAAAAAGGGCCAGGTAAGTTCGTGTGGAAATTTTTACTACTACAGTGAATAATAGAGGGGCATGTGATGTGCTGTTTCTGTATGATGTGGGAGCTGGTGGACCCCAGGGTCCTTCCCAGTGACCATATCTGCAGTAAGTGCAGGTTGCTGGAGGAGCTCCAGCTCAAGATAGATGAGCTGGCCTCTGAGCTTCAGACACTGAGGCTCATCAGGGGGAGAGAGGGTGCCATTGTCAATGGGGTACAAGGGACATCCACCCCCCTCTAGACTGGCTAACTCTAAGGGTCAGGAACAAGAGGGGGCTGGCTGCTGAGAGGAGGAAGGAGGGTGGGAACCAGAGGAAGGAGGGTGGGGACCGGATGCCTCAGCCTCTCAATCTGCATAACAGGTTTGAGGTTCTTGCTTCCAGTGTGGACGAGAACAAGGGAGGTGAGGTTGGTGAGCAAACTGCACACAGTACAGTGATGCAAACGCAGGATATAGGCAAAGAGAAGGTGATAAGGAACGTAGTCGTAATTGGGGACAGTGGGGTTGTGACACTGTCCTTTGTCACAATGACAAAGTGCACAGAAGGGTGTATTGTCTGTCTGGTGCTCGGGTAAAGGATGTCACATCTGGGCTGCAGAGGAACCTGGAGTGGGAGGGTGAGAATCCGGTCGTTGTAGTACATGTGGGTGCCAACGACATAGGCAAAATGCAAACTGAGGATCTGGGGAGGGAGTATGAAAAGCTGGGAATGGAATTAAAAAGTAGAACCGACAAGGTGGTTATCTCTGCACTACTGCCTGAACCGAGTGCAGATGGGCGTAAGGTTGATAAGCTTAAGGAAGTGAATGGGTGGCTCAGGGATTGGTGTGGGAGGAATGGGTTTGAATTTATGGGGCATTGGCATCAGTATTGGGGTAGGTGGGACCTGTTCAGGTGGGATGGCGTTGGTCTGAACCGTGCTGGGACCAGAGTCCTGGCGAATCGTGTAAATAGGACTGTAGGTAGGGCTTTAAACTAATTGGGGGGGGGAGGGTGCGAGGGTAGGTGACATTACAGGGTTTAAAGTTAAGGAGAGGGTACAGGTAAGGGAAGAGGCCAAGGATGTCCCAATAATAAAGGGAGTAGGGGGCGTGAGTATGGTTGGTGGCGTTCTGGCAAATAGGGTCCAGGTGAAGGCTGGGATGAAGGCACTTTATCTAAATGCACGAAGCATTCGGAATAAAGTGGATGAGCTGGTGGCGCAGATCAGCACAAATGGATATGATCTGGTGGCCATTACAGAGACGTGGCTGCAAGGTGACAGGGACTGGGAGCTGAATGTCCAGGGGTATCAAGTGTTTAGGAAGGATAGGTGGGAGGAAAAGGGGGGGGGGGCGCGTAGCTCTGCTGATTAAGGATAGCATCAGTGTGGTAGCAAGGGATGATATAGGAACCAAAGAGCGGAAAGTGGAATCGTTGTGGGTGGAGATTAGGAACAGCAAAGGGAGGAAGACGCTGGTGGGTGTCGTCTATAGGCCCCCAAATAATGATCTGGAGGTGGGGCGGGCTGTTAACGTGCAAATAAGTGCAGCGTGTAGGAATGGAACGGCAATAATTATGGGGGATTTCAATCTACATATTGATTGGTCGACCCATGTTGGACGCGGTGGGCTCGAGGAGGAGTTCTTGGAATGCTGCCGGGATAGTTTCCTTGAACAGTGTGTGTTGGAGCCGATGAGGGAGCGAGCTATCTTGGATCTGGTGTTATGTAACGAGGCGGGTAGAATTAGGGACCTTGTGGTGAAGAATCCTCTTGGGGAGAGTGATCATTGTATGGCGGAGTTTCTGGTGCAGATGGAGGAGGAGAAAGTGGGTTCCCGGACACGCGTCCTTTGTTTGAACAGAGGGGAGTACGGAAGGATGAGAGAAGAATTGGCGAATGTTGACTGGGGGAGTGCGTTGGAAGGTAGGTCTGCTGAGGAGCAGTGGAGGATCTTTAAGGAGATCTTTCTTGGTGCTCAGCAGAAATTTATTCCGATGGTCAAAAGGACCGTAGGAGGAGAGGTAATAAGCCATGGATAACGAAGGAGGTGAAGGAAAGTGTTAAATTAAAAGCGGAGGCGTTTAGAGTAGCTAAGAGTAGTGGGCGAGAAGAGGATTGGGACAGGTTTAAATGTCAACAAAGATTGACAAAGAAGTTGATAAAGAAGGGTAGGAGAAACTATGAAGCTGGGCTAGCGCTTAATATAAAAAAGGATAGCAAGAGTTTTTATAAATATATAAAAAGGAAGAGGCTGGCTAGGGTGAATGTTGGACCCTTAGAGGATGAGAGGGGGGACTTAGTGGTAGGGGCTGGGGAAATGGCTGAGGCCTTGAATAACTTTTTTGTTTCGGTCTTCACGGAGGAGGACGTGAATAATTTGCCGGGTGTTAGCGATGGAAAGATGGTAGGACAGGAGGGTCTCAATGACATTATTGTTACTAGAGAGGCGGTGCTCGACAGACTGGAGGGACTGATTGTGGACAAGTCCCCAGGACCGGATGGAATGCATCCAAGGGTTCTGAAAGAAATGGCGGAAGTGATAGTGGATGCCTTGGTGGTTATTTTCCAAACGTCGCTGGATTCCGGAGAAGTGCCGGAAGATTGGAAAACGGCTAATGTTACGCCGTTGTTTACGAAGGGTGGCAGGCAAAAGGCAGGGAATTATAGGCCGGTTAGTTTAACGTCTGTTGTAGGTAAAATGTTAGAATCCGTCATCAAGGAGGAAATAGCGAGGTATCTTGAGGGGAACTGCTTGATAGAGCAGACGCAGCACGGTTTCGTTAAGGGGAAGTCGTGTCTGACAATTTACTGGAGTTCTATGAGGATGTGTCTAGGGCAGTGGATAGAGGAGAGCCGGTGGATGTGGTCTTTCTTGATTTTCAGAAGGCGTTTGACAAGGTACCTCAAGAGGTTATTGCAGAAGGTAAGAGGGCATGGAGTTGGGGGTAGGGTGTTAGCGTGGATAGAGGATTGGCTGTCAAATAGGAGGCAGAGAGTGGGGGTCAATGGGTGCTATTCGGATTGGCGGTTGGTGACTAGTGGAGTGCTCTAGGGGTCGGTGCTGGGGCCTCAGCTATTTACCATTTATATAGATGATCTGGAGGAGGGAACTGAGTGTATGGTGTCGAAATTTGCTGATGACACCAAGATTGGTGGAATGGCAAATTGCGCGGAGGGTGAGGAGAGTCTGCAGAAGGATCTAGATAGGCTGGGTGAATGGGCCAGGAACTGGCAAATGGAATTTAATGTTGGCAAGTGCGAGGTGGTCCACTTTGGTAGGAATAATGGTAGGAAGGATTATTACTTACGTGGCAAAAAACTGCAGCAGGCAACGGTGCAGAGGGACCTCGGGGTCCTTGTGCATGAGTCACAAAAACCCAGCCTGCAGGTGCAGCAGGTGGTCAGGAAGACTAATGGGATGCTGGCCTTCATAGCGAGGGGGATTGAATATAAAAGTAGGGAGGTCTTGCTGCAGCTGTATAGGGCACTGGTGAGGCCGCAGCTGGAGTACTGTGTGCAGTTTTGGGCGCCGTACTTACGCAAGGATATTTTGGCCTTGGAGGGAGTGCAGAGGAGGTTTACTAGGCTGATGCCGGAGTTGAGGGGGTTGAGCTATGAAGAGATGCTGAATAAACTAGGCCTGTACTTGTTAGAGTTTAGAAGAATGAGGGGAGATCTCATTGAGACGTATAAGATGATGAATGGGATGGATAGGATAGAGGTGGAGAGACTCTTCCCGCTCAGAAAGGACAGTAGGACTAGGGGGCACAGCCTCAAGATAAAGAGGGGGGCGGTTTAGAATGGAGTTGAGGAGGAACTTCTTCACTCAAAGGGTGGTGAATCTCTGGAATTCTCTGCCCGTTGAAGTGGTGGAGGCTACCTCGCTAAATATTTTTAAGACGCGGGTTGATGGGTTTTTGATAAGCGAGGGGATTAAGGGTTATGGGGAGAGGGCGGGAAAGTGGAACTGAGCCACGACAGATCAGCCATGATCTTATTGAATGGTGGGGCAGGCTCGAAGGGCTAGATGGCCTACTCCTGCTCCTATTTCTTATGTTCTTATGTTCTTGATAGATATTCTCACAAACCAATGGTTATGATCTCCAGCCTGAAGAACAATGAATTTGTAAGGGAGCTTACCCACTGCTTACTTCATAGCAACAAGAATTTGTTACTTCGAAGGGACATTGCTTTATGTCAGCAGCAGAATATGTTCACATCCCATAACTTGTCACTCCTTTAAAAATGCATCATCAGTTTCATTGAGAGTAATGTGTATTTGTTTAAAGAAAATTGGTCAGAATGACTAAAAAAATCCTGATCTCATATCTTTAACTTCAAATTACAATAAACCGTTAAGGTGCACAAGAAATTAAGAGTTCATGAATAATTATAATTTTCACACCTGTTCATTCTGTTCTTGTTTCCACTTTAGTCAACAACTCCACTTCAAAGTAATTAAATCATTGTTAAGGGGACATTACTAGCACAATTTCTTTATGAAAACTGTATAGTTTTATTTGGTATAAGTACGTCACAAGTGAAAAGGATGTGATGATGCAAGTGTCCTTGAGATACAAAGCACACAAACTGCCTTTAAATATGACTAACAAAAAACTTCAAAGGTAACAATAATCTGCAAAAGAAAAACATATCTTCAATGTAAAAAATGAATATGTTTAAAATAATGGCATCCATTATAAAAACATTGAATCATAATAGCAACCTAGCAAACAATTAAAAAGTTTTTCAGAGTCCTTCAAGCAGCCATGTTAATTACATTACTACCTAACAGTACATACCCTACAAAACACCCAAAATCCAGCACTACCTATGGCCTCCTGGTTCCACAGAAGATAACAGGATCAGGCAAATCATTATGATATGCAAAATATGAAGTGACACGTAGAGTTTAAACATCCTTGTGAGTATTTTCAGTACATAATTACTGGATACTTATTGATGGGAATTTATAAATAGGTGACTGGCATAGTTCAATAATTATGTTAATTAGTGGCTGAATGGAAGACACTGAGATAATTCAATAATAGGGTGGCCCGGTGGCACAGTGATTAGTACTGCTGCCTCACAACTCCAGGGACGCAAGTCTGATTCCAGGCTTGGTTCACTGTCTGTGTGGAGTTTGCACGTTCTCCCTGTGTCTGCATGGTTTTCCTCCAGGTGGTCTGGTTTCCTCCCCCAGTCTGAAAGATGTGCTGATTGATGTATTGACAGTGATGAATTCTCCCTCAGTGTACCGAAACAGGTGCCGAAATGTGGAATTAGGGGATTTTCAAAGTAACTTACTTGCAGTGTTAATGTAAGCCTACTTGTGACACTAAAAGACTTTAATTAATTTACTTACTGACTCGATCTAAGTTATGATTTCCATTTTTTCCAGGATTTGAATTGAGGGATTCTGGCGGTAGGAATGGAACACTTATCACATTCACTATCTGTTAATGGTACTTTGAGCATTCATAGCATTGACTGTCATCATTCACATCTGAAGCAGATTATGGGTTCAAGTCCCATGTAAGACTTGTACACAAAAATCTGCACTGACATGGCAGTATACACTTGCCAAAACCTCCAACCTCATCCACAGCTGGGATTCACTGGTCCCACTGCTGTGAAGGGAGTTTTGGCCAAGCCCCAAATTCTCCATTCTCATTGGCAGAGGTGGAGGGTGAACAAGATCAAAGAATCCTGCCCACTGTCTTTCAAATGAGACATTAAACAAAGCCCTTTTTGCCCTCTCAGGTGAAAGCAAAATATCTCATAACACAATTTCAAATAAGAGCAGGAGAGTTATATCCCTGATCCCTGGTGTCGTGGTCCAGTATTTATCTCTCAGTCATCATCACTTAAAAAAAAAACTGGTTACTATCACCTTGCAATTTAAGGAGCTTGCTCTGTTTGAATTGGTTGTCTCTTTTCGTACATTACGATAGTGACTACGCTCCAGAAAGTAGCTGTAAAAGTATTTGGACATCTAATGGTAATAAAAGGTACTTTATAAATGCAAATTTTTTTTAGCAGGTCAAGTTTAGTGCAGTTAGATACAGAATAGGACACTCTCTATTCTGCTTCAACCTCAAGATCTAATGCATCTAGTGTCATATTTTTCAACTTTCAACATCAGAAATGCTGAAGCTTATCCAAATTACAACACAAGCTACTACTAAATTTGAATCAGTGGCTGCACCATTCAGATGCCCTAACTCCTTTAATTTGACTTATTGTCTCAATGTAATCATTTAATTTCTAACTAAATTTAAATAATAAATATACGAAATGCATTTTCAACAATTTGCTTATGACAATTAATGATTAGTGGCTCCCTTTATTAATTTAAAGCTGGAACAATATTCTTAATACATGCATCTGGTCCAACAATAACAGAAAAGACGGCCAACTTATTTACTCAGCATCTCTCCTGCTCTGGGAATTGAGTTACTTGGAGTAAAATGCTCAGCAGTATAATGGTCACTGTCCTTGATTAATCTATGACTTTCTAAGTAACAATTTACACTATCCTTCAAAATTGTTCCATTAATTTGCCTGGACAGCACAGAGACTGTTGTTCATACTTGATCTACTTGAGTGGTAGAAATATTGAAAATTTCATTGTCTAACTGTTGAAGAGCAGATGGATTAAGTCCGAATGATGTCTGTCTCTATATCAAAGTCTGCCTGGGCTACATCTGGGCAGCCACACTCGGAATAACAGTTCCTTGTTTTGATTGCTTATCTTCCTTGTGGAGGAGGCATTGTGCCTTCAATTGTCCTTCTTGTATTTCACAAAAGGCTCTGCTTACAAAATATCAAAATGGTTGTTTGGTAATTCATCATGTTTAAATGGTCTTGAAAATGAATGTTCATCATTGCTCTAGTGTGCCAGCTCAGCTGCTTCACTGCTCCAGGGACCTGGGTTCGATTCCCAGCTTGGGTCACTGTCTGTGTGGAGTTTGCACATTCTCCTCGTGTCTGTGTGGGTTTCCTCCGGGTGCTCCAGTTTCCTCCCAGAGTCTGAAAGATGTGCGGGTTAGGTTGATTGGCCATGCTAAAATTGCTACTTAGTGTCCTGAGATGCATAGGTTAGAGGGATTAGTGGATAAAATATGTAGGGATATGGGGGTAGGGCCTGGGTGGGATTGTGTTCAGTGCTGACTCGATGGGCTGAAGGGCCTCTTTCTGCACTGTAGGGTTCTATGATTCTATGACCAGGATCTCAAACCTGAGACTAAGGTCAAGGTTTATCAGACAGCAGTGACCCCATGCTCCTATATGCTTTGGAGACTTGAACTAGCTACAGCTGGCACCTAAAAGCACCGGACAAGAACCACCATGTGATTTGTATGTCTGACACCAGACTCCAAAAGAAACTGCTCTTCTCTGAACTCAGTCATGACAGGAGACTCTCATGATGATGGAAATTGTGATCGAACAATATCAACCTCTAACTTCACCAGCTAACCGTACAGTGAACTGTTTAAAAAGGAAGAAAATATACAAACAAAAAATGGCTGAGACTAGTCACCAAACAACTGGTGTTGTAATTAGCTCATCTTTCAAGAAACTCCGATATGGTTTGCACTGCAAACATGCTCTGACATGTTACTCATGGAATTTTACATCTCAGAGTGTCAAGGTCCACTTAAGAAATTCTGTTGAAAGGATGAGGAAGCTGCAATTGCATCTTTATTAGACTAACTCTCCAATGGAAACTGAAAGTCTCCGAGGACAATAGCTACCTAGAAGGGGGTCATTAAAATGAACAATGGCTGACAATTAACTGCCATGTATTTTTCAAAATTTAAACCAGGCAACCTGACCCTGAGTGGTCAAGGCATTGCCCTGAGAATAAACCAGCAAATGGTCACTTATTTTGTTCAGCTGAAACAGGTGCGATGTATGCACATGTTCTATCTGTCTGTAAAGAATGGGACCCTGTCTATTAATATATGTAGCTTGTGCAACACAAATACCAAACATGCCTCCCACTCTATCGCCCACCCACACTTTGGCAAATCAGACCATAAGGCCGTGCTCCTGCTCCCGGCTTACAAACAAAAACTAAAACAGGAGAATCCATCAAAGAAAATTGTGCAATGTTGGTCTGAGGAATTGGATGATCTTCTACAGGACTTAGAGTCAGTGGATCGGTCAGTATTTAAAAATTCTGTGACTAGCCTGAACAAGTATGCCACAACAGTAACTAACTCCATTAGTAAGTGTATCGAAGACTGTGTGCCAAAGAAGCAAATCAGTGTGTTTCCCAACCAGAAAACATGGATGAACAGGGATATCCACTGTTTGCTGAAGTCCAGGTCTGAAGCGTCCAAGTCAGGTGACACTGACCTATGCACAAAAGCCAGCTATGATCTAAGGAGATCCATCAAAGATACCAAAGACAGTATCGGATCAAGCTGGGGTCCCAGGCTAGCCACAAGGGCCCCCACCAACTGTGACAATGTCTGCAAGACATAACAGGCTACAAGATGAAAGCATGTAAAATCGTCAACTCCAACGCATCACTCCCTGATGAGCTCAATTCTAAACCCATTTTGAGCAACAGGACAGCAAGAGCATGCCCTCTTTCATCCTGGAAGCCTCGGATGAACCTGTATCTGAGGTCACCATTGCAGATGTCAGAACATCCTTCTCAAGGGTCAACCCAGGGAAACCGATTGGCCTGGACGGGTTGCCCAAACAAGCACTCAGATTCTGTGAAGATCAGCTGGTGAGGATATTTGCTGTAATCTTCAACCTCTCTTTACAACAATCTGAAGTCCCTATCTGCTTCAAGACGATAACCATCATCCCAATGCCAAAGAAAAGCCAAGCAGCGTGCCTTAATGACCACCATCTGTTGGCCCTGACATCCATCAATATGAAGTGCTTCGAAAGGTTAGTCTTGGCACAAATCAATTCCAGCCTCCCGGATTGCCTGGATCCACAACAGTTTGCCTACCGCCGCAACAGGTCCATGCCAGACACCATCTTTCTGGCTCTGCACTCAACCTTGGAAGACCTAAATAACTAGGACACCTATGTGAACCAGCTGACTACAGCCCAACCTTCAACACCATTATTCAGACTAAATTCACCTCAAAACTCCATGGCCTGGGCCTCGGCCCCTCCTTCTGTGATTGGATCCTGAACTTCCTAACCCACAGACCACAATCAGTAAGGATTGGCAACAACACCCGCTCCACGATCATCCTCAATGCCAGTGCCCCACAAGGCTATGTTCTCAGCCCCCTACTATACATCTATGACTGGGTGGCCAAATTTCCCTCCAACTCAATTTTCAAGTTTGCTGATGACACTACCGTAGTGAGTTGCATCTCAAACAATGACAAGAGTAGTGGGTCAGATCTCAATGATGAGGCAGAGTACAGGAATGAGATAGAGAACAACAATAATCTCTCCCTCAATGTCAACAAAATGAAGGAAATTGTCATTGACTTCAGGAAGCTTGGTGGAGAACATGCCTCTGTCTACATCAATGGGGATGAAATAGAAACGGTCAAGAGCTTCAAGTTTTTAGGTGTCCAGATCACCAACGACTTGTCCTGGTCTCCCCATAACTATAATTAAGAAAGCCACCAAAATCTCAAGTTTCTCAGACGACTAAGGAAATTTGGCATGTCAGCTACGACTCTCACCAATTTTTACAGTTGCACCATAGGAAGCATTCTTTCTGGTTGTATCACAGCTTGGTATGGCTCCTGCTCTCCCCAAGAAACGACAAAAGGTCGCGATTGGCACCCAATCTAGCACGCAAACCAGCCTCCCAATCATTGACCCTGTCTCCACTTCCCGCTGCCTCGGAAAAGCAACCAGCATAATTAAGGACCCCATCCCACCCTAGACATACTCTCTCCACCTCCTTCCTTTGGGAAAAAGATACAAAAGTCTGAGGTCACATACCAACCAACTCAAAAACAGCTTCTTTCCTGCTGCTGTCAGACCTTTGAATGGACCCGCCTAGCATTAAATTGATTTTTCTCTACACCCTAGCTATGGTTGTAACGTTACATTCTATACCCTCTTGTTTCCTTCGCTATGAATGGTACACTTGTCTGTTTCACAAAAGAAACAATACTTTTCACTGTATGTTAATACATGTGACAATAATAAATCAAATCCAGTCAGTATCTGCAAATATACCACACTATTAAGCCAATTGACAATCTTAAATTCATTGTCGAACAAGTGCCAGCCCCTGGGATTTAAGGAATCTGGAGAAATCACAGCTAAAGTGTCTAAAGAGCTCATAAACAGTGAACTCTCCTCTTACTATTCAATATTGGACTTTTAACTCAGCTAAGAATGTAAGCAACTCCAGCATTCCTTGTAAAATTTTGCGTATCTATGTATGTGTGTGATTGTCACTCAAAAGTTTTGAGAAGTGCAGGTTAACATTTTTAAATATTTTGCTATCTTCACCTTAAGTGGGTTTTTAGTCAATAAGAATTAATCTCTTTTGTTGAAAAGCCCTCAAGAAAGTCTGTCAAAACAACGGACCAGATCTAAGCTCTGCAGTCCTTCCAGATCCAGTCGAGAATGGTGGTGAACAATTAAACAACTCACTGGAGGAGGAGGCTCCCCAAATATCCCCATCCTCAATGATGGAGGATGCCAGCACATCAATGCAAAAGATAAGGTTGAAGTATTTGCAGCAACCTTCAGCCAGAAATGCCAAGTGGATGATCCATCTCAGCCTCCTCCAGTGGTCCCCAGCATCTCAGATGTCAGTCTCCAGCCAATTCAATTCACTCCGTGATATCAAAAAACAGTTGGAGGCACCGGATACTGCAAAGGCAATGGGCTCTAATAACATTCTGGCAATAGTACTGAAGACTTGTGCTCCAGAACTTGTCACTTCCCTAGCCAAGTTCTTCCATACAGTTACAACACTGGCATCTACCCAGCAATGTGGAAGATTGCCCAGGTATATCCTGCCCAGAAAAAGCAGGACAAATCCAGCCAATTACCGTACAGTCTACTCTTGATCATCAGCGAAGTGATGGAAGGGATCATCAACAGTGCTATCAAGCAGCACCTGCTCAGCAATAACCTGCTCAATGACATCCAGTTTGGGTCACTCAGCTTCTGACCTCATTACAGCTTTGGTTCAAACATGGACAAAAGAGCTGAATTCCATTGATGGGGTGAGAGTGACACCCCTTGATATCAAGGCTGCATTCAATCAACTGTGGCATCAAGGAGCCCTAGCCAAACTGGAATCAATGGGTATCAGGAGGCAAACTCCCCGCTGGTTGGAGTTATACCTGGTACATAGGAAGATGGTTGTGGTTGTGGAGGCTCAGTCACCTCAGCTCCAGGACATTTCTGCAGAAGTCCTTCAGGGTACAGTCCTGGGCCAAGAATCTTCAGCTGCTTCATCAATGGCCTTCCTTCCATCATAAGGTCAGAAGTGGAGATGTTCGCTGATGACTGCATAATGTTCATCAGCTTTTGCAACTCCTCAGATACTGAAGCAATCCATGTTCAAATGCAACAAGATCTGGACAATATCCAGGTTTGAGCTGACAAGTGGCAAGGAGCATTTGCATCGTAGCACATAAGTGCTAGGCAACGACTATCGCCAATAAGAAACACTTTAACTACCGCCCCTTGACATTCAATGGTGTAACCATCACTGAATCCCCCACTGTCAACATCCTTAGGGTTATCATTAACCAGAAACTCAACTGGACTCACCAAAGAAATACAGTGGCTACAAGAGCAGGTCAGAAGCTTGGAATACTGTGGCAAGTAACTCACCGCCTGACTCCTGAAAGCCTGTCCACCATCTACAAGGTACAAGTCAAGAGTGTGATGGGCTACTCCCCACTTGCCTGGATGGGTGTAGCTCCAACACCATTTAAGAAGCTTGACACCATCCAGGACAAAGCAGCCTGCTTGATTAGCACCACATCTACAAACATTCAAATCCTCTACCACTGACGCTCAGTCATAGCAGTGTGTATTATTTACAAGATGCACTGCAGAAATTCACCAAAATCCTTAAACAGCACCTTCTAAACCACAACCACTTCCATTTAGAAGGGTAAGGGCAGCAGATAAATGGGAACACCACCATCTGCATGTTCTCCTCCAAACCACTCACCATCCTGTACTGGAAATAAATTGCTGTTCCTTCGCAATTGCTGGGTCAAAATCCTGGTACTCCTCCCTAATGGCATTGTGAGTCAACCATACAACATAGACAGCAGCAATTCAGGAAGGCAGCTCACCACCACCTTCTTAAGGGCAACTAGGGATGGGCAATAAATGCAGGCCCATCAACGACACCCATGTCCCACGAATGAATAAAAAAACCTTCTTCGCAATCAGTGTATCAGTGGGTGGCATAGTGGTTGGCACTGCTGCCTCACAGCACCAGGGACCCGGGTTCAATTCCTGTCTTGGGTCACTGTCTGTGTGCAGTCTGCACGTTCTCCCTGTGTCCGCATGCATTTCCTCCGAGCGCTCTGGTTTCCCACAGTCTGAAAGATGTGCTGATTCGGTGCATTGACTAGACTAAATTCTCCCTCAGCATACCTGAACAGGTGCTGGAGTGTGGCAACTGGGGAATTTTCACAGTAATTTCATTGTAGTGTTAATGTAAGCCAACTTGTGACGCTAATAAATAACTTTTAAATTTTAAATAATTGAACACACCATTGAGAAAATTCCTTCATGTTCCTAAATTCACAAACAAACCTGTTACATTCAGACCTGGTGTAGTAACTTAGGGGAAGCCCATTTCTACCCCTCTTCAAGGGATAGAGGCCACAAGAACAAGATTCCCAGGAAGATAGCGTAAACACTTTAGGAATGTCCTTGAAGCATCCCTAAAGAGATCAAATATCTCCACTAACTCATCTCAGTCTCTGACTTATAAGCAACAAAAATGGAGAAGGTTTATTTGGGAAAGAACCAAAAAAATCGAGAGGCTTCATCAGGAACACAAAGGGATGAAGTCGAGACATCAGTGAGAGTCCACAAACCTCCAAGCAAACCATCTACCTGATCTTTCAAGCACAATATGTCTCACATGTAGCAGGGTCTTCCAATTGCGTAATGAACTTGTGAGCCATTTCAGAAACATTTTGAACCAGTCAAAGCAAGCCAACATCAATCCAAAGGCACTGCCTAAGAAGATGATTAAACAAATTACTGAATTGATATATTTTATTTATTTATTAATTAATCACAAGGCTTACATTAACACTGCAATGAAGTTACTGTGAAATTCCCCTAGTTGCCACACTCCGGTGCTTGTTCGGTCAATGAACTTAAACGGCAATTTTTTCAGACGGTGGGAGGAAATCAGAGCACCTGGAGGATTTTTCTTTTTGTGTGTTTGTTTTCATAGAATAAACAAGCTTATAAATATTTACTTTCAGTTTTAGCCCAAACAGAAATGTCTGACAGCCTAGTTTCTTCTACCTTTTGAAATAAATAAAGATATGGTAGAGAGCCAGATGAGCTTTGCCAAATTAAGCTATATTAACAATTACTCTTCTTACAACAGAAGAGTGTCTTACACTACGACAGTTTTCCAGGCTGATATCTTTGTTAATGTTGTGATTTAACTGTAGGAGTTGGCTTTCATCTTGAAGAATCTCTGGATGAGTCCATAACTTTGAAAAGTTAAGCAGCTATACTATTTCTATACCATACTATGCATAATGTTGCAAAGTTAATGGAAACTATTGTTTTAATGTTAATGAAGAATCTTGGGAATAAATCTGATACTGAAGATTGGCATGATGACACCATGGTTCGCATTGCTGCCTCAAAGTGCCAGGAACCCAGATTTAATTCTGGCCTTGGGTGACTATTTGTGTGGAGTTTGCACGTTCTCCCCTTGTCTGCATATGTTTCCTCTGGTGCTCCGATTTCCTCCCACAGTCCCAAGATGTGTAAGTTAGGTTGATTGATCATGTTAAATTGTCCCTCAGTGTCAGGGTGACTAGCAGAGTAAATACATAGTGTTACGGGGATAGGGCCTAAGTGGGATTGTTGTCAGTGCAGGCGCGATGGGCCAAATGGCCTCCTTTTGCACTGTAGGGATTCT
Organism: Carcharhinus amblyrhynchos; assembly: GCF_965287045.1. Classification (NCBI taxonomy): domain Eukaryota; kingdom Metazoa; phylum Chordata; class Chondrichthyes; order Carcharhiniformes; family Carcharhinidae; genus Carcharhinus; species Carcharhinus amblyrhynchos. Next base: position 76,081,673 of record NC_137327.1, read on the forward strand.
ATGAAATAAGATATGAGACTCAATAGACTCATCTCCAGTGCTAGAAATTTCCAGTATTTTTTGTTCGGATAATCTTCAGACTTGGGACAATATCCCAGATTAATAAATTAATTAAATTTGACATGTTGTGTGAGCTGGTTTCTCTCAATTCCACATATTAATATGGTGGTTTTTAACAAGAAAGCAAATAATCAAAAAGTGGTACTCCAAAAGCAAAATACTGACCATCAAGAGAGAAATGAGGCATAAGGAAGAAAATACAGTTTGAGAAAATGAAAGAAACTCACTGTGACTGAGTTCCAGCTAATGCTCAAACAGCAAGTCAAATCTTTGAAAATAAAAACATTCTACATAGAATGTCATTTTGGTACAACACTTTTTGTTCTCTACCTTGTCTCTAACATTCCTGCCATCATTTAAAAAAAACTTTAGAGCTTCATACTTGTGTCTTTTCAACTTTTTCTTGTCTCACTACTTACTTCTGCCCATTCTTCACACACGTTATCTCCTGTGCTTAAACCATCCTTGCTCCTCGCTTTCCAATGTTTCCCATGCCCTCTCCCACCTATTTGCACAATTGCTTACTAATCTGAACTTTCCCTGACATACCACTTAAGCTTCCGTTTTCCTTTTTGCATCACCATTTGTTTATCCCCTATATTTCTGAAAAGTCATCTATCTTCTGCCTTCCCAAAACCTCGTTCACAAATCTCTTCATTTTGCTCTATCTTTTGTTGCCTCTCTTGACTTCCTCATGCGTGTTGCCATTGCTTATATTCTTTTGTTGATAAATCCTTTGCCATTTCTGGTGGTCAGTCACATCTGTAATGCTCTCTGGGTTTTTACGTCTGATTTTTCTTGTAAAGGATTAAATTGTGGTACTATTTTTCTAAACATTTACAATGTCTGTCACCGTTTATTATTCATCTATCTTCATCCGAAACATGGCCACTTCAATCCAAGTGAGGTATTTTGCTTCTAAACTGCTTGCACACATGACAAGAGGGAACCTGTCACGCAAGGTTTCCCAATTTTTCCAGCCACGAAACCCAGTGTAAACATACACACACACAATCCTCATGCTCACAAACACACACAGGTTTGTCATATTTACCTTTAACTTCTCCTTACGTAGTTCTCAGCTTACTTAGTTCCTTAGACTTTCTTAAACTCAGTTTAATGTACAACTAAGCTGAGGACGATTATCAATTATCCTGCTGCATAACTGCTTCTGCCATTTGCTTCTGTGGGCAGACACATAACATGAAATTCAATGCAGAGAGGTGTGAAGTGATACATTTTGGTAGGAAGAACGAGGAGGGACAATATAACTTAAGGAGTACCATAATAATCTTACTGAGGCCAGTCTTTAATCACCAATCACCCTTTATTGTGTTCGGAATGCCTTTCAGTGGCTGCAGAGGGCAGGTCAGCTCCTAGTCTTTTGACTGCCAGCCTGAGTGAACCCAGCTAGTTTTAAATCCACTGTTGCTCCGTCCCTATTGGATGAGCCTCTACTTGCCTAATAGGGGAACTCGTATTTCTATGAGGCCCACAGGGAGGTCTATTGATTGTGATGGGGCTGGGGGGGGGTGGCATCATTACAAGTAACATTCTGAAAGGGGTTCAGGAACAGAAGACCCTGGGGGTATACGTGCACAAATTGCTGAAGGGCAGGTTGAGTAAGTGGCTAAGAACAAATATGGGATTCTGGGCTTTATAGGCACACAGTAAAAAGGCAAGAACATTTTAATGTCATTTATAAAATGCTGCCTTGGCCTCAAATGGAGTATTGTGTCCACTTCTGGGCAGAAGAGGGTATGAATGCTTAGAGAGTGCACAGTAAAGATTTACGAAAATGGTTCAGGGATGAGGGACCCGTTTCGTGGATAGGTTAATGTTATGGGCAGGAGAAAAAGTCGCCTGTATACCACCTGTTCATAAGCAGGTGTTTTGAATTATTTCTTTTTAAATATGCAGTGGCGTGTTTTCCCAATCCCTCAGGTCTTGTGGTCCAACTATTAGTAATTTGCAGCAAACTCGAGTTAGGATTAACTCGGGTTATGTTTATTTCACATTCAAAACCCAGTGGAGTTCGCAACTTTCCACTCTACATACATACTCACTCACCCACCCACACACAAACAGTAAAAGGGGATAGGGAAAATGAGTTTTACAAGAGTCATAGAAATGAATAATAGTTCAAGTGATTTCCATTCTCCCAAAGTCAGAGTTCAATGAGGAATTATTTCGCAACAGCATTTAAATTCAGCTGGCTGACAACTAGAGTTATAGTGTTCACCTTTTAGTTGGTGCAGATATCACAAGCTGAGGTGGGTACACAGAGACAGGTTAGTTCAATGTGTGATGCTAGGTCATCTACAGTAGGTAGGTTCCAAGATACAGGCTGGTGTTCTGCCTGGAGAGCAATGGCGGATTTACAGTTAGTGGAGCCATGTGCTCAGTTTCATTGTCATTCACTACCCCTCCAAAGCAACCCCGACCCCGCCAAGGACCCGAAGGCCGAAGCCAAAAAAGTACATAAAACTGATTAGCACTTCTTCATTTGTAAAAGCAAGCCCGTTTGAATAATTGTCTTGTTGAAAACCAAGCTTGCTTCTTGTCTGAATGCAAGATAGTAAATATTGAGATGTGAGATGAGCAAACACGGAACTCCTGCCTCCCTAAAAGAGGCAACACAGCACTCTCACTGGATCTCCAGCTTGTGGACAAGATCCCTGTCGCCCCGATGAAGTATTGACCTTTAATTGTTTCTCACCAAAGAACCTGCCTGACCTGACTAATTCCAGTATTTTCTACTTTTTTCTGATTTATTAAACTTGTGCACATGTAGATAAAATCTTTACAATTACATGAAAATCCATACAGCAAAACTGAAGTCATATGGAACAGGAGGGTGGGTGGGGTGGGGGAGGTAAAGTAATAGGGCTGCCAAGAACATATAGAAAACAGCATCGGTAAAACATCTTAAATAAGAAAACCCTCAAAACTGTACCCTTAAGTGCAAGTCAATTAATCTGTCCTGATTTAAGTAACTCAGATTGGAAATGAATATATTGCATCATGTTTTCAAATAATCCAGTAATTCATTCAAACAGAATCAGACCTTTTTTTGTTTAAAGGTTTATTTCTACATCATTAACTTTTGAGCCGGTTTTCATTTAATCAAAGGAACAGGCTACAGAATAAGCTGTGAAAAGAAACAAAGTGAAGCAGTTTTCAGCCAACTCAGAAAAGTGGCTGTCTGCTTTTTACAGAACGCAGGATTTTTATTTAAATATTTTTGAAATTTTCCAAAGCAGAGTGGGAGAGAGAGACATATCTTCCCTCCAGAAACAGTGGATGCCTTGTGATCATATTACTGGAAATTTTTTTTAATAGATTTATAAGGCGTGGGTGTGGGCCTGGGTAAAATGCCCTTTTGGAGAGTTGGCGTTGACTCGATGGGCTTATTGGCCTTCTTCTCCATGTATGATTCTATGATCAAGAGATTTGTATATACTTTTTCTGTGTAAAACAGTGTTATTGCAGGTTGACTGGATCTTCAGACATGTATGCTCTGAAAAAAACTAGGTGCTCTGTGCACATTAGGTGAAGGTTTTGCCACTAATCCAAATTAATGTTAACCTATCACTACCAACAACTCCTGGCTGCATTTGAGATACATGAAATATACACTTTCAATAAATCACAACTGATATCCTTGGAAGATAACAGAGGAAAAAAATTCGAACTGTTTCTTGCATTACCCACAGTGTCTTCAACATTCTTCTGAAAAATGCAGAATGATATTGTGGCAATTCAGTTTCTACTCACTAATAAAATGGAGCCTGTGCCACAAGTGCTTAGAACATAGAACACGACAGCACAAACAGGCCCTTCGACCCACAAGTTGCGCCAATCATATTCCTACCTACCAGGCCTATCTATAACCCTCAATCTCATTAAATCCCATGTACTCATCCAGAAGTCTCTTAAAAGACCCCAATGAGTTTGCCTCCACCACCACCGACATCAGCCAATTCCACTCACTCACCCTCTGAGTGAAAAACATACCCCTGACATCTCCCCTGTACCTACGCCCCAGCACCTTAAACCTGTGTCCTCTCGTAGCGACCATTTCAGCCCTGGGAAATAGCCTCTGAGAATCCACACTATGTATACCTCTCAACATCTTATAAACCTCTATCAGGTCGCCTCTCATCCTTTGTCTCTCCAGGGAGAAAAGACCTAGCTCCCTCAACCTATCCTCATAAGGCATGCTACCCAATCCAGCCAACATCCTTGTAAATCTCCTCTGCACCCTTTCAATATTTCCACATCCTTCTTGTAGTGAGGCAACCAGAACTGCGCACAGTACTCCAAGTGGGGTCTGACAAGGGTCTTATAAAGTTGCAGCATTACCTCCCGACTCCTAAATTCAATCCCTCGATTAATGAAGGCTAGTACACCATATGCCTTCTTAACCACATCCTCCACCTGCGAGGCCGATTTAAGAGTCCTATGGACCCGGACCCCAAGGTCCTACTGATCCTCTACACTGCTAAGAGTTCTACCCCGGATATTATACTCCTTCATCCCATTGGACCTGCCAAAATGGGCCACTACACATTTGTCTGTGTTGAAGTCCATCTGCCACTTCTCCACCCAGTCATGCATCCTACCTATGTCCCGCTACAACTTCTGACATCCCTCCAGACTATCCACAACACCACCAACCTTCGTGTCGTCGGCAAACTTACCAACCGATCCCTCCACTTCCTCATCCAGGTCATTTATGAAAATGACAAACAGCAAGGGTCCTAGAACAGATCCCTGGGACACTCCACTGGTGACCGACCTCCATGCAGAAAAAGACCCATCCACAACTACTCTCTGCCTTCTGCAGGCAAGCCAGTCCTGGATCCACAAGGCAACAGCCCCTTGGATCCCATGCCCTCTCACTTTCTCAAACATTAGGTGCAAACATTATCAGATAAGGAAAAAATGTGACCAAGAATCCAAGTAGTAACATTGTATGGGATGGGGGGTGTCTTGCATTGTAACTCCACTACAAACAGGCAGGATTTTACTGTATCCTTTTTTTAAGAGAAGGAAGTGGAGGTACGACAGGAGATCAGGAATATCCCTTTTTTCCCAAAAGTGGGTTGTGACACAGAGCTCGAGTCCTGAATGGTGTCTGAAAAAAACTCAAAAGTTCAGAACTCATTTCCAAATTACATTCTAAAGGGGGAATACCTAATACCTAGTGATATTATCGCTAGACTATTAATCCAGAAACTTAGCTAACGTTCTGGAGACCGGGTTCAAATTCTGCCACAGCAGATAGTGGAATTTGAATTCAATAAAAAAAAGTTGGAATTAAGAATCCACTGATCACTATAAAACCATTGTCAATTCTCAGAAAAAACCATCTGGTTCACTAATGTCCTTTAGGTAAGGAATTCTGCTGTCCTTATATCATCTGGCCTACATATGACTCCAGAACCACAGCCACGTGGTTGACTCTCAATTGCCCTCTGAAGAAAGGCAATGAAGGATGGGCAATATATGCTGATGTGGAGATGCCGGCTTTGGACTGGGGTAAACACAGTAAGAAGTCTCACAACACCAGGTTAAAGTCCAACAGGTTTATTTGGTAGCAAAATCCACTAGCTTTCGGAGCGCTTGCTGCTCCTTCATCAGGTGAGAGGTCTATTCACAAACAGGGCATATAAAGACACAAACTCAATTTACAAAATGATGGTTGGAATGCGAGTCTTGCAAGGGGCTTGCATGACGCTGAAGAGGCAACTGTAGTAACTTCCAATTCTTCACTTGCAAAGAACAAAAGCAAGCAAACAGAATAGCTGAGAATCAGAATGACCTAATTCGTTAAATTTCAAAGTGAGTATCAAACATTCATTATCTAGCAGGTTAAAGGCATACAGTGATAGCCATCCCCCCACTCCGCATACTCCAGCAATAACTGCTCACGCTTGGCTCCAACTCAGGCAGCTCGCTCCACAACCAAAGCTGGGGCTGAAGGAGTGGCTATTGCCTGGGGGATGGTGAAGGGAAGCGGGAGCATGGAACCTCTGACTGCTATGGAGCAACCTCGTGTTTATTTTTATATCCTGCTTTATTTTTTGTCTGTATTTTTTATTCTGCTTTAGTGTTGCCCTCAGGTTTTGTGTTTATTAAACTTTAATTCAAGCACAAAAATTATCCTTCATTTTGGGGTTTGGGGGCTCTATGTGATTATACACTACAAGTGTATTTATACATAGGGCACAATGTATTTCATTGCCAATCCACCATTGCTTGAGCGGCCTACTTCTTGGTGGTTCCTCAGCTGGATATTACAGCAGATGATTTTTCAGTTCTCAAACAGATATACAAATTTCAAAATAGTTGCTTCAGACATTTGACCTTCCTTCTCTGCAATGACTTCAAAAGACACGTTTATCAAGTGTCTGGAATTGGCTTTGATAATGTCCATTAATTGTGGAAATAATTATCATCTGTATTGATGGTGTGATGTTGGAAACTTGTTGTTTAGGCAGACCCACTGACTCTGATAGCAAGGCGAGCTTATAAGATGCAAATGACTTCCCTTTCATTCACTTTTGAAATGGGCTTGGACAGTCCGAGGTGTGATAAGTCTGATCACAGCTTTGTATGAGTCCCCTGGTTTTGTGATGATTAAGGGTCTATACAGTGTGGTACGAGATTCCATGGCTGAGGAAAGAATTATGTTGCTATTGTAACACCTGGGGATAGCTCTGAGACAAAGGGCCAACCATGTGGTCATGTGACTTGAAGCAGCTATACTTCAAAAACAGCAATAAGGATAAAGTCTTGACGTTACAATGTTGTATTTTTCTCATGATGTGGAGATGTCGGCATTGGACTAGAGTAAGCACTGTAAGAAGTCTCACAACAGCAGGTTAAAGTCCAACAGGGTTATTTGGTAGCAAAAGCCACTAGCTTTCAGAGCGCTGCTCCTTCCTCAGGTCAGTGGGAGTTGTGTTCACAAACAGGGCATATAAAGACACAAACTCAATTTACAAAATAATGGTTGGAATGCTAGTCTTTACAGGTAATCAAATCTTAAAGATACAGACAACGTGAGTGGAGAGAGGGTTAAGCATAGGTTAAAGAGATGTGTATTGTCTCCAGCCAAGATAGTTAGTGAGATTTTGCAAGCCCAAGCAAGCCGTGGGGGTTACAGACAGTGTGACATGAACCCAAGATCCTGGTTCAGGCTGTCCTCATGTGTGTGGAATTTGGATATCAGTCTCTGCTCAACAACTTTATGTTGTCATGTGTTGTGAAGGCCGCCTTGGAGGCTTACCTGAAAATGCCCATTACCACTGAAGTGTTCTCTTTTCAGCAGTCATGGGCATTCGGCCTCTGATCTTCAGGTAAGCATTCTCCAAGGTGGCCTTCATGGCACACGATAACACAGAGTCGCTGAGCAGAAACTGATAGCCAAGTTCCAGACACATGAAGACGGCCTCAACCGGGATCTTGGGTTCATGTCACACCATCTGGAACCCCCACGACTTGCCTGGACTTGCAAAATTTTGCTAAGTGTCCTGGCTGGAGACAATACACATCTCTTTAACCTGTGCTTAACCCTCTTTCCACTCACACTGTTTACCTTTAAGACTTGATTACCTGTAAAGACTCGCATTCCAACCATTATTTTGTAAATTGAGTATGTGTCTTTATATGCCCCGTTTGTGAACAGAACTCCCACTTACCTGAGGAAGGAGCAATGCTCCAAAAGCTAGTGCTTTTGCTACCAAATAAACCTGTTGGACTTTAACCTGCTGTTGTAAGACTTCTTACTGTAATTTTCTCACGTCAGAGCAACCAATAGTTGGAGAAGCTGGCATTGTTTTCCATAATGTTGATAGACCACATTAACTGCATTAGACATAAATATATGTAGAAAGTAGATTGAGAACACTTATTAAAATGACAAAATATCACATAGATCACCAGTACCTTAAGGATTAATAAAATTAATTTACATCAGTTTAGGTAATTGTAATTAAGAGTATTTAAGAAGTCAATTTGTAGAGTTCTTATAATAAGAGTACAGTACACAGTGAAGGAAAGGCAGAGCACGTGATCCCAATCTTCATTCCTTGTATGTGTTAGCAGCAAGGAACATTAAAGCTGACCTCAGTATTGTAATTATTTAAGAAAATCAAAAATTAACATTAAAATGAAGTTAAAACATTTGAACTTTTTCAATTATCCTCCACTTAACTGTGTTGTTTTGACACACAGATGGCATTTGTATAATGTCTTTAACATATAAAACATTCCAAAGTACTTTGCGCTGTTTTATTACAAACAAAACTCAATCCCAGAATTTTACCGCCCCGTCTGTCACACGAATCAGAACGAGTGAGGGGGTGAACAATGGGAAGGTCCACTGACCTTGGGCGATACTTTCCAGTCTCAGGTCAAGCGAGGCCTGAAAATCCCACCCAATAAATCAAACAAATGACAGGGGTCTCCCAAACCCTTGTGGGGCTCTGTAAATAAACAGTCAAAACTTAAAAGGAAACTTGCAAAATCAGATTAAAATATCATTACCAGGGGTGATTATGCACCCTAACCCCAAGGAGATCCCCTATATATATGTGCTCAAAGACAGTTTATACCCAACATCAGATTCTCTTAACCCTAACTTTGATAAGATATTGCATTGACATTGATTGGAACAAGAGATGGGACAAGATGTGCTGGGGTAGCAATGGGCAGATGGGCAACAAACCTGAGAAGAATTCATAATAAATCATAGAGAAGACTGAAACATCAAACTATTAATTTTAATGCTATTCAAACTTCTTTACATTTTCAAATGGCCTCAACACGTGTTATGACATTTTTACAAGTGAAAAGACTTATTTTCACCAGGTCACTCAGAACCATCTCTAGTTATAATGCACTATCTTGGAGGGTAATAGTTGAGAGCCAAATGTAACCACCATTTTATACGCAACAAGATCCCATGAGCAGCAATGAGACGAGTGCAAGTGTGAGGCTGTCCACTTTGAAAAACTGCAGCAGGCGACGGTGCAGAGGGACCTCGGGGTCCTTGTGCATGAGTCGCAAAAACCCAGCTTGCAGGTGCAGCAGGTGGTCAGGAAGGCGAATGGGATGCTGGCCTTCATAGCGAGGAGGATTGAATATAAAAGTAGGGAGGTCTTGCTGCAGCTATATAGGGCATTGGTGAGGCCACAGCTGGAGTACTGTATGCAGTTTTGGGCGCCGTACTTACGCAAGGATATTTTGGCCTTGGAGGGAGTGCAGAGGAGGTTTACTAGGTTGATGCCGGAGTTGAGGGGGTTGAGCTATGAGGAGAGGCTGAATAAACTAGGCTTGTACTCGTTAGAGTTTAGAAGAATGAGGGGAGATCTCATTGAGACGTATAAGATGATGAATGGGATGGATAGGATAGAGGTGGAGAGACTCTTCCCGCTCAGAAAGGACAGTAGGACTAGGGGGCACAGCCTCAAGATAAAGGGGGGGCGGTTTAGAACGGAGTTGAGGAAGAATTTCTTCACTCAAAGGGTGGTGAATCTCTGGAATTCTCTGCCCGTTGAAGTGGTGGAGGCTACCTCGCTAAATATTTTTAAGACGCGGGTTGATGGGTTTTTGATAAGCGAGGGGATTAAGGGTTATGGGGAGAGGGCGGGAATGTGGAACTGAGCCACGACAGATCAGCCATGATCTTATTGAATGGCGGGGCAGGCTCGAAGGGCCAGATGGCCTACTCCTGCTCCTATTTCCTATTTCCTATGTTCTTATGAATCTAAAAAGGAGAAATGAGAATAACTTTGAAATGGTGAAAAGTTAGAAATAGAAACATTCTAAGATTTGTGTTTTAATGTTCTTAAATGATTGAAATGTCATGGAAAGATACAAAGAATAACCAAAAAGGCCACTAGGATGTTGGCCTTTAAATATAGAGGTATGAATGGATTGACATAGAAATCACAATTCAGCTATACAAAGCTCTGGAGTACTGTGTTCAGTTTTGGATACCATGCCTTTAATAAGGATATATTGAGGGAGTGCAGCATATATTTACCAGAATGACACCTGGATTCCAGACATTAAATTACAAGGTGAGATCAGACATATTCAATTGTATTCCTTGTAATTTTGGAGGCTTGAGTTTTCAAGGTTTGAGATAAACCATTTCTAGAGGCATTTTGGGGCATGATGGCACAATGGTTAACACTGCTGCCTCAGAGCACCAGGTACCTGGATTCAAATCCGGCCTTGGGCGACTGACTGTGTGAAGTTTGCACGTTCTCCCAGTGTGCTGCGGTTTTGTCCCCCAACCCAAAGATGTGCAGGTCAGGTGGATTGGCGGTGCTAAATTGACCCTTGGTGCTGCCCCAAGATATGTAGGTTGGATGGATTAGCAAGATAAATCCATGGGGTTATGGGGATAGAGCCTGAATAAGATAAAAAAGGTGGGTCATGCAGACTCGATGAGCTGAATGGCCTCCTTTTGCACAGTAGGATTCTATGATCCTAGAGGTTGTGGGTTCTAAATCACAGGATATAATCTAGGCATCAGAACAAGATCTGCTAGGAGTGAAATTACAAGACACTTTTACATAGAAAGTGTGGCAAAAGTTGAGAACTCTCTTCTATAAGCAGCGGTTGATGCTGGGACAACTGTTACTTTTAAATCTGAGGTTGATAGATTTTTGTTATCTGTAGATATTGACGGATATGGAGCAGGGTGGTTCTATGGAGTTAGGACAGGTATGAACCATTTCCTCATGGAATAACAGAATAGGGTCCAGTGGCTAAATGGCCTCCTCCCATTGCTTTCAATGACAAGTTAACCTTTGGTTTGCTTTGATTTATTTTGATTATTTTGATTAATTGGCGAATGTGGACTGGGGGAGCGCGTTGGAGGGAGGGTCTGTTGAGGAGCAGTGGAGGATCTTTAAGGAGATCTTTCTTGGTGCTCAGCGGAAATTTATTCCGATGGTCAAAAAGGATAGTAGGAAGAGAGGTAATAAGCCATGGATAACGAAGGGGGTGAAGGAAAGTGTTAAATTAAAAGCGGAGGAATTTAGAGTAGCTAAGAGTAGTGGGCGAGAAGAGGATTGGGAGAGGTTTAAGTGTCAACAAAGATTGACAAAGAAGTTGATAAAGAAGGGTAGGAGAAACTATGAAGCTGGGCTAGCGCTTAATATAAAAAAGGATAGCAAGAGTTTTTATAAATATATAAAAAGGAAGAGGCTGGCTAGGGTGAATGTTGGTCCTTTAGAGGATGAGAAAGGGGACCTAGTGGTAGGGGATGAAGATATGGCTAAGGTATTGAATAACTTTTTTGTTTCTGTCTTCACGGAGGAGGACGTGAATAATTTGCCGGGTGTTAGCGATGGAAAGGTGGTAGGACTGGAGGGTCTTAATGACATTACTGTTACTAGAGAGGCGGTGCTCGACAGACTGGAGGGGCTGATTGTGGACAAGTCCCCAGGACCGGATGGAATGCATCCGAGGGTTCTGAAAGAAATGGCGGAGGTGATAGTGGATGCCTTGGTGGTTATTTTCCAGACATCGCTGGATTCCGGGGAAGTGCCGGATGATTGGAAAACGGCTAATGTTACGCCGTTGTTTAAGAAGGGTGGCAGGCAAAAAGCGGGGAATTATAGGCCGGTTAGTTTAACATCTGTGGTAGGTAAAATGTTAGAATCTGTCATTAAGGAGGAAATTGCGAGGCATCTTGAAGGGAATTGCTTGATAGAGCAGACGCAGCATGGTTTCATTAAAGGGAAGTCGTGTCTGACAAATTTACTGGAGTTCTATGAGGATGTGTCTAGGGCGGTGGATAGAGGAGAGCCGGTGGATGTGGTCTTTCTAGATTTTCAGAAGGCGTTTGACAAAGTACCTCACAAGAGGTTATTGCAGAAGGTCGGGGACATGGAGTTGGGGGTAGGGTGTTAGCGTGGATAGAGGATTGGTTGTCAAATAGGAGGCAGAGAGTGGGGGTCAACGGGTGCTATTCGGATTGGCGGATGGTAACTAGTAGAGTGGCCCAGGGGTCGGTGCTGGGGCCTCAGCTTTTTACCATTTATATAGATGATCTGGAGGAGGGAACCGAGTGTAGGGTGTCGAAATTTGCTGATGACACCAAGATTGGGGGAACGGCAAACTGTGCGGAGGGTGTGGAGAGTCTGCAGAAGGATCTAGATAGGCTGGGCGAATGGGCCAGGAAATGGCAAATGGAATTTAATGTTGGCAAGTGTGAGGTGGTCCACTTTGGTAGGAAGAATGGTAGGAAGGACTATTACTTACGGGGCGAAAAACTGCAGCAGGCGACGGTGCAGAGGGACCTCGGGGTCCTTGTGCATGAGTCGCAAAAACCCAGCTTGCAGGTGCAGCAGGTGGTCAGGAAGGCAAATGGGATGCTGGCCTTCATAGCGAGGGGGATTGAATATAAAAGTAGGGAGGTCTTGCTGCAGCTGTATAGGGCATTGGTGAGGCCGCAGCTGGAGTACTGTGTGCAGTTTTGGGCGCCGCACCTGCGCAAAGATATTTTGGCCCTGGAGGGAGTGCAGAGGAGGTTTACTAGGCTGATACCGAAGTTGAGGGGGTTGAGCTATGAGGAGAGGCTGAATAAACTGGGCTTGTACTCGTTAGAGTTTAGAAGAATGAGGGGAGATCTCATTGAGACGTATAAGATGATGAATGGGATGGATAGGATAGAGGTGGAGAGACTCTTCCCGCTCAAAAAAGACAGTAGGACTAGGGGGCACAGCTTCAAGATAAAAGGGGGGCGGTTTAGAACGGAGTTGAGGAGGAACTTCTTCACTCAAAGGGTGGTGAATCTCTGGAATTCTCTGCCCGTTGAAGTGGTGGAGGCTGCCTCGCTAAATATTTTTAAGACGCGGGTTGATGGGTTTTTGATAAGAGAGGGGATTAAGGGTTATGGGGAGAAAGTGGGAAAGTGGAACTGAGCAGCGACAGATCAGCCATGATCTTATTGAATGGCGGGGCAGGCTCGAAGGGCTAGATGGCCTACTCCTGCTCCTATTTCTTATGTTCTTATTATTGTCATATGTATTAACATACAGTGAAAAGTATTGTTTCTTGCACGTTATACAAAGCATACCATTCATAGAGAAGGAAACAAAAGAGTGCGGAATGTAGTGTTACAGTCATAGCTAGGGTGGAGAGAAAGATCAACTTCATGCAAGATAAGTCCATTCAAAAGTCAGACAGCAGCAGGGAAGAAGCTGTTCTTGAGTTGGTTGGTACGTGACCTCACACTTTTGTATCTTATTGATGGTGTTAACTGATAGAATTTCTGCCACTGCACTGGTGAAATTTGAGATGTAAGTTTATTTATAAAATTAGGAGATAATTGTCAAAACATGTTACATTCCAGAAAGATAGTTGGTGAAGAATAGAACTGGAGATAACTTTTGCATAGTTTTGTAAGCATTTATGTGCAGACATACAAATTACAAGGATATATTTCCTAACTCAACAATCACTGTTTCAATCTGTGTCTGTTCGGAGGGAAAAAGTGGATCACCAGATAATATTCACCACCTGATACAATTATATACAACTAATATAAAATTAGAAAATTCCCTTCTTTAAATAAAAAGCATTGTTCTTATGTATAACCAAATTGGATCCAAAGCCTCCGCAGCCTGTACAGAGTATTGTATTGTCAGCCTCCCGTCCTCTTGCACCCCAAACTTTGTTTTACGAAAATAAATGCACGTATGAGTAATCAGAGAATTGATGAATTGTGACCACTGATTTAAGTTTAGAGATTTCCTTTATCTCCAGCATTTTGTCAAGGCAGAAAAATCATTTTCTGAATATTTCTCTACTCACATTTTTCATAGAGTGTACATTATCCTGCTTAAAATGCTTATGTAAACAAAATTAAAAGTTATATCTTCAGGATGCACACTACAGAATCTTACCTAACATTTCTGACAAACCAAACCCCATGTCCACTACCTCCACAAAATGCAGTGTTTCAGCAGCCAAAATACTTTTAACAATCCTAAGGAAAAGTAAAAGGTAAAGTTTATTTATTAGTCACAAGTAAGGCTTACGTACATATACAATGAAGTTATTGTAAAATTCCCCTTTGCTTAAGCTTCCCAAACTAAAGGACAATGGCCTAAATTTTCATCCATCAGGCGCAGATACTCCGTAGGCCTGGAACATGATTTCACGCTGGCTGCTCGGAAAAGAACACGAGGCTGATTACCAGAATGAAACTGTAATTTCAATATCATTAGCAAGGCTGGGTCAGTATCATCCGAGCTCACTAATGTTACTGCCCAGCAGGGAGAGGTTCCCACCAGTGGGGATTAAAGCTGGTCCCCATCAATAAGGACCAGACATGATGGTGTTTCGGGGTTGGGGGGGAGAGGGAGGGAGGTGGTGGGAACAGAGGCCACGGAGACCCCCTGGAAGATTGGGGGTTGCTCTTCAGCTGTCACTTTGGCACTGCCAGCCTGGCTCCATAGCATTGCCCACCAAGCACTGGGCAGTGATAAGAGGCAGGGCCTGAGGGGTCAGACCAATGTAAAACACACTCTGGGCAAGGCTCAGCACTGCCATGGAGGGTGGGGACTGAGAAAGGGGAGGTTGCGGACTGGCACTTCAACATAATCCCTCAGGAGGAAAGCCATTGCTGAGCTGTCTCAGGGAATTCCTTCTGGTGGGGGAGTGACAGAAAAACAGTGCAAAGTGTGTCGGGACTGTATATTTAAATACAAACTTCAACCCAGAGACACCTTTTTAAATTTTATCCAACATTTCATCCAACCTTGGATCAAGGTTGCAGCTAAAACGTAAAGGCCAATTGGCCAGCCCGCCAACTGTAAAAGCGGACGGAGCCACATGAAATTGCAATCAATTGGCCCCTCAATGAGTTAAATTGATTGTGGACACACTTCTGACCCTTGTGTGTGCTCACTGACCACAATATCGCCTGAGTTCCTGATAACATTGAGACCTATGCCCAATGTCATTTCATACAATTTCATGCACTTCTGGGTTGGGTGTGCACCTGCCCAAACAATGTAAAATTCTGGCCAACATGTTCCATTCTCAACTATCATATTATAGAGCCAATATTGTATTTATCGGTAATACTACCATGTGAAACATTGTTAAAAATGATTTATGTTCTTCAGGCTGAAGGTAGGAACATAAGTGTACATTCCTCCAGATTTAATTTTATGAATGTTTCATTTGCCCTGTAAACAATCAGAACTTTTTGGTGTTTCATTGTAGTTCTTAACTCCAACATATTAAAATTAATTTAGTCTAATTTAGTCTGATTGCTTTTTGTGAGGACTTGGTGTAATTAACTGGGGTGAGAATAACACTCTTGAAATAGGATTGTTGATTTGAAGTTATTCCAGGTCCACTCTGCATCATATCTAAACCAATATATTTAAGGGTCCCACAAGCTTGACCTCAATTTTAAATTCTACTCTAACTTTATTAATAAGATATTTTTCAAATTCTGCATTATCACACTATAAGAAATCATCAACATGCATCATAAAGATGAGTAAAAGCTTCCATTGATGATTCCCAAAAAACATTGTGGGATCTTTCATTTGAACATAATGAGCACGATTTTCCCAGCTTGCTGTGCTGCTCGGAAAAGAACACGAGGCTGATTACCATAATGAAATTGTAATTTCAATATCATTTGTGATGCAGGGACAGTGTCATCCAAGCTCACTAATGTTACTGCCCAGCTGGGAGAGGTTCCCACCAGTGGGGATTAAAGCTGGTCTCCATCAATAAGGACCAGGCGTGATGGCCTTTCAGGGGTTGCCCTTCGGCTGTGCCAGTTTGGCACTGCCAGCCTGGCACCGAGGCAGTGCCAGCCTAGCTCCATAAGAACATAAGAACTTAAGAAATAGGAGCAGGAGTAAGTCATCTAACCCTTCGAGCCTGCCCCGCCATTCAATAAGATCATGGCTGATCTGAAGTGGATCAGTTCCACTTTCCTGCTTTCTCCCCGTAACCTTCCATAGCTTTGCCCACCAGGCACTGGGCAGTGATAAGAGGCAGGGCCTGAGGGGTCAGAGCCTTCTTGTGGGGATGAGAGGGGAAGCAGAGGATCACTGCGCACTCTGCATTAGGGTGGTGTGGAAGTGGGGTGATCGGGGTTGGCCATGGAGAGGGGGTGGGAGTTGGGGCTGGCAATCGGAGCTGGCCTGGGGGAGTTGGTGATCAGAGAAGACATTGGGAGGTTGGCAATTGTTGGGAGAAAGCGGTGGGACAGATTGGGAAAGGCATCAGGAGACTAGTAATTGGCAATCGGGAAGCTGGTGATTGGGGGTGCCAGTGCGCATGCGCCAATCTCCCTACTGAGAGACAGGCGTTTGTGCAGTGGCTTGCTCAGCGTGCTGATGCCAGCTTCTCGGGTGGGATTAGGTCCCATCCCCCTTACCAGTGTGAATCCCCCAGCAGACTCTGTGAAGCACAGAGTGCTGACAATTCACCCAACCAAAAAGTGGCTGGGAAAATCTCATTTTCCCATATGTTGGGCACTTAGTTTCTTTTTGGGAAAATCGTCCCCAATATATTTTCAGCAAAACCAATCGATGGGCAGCAACATGGCAGTGTTTAACACTGCTGCCTCACAGTGCCAGGACCAGGGTTCAATTCCCGACTTGGGTGACTGTCGATGTGGAGATTGCACATTCTCCCGTGTCTATGGGTTTCCTCCGGGTGCTCTGGTTTCCTCGCACAGTCCGAAACGTGCTGGTTAGGTGGATTGGCCATGCTAACTTCTCCTCAGTGTACCCGAACAAGCGCTGGAGTGCGGCAACTAGGAGATTTTCACAGTAATTTCATTGCTGTGTTAATGTAATCCTATTTGTGATAAAACAAACTTAGAAAGAAAATCTCACCAAAAAATACATTCAGGCCATTGACACAGCTGTTCAATTTTCATAGTTAACTTCTGCTTCTCTGGGATGTTTCAGAAACACTATCAAAATGCAGCTTTTATTTGGAATGGTCTATACTCCTGTGAATATGTGGTCAAAAGATTACTTTTCCAGCCTTGCAAGAATGCACGATAACATTTTAGCTAATCTATTCCACATATTGTTGTGCTGCAGGCACTATCACATACTACATAATAAACAGAATCTGTACTAAGGATTCGTACAGAACTCTATTTGACCAGTATAGTTTGTTCAGATTCATCGTTGTCATCTTCTTCCTTAGAATTCTATTCACCATGTACCATTTCAAGGATCCAGTCTCTCTACTTTGGGCAATTTGCCACATCTGAAGCACCCATTAACTGTTCCTCAGCCATTCTTGAGATTCACTTATCTATTATTGCTGTTCTAATTTTGTCTTCTACTCTAACAGCTAAATCTGCTAAAGGTGCCTTTACCTTCATTCTGCCTGTGTTTCCATTCCGTTGTTGAAGTGGAAATTTTTCTGCTTCTTGACTGTGATAGAGAGGCTCAACAAAATTCGTTCCGACCAAATAACTAGTCTTTATTTACGAAAGACTGCATGCAGCAATGGCAATAACTTGAGTTTGGAGAGCTGTCGCTACGACTTGCTAATTCCTTCTCAAGTCTGCGCTTACATAAAGAATCAGTTCAGTATTTATACATAATCATTATTAGTTTGCGTGACCAGAGCTTATTCAGGAATTCGATTAGTAGTAGCATCATAAGCAATGTCATAAATTGTGCTACAACCCGCTGACCTCCTTCGTCTCATCAGTCATACCTTTATCTTGTCCTTTGATAGAATAGAAGAAGGTCAGTGACTCCTCCATCCCTGACCTTATCTTATCTTACTTATACAGCCCGAGGTTATGCGGAGTCAGCCTCATCAGGTCTTGACCTTCTCTGGTTTTATTCATGTCTTAAGTTATGTGGAGTCAGTCTTATTAAGTCTTACAGGGGTCTGGCATTCTTGAATACCTTGATCAGCTTTCCTGATTTTGTACCAAATACTTGAACAATTTTCCCATCATGCCACTACTTCATTCGTACAATTTCACACCATTTAATCTTTCCATTATTTTGAAACCTGAGTATGGGATCTGGATGATTTTGAAATCGTGCAATCATTGAGTTGTTTAATCACACAGAGTTCCATTTGATCCATGAAGGCTAAAAGCGTTGACTTTCTCCCAAAAAAATTTTCCAAGGCAGGAGGCATCTTATCCAAAAGAGCTTCTCTCTCAGGGAGCTGGGCACAAGTTAAAACCAGTAACTTGTCCATACGAAACATGTTTGCACAATCCAGTGATATAAATGCCGTTTTCCCAATTGAATTTAGTTAATCTTTTATACAGTCTGTTAAAGTCCATGATGTATTCCTCCATGGAATAGCCATCTGTTTTCTGAAATCTATCAAAATCTGATCATGCCTTAGAGTAATTAATAGACCATTTTTCATGTAAATTTGATCCAATACCTCTAATAGAAGATCCAAACTTTCATCAGCGTTAAACTGATAGGCATCCATCCCACAAAATATTTCACTTCTGGTTGGAAGTGAAATATTCTCCTAACCCAACAACTACATTTACAGATTTTCTCTATTTATAGTGAGGAGCACAGTAACTCTCCAGTATTGACCACCATCTGCAGGCCATTAAACACAACTAATATACAATTAAAGGATATTCTGCTAATTAGTACTTCATTGTAATAACCTTGAAACCATGTGAATGTTCAAAATGAACATTCTTGATTTTCAGACAACAGAATCAGGAAGATAAACATCAGAGGAAGGAGACTTGCATTCCATCAAGCACTGTTCTGTTTGCTCGAGGTATTTAAATATGTTTTAAGTTTAATGCCAAGAATAAACATCAATCTAAAAACATCTGTATTGATCCATTAACTGTAAAAATAAGTAGTTCATTAGTAACAAATAGTTAGTTAAATGTTGGAGACCC
Organism: Carcharhinus amblyrhynchos; assembly: GCF_965287045.1. Taxonomy (NCBI): domain Eukaryota; kingdom Metazoa; phylum Chordata; class Chondrichthyes; order Carcharhiniformes; family Carcharhinidae; genus Carcharhinus; species Carcharhinus amblyrhynchos. Next base: position 76,100,664 of record NC_137327.1, read on the forward strand.
AAAGGTACCATGTTTCTCCACAAAGAATGGAAGAGGAATATTTTTGTTGCATTATTGAAGGAGTTCAAAACATTCAATTATTGCACTAAAATGGTGGTGTGAACTCTGGGTGACTTAGGCACTTCAGGAGTAGATGATTTGAGGCTGAATCATCAGCGTAAGAATGAACAGCATTAGATGATGAGTCAAGATCATCAAAATGAAATCAAACTGAGAGATAAGAGGACAGCACCCTTGCAGAACCCAGATTTATGTGAAGAGCTTCTGAGTTAAACCTAGATAGGAACACATTGTCAAGAAACATGTTAGCCTTAAACCCAGCTTTCATGAAAGCACATAATATCAGGTGTCAACCAAAGCTTTGGAGACAGTCAATATCAAGGCCAATAATTTATCTATGTGTTCAACTTAAGCAATGAGATGACCAGCAGATGGCCATGTCAGCATGATGCATGTTATAATTAACAGTGCTATCTTCAAGACTCCATTAAAAGGTAGAAGATTTTGTGTTGGGTCTCTATTTATTTATTTCTTCATTATAATTGGTCAGCTTACTCTAGCACTTTACCATCTCCGGGCCTTACTCTTTATTATCCTTGTCAATGGGACTTGACTGTTACTGGCAAAGCAGAATTTATTGCCGTCCTTAGTGCTATAAAAGCTTGCAGAGAATGGGACTGCGGCTTAATGTAAGTTAAACTTGGTTATTGCTGGTAAATTCTCTTTCCTGCAAATGATTATTGAACAGTCTGACTTTTCCAACAATCACGAACTACCATTATCATTTCCTGGTCCACAAACAATCAGATTTCTTCAACTGCATTTCACAACTTTCTAAGATGGGAGTTACAAATACATTAACTTTATTAAATGACTTTCTACATTTGTTTTCTGGGAGAATAGAATATACTGGAAAACCTGGTATCATGGTCTTCTAATTTTCAATCTAGTTGGAATATAATGGATCAAAGTCTTATTTCTCCGTCAGTTCAAGATGGTTAACAAAAATTACTTTGGACAATCTCAGTCTAGCTCCAAATGATGTCTGTCCATATGAAAAAACTGACTTCCATTGTAAAATACCTTGGGCTCATTCTGAAGCATTTTATTGTCAATGATTTACTTAAAAAGTGTAATCATTGCTGTTTCATTGGCAAACACTAACCATTTTATGTACAACATGATCCATCTAACAGCAATGATAAAGTTAGCAGTTACATTTTTTGGTATTGGTTTAGGGATAAATATCTGCCAGAACATTAGAGCAACTTTCTTGAAGGATAAATATTGGTTAGGACAGCAAGGCTAACGCTTATTGTTCTTTGAAATAGTGCCATGGAATCTTTTACATGCACTTCAGAGGGCAGATGCTGCCTTGCTATTACATCTCAACCAAAAGGCAGCATCCACAAGAGTGCAGCACTCTTTTCAATAATGCACTGAAGTGTCAGCCCTGATTACTTGAATCTGGAACCTTTGACTTAGGCAACAGTGCTATCAATTGAGCCACTTCTGACACACCTAAAGGTGTGTAAATCAATTGTTCCCTTATTTGGTTAAGATTCCTAATCAGTGTTCAGCTATTGCGGTGGAGACTTATTCATCATCATATACTGCAACGTACATACTGGCATTGTACAAACATGGAGAAATACACTTTTTGCTACTTTTTGATAATTATAGGTAAACTACATTGCAATGTATCATTATTGTTGACTTGAACACCAAAATGTATTGCTTGTTTGTCCTTTGAGGGGAAGATAACCATGATCACCATCTGGCAGTGTTTGGTATGGTTCTGGTCGGTACAGAGGTTACAGTTAAGGCTGATCTGCGTCCATAAGGTTCTGCTGCAAATACTTCAGGATGATGGAGTTTTAGACAAGTTGCTGGCTTGGGAATTCCTCTCCCAGTGTTCTCCCTCTGCTTAGAATCATAGAATGCTACAGTGCAGAAGGAGTCCATTTGGCTCATCGAGCCTGCACCGACAACAATCAAACAGGGCTGGACAGACTGGATACAGAAATGTTGTTTTCTCTGGCTGCAAGATATAGACATGATGTGGAGATGCCGGCGTTGGACTGGGGTAAACCCAGTAAGAAGTCTCACAACACCAGGTTAAAGTGGAAAGTTTCCGCACACCTGACAAAGGAACAGTGTTTCCGAAAGCTTGTGAGTTTACTATCAAATAAACTGGTTGGACTTTAACCTGGTGTTGCGAGATTTCTTACTGCAAGATATAGAACCAGGGGTCACAGTCTCAGAATGTGGGTTAGGCTGTTTAGGACTGAAATTAGGATGTTTTTCAGTCAGAAGTGCTAACTCTGTGGAATTCTCTATCACAGAAGGAGGTGGAGGCCAAATCACTGAATAAAAATCGATAGATTTCTAGACTTTTAAGATGTCAAGGGGTATGGGGGAGTGCTAGAGTATGGCATCAAGGTAGAGGATCAGCCATGATCACGTTGGATGGCAAAGCAGGCTCAAAGGGCCAAATGGTCTGTTCCTGCTCTTATTTTCTATGTTTCTCTGTTTCAATTAATCCCCTCCTTCGAATCTCTTCCCTCACTCCACTTGAAGACTGTGCTCAGTCTCAGCTCTACCTTGTAACACGGAGGAATATTGATAAGTGTACATAGTTAGCCTTCACATAGATCATCAGTCACATTTAAAAGTGCATTCATTTATACCCAATTAGCTCGACTAGGTCTGAATTTCCTCAGATGGCAAATAATGTCAAATTACTACTCCATGTTCAATTACATAACTCAATTAATTTTTGATCCCTTTCACCCAACCTTCTGACTCAAGCCTGGTGAGATCCAGACAGTGCAGCACGTGTCCGGGGCCAAGCTTTGAAGTCCAGCAGCATCGGTGAACGAGGACACATCCTCTTTATACAGCATTAGCTGTTGTAAATCATATAAGTTTAAAGGTCTATTGAAATTTTAAGCCCTTTATAGGCCAGGGGAAAGGTAAATGTCTAATGTAACTGGATAGAATTTAGGAGTGGAGGTGGCAGTTAGAGTCAGGCCTGCTAGGAATGTTACGCAGATGAGGGAAATCCCATAGGTTGGGGGAGCTAGTCAAGTGGTGTCCCTGGGAGATTGGGCAGTCCTGTGGGGCGTCAGTCTATGTCTGTACAATCATTACTCAAAAGTTAGAAGTGGTTTCAATCCGAACTTTTTCTGGGTAACTATTAATATTTTGCAATGGAACCATTCAAAGATTGCAATTTAAATTGCATTTTTGGATGATTCCCAGCGCAAGGCAATTGTCCAAAGGGAAGCTAGCACTTCTGGGCAATTGCCATGCAAACTTTACCCAACCCCCAATAGAGAAGCTCAGAAATTATATTCCAATTTGTTCACTGTTTTGAAAAAATACACAACTAAATGGGGAAGGAACATGTCAATGAGCAAGATGTTTTCAAACAATCTCTCTCATCTTCCTCAAACAACATATTTCAGCCTTGAAGTCACACTTCTGATTCTATGAATACATATACATATACACGTAATATATAGCATTTAAGTTAGACACACACGCGTAGACATAGTTACTTAATGGGTAAATACTGCATGCCAATTCAATTCTGCATGTCTGAGAAACAGTCCAACAATTTAGAGACAGAAGAAGAGTCAAGAGAAATGGACGACAGGTAATGCTGGGTATTGTTGGCGTTTATGTAGCAGTGCACCCCCTCATGCAGGTTTCATGGTGGGATGACATCAATGGGAAATCCTACTGACAGTGGCAGGACTTGAAAATCCCACTGCCAGTGAACAGCGCACCACCTCCCACCGCCGGGAAACACGCGGCTGGGAGGCCAGAGAATTTCCCCCTGTAGAAAATGATGTCAAGATTTTGGATAATGTTGCTAAGGAGCAGCTTGCGAATGAGAAAAAGAGGGGGATAGGGTAAATATTTGGCGGACACCAGAGGTAACGGTATGGAAGTAAGGAGAAAGGGCAAGGCTTTGTTGGTGATTCTCCAGCTATGGTAGAATAAATAAGAATGAAAGAGGCAAATGCAGTCCCATACATCCAGATGACAGTGAAGAGGTGTTGGGAGTCGGATTTTGTAGACAACCAAGCCAAAGGATGCAGACAAATCAGAAAGAATAATTCACCTTTGTCACAATTAAACTAGCATGTGACTTGTGACATAAATAAGCTGTGTCTTGGTACAACAATGGGGTCAGAAACATGATTGGAGGGATCCAAACAAGGCACTCCAAGGAAGATGGACATAGAAACGAGAGGCAGAAACGTGTTCAAAGGGGTGTTTTAGAGGTGACTGCATTTGGCAAAGATGGAGTTCAGGGGTTAGTTTTTGGGAAAAAGGGTGACAGCAACAGATTTGAAGGCGAGGACAGTACAGGAAAGGAACTCATTAATAATGTCACTTAACTTTGGAGTCAGGAAAGGAAATTGAATGCCAGCTGATTAGGTACAGGATCTAGTGAGTATAACGTGGGTATCATCAACAAGATGAGTTTGGCGAGAACATGAGGGAGGACAAGAGGGTAGCTAGAGAAAAAAGCAATTTCAAGGTTAGGACAAGGGAATCTTAAGAAGAAAATGGGCTCTCTGAGATGGGCGAAGAGCTGAAAACAGTAGAGGCTACTGATAAATAGCTTTGATCTTCAAGATAATAGTTGTGCCAAGCTATACAAATGTAACAAAATCAGAATTATTTTTATTTCTCGATTCCAACTGCCCAACTGCGTTTATTGCATTTTGTTTCCATTTCAACACCCAAAATTATTCCATTTTCTTGAGTTAGAATAAAGATTTAACAACAGCAATTTGCATTTATATAGTATGTCACAAGGAACACGAGTTATCAAAACAGAATTTGACACAGAGTCACAGAAGAAGATATTAGGGTGTATGACCAAAACTTGTAAAAGAGGTAGGTTTTAAACAGTACTTTAGAGGAGGAAAGAGAGATAGAGAGATGGACATTGTACAGAGGGAATTCCAGAGTTTAGGGTCTCAGCAGCTGAAGGCATGGCCACCAATGCAAAAAATGATTTAAATTGGGATGTGCAGGTGGACAGAATTAGAAGAGTACAGAAAACTCAAAAGGTTGTAGGTGCCAAAGAATTTGCAAAGAGAAGTGGGAGGTGGGGGAGGGGGCAGTGTCAAGACATGGATGGATGGATATCATGGATGGGTATGAAAAACAAGGATCAGAATTTTAAAATTAAGACATTGCTCAATCAGGAGTCAATGTAGGTTAATAAGCACATGGGTGATGGGTGAATAGAACTAGGTGTGAGTTAGGAAATGGACAACAGAATTTTGGATAAGATTAAATTTATGAAGGATGGAACATGGGAGTCCAGCCAGGGGGGCATTGGAAAAATCAAGTCGAGGTAACAAAGGGAAAGGTGCACCAGATGAACTGAAACAAGGGTGGAATTGAGTGATGTTATGAATGGAGGACCTCTTAGTGATGGTGTAGATTTGTGCCTTTAAGCTTATCTTGGGGTCAGTATGACACCAAGTTTGCAACCATGCTGTTTCAGCCTCAGATAGCTGCAAGAAGAGGGATGGAGCTAGTGAGTGAGAAGTGGTAGACTGAGGACAATGATTTTGGTCTCCCCAATATTTAGTTGGAGGAAATTAAAGGAAAGGTTTGCCCCAAAGATGAATGTCCAAACACATATCCTCTCCATCACCAAGATTTTCTAGTTCCCTTCTCCATAAGATTGTAGGCTCTGACCCTATCTCAGCTCATCAGCTTTTGAAACCCTCAATCAATATTGCCTCTGGACTTGACTATTTCTTTGGTTGGTCTCCCACCATTCATAAACTTTTATCTTAAATTTTGCTGGCCATATCTTAAGTTGCACTCTCCACCTGTTCTTTCTGATTTACAGCGGTTTCCAGTCCAACAAACGTTCATGCCAAAATCCTCAATCATTGGGCAGGATTTTACAGCCTCACTCACTCCAAAATCAGAAAATCCCACACAAAATCAACAGACGTTTGCATGGTCCGTGTCCTGCCAGCTATGATTCCCTTGGTGGGCATTATGGGAAAACTCCACCTATTGTTTACAAATCCCCTATTGCCTCACTCCCTCCCAATCTCAAAATTCCCCTGAGCCTCTGCATTCTGCAAATTGTGGTCTCTTGTATATCACTGATTTTAATTGTTCCACCACTGGTGACCATACTTCCATTCAATCTGGCCTGAAGTTCCAGAATTCTCTCCTTTTTGACACTGTACCCTTTTTCCTAAAGATGCACCCTATAACTTACCTCTGAGCAAGCTGATCATCTGTCCTTGTATCTTCTTCTGTAATTCATTTTTATAATGTTTTTACTGATATTGCTCTTGTGAGCGCCTCTGGAAATTCATTTACCTTAAAGATGCTATAAGTTATTGAAATTTGTTTCTAGTGATCAAATAAAACAGAATTGAGAAGGTAAACTAAAAGAATCAAAAACTATTCCACTTTATTTGCAAGTTTTCAATTAATAATTTACAACACAAAATCATTAAACACTGACAGCCCACAAGATGCAATTCCAAGATTTGGATAATGGAATTCGTTCTAACACAAAAGAAACTGAGCTCTTGTGCTGTTGGTCAGTTTTCCCCATCTTCAACCTGACACAATGTTTCCCGAATCCCTTTTAGTTCTTCGTGTTGCCAAACTCGTACATAAGAAATCTTGTCCCTCTCCAGTTCTCTCCTGTAACTGCACTTTTTGTCCCCTCATCACTCTTTCTGTGATTGGCCTGTTTAAGTCCGCGTCTTCAAATTAGCATTTCAAAATAAGGCGACAAATGAAAACTTTTAAATACTGCAAAATAAATGATTTGGCACAAGTACTTGCAACTCCTAATTGCCCAACGTTTTCAATTTTCATACTAACTTTTTTTAAATATAAGAATGCATATTCCATCTAGTGGCAGACTAGTTACTTTCAATCGAGTAACGTTGCTGAGAACAAACTGCTGAAGAGTGTCTGTTCTTTGGGAATAAAGTAAGAGGCCAGTCTGCAAAATGTAAGCAGTTTTGATCTCTGCCGACAGCCGCCTTCTCTGTGACACACGCGCATTGCTCGAGTTATTGATCATCTTCTAGTTGACGCAAAAATCTGCTTCAAAAACATCAGTGTCAGACATCAGAAATCATGGTCAAACGGCCAACTCCCGTTACTATTTAGCGTGAAAGAAAAGTTTGGGGGGGGGGGGAGCGGTGGATCTGATCAATTGTCAAGTGCCTCAAATCTTGGAACTTTACTCTAAATATCCTTCAACAACTATTTACCTGATTTCTCTTTTCTCCCGCCTGGGGAAAGGTGGAGTGTAGTGTCGAATGGTGTATGTTTACTAATGGAAATGCGTCACATTAGTCTTTGTTTTTATATATGTGGGAAATCACACAAAACAAGCCCTCGAGCATCAGGACTCGCGCCAGGGCCCCGTTGCCAGGGCGACGGGCGGGTGCCGTTGATTTTGGACTGCGCCTGCGCACCACCCCCAGCTGCCCAGCTTGCGATTGGCCCCTGCCGCCTCCGACGTCATGATCATGAGAGCAGGTGTGATTGGACGTGGCTGATTTTATTGTCTGGCTCGGAGAGCAGGAGAAATCTGCTGAATTGATATCCTCCTGATTTTTACAGGGCTTGAAGGTACGCGCTGCTGATTTTACCGTGAATTCAACTGAATTTAGAGGGATTTCTTCCTTATCCCTCCCTTCCCAGCCTTGCGGTCGTGAACAGGCGGCAGGCGGGTTCTTGTTTCAAAACAAGTGGCTAAAGTTGCAGTGGTTAGCGTGGCCTGGCCGCCAGCTGCTGGTAGGTCAAATCCGCCTCCATCCAAATATTCAACTTCAGACTTTTTCTTTTCACAAAATGCTTTCCTGTCATGGTGCGGCCGCCGGCAAACTTTCCGTGAGCAGAAAAGCGAGAGGTGGGGGAAAAATTCCCTCCCTCCCTCCTCGGCAACGGTATCCATCTCGCCCTCTCCTCACTATCCGCCCCCCCCACCCCCCGTCCGTCCAGTCTTGGCGGATCCGGCAGGCGGGCGGGGAGGATAAACATACACACAGATTGGAGGAGGATTTCACCAGAATGGCCCAGGCGGTATGACTCCACTCATGCGCACTGCTGCAAACTGCTGGGATCTGTCTAGTTTCACGTTGGGGAGGGGTGATAGGGTATAAACCTGGTGCAACAACAGATAGCGCTGTGTGTTCTAGTATGACACTAAAATATAATGCAATGATATAATACAAAATGCTACCCACTATAAACTGATACAACAGCCCAATAGGTTTTGGGTGGAATATAAACTTCACATGGTAGCACAGTTTAAGAAAACAATGCAGTAATAGCACTTTTAATCTCAAATAAGTGCTGTATTATAACTAACAATGCAGCACAATATAATGTATTATAACAGAACATTTAGTGTAATGTAACTATAGTATATCTAAACAAGGCACTGAAATATGATGTAAACTAATCCCATGTTTTGGTCAGTATAACCACGGTATTATGTAAGAATGCATCACAATATAATCAAATACCAACACATTTATTCTGTTGTAACTATAGTATGATATGTGAGGCACCACAATATGATCCTATGGTATAATTATTGTAATATCCAGAATATAGTTTTACAACAACATAATCGAACAAGGCAGTTTAAAATAACATGATACAATATGCCAACATATGAGAGTGGAATGAGTTCTCATATATAAAAGAGCACTAGGAAATATAACATAATTTAACACAACATAATGTGTCCCAGTTTAGCAACCAACAATATAATTTAACAGAATGCAGTTATACAAACATGACATAATTTAAGCTAGAATGCAATACAATGTCATGTACATCATCGAATGGAATGCTGGCCTTTATAGCGAGGGGGATAGAATATAAAAGCAGGGAGGTCTTGCTGCAACTGTGCAGGGTACTGGTGAGGCTGCAGCTGGAGTACTGTGTGCAGTTTTGGTTGCGGCACTTGCACAAGGATATTTTGGCCTTGGAGGGAGTGCAGAGGAGGTTCACTAGGCTGATACCGGAGATGAGGGGGTTGGACTGTGAAGAGAGACTAAATAGACTGGGTCTGTACTCGTTAGAGTTTAGAAGGATGAGGGAGCATCTTATAGAGACTTATAAGATGATGAAAGGGATGGATAGGGTAGAGGTAGAGAGATTCTTCCTGCTTAGAAAGGATAGCAAGCTAGAGGGCACAGCCTCAAGATAAGGGGGGCGCAGTTTAGATCAGAGTTGAGGAGGAACTTCTTCACTCAAAGGGTGGCGAATCTCTGGAATTCTCTGCCCGTTGAAGTGGTGGAGGCTACCTCGCTAAATATATTTAAGTCACGGGTAGATAGGTTTTTGACAGACAAGGGAATTAAGAGTTATAGGGAGACAGCGGGAAAGTGGAACTGATCCACTTCAGATCAGCCATGATCTTATTGAATGGCGGGGCAGGCTCGAAGGGCTAGATGGCCTACTCCTACTTCTTGTGTTCTTATGTAACTCCGTTCAATCCAATTCAATGTAGCGCTGCACAGTTCAGTGTAACACTGAACTTGAGTCTTCTAAGTTTTTTCATTCTTTGGATCCACTTTTACTATTATTTATCTATTTTATGTACTGCAATTCCTAAAATTCTGAATAATTTAACTTTCCCTTGCAAAGCCCTGTATCAAAACCATTGTTTACATTTTAAATGAAGTAATTGACAATTACAGTGGTTAGTTATAGAAAACCATCCTATAGAATTAATTGCCAACAATTTTTTTGCTAGCAAGGGCCACATGATTGTGCAAAATAATAGATTCTGTCCTCTGAAAGAACAATGTTCTCCATGAGAAGGCAAATTTTTTCAGGATATTAGGACCTGTTAAGAGGTCACTTTTTTTTTGATCATTTTCTCATGCCTCAAGTAAAATACAACTTTTCAATGTAATGTTGGGCTGATTTTGGAGCAGTAAGGTTTGCTGTTTAATTTAAAAATAGTGGCAAAAACAAGTTCTCCATTTCCAATGCAGGCCTCCTTTTTAACCTTTCTCTTGCCAGTGAATACTCAATTCATGACTTTGGGGTCAACCTTAATTTATTTTGAAACCATTCTAAAACACTGTGCCAGTGCTAAGTGCTGATATAGCTGTTGGGACGAAGAGAATCAAAGGATATGGAGGGAAGATGGAATCAGTTGGGTGATCAGTCATGATTATAATGAATGGTGGAGCAGGCTCGAAGGGCTGAATGGTCTACTCCTGCACCTATCTTCGATGTTTGTATCTATATATTTTTAAATTACTTGTTGTTGCAAGTTTAAGGCTATTCCTCCTCTTTGTTCCTCACCAGATATCTAGTGGCATGGTGGTGAACTGATTTATTGAACTGCTGTAGTCTGTGTCATTTGGATACACCCACAGCACTATTAGGTAGAGAGTTCCAGAATTTTGTATAGAGAAGCTGTTTCCAATGGCCGAAAGGTTGATAAGTAGAACGCAGATTTAAGGTAACTGGCAAAAAAACCAGAGACGAAACAAGAAAAAAATGTTGTCTCCTATTCTGTACTATCCTCTGATTCCATGACCATGCAGAAGGCATCCTAGATTATCTTTCCTAGTTGGCTTTATCTGCTCCTAACCAAATGATTCTGGATTTAGTTGTCTTGCTTTTTGCTGATCTTAGCCAAGATCAGCTAATTCAGTAAAAATGGAAAGACTGTAGGGCAACTGCATTCATAAAGAGTCTTTATTGTCAGAGAAGCCCCAAAGGCATTTCACAAGAGCATTATCAAGCCAAATTTGACACAGCCACAAAAGGGAGGTACTAGAACAGGTGATAATCCTTGTTCAGGAAGGTGGATGTTTAAGGAGGGGAGGGCACAGATCAGAGAGAGAGATAGATTTGGGGAGGGAATTCTCCCCAGTTTATGGTCCACTCAGCAGAAGGTACGGTTTCCAGTGGCAAAATGATTTTAAAATCAGAGGCCTTGAGGGCTGTCAGAGGTTACCGATAGGGAGAGGCAAAGCCGTGGAGTGATTTGAGAACAGATGAGGGATTTAAAATTGAAGTGGTGTTGGATCTGGAGCCACAGTAGGTTAGTGAGCATTGGGATGATAAGTAGACAAGACTTGTTGAGAATTATAATTACTATGAAATATTTATTCATGTTTGCACAGAGTATATTGGTCTGTTATTTGAACAGCAATGTGGTAAATGAGGATTAGAATGTGTACTTTGCAGCTTCAACTGGTTATAGTCCTAGTGATAATTTTATATCATTTTTGCACTGAAAAGTAGTTGAATTAAGCAACATGAATAATAGAACAAGGTGGGAACTTTGAATTGTCAAATCATTCACGTGTGTGTGTGTGTGTGTTAGCATTTACGTTGTGGGTTATGATCTATCAGATGCTTTAGAGCGTAAGATGAGGTTGTAATGATGACAAAACAATGCTCAGTGTTATTACTCTGTAAAGCTGGTGTCTCCAAGTCTGGTTAAATGTAGGAATCAAGAAGTTACTCTCAAGGTGCTCCTCTGCAGAGTGCATTGTTGAATTTGCAGATGCACTCGTCAAATCACTGGTTTCTGTGCTGTGAACAACGTTTTAGGCACCAGTCCCATTGCAAAATATTTGGAGATGTTACATCTGATGTTTTTAAAGTTTTTAGAGTTTTTAATGGAGGGCTAAGTCATAATCACAGATGAACAACCTCTTTGGTAATGGAAAGCACAATTCTAGAAACCTGGGATGTCATGTCTATTCTTTGATAAATTCCATACATTTTTTAAATTGTTAATTTTTATTTTACATTTTAAAGTGTGATTGCTCTGTTTCCCATGTGTATGTCCCAAATGTTATTTCACTCTCTGAAATGATTGAAAAAAAATAGTTTTTAAAAAAATTTCCTGGTTTGATATATGTGGGAATTCTTCAATCTGATTGGCTGCTTGATGACTTCAGTGCTCTTGAATGCCACAGATCTTTTGAACATGGTGCCAGAATGAAATTGATAATAGGGAAATTTGTTGCCACCCAGCCAAGTAGATCTTTGTGGACAGTTTTCTTCGATGTTAGCAATGAATGTATTCCCTGTTGCCATCAACCAGAAAACACGGGCCTTTGTGTTGCCATCTTGTAACCATTGAGGCAACAGTTTTAAATCCTGTGGAAAGCTGTAGGAATGTGACAAAGGGGATTGAAAGTGCAGTTGCAACGTCCTACAGGTAACCAAAAGAGTGGCTTGAGTCCTTGCACTTTGCTGCAGTAGTTGAGAAATAAAAATAATTTTATTTTCGTTGGCTGAGCCATGGAAAAAGCCCATTTTATTTAATAAATACAAGGGTCTGTATCCAATTCCTTATCAGACTGTGGGTGCAATTACTCTGTTACCATTCAATCATACCTTTTAAAATGTTGAAAATTACTCCTTTGAAGAAACCAGTTGTATTTTTTGTATTTAAAAACCACTGGTTTCACCTCCAGCTGAGGAACCGTGCAGTGCGAGGTGGAGTCGCAGTCTTGTCTTACAAAGTTATCTTCGATCGAGTGTGACAGGAGGGTCGGGAGCCAATCAGAATGGGGGATTGTCCACAGGTATGATTGAATTGATACAAAATGTAACCAGGTAAACATGATGGTGTTGCATAAGGAATTTTGTTAAATGGGGTTAGATGCAAGATTATCTGGGCTTGCGTGACCCAAGCCAAATAACCAAAAACTTGAAACATTTATAATTACAATATTCACAATGGCTTGTTGGGTAAAACTTGAAATATGAACAGTATTTCAGCTGATTAAAAAGGCGCTAAATCATTAATAGGTCTGAGACATAAGCTATCTTTCTGTTAACACAAGCTATATTTACACTACAATTACCGTATCAGTGTGAGGATGTTCTATTTTATAGTAACACAGATCTATAACCATAACGTTAGCATTAGTACAAAGTAGTTTGCTTCAGACTAACACCGTAGTGCAGTCTAATATTATATGGCTTAAGATGCAATGTTTGGGCATTGCAAACTTTATATTTTGAGTATTATTACTGCAGACTTTTAATTTTAGACAACTATTCTTCCAGCATCATACACTCATACATCAGATCAACATGGCAAGGTTGCAGAGGAGAGCTTGGTCTACTTTGCTAAATCTGTGCTTTAACTCCAACCTCAACAGAGCAACCTCTTCATCAGTGTAGTGTTATTTCTATTTCCCACACCAACGATGCTGCTTAAATGGCATTGTCCATTAGTGCCTGTTTAGAGAGAGTCACAGGCCAAATATGCTTCCTAGAAACTAAATTTAGAATCATAGAATCTCTACAATGCAGAAGGAGGCCATTTAGCTCATCGAGTCTGAACCGACTCCCTGAAAGAGCATCTTACCCAGACCAATCTCTGCCACCCTATCTTCGTAACCCTACCCATTTACCTCACAAATCTCCCTAACCTGCACATCTTGGGACACCAAGGGGCAATTTAGCATGGCCAATCCACCTAACCTGCACATCTTTGGACAATGGAGGAGGGAAATCAGAGCACATGGAGGAAAATGACACAGACACAGGGAGAACATGCAAACTCCACACAGTCGTCCAAAACTACATTCAAACCTGGGTCCCTGGTGCTGAAAAAGCAGTGCTAACTGCTGTGTCACCGTACTACCTTCACTGTCTCCAAATTTGCCCAAACTTATTTCCTGTACAAGTATTGCAGTGAGATCTTCATCCCAACTTCTGGGCTGAATTTGATCCATTGCACAACCCAGATCCCCACAACTGGAGCTTTGTCCCAAATCTTAAGCATTTGAGGTTCTTGTTTAAGGGACTAATTTGCTACAAAGCAGAAAAAGTGAATTAATTAGGTCGATGATGTAACGAAGAATTGTGGTATGATAGGAAATGGGTTGAATGGTAATATAACTTGAATAGTCAGGAGAGGTTTCAGTTTAATTTATGGAACATTGGTGGCGCAATTGAATTGTTTTTTCTCGCATCTAAATTGACATTCTTGCTTGCTTCCCATTCTCCACCTTCCATTAACTCCAGGTCGTGAAATTTTCCTGCCCAAATGCTCTCCTCACTACATCATGTTCGTCAATCACCATTTTTGATCTAATTTGGCACACAGTATCCTACTCCCTCCAAGTTGAAATTCTTATTCTTGTGTAAATTTATTGTTGGATTTACTCCTCCATAGTGGTGTAATTTGCAACACTTTCCACCCCACCCCTACCACAACTTCCTGTCTCTGACTGTGCATCCTCCTTGACATTACCATTGACTGACCTGCCTTTAGTCACCTCGTTCCCAAACTCGAGAAATTTTTAACAAAACCCTTCTGCTTTTCTATTCTCCATCAGGTTTATAACTAAAACCCACTTGCTTCATTTGCTAATGTTATATTCTTTGGTTAACACCATTTTTGTTTCATTATGCTTTTGCATCATGTCTCTTTCTCTATATTAAAGATGCAATATAAAAATGTTGTGATTTGAAGGAAAGTGGGACATAGGCGTGCAAGTTATAAGGATTGCAGTTTACATCGAGGATGAAGGCCAACATGGTCTTGGGTTAAACAGCCTATTTTCATGTTGTATTGTTGTATAAATCCATGTTGGCATCCCAGCATTGCACCCTGATCAGTTTCAGTGCTACTGCTGGCAGGCCATCTTTTTTTTTTCAGGAGGCAGAAGGAAAGAAAGAAAGAAATTAGAGAGCAGAGCATGATGAGCAATGAGTAAGATTTGTGTTGAAATGTGAGAGAGAGAAGGGACAAGGACAGAGAAGGAGAGAGGAAGATTGGATTGAGAGGTACAGGGTGAGATAACAAGACGGGGGGGAGGTAAAGACATTGTTGATGTCAGAGATTGGTGAGATAAAAGAAAGGCTTGGGGGGAAAAAGAGACAGCAATTCTCCTTTTTGTACTGCCACCATCAAAATGGTTGGCGAAGGGAAGAAACAGAAAAAAAGAGTAAGCCATTCACCTCTCTGGCTTGTTTCACCATTTAACTAGATCATGGCTAATCTGTACCTTAATTTCACAACACTGTGTGGTGCCCAGAACTGAATGCAGAGTGATGGGAGGAAGGGAATATGGAGAAGGAAGAAAGCGCAAAGTGAATATCTGTAATTAACCGCAGTATTGTGAGACAGAAATCCAGAAATAAAAGAAGGTTTCCAGAAAAGGACCAATTATGCAACTTTACTTTTGATATTGGAAAATGTATTGGATATCTACTATGATTAACAAACCAATAAATCAAGTTACTTCAGTGTCACAATGGCCCATAACCTCCAACCATCAGGGCGTCTTAGCAGGGGGTGTACCCCAAAGATCTGCTGGGGAACCCACCCCTGAAGGTCCCCAGGTAAGGATTTCACGGCAATTGCCTGGGAGATTTGAACATGCATTGGGCAATTGCCCTGCAGTGTGAATTATCTGAAAGTGTGACGTAAATCCCAAGTTTTGGATGTTCTGATTGTCTTACATCAACAATTACTCAAAAAACGTTCAAAGAATTAAAACCACTTTTAACTTTTGGGTAACTATAGTACTGGTCATTCCTCCACTCCCAAGATACCTCCAACTGCCCATCCCTTACTCCACCCTCTACCTTGACCACCCAACTGACGCCACCGCCTTTCCGCCCCAAAAATTCCAAACTTAGATTTCTCAAAGTGGCTGGACTTTTAAACTTATCTATTTTACTGCAGTTGTGACACCTAATTTTTAGGTATGTCTGGTGTTGCTCCTGGCGTGTCCTCCTGCACTCTCCATTAAACTAGGGTTGAACCCGCCCTGGCTTGGTGGCTTGGTGTTAATGGTAGAGTGCAGGATATGAAGTTACAGGTTGTGGTTGAGTACAATTCTGCCCTCCTGATGCTCACAGTGCTTCATGGACGTCCAGTTTTGAGTTGCTAGATCTGTTAGAAATCTATCCTATTTCACAAAGTTGTAATGCCATGCAACACAATGGAGGGTATTCTCAATGCGAAGACTGGTAATCAGCAGGAGGTTTCCTTGCCCACGTTTGACCTGATGCCATGAGACATCATGAGGTCCAGAGTCGATTTTGAAGACTCCCAAGGCAACTTCCTCCTGATTGTATGCCACCTCTGCTGGATCAGTCATGCCAGTGAGACAGGACATCACCAGGAATGATGATGATGGTGTCTGGGATATCTGTCAGGTATGCTTCTATGAATATGATTATGTTAGGCTGTTGCTTAATTAATCTGTGAGATAGCTCTCCCAATGTTGGCACAAGTCCCTGATCTTACTAAGAAGGAATTTTCACGTCGACAAGGCTGGGTTTAAAAGCCTTGTTGTTTCCAGTGCCTAGGTCAATGCCAGGTGGTACATCAACTGGAAAAGATTCATTGCTTTGTGTTTCTTTTGATACAACTGAGTGGCTTGCTAGGCCATTTCAGAGGGCATTTAAGAATCAACCACATTGCTGTTGGTGTGGAGTCATATGTAGGCCATACCAGTTTCCTTCCCTACAGGGACATTTGTGAACCAGTTGGGTTTTTATGACAATCAACAGTGGTTTCATCATCATCATTAGATTAGATTGCCTCTATTGCTCTGCAACATTGGAGAATGTAGGCCCATCCTAAACAGTCATACCTCATATGACGTCTCTCTCATCCTATGATTCAACCTAGTGAACTTTTTTGCAACTCCTCAGGCAAGTATATCTTTCCTTAGGTAGGAAGGCCAAAACTATACACAGTACTCCACATGTGGTCTTGCCGTAGCCTTGTGTATTGCAGCGGGACATTCTTAATCTAACATCCCAATCCCTTTACAATAAATATAACATAGCATTTCCCTTCCTGGTTTCTTGCGCATCTACATGTTAACTTCATATGATTCGTGTACAAGGACACCTGAACCCCAATAGTTACTTGTCTCCCCTTCTAAAAATGTCCTGTTTTTTCCATTCTTCTTACCAAAGTGAGTAATTTCTCACTTGCCTGCATTATACCCAGTCTGTCCAATTACTTAACAGATCTATAACCCTTTTACAGCCTCTTTTGGAAAGAAAACCATGAGAAGGACTGACAAATAACATTTATATTTTGTCAGACAGAGAAAAAGAAGAAAAGGCAAGTAGTTTAATGTTTGCAGCACAGGAACAGGTTATTCAGCCCAACTGTTTTCTGCCAACCAGCTCAGTCTTCCCTGACAGTTCAAACTTGATAGTTCTTTTATTGTCTTTTTTGCACTTTCTGCAGTATCTCACTATCCTTTTTGTAATATGAAGACCAGCACTCTGCATCGGATTTTAATTGTAAGGTCTGTAAACGGCAAGAAACTGTTTGCTTTTTTTTGTTTGTTAAAAAATAATTTAAACTTTTTTAAAAGGAAGAAGTCTTCAATCATAATCTGTATTTTGTTAATCATTAGATAACTCACATTTTCTAACAATAGAAACCTGAGACGATAGGAGAAAGTGAGAGAAGCCAATAGACGGATCAAGATTTTTACAGAAGCCAATTAACATCTTAGTGCTGATAAAACTGGATTTCACCCCTAGCGATGTCGAGTCATTATCAGTATAGTATAGGAAGAGACCATTTTGGCCCATAGTTAAAATATTTGAGACCCTGATTTAGGAAAATTGCTTCCCAGTATGCCATTTTAAAATTTCTCTGTAGCTTAATCCAGTTGAAGTGACTTTGCACAGGGAAAATACAACTGATTTGGAATGCAATCTCTCTTATTTCTAAATTATATTTTCATCATAGTCAAGCATCATTCCCTGTCAGTTGTCAATGACACTGGTTTCCATATACTGTGTTCCATCATATTTGTTGCCATAGCAATAGGAAGAGTTTGGAGTGCTCTTTCTTCAACTCTCCCTTTTTGGAGCCACTAATGTACTGTTAACCCAACAAGTACTGTGATACAAATGTGAGTGGAACTAGAATGCAAAGGTGGTCAGTAAAACCTTAAGAACAGGAATAAACCATTCAACCCCTTGAGCTTGTTCCTCCAGTGAGTGAAGTTTTGACTGAGCTGTATCTTAACTGCATTCAGTCAGCTTGGTTTCATTGCCTTCAAAACTCCTGTCTAACAAAAATCTATCACTTTCAGTTTGGATTTCCAACGTCAGCAGCTTTTTCAGACAGAGTTCTACATAAGAAAATAAGAAATAGGAGGAGGAGTAGGCCATTCAGCTCTTCAAGCCCAGTCTGCCAGTCAATGGCTGATCATCTACTTCAACACCAATTTCCCACACTATTCTCCTATCCCTTAATGTTTTTAATACGTAGTAATTTATCAGTCCCAATCTTGAACCTACTCAAAGACAAAGCCTCCACAGCCGTTTGGAGCAGAGCATTCCAAAAATGTGAACAAATGCTTTCTGACATCAGCCCTGAAAAGTTAAGCTCTAGTCTTGGTCTGGACTCCCCCAGTAGAGTAACATTTCCTTTCTCTCTACCATGTCAACTCCCTTCAGTCACCTTAGGCACTTTTATCATATATCATCCTTAATAAGAAGTCTCACAACACCAAATTGGACCTGATGACAGGGCAGCGTTCCAAAAGCTCGTGCTACTAAATAAACCTGTTGGACTTTAACTAGGTGTTGTGAAACTCTTTACTGTGCCTACTCCAGTCCAACGCCAGCATCCCCACATCATGCATATCATCCTTAATCTCTGTATTTGAGGAAATGTGAACCTACGTTCTGCAATTTTTCCTCAGAATTTAACCCTTCAGCTGTGGTATGATTTCAGTTAATCTACTTGTGTTATAATTGTGAGGCATATTAAGATTTTTAAGGATCATGAAGATATTTAAGGATTGTATCTTTTGGTTTATAAAGATTACTATATTGTGGAACTGTAGCTTTAAACGTAGGGTGGATGAAAAGGATCATGTGACCCGTGCTGGAACCAATCTAACAGTAAAATCTGGATGGTTTAATTGTTAGAGATCTGAGGAAGATTCCTATTGTTTTACTGAGAGCGAGGTGCAATATACTTACGCTTAGGTGACAATGCCAACAGATATTGCGTGTACCCTGAATAAACCCTAAGTCTCCCAAAGTCCCAGAAGAGTGTTGTTACATCTATTAAATTGTAAACAGTGGCGCCGTGTAAACTATCTCTTTACTTGTTAGATGAAAGAGAGTTGAGATTAAAGATAATTGGCATTGATTCTAAGTAGAATTGTTCATTGATGTGTTTCCTTTGCCATGGGGAGGAGGGTAGAGGAAATTTTTAGAGATAAAGTTACAGGCTTCTCTTTAACTGCAGATAGACCACAGGCAGAGAACAGTTACAATTTTGCCTCGTGTTGTCTGCATCCAACTTAGAAATAGAGGACAAGAAATAGAATCAGCCAGGCCTGCACTTTAAGCAGAGAAAATCCTTAATCTTTTGCTTGTCACCTGGAAGTTGGATCAGAGCTCACGCACAGATTGAAGACTGAGTTCATGAGGAGTTAAATTTGGCTGGGAGATTTGTTTAGCTTGGAGACAGAGAAAGAGGTCTACTGTGTAACCCTGAGAGATAGTTCAGGGATTAGAGATTATTCAGCTCGGAAAGTAAAACCGGAAGCAAACCACTAGAAACTGGGAACAATGTGAATGAATTGTTTGCAAAAAGAACTGTAATTCTGGGGAGAGTGTAATGCATGATAAATTAAAGGAAGCATTTCTTTCTATATTTCAAATGATAAGCTGCCCAGAAAAGAAAGACATTTGTTAAGTTGCATTTTTAGTTATTTATTACAGTAAAAATTTTAAAATGTGAAATTGTGACCTGTTACTCTTTCAACTATTAACTGGAGGTTCGAATTTCTCTTCTAAAGTTTTAAGTCTCTACGGCAATTGTAAAGCTGCAACCGCTTCAGATCAGTATATGCTTCCAGCGGTTTATTTTAAATAAAATTTGGGGGGGGTGTGGGTGTGAATTCTACAGCAAGAGAGAGAGAGAGAAAACTGGTCTGCCAAAGGTTTGGATAACTGTAGCATAATTTCCAGGCTGTTGTTCCAGCCCCTCCCCATTGAAATAAAAGCAAATATAGATGTGAGGTGACACCATTGGAAAGGACGAACAAGGAAAAACACATTAAATAAAGGATACAGTTCTAAAAAACATGCAGAAGCAGAGGGACATGGAACCTACGTGCCCAAATAGTTAAAGGTGACAAGACAGGCTGAGGAAGTGGTTTACAAGACTTACTGGATCCTGGGCTTTATATATTGAAACATGGAGTACAAAAGCAAGGAGGTTATGGTGAACCTTTTTAAAACACTAGTTTGGCCTCACCTGGGATTTTATGTTGAATTCTGAGCATCACATTTTTAAAAATATTTGAAAGTGTGCAGAAAAAGTGACGAAAATGGCCCTTGAATGAGAGACTTCAATTATGTGGATATGTTGACAAAGGTGAGGCAGTTCTCTTTTGAGAAGAGAAGATTCTGAGAAGATTTAATGGAAGTGTTCAAAATCATGAAGAAGCTGGATAGAATAGATAAGAATAGTCAAAAACTAGAGGACACCAATTTATGGTGATTGGCAAAATTTCTTAGGTCCAAAATTAATGATCCCAATTCCTCCCCATCAAATTCTCTCTATCACAATTTTGCCCACTCATAATCTATGGCCCTTTGCAACTCCTGCCCCTACCCATGCTACCAACGGTGCCACATAATTTATTTCCAGGAGCTAGGTTGCATATGTGATTCTCTGTTCCTTCATCAAAGTAATACCTAGCTCTTACACTTTAAGTTGTGTGCTCTGTCTCTCTCTCTCTCTTTTTCTCTCTCTAACTCTTGCTGTAGGATTTTTTCCCCTGATATTTTATTTAAAGCATTGGAAAATATAAACATGTGTAACGAAGATTTAAAATCCTTCAAAGTTTTCTAAATGATGCAATTTAAGATTAAAACCTTCTGATAACTTTTTTGTTTCTGTCTTCACGGAGGAGGACGTGAATAATTTGCCGGGTGTTAGCGATGGAAAGGTGGTAGGACTGGAGGGTCTTAATGACATTACTGTTACTAGAGAGGTGGTGCGCGACAGACTGGAGGGGCTGATTGTGGACAAGTCCCCAGGACCGGATGGAATGCATCCGAGGGTTCTGAAAGAAATGGCGGAGGTGATAGTGGATGCCTTGGTGGTTATTTTCCAGACGTCGCTGGATTCCGGGGAAGTGCCGGAGGATTGGAAAACGGCTAATGTTACGCCGTTGTTTAAGAAGGGTGCCAGGCAAAAGGCGGGGAATTACAGGCCGGTTAGTTTAACGTCTGTGGTAGGTAAAATGTTAGAATCCGTCATTAAGGAGGAAATTGCGAGGCATCTTGAAGGGAATTGCTTGATAGGGCAGACGCAACACGGTTTCATTAAAGGGAAGTCGTGTCTGACAAATTTACTGGAGTTCTATGAGGATGTGTCTAGGGCGGTGGATAGAGGAGAGCCGGTGGATGTGGTCTTTCTGGATTTTCAGAAGGCGTTTGATAAGGTACCTCACAAGAGGTTACTGCAGAAGGTCAGAGGACATGGAGTTGGGGGTAGGGTGTTAGCGTGGATAGAGGATTGGTTGTCAAATAGGAGGCAGAGAGTGGGGGTCAATGGGTGCTATTCGGATTGGCGGTTGGTGACTAGTGGGGTGCCCCAGGGGTCGGTGCTGGGGCCTCAGCTATTTACCATTTATATAGATGATCTGGAGGAGGGAACCGAGTGTAGGGTGTCGAAATTTGCTGATGACACCAAGATTGGGGGAAAGGCAAATTGTGCGGAGGGTGTGGAGAGTCTGCAGAAGGATCTAGATAGGCTGGGCGAATGGGCCAGGAAATGGCAAATGGAATTTAATGTTGGCAAGTGTGAGGTGGTCCACTTTGGTAGGAAGAATGGTAGGAAGGACTATTACTTACGTGGCGAAAAACTGCAGCAGGCGACGGTGCAGAGGGACCTCGGGGTCCTTGTGCATGAGTCGCAAAAACCCAGCCTGCAGGTGCAGCAGGTGGTCAGGAAGGCGAATGGGATGCTGGCCTTCATAGCGAGGGGGATTGAATATAAAAGTAGGGAGGTCTTGCTGCAGCTGTATAGGGCATTGGTGAGGCCGCAGCTGGAGTACTGTGTGCAGTTTTGGGCGCCGCACCTGCGCAAGGATATTTTGGCCTTGGAGGGAGTGCAGAGGAGGTTTACTAGGCTGATACCGGAGTTGAGGGGGTTGAGCTATGAGGAGAGGCTGAATAAACTAGGCTTGTACTCGTTAGAGTTTAGAAGAATGAGGGGAGATCTCATTGAGACGTATAAGATGATGAATGGGATGGATAGGATAGAGGTGGAAAGACTCTTCCCGCTCAAAAAAGACAGTAGGACTAGGGGGCACAGCCTCAAGATAAAGGGGGGGTGGTTCAGAACGGAGTTGAGGAGGAACTTCTTCACTCAAAGGGTGGTGAATCTCTGGAATTCTCTGCCCGTTGAAGTGGTGGAGGCTGCCTCGCTAAATATTTTTAAGAAGCGGGTTGATGGGTTTTTGATAAGAGAGGGGATTAAGGGTTATGGGGAGAGGGCGGGAAAGTGGAACTGAGCCACGACAGATCAGCCACGACAGATCAGCCATGATCTTATTGAATGGCGGGGCAGGCTCGAAGGGCCAGATGGCCTACTCCTGCTCCTATTTCTTATGTTCTTATGTTCTTATGTGTGAGATGGGGATTTGCAATAAAGATGTCTAGGGAGAATTGCTTTTGAGTTTGATTGGGCTGGTGCTGGAGGCGAAATGGACGTAATGGAAAGGTGGATTTAGCTGAGACATACTGGGAGGAGAGATGAAGGAATGCAATACCAGCCAAAAGTGACAAACTGCAGACAGACCAAGAATTGCAGGGGTGTGAGAAATCTGATGTCTGCCAGAGAAAAGTCAATGTTATTTTATTTCAAATAATTTAAATAATCTTTTATTGTTCTGGAAATGGAGTTCAGCTTCTGTACTTCAAAAAAAAGCTGATTTTGAGAGTCAGACGAAACAAATGGAAGACTTTACCAATTTATATGCGGTGAGAAGTGGGAAATTTTAAAATGCCTGTTGTACCTTGGTAACTGCTGAAATAAAGATTGTTCAAAAAATTGAAGAGTTTTGTCAGTAACTGAAAGCAGTACTATACTATAAAGTAGTTGACTGTTGCTTTTCTGAAATTGGAGAATAACACCTAGTGGGTTGATTTTGCTTATTAATTCAATAAATGTTAATGCTCCTACCCTATTTCATCTAATTTAATCAATCCAGCAAGTTTTAATATCCTGTCTTCAAAGGGCATATGCTGGGAATACACTTATTCACAGATAGATCAGGAAGAGGCTGGCTAGGGTGAACATTGGTCCCTTAGAGGATGAGAAGGGGGACTTAGTGGTAGGGGATGGGGATATGGCTGAGGTCTTGAATAACGTTTTTGTGTCTGTCTTCACGGAGGAGGACGTGAATAATTTGTCGGGTATTAGAGATGGAAAGGTGGTAGGGCTAGAGGGTCTTAATGACACTACTGTTACTAGAGAGGCGGTGCTCGACAGACTGGAGGGGCTGATTGTGGACAAGTCGCCAGGACCAGATGGAATGCATCCAAGGGTTCTGAAAGAAATGGCGGCGGTGATAGTGGATGCCTTGGTGGTTATTTTCCAGACGTCGCTGGATTCCAGGGAAGTGCCGGAAGATTGGAAAACGGCTAATGTTACGCCGTTGTTTGAAAGGGTGCCAGGCAAAAGGTAGGGAATTATAGGCCGGTTAGTTTAACGTCTGTTGTAGGTAAAATGTTAGAATCCGTCATCAAGGGGGAAATAGCGAGGCATCTTGAGGGCAATTGCTTGATAGAGCAGACGCAGCACGGTTTCGTTAAAGGGAAGTCGTGTCTGACAAATTTACTGGAGTTCTATGAGGATGTGTCTGGGGCAGTGGATAGAGGAGAGCCGGTGGATGTGGTCTTCCTTGATTTTCAGAAGGCGTTTGACAAGGTACCTCACGAGAGGTTATTGCAGAAGGTCAGGGGACATGGAGTTGGGGGTAGGGTGTTAGCGTGGATAGAGGATTGGTTGTCAAATAGGAGGAAGAGAGTGGGGGTCAATGGGTGCTATTCGGATTGACGGATGGTGACTAGTGGAGTGCCCCAGGGGTCGGTGCTGGGGCCTCAGCTATTTACCATTTATATAGATGATCTGGAGGAGGGAACCGAGTGTATGGTGTCGAAATTTGCTGAAGACACCAAGATTGGTGGAATTGCAAATTGTGCGGAGGGTGTGGAGAGTCTACAGAAGGACCTAGATAGGCTGGGCGAATGGGCCAGGAACTGGCAAATGGAATTTAATGTTGGCAAGTGCGAGGTGGTCCACTTTGGTAGGAATAATGGTAGGAAGGATTATTACTTACGTGGAGAAAAACTGCAGCAGACGACGGTGCGGAGGGACCTCGGGGTCCTTGTGCATGAGTCGCAAAAACCCAGCTTGCAGGTGCAGCAGGTGGTCAGGAAGGCTAATGGGATGCTGGCCTTCATAGCGAGGGGGATTGAATATAAAAGTAGGGAGGTCTTGCTGTGGCTGTATAGGGCATTGGTGAGGCCGCAGCTGGAGTACTGTGTGCAGTTTTGGGTGCCGTACTTACGCAAGGATACTTTGGCCTTGGAGGAAGTGCAGAGGAGGTTTACTAGGCTGATGCCGGAGTTGAGGGGGTTGAGCTATGAGGAGAGGCTGAATAAACTAGGCTTGTACTCGTTAGAGTTTAGAAGAATGAGGGGAGATCTCATTGAACATAAGAACATAAGAACATAAGAAATAGGAGCAGGAGTAGGCCATCTGGCCCTTCGAGCCTGCCCCGCCATTCAATAAGATCATGGCTGATCTGTCGTGGCTCAGTTCCACTTTCCCGCCCTCTCCCCATAACCCTTAATCCCCTCTCTTATCAAAAACCCATCAACCCGCTTCTTAAAAATATTTAGCGAGGCAGCCTCCACCACTTCAACGGGCAGAGAATTCCAGAGATTCACCACCCTTTGAGTGAAGAAGTTCCTCCTCAACTCCGTTCTGAACCGCCCCCCCTTTATCTTGAGGCTGTGCCCCCTAGTCCTACTGTCTTTTTTGAGCGGGAAGAGTCTTTCCACCTCTATCCTATCCATCCCATTCATCATCTTATACGTCTCAATGAGATCTCCCCTCATTCTTCTAAACTCTAACGAGTACAAGCCTAGTTTATTCAGACGTATAAGATGATGAATGGGATGGATAGGATAGAGGTGGAGAGGCTCTTCCCGCTCAGAAAGGACAGTAGGACAAGGGGGCACAGCCTCAAGATAAAGAGGGGGGCGGTTTAGAACGGAGTTGAGGAGGAACTTCTTCACCCAAAGGGTGGTGAATCTCTGGAATTCTCTGCCCGTTGAAGTGGTGGAGGCTACCTCGCTAAATATTTTTAAGACGCGGGTTGATGGGTTTTTGATAAGCGAGGGGTTTAAGGGTTATGGGGAGAGGGCGGGAAAGTGGAACTGAGCCACGACAGATCAGCCATGATCTTATTGAATGGCGGGGCAGGCTCGAAGGGCTATATGGCCTACTCCTGCTCCTATTTCTTATGTTCTTGTGAGTCCTGACTGCCAACAGCATTCAAACTTTTCAGTTTCATTGATACGATTATCATCAACAAGACACGTTTATACAAACTCTCTCCCTCTGGTCACAACAAGCCTGATGGTATAACTTTACAGAGTTCCTTTACAACCAACCAGCCAATAACATTCTGGTTTACAGTTTGGCAACATTTAGGAAAACACTTCTAATATCGCCAAACAATTCACAGAATTTTTCAAGTCTTAGTCCTTTTTAGCCAGCTCACCAGTACCTTAAAGAGCTCCTTCTCCTTTTCTGCCAAACAGAAAAACTGATCTCTTTCATGGCATGATTTGTTCATTCTCCTCACAATAATCCGTGTTCCTCTTTCTTTCCCTTTCTACTTTCTCTTTATGTTTGCATCTGTGTGTTGATTGCCTTAACCCTCCAGCTCCTCTGCTTATTGCTCTTCTTTGTTATGTAGCTCTCCTCTGAGTCCACCAGCTACGTGGCTTTTGGCCTTAACTTTCATTCAGTTGGCACTGCTTTCAGCTCACATGTACCAGTATTTCCAATTAGCCAATAAAATTACAATTGATCACTTTACAATTGATGCAGACTTGTAAAAGTCCTTTTCAACTATTAGAAACAAATACAGATTCTGCAGATCTTTTTAAGAAATTACAAATTTTGACTACTGCTCCTGGATCAAAATGTGTTGCATGATTTGCAGTATTAGTCTTCACCTTGACATCCATCCACCTGTCTCATCTGCTTTACTACCTCAGCAGATAAGAGGCAAATGGCTAGTACCCGGTATTCCAAGTGCCTGATCATCCACCTTAAAATGATTTCACTTGACACTGATCATTTAATTCTGTTGCTAACAGTTTGTTAATCATAATGGTTTTCACAGTTGCATGCTTGAACAGCAAAACTTGATTCAAAAT
Source organism: Carcharhinus amblyrhynchos (assembly GCF_965287045.1). NCBI lineage: Eukaryota > Metazoa > Chordata > Chondrichthyes > Carcharhiniformes > Carcharhinidae > Carcharhinus > Carcharhinus amblyrhynchos. The sequence continues at coordinate 76,127,181 of NC_137327.1, forward strand.
TTGTACAAAAACTATTTGATTGAAGCTACCTCAAAGTAGGCTTTGCTTATCTGGCTGCAACCTGCAAGTAAATTGTTTAGATTTGCTGAAACAGGCAGTCCAGAAGACCTTTTATTACTGGGTCTTTCAATCTACCAGCCCTTGGAAGTCCTGGCATATTAATTTCCAGGTTCCAACTGGCGACAAAAACAGCCAAACGTTAAATTTTGCCATCGTCTATGGAAATTAACACAATAGAAAAACATTGTAAGTCAAAAATTCCCATGCATTTTCATGTCTTTTATGCGTGAGTTGTGTAGAATGTGAAATGCACTGGGATGAAAGAGCTGTAAAATCGTGAACCTTAAAAGGTGGTGTCAGAAGCAACCATTTGGACAAAGAACAGCAGGTGTTTCATTGACTGACCAGTTGATAAGATAGGCATTTGTTCTGGTACAATTGGGAGAGGAAAAGCAAGGTGGGAGAAGAAATGTACCACAAGAAATCACTGGTAATTTCCACAGCTGTGCATTTGTGGCATAATCAGAATCTTGCATAAATGAGTCTTGGTCAATTCCTTTTTTGGTGATTTGGAATTGAAAAGCCAATATTGTCCATTCTTTCCTCATGGTTCAGTGACTGTTGTCTGCAATGCTGTTGACTTATTTGTAAATTTGTCAGCAAAATATTGTTTGATCAGAGACAGTAAACTTTTAGCATGACGTCTTCCGAATTATGTTCTACTTGTTTGACTTTGTTCAGTCTTCTCTTTGATTTTGTCTCTATACACTATTATTCCTTTTGTAGGCCCTTGACTAGATGCTCAGATTCCTTTACCACTCTGCTGTCATGTTAAGGAAAGAGCATCACCTCCAAGTTTCCTTGCAAAGTAATGTCACATCCTTCAGACTTAAACACAAATTGTTATCCCTTCTTTTCAGATTCAAAAGCCAGGAATTTCTTACCTAACACAATGTAGAGAAACTGGCTTCAGTGACTGCCATTGATTTCAAGGCTGTGGGCTGTGGCCTGCCATCATGATGTGGGGGTTTATTTAGTAGTACAAGCCACAAGCTGCGGGAGGGGCGAGCGAGGAGGAAGGGTTAAGCACAGGTTAAAGAGATGTGTATTGTCTCCAGCCAAGACAGTTAGTGAGATTTGCAAGCCCCCCATGACCTGCCTGGGCTTGCAAAATCTCACTAACTGTCCTGGCTGGAGGGAATTCACATCTCTTTAACCTGTGCTTAACCCTCTCTCCACTCGCATCGTCTGTACCTTCAAAACTTGATCACCTGTAAAGACTCGCATTCCAAACATTATCTTGTAAGTTGAGTTTGTGTTTTTATATGCCCTGTTTGTAACACAACTCCCACTCACCTGATGAAGGAGCAGCACTCCGAAAGCTTGTGGCTTGTGATACCAAATAAACCTGTTTGACTTTAACCCGGTATTGTGAGACTTCTTCCTGTGCCTACCATCATCTCAGGACCACTAAGGATGGGCCTTAAATTCAGCATTGCGATATCCAGTGGAACACATTTTTTAAAATGTTAAATGTAGATACAGCTATGAGGCTGGGCTAGCACTTAATATAAAAAAGGATAGCAAGAGTTTTTATAAATATATAAAAAGGAAGAGGCTGGCTAGGGTGAACGTTGGTCCTTTAGAGGATGAGAAAGGGGAGCTAGTGGTAGGGGATGGGGATATGGCGAAGGTCTTGAATAACTTTTTTGTTTCTGTCTTCACGGAGGAGGACGTGAATAATTTGCCGGGTGTTAGCGATGGAAAGGTGGTAGGAATGGAGGGTCTTAATGACATTACTGTTACTAGAGAGGTGGTGCTCGACAGACTGGAGGGGCTGATTGTGGACAAGTCCCCAGGACCGGATGGAATGCATCCGAGGGTTCTGAAAGAAATGGCGGAGGTGATAGTGGATGCCTTGGTGGTTATTTTCCAGACGTCGCTGGATTCTGGGGAAGTGCCGGAAGATTGGAAAACGGCTAATGTTACGCCGTTGTTTAAGAAGGGTGCCAGGCAAAAGGCGGGGAATTATAGGCCGGTTAGTTTAACGTCTGTGGTAGGTAAAATGTTAGAATCCATCATTAAGCAGGAAATTGCGAGGCATCTTGAAGGGAATTGCTTGATAGGGCGGACGCAACACGGTTTCATTAAAGGGAAGTCGTGTCTGACAAATTTACTGGAGTTCTATGAGGATGTGTCTAGGGCAGTGGATAGAGGAGAGCCGGTGGATGTGGTCTTTCTGGATTTTCAGAAGGCGTTTGACAAGGTACCTCACAAGAGGTTATTGCAAAAGGTCAGGGGACATGGAGTTGGGGGTAGGGTGTTAGCGTGGATAGAGGATTGGTTGTCAAATAGGAGGCAGAGAGTGGGGGTCAATGGGTGCTATTCGGATTGGCGGATGGTGACTAGTGGGGTGCCCCAGGGGTCGGTGCTGGGGCCTCAGCTATTTACCATTTATATAGATGATCTGGAGGAGGGAACCGAGTGCAGGGTGTCGAAATTTGCTGATGACACCAAGATTGGGGGAACGGCAAATTGTGCGGAGGGTGTGGAGAGTCTGCAGAAGGATCTAGATAGGCTGGGCGAATGGGCCAGGAAATGGCAAATGGAATTTAATGTTGGCAAGTGTGAGGTGGTCCACTTCGGTAGGAAGAATGGTAGGAAGGACTATTACTTACGTGGCGAAAAACTGCAGCAGGCAACGGTGCAGAGGGACCTCGGGGTCCTTGTGCATGAGTCGCAAAAACCCAGCTTGCAGGTGCAGCAGGTGGTCAGGAAGGCGAATGGGATGCTGGCCTTCATAGCGAGGGGGATTGAATATAAAAGTAGGGAGGTCTTGCTGCAGCTGTATAGGGCATTGGTGAGGCCGCAGCTGGAGTACTGTGTGCAGTTTTGGGCGCAGCACCTGCGCAAGGATATTTTGGCCCTGGAGGGAGTGCAGAGGAGGTTTACTAGGCTGATACCGGAGTTGAGGGGATTGAGCTATGAGGAGAGGCTGAATAAACTAGGCTTGTACTCGTTAGAGTTTAGAAGAATGAGGGGAGATCTCATTGAGACGTATAAGATGATGAATGGGATGGATAGGATAGAGGTGGAGAGACTCTTCCCGCTCAAAAAAGACAGTAGGACTAGGGGGCACAGCCTCAAGATAAAGGGGAGGCGGTTTAGAACGGAGTTGAGGAGGAACTTCTTCACTCAAAGGGTGGTGAATCTCTGGAATTCTCTGCCCGTTGAAGTGGTGGAGGCTGCCTCGCTAAATATTTTTAAGAAGCGGGTTGATGGGTTTTTGATAAGAGAAGGGATTAAGGGTTATGGGGAGAGGGCGGGAAAGTGGAACTGAGCCACGACAGATCAGCCATGATCTTATTGAATGGCGGGGCAGGCTCGAAGGGCTAGATGGCCTACTCCTGCTCCTATTTCTTATGTTCTTATGTTCTTATTTGACAATATTAACTTCCGGTTCCAGATTGTTGATATGCATTAAATAGCCCTAACTGATTCCTGGCGCACTTACTCACCACTTGCACTGCACCGAACATTACTCCCCCAGCAAGTACATGTTCTTTGATTTTTTTTAATCTATTTCCAAGTATTAAACCAATTCCCGTTGCTTTAAACAAACAGTAGCCCTTACTACAGAAATTTGTCGAAAGAATTTTTTTTAAAGTCTAGATTCATCACGTCGGAAGGCTTTCCATTTCACATTTAGGATATGATTTGCGTAAAAGAAGTGGAGAAGGTTGATGAAGCAGGAATTTCTAACTTGGAATCTCTATGAACTTCCATTTTCTGATTTATCAAAAATTCTTAATATTGATATGATATTGATGGGCCTGTTTGTCACATTGATTCTGCAATGGTTAGAATTGTTAGCCTATTTTAAGTCTAGCAGCAACCCCTCAGCATTCATCAACTCATAAGACATGAGATTGGTATGCATTATTATCTCTTTTAGTACCCTCTGATAAATAGTGTCCATTGCAAGGGATGCATCTATTATGAGTCCTTTTATCTTGTATAGAAGCCTCCATGGACTTTTTCTTGAAGGTGTTCAATCTTTTCAGTATTCTGGTGGAATAGAGCAAATGTCAACTCATTTGTATCTTTAATTAAATCTATGTTTGTTAGTCACAACTAAATATCTATTCTGTTTGGTTCAGTGATATACATTTATGGGTATTCCATGTGTCCTGGACTAGGGTGCTAAATAATTTGCCTCCAAACAATGTCTTTATTTTCACTCAGTCCCTGTTAAAACTTGACTTATTTTGTTTTATTCCTTCTAGGGATGTGAGCATCACTGATAAGACTGGCATATAGTTACCATCCTTAACTCTTCTGTGAAGGTGTCTTAAAGTGAGTTGCTCACTTACTATCCTGTCTGGAGACAATACACATCTCTTTAACCTATGCTTAATGCTATCTCCACTCAGATTTGTCTGCACCTTTAAGACTTGATTAGCTGTAAAGACTTGCATCCTAATCAGTATTCTGTCAACTGAGTGTGTGCCTTTATATGGCCTGTTTGTGATCAGAACTCCCCACTCATCTGACGAAAGGGCAGAGCCCCGAAAGCAAGTGGCGTTTGCTACCAAATAAACATGTTGGACTTTAACCTAATGTTAAAGGGTCATGGCAGGGTGAGTTTCTATGAAGGTGCCATGCAGCTGGCAGACTTTTTTTGTGACTGTGCGTTCTCCCTGATTCCTTATATATGCCTAAAAAACTAGAAAGACTTGTTCACAATTGATTTGTGTTCACACCTATTTTGCGGCCAAAGGAAGGGACGTACATACTGAGAATGCTTGGGAGTTCCCCAGTACTCTTAGGAGGTCACGAGGGGTTCCACAGTTTGGGAAACCCTGCTCTAGATTATTAGTCATGGTGTGGAGATGCTGGCGTTGGACTGGGGTAAACACAGTAAGAAGTCTGACAACACCAGGTTTAAGTCCGACTGATTTATTTGATAGTAAACTCACAAGCTTTTGAGGTTAAACTCTTTATCAGGTGAATGGAGAGTTCTGGCCTCAGACAGAGCATATAAAGCACAGACAGTTTACAGATCACTGATTAGAATGCGAATCTTTACACCTAACCTGCTATTCAAGTCTTAAAGTGGCTGACAATGTGAGTGGAAGGAGCACTGGTCACAGGTTAAGGAGATGTGTATTATCTCCAGACAGCACAGTAAGTGAGGTTTTGCAAACCCAGGCAAGTCACGGGGGTTACAGATAGTGCGACATGAACCCAAGATCCCCGTTGAGACCGTCCTCATGTGTGCAGGACTTGGCTATCAGTCTCTACTCAGCGACTGTGTGCGTTAACCTGTGATCAGTGCTCCTTCCACTCACTGTCGGCCACTTTAAGACTTGAATAGCAGGTTAGGTGTAAAGATTCCCATTCTAATCAATAATCTGTAAACTGTCTGTGCTTTATATGCTCTGTCTGAGGCCAGAACTCTCCATTCACCTGACGAAGAGTTTAACCTCGAAAGCTTGTGAGTTTGCTATCAAATAAATCGGTTGGACTTAAACCTGGTGTTGTCAGACTTCTTACCAGATTATTAGTCCAGACCTCTGGGTTGCTAGCTCAGTAACCTTTTGAAATTGTCTATCTGGTTGCCTTCCATGTTGAAACAATTATTCCATGGGCCTATCCCCTAAAGACATTGTGGCTTCAATTGCCTTGATGTTATCTATGTCTCTTGTCATTTCTAAGTCAGATGTGCACTCTTTTCCAGGGCTCCCTTTTGTACTGAGTCAGGAAGCAGTCAAGTGTTGCACCAACTAATTCAGATTCAAAATCTTTTATATTGGCTGATTGTATTCATGCACCATAGAGCATACAGTCTTCCTTTTTTATACTAACTTTGTTGATTGTAGCATACCACAAATATCTTTTCAAGTTTAAAAATAATCAGTCTTTACAGTTGTGTATTTTTTGATAAGCGACAGGATCTCATTTATTTAACCACGCAGGTGTCCCTGACAAAGACCTATTTTTAAAAAAATGACGTTGGACCCACATGCTAATTGTGCTGAATCAGATGTCCTTTTGTAATGTTGGAGTGAGGCTGGAATGCAGTCAGTCGAAAAAATTACTTTTTTGCAGTGATTTAAAAAGAAATCTTCATTCCTATCTCATTTCTAACAGGAAGCTAGTTTCTTTGGATGTGGAATCTGCTAGATCTGTGCCATTTACACTTTGGACCAGACTTGGTAACCACTGGCTTTTAAATAGTTATCAATTAAAAATACAGTCATCCTAAAACAAATAAACCACTTTCATATTGATCACATATTCACTTTATCGCATAAGACCAGCACAAGAAAAATGTGTTCTTGTACTCGATAATGCAGCAGATTTATTTTGGTGTTTCTGTCAGTTGTGCAAACTTATTTGTCAGGAGTTAGTGATGTTGGTGTGGCTTTGTGTAGTACAAAGGCAGTTCGAGACTACTGTCAAATTTTAGTTCACATTATAGACATTGACACACAAACCTCATAATCAAAAATACACATTCTGCAAGCAGCACCTTGGGGACCTCAGGTGGTCCTGCATTTGTGAATTTGACATTTGGGTCCTCTGTTGAGGCTGCTGGATTAAATTAGTAATTTGTGGTTCATTTTATTGTTTGAGGTAATCAGCAAACACGGTTTAATTAAAACAGATTACTTGATACTACTGAAAGAAGAGCAGGGAGTTCTTCAGGATTCTAGTCCAACATTCTTCCCTCAACTAAACCATCAAAACAATTTATCTGGTTGTTTTTCTCATTGATGTTTGTGTGCACATTGACTGCTATGTTTTCTTGCAGCTGTTTGAGTAGGCTTTTTCAGTGACAAGTAGTACTCAGCTACTTTTAAAACTATATTTTGAACACTGAAATTGTATTCAATGATGCAGATTTATATAAGAAAATGCTGAAAGCTGTATTCCTCATGTTTTTACAGAACAGAAATTAGTAAGGCCTGAGCTGTAAATATTTCCAAAAGCCTACATTTTAGGTTTCTCATAGCCATTTAAGGTTCCTGTAAATTTTCTTTTGGAGAAAATATACAGCTACTAAGTTTTTCTAACTTGCACTAATGAAATGTTGGTATTCTATTATGCAGAGAATTAAGTTTCAAATTCAGTAGAAATACTACCGTATTTCTATGCAGTCAGACAGTGGCAATAAAGTTTGAGTAATACCTTTGACACAATTACACATGTTTGAATATTTTGTTGCAGAGCATGTTCAAGAATATAAAGTTTTGAAATTAGATAAAGTAAGGAGTCGCAAAATAATTTCTGAAATCTGTGCTTCTAGTTTGAAACCATTTGAACCCACTGTTTTCCCATCTTGCAACATCCAGTCAACCTACAACCTCGGGTAACACACCAGGTATGAGCAAAACCCTACAAATGTCTTACTTTAAAGTTTAACTGTGTTCTGGCCCCAAACTAATTTATATAGCGCTATTTGAATGTATATAAATCCAAAACAGAGATCATGAGCAGTTTAAATCTGATTATTTGTGACTTGGTCTAGTTATTGAGTTCTGATTAGCAATAGTGTACAAGTGGCATAAACAAGCTAATTTTCATCAATAGCATGAGGGAATGTGGTTAAATTCCATTCTTGCTTTCCTGGTTTCAGCTCCAGATGCTGACTTGGTTGATTTTGGACTACCCAAATTGCAGTACCTTGATTCATAATGGCAGGCCTTAACCTTGCATCTGTGCTGTGAAGCATGGAGATATTTAAAGGGATAAAGGAAAGTGCATAGGGGGATGGTGCAAAGTGGTTAAAATCGGCACTGCTTGCAGGTGGATGGTTAGGTGAGTTGAGTCATGGGCTGCATAGATCAGAGTGGATAGGACTGTCTCTTGAAGGATCTAATGCACCTTGTATGCAATACTTCTTGCATCTGTCTTGTTCCAATGTTAATCAATCTGCTCAGAGTTTGATTACTTTTATACAGCTAGTGATTAAAATCCAGAATGTACTACCTGAAAGGGCATTGAAGAAAGTTCAATCATGGCTTTCAAAATGGAACTGGATTGGCATCTGAAGGGAAAGATTTTTGCGGGGCTTATGGGCTAAGTGGGAATGGGTACAATATGATGGAGTTAGCTAATCTTTTGTTCCACAGACTGACACAAACTTGACAGGCTGAATGGCCACCTTTTGTGGTGTAATTATTCTATGATTCCATGTTGTAATAAATTGAATTGACAGTTTTACAGTTAGCATATATTTGGAAAATACCTTAAATTTGAGGTCATTCTCTTTATTTATCTCAGTCGTGAAGGTACCATATATTAAGGCGAAACTTCAAAAGCTTATTGAGAAATATATCTATTGATGAGGACAGAAATGCCTACTAAAATATCATCACTAATTCTCGTTGAATTACAGCATTCATCTGCATTGTGCTCCATAAAGCTTGGGTTATGAAAACTGATCAAGAGAATATGAGCTGTCAAAATATTCTTTATGGATCAAATGCCATGTTAATTTAATGTGGAGATTGTTGTAGCTATTCAGTGAGAAATGATGGGCTGCAAAATGAATTGTAGAATAAGTGAAATTCTAATATTGTTTGAAAGCTCTGGGAATAAAAAACACTAGACGAGCCAAATAACTTCATATTTTCTTGTATGATGTACTTCAGAATAAGTATTTTAAGCTACAATGACTCTTCTAACATGCATGTAAGGAATTTACAGGATTGAATTTCATTGTGCATCCCCGTTTAAAAGCCAGTGTCTTGCACATGAGTAGCAAACCTCTTTAGGTCTATCTCATGCTCTAACTCATTGATCATTTCCTGAATTGAGTAAGATTGTTATGTGATTTCCTTCCTTTTTCCATTCTGTTGCAAGTGGTAAAGTTGAACTTTTGTAAGCGTACTGAAAATGATGTGCATGTCCCCCATACTGTAATCAGCCTATACAGAAATGGAAATAGGCGGTTTGCGGTCTAAACTGACCAGAAATGTAATCAAACAGGGAGGTTTGAAGAAGTAAAGGAGGAAAGCGAGGTAAAGGTAACGAGATGTAGGGAGAGAATTCTAAAGCGATGGGCCGAGGCAACTGGAGGCATGGTCACCAATGGTGGAACTATAATTGGGAATGCACAAGAGGATGGAATTGGAGGAGTGCAGATATCTTGGAGGATTGTGGAGCTGAAGGGGATTGAGGCCATGAAAGGATTTGAAAACAAGGATGAAAATTTTAAAATCAAAATGTTGTTCGACTGCGAGCCAGCGTAGATAAGCAAACACAGGAACGTTAGCGGCATAGGACTTGCTGTGAGTTAAAACACTGGCAGCAGAATCTTGGATGACTTCAAGTTTACAGAGGGTAGACTGTGGGCAATCAGCCAGGAGTGCATTGGAATACTGGGGGCTAGAGGTAATGAAGTTGTGGATGAGGGTTTTTGCAGCAGATGAGCTGAGAGGAACATAGTTGAGCGATGTTATAGAAGTGGAAATAGGCATTCTTAGTCATGGCAGGAATACAGTCAAAAGTTTCATTTCAGGATCAAAAGTGACACCATGGCTATGAACAGAAAGGCTTAATCTCAGATTGTTGTCGGGAGAGGGTTTTAGGGAATGGAATTTGAAGTGTGTAATGAAAACAATGTTTAATTGGAGGAGATTTCTGCTGTCTGATAAGTGGCCTGATAATTTTGCCTGTGACGGTATTGAGCATGGTGGTGGTGAGGTGGAGCTGAGTGTTGTCAATACCTTAGATAATGTCACCATAGGAAAGCATGTAAATCAGAAATAGGAGGGGACATGGATTGAGCTGTTGGGGACACTGATGTAACAATGCGGAAACCAGAAGAGATGCACTGAAAATGATTCTCTGGATACAATTTAATAAAAATGGAACTAGATGGGAGTATTCCCACCGAAGTGGATGACAGTGGAGAGACATTGTGAATAGGATGGTGTGATCAACCATGACAAACGCTGAAGACTGGTCAAGAAAAACAAAGAAGGAAAGTTCAATCAGGTTTCGTTCCACGTCTTCCACAGAACTAAAATGGTAAACTTTCCTTCTTTGTTTTTCTTTCCCGGACTCCAATCAGGTTTCGTTCCACGTCTTCCACAGAACTAAAATGGTAGAGTCCGGGAAAGATTTGAACAGATTTAGGAGGCAACAACATGTTTAGGACTTTGGAGGGGAAAGAGAGTTGGAGATGGGGTGGGTCAGATGCGTTTTTTTGAGGAAAGCAATGATGGCAGAAGATATAAAGGAGCAAGAGAGAGAACCATCTGCTCTATCAACTAATATGGGGGAGATAGGGTGATCAGCAGTTTACTGGGAAAAGAACTGAGGGAGCAGGAGGTGGGTCTCATGAACAAGATAAGCTCAGAGGGCTTGAGAGACAGACAAGAAACTAGACGAAGATGTGAGTTCAAACCTAGGGTGAGGAGAGGCATGAAAGAATGTTTAACCTGGCAGGTTGGTGGAGTGAAGGGCCGTGACAGCAGTTGCTGATCAGACTGATCTGAATGTCCAAGAAGTCCATGAGCTCTTGGCACTTATTCAATGCATATCTCCAATAAGAGGGAATCCAACTGTCTCCCCACGACAATCAATGGCTTTGTTATTGCAAAATCCGGCCCCCCATTATCAACTTCCTGGGGGTTGCCATTGACAAGAAACTGAATGGATCAGCCATGTAAATATTGTAACTACAAAAGCAGGATATAGGCTGGGAATTATGTAATGAGTAACTCTCCTCCTAACTCCCAAAGGCTGTCTACCATCTACAAGACACAAGAGTGTGATGGAGAATACTGTCCACTTGGCTGGGTGAATGCGGCTTCAAGAACAGACAAGAAGCATAATACCATCCATAACAAAAACAGAAAAATGCTGGAAAAACTCAGCAGGTCAGACTGCATCTGTGGAGAGGGAACAGAACCAATGCTTCAGGTCAGGATAACCATTTGTCAGATCATAGCTCTGTCAGAGCACTAGTCAGTTTAATTCAAAGAGTCAGCTGAATTCAAAACATTGGCTCTATTCACTCTCCACAGATGTTGTCAGTCTGCTGAGTTTCACCAGCATTTTCGATTTCTGAATCTAGCACCTTTTGTATTTTGCCTTTACCACCCAGGACGAAGTAGGCTGTTTGATTGGAACCCTATCCACCACCTCACAGGACAAGGGCAGCAGATGTAGGGGACCACTACCACCCGCAAGTTATCCTCGATATCCCACACCATCTTGACTTTGAACTATATCACCATTATTTCACTGTCTCTGGATCAAAAACTTGAGTAGGCAGAAATGAGGGCTTTACTGAGGGGAAAAATCAGTGAGGTTTTATTGGGGGTGGGGACATCAAAGATGACGTGAGGATATGATGTAGGAAATGAGTTGCTGAAATGTAGCGATAAAGGGCCAAAGGCTCGATAGCTGAGATTTTAAAAGTTCAGTTGTAAATGAACGGGACAATAGTTTTTTTTTCCTCTGGTGGTGGAGTTTGGGTGTGAGTGGGGAGTGATAGCAGTAAGTGATTGGATATCGCCTTATGGTAACAACTGGTTGAACAAGAGTGAAGATCTATATTTCGGCCACCTTGAATGCCTTTTCCAATGCCAATGTATTTATTTGTTGCTAAGAAGCAATTCAAAGCAGGTTTTCTTGTGTCAAAGAGTAAGTCTAAGAGAAAAAAAGATGTAACCAAGCACGCAGATATCACAGAGTCCAAATAAAAGTTAAGATACAATTGTGTCATTTTGTGTACATGAGCTGCAATTTGTTAAATGCTGTGGCATTTGCACTTGGCTGAAGACACTTAGCTTTAGAGGGGGATTCTGTACTGCTTTTTTCCAGCAGTTCTTTTCCAATGACTGATTTCTCTCTCCTGCAAAACCAGTCCTTAAACCCCCTGTTTGTTTATTTACATGGAGGTATCTGATTAACCTGTCTCTCAGTCACCTGTTGTTGTCGACCAAGTCGTCACAGTTTTTGATCTTTCATCTCAGAAACCCTTTGATGCATTTTGATATCGTAGAAACCAACTGAACATGGAGCAATTTCCTTCTCCAAGGATTTTGAGTGTCAAGTGGGTTGTAACTGACTGGGTAGCAGTTTCCATTGTCTTAACAGAATTAAAATGGATTAAGAGTCTGGTACTGTGCTCTTTTAAAGCCTTCCTTTTAAGAATTCCTGTTTGATGTGGATCTTGCAGCAAGCTCTCTGCAAGCTAGTGGCTTTTGCTACCAAATAAACCTGTTGGACATAATAAGAACATAAGAACATAAGAAATAGGAGCAGGAGTATGTTGTTTCCTGATGTTGTGAGACTTCTTACTGACCTTGACATCCCAGGTGTGAAATTCCATGCAATAACTCTGAGTAGGTCTGTGGTGCAATCTAGATAGGAACATTCCAGAAAATCCTCATTTACAATTCCAGACAGCTTGTTACTTCTTCAATCATTGTATTTTCTCCTGTTTTTGTGTTTTTTAAAAAAACAGATCCTCTTTAAACAGCTCAATTTTAGGTAGATCTCACTCCTGTCATCATAATATTTATCTGTGATTGAATCTCTGGGAGTAGTGAGAGTCAAGAGGGTGGACATGAATATGGATTGGGTAATTTATATAAAGATGAGAGGGCAATCAACTTGGGAAAGAAAACGGGAGTTGAAATGATGGTCATAATTACAGTGAATGAGAAGTTATTGCAGAGGCTGAGTGGACAACATCATGAAGAAATCTATGGTTAAACTTTTATCCTATCTGGAAGGGCAGTACAGAGCAATGATCTTTCAAAGAGCTGAAAGGATGCAATAAGGTGAGATACTCATACATGTATATAAATGAATTAGGAGCAGGAGTAGGCCACTTGGCCTTTTGTGTCTGCTTTGCCATTCAATAAGATCATGGTTGACCTGATTGTAACCTCAATTCCACGTTCCCGCCTTCCCCTGATAGGCCTTCACCACCTTGCTTATCAAGAATTGCTCAAAAGAGAAGACAATGCCAGAGAAACAATGAGTCAGGCCAATATATTTTCTTGGGATAAGCACCACACCACCATAATGGACTTAATGGGCGAGTGATGGAAGATGCTGCTAGGAATGGAGACTAATTGGGGGAAAGGATCATCATCACTGTTAAGGCTGTGATATTAATGCAGTTTTTCACAATGTTCATTAATAGTTTCATTGTAAGTTAATGGACATTCTGGAGGGAGATGCATAGCGAGTTGGTAAGAACTGATTTGCTGGCAGAGTTCACGGGATCAAAGTGGAATGGGCAAATTTGTTATTGAAGAGATTGGTAAGGTTAGTCTCCGTGGACAGTGTGAATGGTAGGACTCTGAAGAGTGCAGTTGAACAGAGGGATCTGGGAATACAGGTACAGAGTTCCCTAAAAGTGACATCACAGGTGGATAGGGTCGTAAAGAGTGCTTTTGGTACATTGGCCTTGATAAATCGGAGTATCGAGTATAAGAGTTGGAGTGTTATGGTAAGGTTATATAAGGCATTGGTGAGGCCGAATTTAGAGTATTGTGTACAGTTTTGGTCACCTAGTTACAGGAAGGATGTAAATAAGGTTGAAAGAGTGCAGAGAAGGTTCTCGTTGATGTTGCCGGGACTTGAGAAGCTGAGTTACAGAGAGAGATTGAATAGGTTAGGAATTTATTCCCTGGAGCATAGAAGAATGAGGGGAGATTTGATAGAGGTGTATAAGATTTTGATGAGTATAGATAAAGTGAATGCAAGCAGGCTTTTTCCACTGAGGCCAGGGAAGAAAAAAACCAGAGGGCATGGGTGAAGGGTGAAAGGAGAAAAGTTTAAAGGGAATATTAGAGGGGGCTTCTTCACGCAGAGAGTGGTGGGTGTGTGGAATGAGCTGCCAGATAAAGTGGTTAATGCGGGGTCACTTTTAACATTTAAGAAACACTTGGACGGGTTCATGGATGGGAGGGGTGTGGTGGGATATGCTCCAAGTGCAGGTCAGTGGGACTAGGCAAAAAATGGTTCGGCACAGACAAGAAGGGCCAAAAGGCCTGTTCCTGAGCTGTAATTTTCTATGGTTTTTATGGTTTCCCCATTCTAGAGGGTATAATGGGGAAAATTGAGTTTCTGCTCATTGTGAGCATGCCATGGAGTACATCACTGCCTTTCCTGGTTTTCTTCAACAGAGCCACAGAGGGAAGCTAAAGGCTTATCTAACAATTCAGCCTGTGAAGACAGCGAGAACTAAAAGGTGAAGGAGTGGTAAAGGGTTGCAGTAGGAAATTGGGAGGACAGATTATCCAAGAGTGGTAAAAATGAAAAAGAGGCATGATGTTGAAGGAAAGAGCAAAAATGGAAATTGAATGGGGTACGATCTAGAGCAATAGCCATATTGCACATGTGATGAAACAGGAAAAGCACATGTTACATTGAACTGGTTTCATGACAATTAGCGTGCAGTAAAGTATGATGGTAAATTGGCAATAAATTAAATGGTGATCATGGGTTCTATAGTGAAATGATGACCATTTCGAGTGGAATCAGCATGAAGCATCAATAAGTTTGTAGACAGGTGAAATGGGTCAAGTCCGGAAGCTGTTTGAGGGCAGAGTATTAGAGCATTCACTGATAGAAGAATTTTCTTAGGAAAGATTACCTAAGGCATGAGAAGACTCATTTGCCAAGTTGGAGGACACCATAAAGTCTAAGAGTACAGAGGATTTTCTTATATTCTGGCCAGGAGCAGGCTGCAGCTGAAAAACCAGTCAAACCCAAAGATGCCAAACTGAAGCGAAGGGTTAAATATGCCACAAGGTTCTTAGGTATTCCTAGTTATCATCAGATCCTTTGCCTGCGATGATACTTGTGGAGATACTATTATATGTAGTAGCAGGTGACTGTAACTATTGAGATTCAGTATTTGCTCAGACATTCTTTGGCAATGGGAGAATGGTAGCCATTTCACAACACGTCTGAACTTCAAGTTCCAGAGAAACTGGTACAGCTTGGTATAACACTCCCAGTTTGTTAGATTTATATCACATAATTCCATAATCAAATTGCCAATAGTGCAGTTACGTTTGTGATTTGCAAGAAATTAAAGCCTGATGGTATTTCCCACTGACTCACAAGGTGATAATAGGAAATTTCCAAGAGGTTTTCACTGCTGACGTAATTCAATCCACATCATTTGCATTCTGTACAAATGTATTCACCGTTTGCACAAGCCTGTGTAGATTTATAATCCTTGATATCGGTATTTAAACATTGTATCTTTAGTATTGCTGAAAAAATGTCATAGCTTTTCATCTTGCGCTCATCAGAACAATCTGTAAGATAACAAAAGTAAAGGGAACACCAATTTATACTTCATGAGAAGAGAGTGCTGATTGTTTGGCAAGTGATCGGTAAAGGTAGTGCCATGAAGAATGCATCAGTTAACTGTCAAGTTCTGTTTAAATTCAAATCAGGCAGGTTGATTCTGGTCAACGCATTGCCCGGGAATGAACCAGAGCATGGCCATCACCCATTTTGTTTATTTAAAATGGGGAATATGTATACATGTTCTTCCTGTCTGTTCCTGTGTATTAATATATGTAGCTTCTAGCACAAGCAAATACACCACACTTCAAGCTGGACTGATGATCTTAAATGGATTGTCAGCGTAATTCTTAGCACCCACAGGATTGATCAACAAACATGATCCAATCGTACATAGTGTTTTGGATTTTGCAAACATGTGCTGAGTGGATATAGTTGATATTCGTTTGTTGCAAACAAGAGAAAGGATATGCTGTTTGGTACGACCACCAGTCCTTTGGACATACAGTCTACATATCTAGTATTTCACCAGCAGTGAAATTCATATCTAATATTAGTCATTTCTGTGATAGGCTTTGGCTTGATGACAGTATCACTGTTACTACTGCATAGTAGCACCGTGAAATGGCTAGCTTCTCCTGTTGCCTAAATTTTTGATGCACTTTATCCTTCAAGGGTAACCCGAGGTGCTCGAGGCACTTTTCAGAATCAAAAGTCGTGGCCTTAGGCTCATTAATGTGTTTGTGCGATATGCAATAAGCAATGATTGGCTAGGATAGCCATTATTTTGGAGGCTTTGCTACACCCTATTTCAGCATCAAGCTTTCATGATGAGCAAATGGTTTGGGCCCTGTTTACGAGGTTGCTGATAAGGCCATTCTCATAGCACGTAGAAATGTAGGAATCCCAATGCATATATTGACCAGTGAAGGTAGACTTGAGGTCAACGCTTATAGAGAAGCAGACTTCTCAACTAGCATGTCAAGGAAAGGGAGGAAGTTCATTTGACTGCTCCATTCCAAAGGTGAGTGTGAGTGCAGGTTGGAGCCCATTAAGATGTGTAAAGAAATTCTTACATTAGCTGCAGAATCAAATATAGCAAATGTTTGTCTACATATTAAAAATCTGCAAGGGATAGGAGGTGGGATATCATTTCATTAAGGACTCGCTTCTCATTGGACAAACTGGGCCTAGAGACAATCCCATGGCAGCACCATCTATTTGGTCATACGTGATGACACTAAAACTGAATTCAACCCCATGAATTTTAATTCATAGGCCCTATTCTTTACAGACAGAGCATGTATACCCATTGCGCCTGTTTCAAGCAAACAAAATAGGAGCCAGTCGTTTTCTGGTCAAGGCATTGCCTTGAGGAATGAACCAGAGTCTGACAGTTTATTGTCAGTCATCAGTTTAATGGGGCATTCTCCATAACAATTCCCCACCAATCAAAGTCCACTGGAAATCAGCACTCTCCTTTGAGTCCATGTTTTGAATTTTTTCAAAATACGGACCTTTTCACTTGGTTGCCAGCAGAACTTTTTTTTATATATGGACATCTCAGCTGCTCTAATTAATTAGTTTTCAGGTGCATTCCAAGTTAAAGATTATTTTCAACTTTAAATTTAGACAGACACATTACTAATTTAACATTAGCTACAACGTTTCAGATTAAACATACTAGGGACAAAATTAGGCCTTTGTTCTGCATATTTCTTGGAGTACGTAATGAGAGCAAATTCCAATTTTGCAGATAAAATCTCATCACAGCACCTGAAATGCATTTGAAGGCATATTGGTTTGAGATATGTTTGTTTGCCTACATTGCCTTCCAGTTAAATAATGCTTTATTTTAACATTTGCGTCCTATTTTCAAAACCCTCTATTGTTAGAACCACTCTCACGCTCCCCCAGTCCCCTGTCTCCAATTTCCAACCCCACACTCTGCAGAGATATCTGTGCTCATCTAATTCTGAGCGTTTTGAATATCCATGATTTGTAATTGACACTCCATTGATGACTGGATCTTCAGCCACTTTGACTCTTAGCTCTAGATTCCTCTACCCCTTCCTTCCTCTCCTCTCTCCTCTCTCCCTCTCTCCTCTCCTCTCTCTCTCTCTCTCTTCCCCTTCCCCCTCCCCCTCCCCCTCCCCCTCCCCCTCAGTCCCCCCTCTCTCTCAGTCACTCCTCCTGGGTCCTCCCTCTCCCTCTCTCTCTCTCTCTCTCTCTCTTCCCCTCTCTCTCGCGCACTATCCCTTTCTCGTGCTCTCTCTCTTTTTCCTCTTTTCCCCCCCTCAGTTCCCCCCACCCCTCGGTTCCCCTCCCTTGGTTTGCCTCCCTCTCGGTCTCTCCCACTCCTCCTCCCCTCTCCCGTGGTCTCTCCCACTCCTCCTCCCCCTCCACCTCCACCTCGGTCCCTCCTGCTCCCCCTCCACCTCGGTCCCTCCCGCTCACCCTCCACCTCGGTCCCTCCTACTCCCGCTCCCCCTCCACCTCGGTCTCTCCCCGCTCCCCCTCCACCTCGGTCTCTCCCCGCTCCCCCTCCACCTCGGTCTCTCCCCGCTCCCCCTCCACCTCGGTCTCTCCCCGCTCCCCGTGCGCCACCAGCTCGGTCTCTCCCCGCTCCCCCTCCACCTCGGTCTCTCCCCTCCCCGTGCGCCACCAGCTCGGTCTCCAGCTTGGTTAAGCTTGGCTATAGAACAGCCAAGTTCTGCACATGAGGACGGCCTCAACCGAGATCTTGGGTTCATGTCACATTATTTGTAGTCCCCACAACTTGTCTGGACTTTCAAAATTTCACTAACTTTCCTGTCTGGAAAAAATTCACGTCTTTTTAACCTGGGCTTAATGCTCTCTCCTCTTGCATTGTCTGTACCTTTAAGACTTGATTAGCTGTAAAGACTCACATTCCAATCGTTATTCATGTAAATTGAGTTTGTGTCTTTATATGCCCTGTTTATGATCTGAACTCCCACCCACTTGACAAAGGAACAGCCAGTTCCGAAACTAATGGCATTTGCTACAAATAAACCTGTTGGACTTTCAGCTGCTGTTGTGAGACATTTTCCTGGATTTGAAAGCAGCCAGAATTTGTCTCATTAAATCTCTCAAGTTTGCCCCAATGATGCGCAAGATTCCTTGTTGAAATACAACTCCTGTCAATTTTGTCTTATAACTGGCTCAGGCAATTTTTTGTTTAATTAAGTCCGTGATTTTGAGAATATAATATTGAGGTTAGCCTACTAAGAGATTAGGTTAGTCTTTTGTGGTTTCTTTGAGTTGCAGGGTTCCAGTTTGTTTTTTAAATAACTATCTTATTTAAAGTTTCAACCTCTGTAAAACATTGTCAACTAAATATTGTAACAAACCCCTTTTGCAAAGCCAAATTCTTCATATATTGACATCACAAGTATTAAGAAACAGAAACGATTCTGTCACTTCAAAAATAGGTGGTTAGTTCTATCCTAATATTATTTCAGCATTCATGTAATTATTCAGCAATGTATGATAGCTGTGACTCACAAGCTCTAATTCAAGCAAAGCCCCCAATTCATTTTACTCTGACAGTAAAATAATGTGCTTAATAAATAATTAACAAGCAAAGAAAACCTCGTGCACTATTCAAATGTCACTTTGTGAATGACTCTGCATCATTGTGGTATTCAATTGAAAGTGACTGATTTGAACACCACTACTTTTCTTGGTGTCTGAACGTGCACTCCAAGTGGGAGTTAGTGGCTCTTGTTCAGATGCTGCAATTATAGCAATGTATGTGGCAGTCTGGCTGATATGACCAAAATAGAGCAGGAATTTGGGGATCGAACCTAACATGTTACCAGTGCGTTGAATCTTGTGAAAGCGCAGCTTAAGTTGCTTTCAAATCAGACATTTTGCATGGATCGTAAGTCTTGGTATAGTGGATTTGCAAATCGATTAATTATATTGATTAATAGTATATTTCCTTTGTTAGCTATCAATTGTGACATGTTTGAGCCAAATGAGTTTCTTACTATGTCTTAGTTTGCAACACACATGCGCAAGTACACGCCATTTGGCCCAAAGATGGGCCATTCATTGATGCCATTGATCTCACTGATGCCATTCAGTGAGATCATAACTGATCTAATAATCCTCAACTCCAAGTTTTTGGTTTATCCTCTTGATGTGATTCTACCCTGTGGTCATAGACCCTCCCACAGGGGAAACATTCAACATCTACCCTATCAAGTCCCCTGAGAATCCTGTATATCTCAAGGTTGCCCCTCATTCTTGTAAATTCCAAAAGTACAGGCCCAACCTATTAAATCTCTCATCATAAGAAAATCCCTCCATACCTGGAATCAACCGAGTGACCCTTCTTTGGCCTGTCTCCAATGTCAATATCTTACCTTGGATAAAGAGACCAAAACTGTTAACCGTATGTTTTGTGTCATCTGCAAACTTGGCAACGTACATCATTAATATATATTGTAAATAATTGTGGCCCTGGCACTAATCCCTGCGGCACTCTTAGTTACTAGTTGCAATCCTGAAAATGCTCCTCTGATCACATTTCTCTGCGTTCTGATGTTCGCCGATCCTCTGTCGATGCAAATATATAACCCCAATACCATGGCTCTTATTAAGTAGACTTTTGTACAGTATCTTATTGAACAGTTTTGGGAAATTCAAGTATATTATATTCACTGTTTTCCACTTTGTTTATTCTGCTCATTACCATCTCAAAGAATTCTAATAAATTGAATAGGCATGATTTCCCCTTCTTGAAGCCATATGGACTCTGCTTGATTATGTTATGCATTTCTAAATGTTCTGCAATTACATCCTTTATAATGGATACGTAACATTTCCCCAATGACAGAAGTTAAGGTTAATGGTCTATGATTACCTGTTTTCTTGTCTCTCTCCCTTTTTGAATAAGGGTGTCACATTGGCAGTTTTCCAATCCTTTGGGACTTTTCCAGAATTTAAGGATTCTTGGAATGTTACTACTGGTGCATCCACTATCTCTGCTGCTACTTTTAATATCCTGAGATGCAACCTATCAAGTCCAAGGGACTTGTAGGCTTTTAGCCCCATTAGTTCCCCTAGTACTTTTTCTCCAGTGATAGTTATTATGTTTATTAACTCCCACCCACCCATAAGACATTGAAGCAGAATTAGGCTATTCCGCCCATCGAGTATGCTCTGCCATTCAATTGTGGCTGATATTTTACTCATTCCCATTCTCCTGCCTTTTCTCCATACCCCATGATCCCCTTATTAATCAAGAACTATCTATCTCTGTCTTAAAGACACTCAATGACTCGGTCTCCACAGCCTTCTGCGGCAAAGAGTTCCATAGATTCACCACTCTCTGGCTGAAGAAATTCCTCCTCATCTCTGTTTTAAAGGATCGTCCCTTTAGCCTGAGGTTGTGCCCTCTAGTTCTAATTTTTCCTACTAGTGGAAACATCCTCTCCATGTCCATTCTGTCCAGGCCTTGCAGTATCCTGTAAGTTTCAATAAGGTCCCCCCCCCACCCCCCGTCATCCTTCTAAACTCCAATGAGTACAGACCTAGAGTCTTCAACCATTCCTCGTACAACAAGCTCTTCATTCCAGAGATCATTTTTGTGAACCTCCTCTGGACCCTTTCCATCCTTCCTTAGATATGGGGCTCAAAACTGCTCACAAAACTCCAATGGGGTCTGACCAGAGCTTTATGCAGCCTCAGAGGTACATCCCTGCTCTCCTATTCTAGCCCTCTTGAAATGAATCCTAACATTGCATTTACCTTCCTAACTGCAGACTGAACTTGCTCATTAACATTAAGAGAATCTTGAACAGTGACTCCCAAGCCCCTTTGTGTTTCTGATTCCCCAAGCATTTTCCCATTTAGAAAATGGGAAACCTCACACTTTTCCACATTGTATTCCATCTGCCACTTCTTTGCCTTCTCTCCCAACCTGTCCAAGTCCTTCTGCAGCCTCCCTGTTTTTTCAATACTACTTGTCCCTCTACATATCACTATCATCTGCAAACTTTTCAGCAGTGCCTTTAGTTCTTTCCTCCAATTGTTAGTGTATATTGTGAAAAGTTATGATCCCAGCACTGACCCCTGAGGCACACCTCTAGTCACCGGCTGCCACCCTGAAAAAGACCCCTTTTATCCTAGCTCTCTGCCTTCTGCCAGTCAGCTAGTCCTCTATACATGCCAGGATCTTACCTTTAACACCATAGGCTTGTAACTTATTTAACAGTCTCCTAGGCAGCACCTTGTCAGAGGTCTTTTGGAAATCTAAATAAATCACGTCCACTGGTTCTGCTTTATCGAAAGTCCTTGTTACCTCCTCAAAGAACTCTTAACAGATTTGTCAGACATGACCTCCCCTTGACAAAGCTGTGCTGACTCAGTCCTATTTTATCATGCACTTCTGAGTACTCCGTGATTTCATCTTTAATAATGAACTCTAAAATCTTTGACCCAAGTTAGGCTATCGAGCCGATAATTTCCCATCTGCTGCCTCCCTCTCTTAAACAGCGGTGTTACATTCCAGTCCTACTTTCAGTCCTTGGTACCCTCCCTGTCTCCAGTGATTCCTGAAAGATCACCACCAATACCTCCACAATTTCCTCAGCTATCTCTTTTAGAACCCTGGAGTTTGGTCCAGGTGATTTATCCACCTTCAAACTTTTCAGTTTCCCCAGAACCTTCTCCTTTGTGATGGCCACTGCACTTGCCTGTGCCCCCTGATTCTGGAGTCCTGGCATCCCACCGGTGTCTTCCACTGTGAAGACCAATGCAAATTAACTATTCAGTTCCTCTGCCATTTCTTTATTTCCTATTATTATTTCTCCAGTCTCATTTTCCAGTGGTCTAATGTCTATTTTTGCCTTTGTTACCTTTTACATATTGGAAAAAAAGCTCTTCCTATCTTCTTTTAATTACTAGCTAGCTTACCTCTTCTTCCCCCTTATTGCTTTTTTGGTTGTCCTCTGCTCAATTTTAAAGGCTTCCCAATCCTCTGACTTCCCACTAATCCTCGCCAGTTTGTATGCTTTTTCTTTTGCTTTTATGCTGTCCTTGATTTCCCTCATCAGCCATGGATGCCTCCCCTTAGCATGTTTTCTCCTCCTTGGGATGAATTTTTGTTGTTGTGCCTCCCAAATAACCCCCAAAAACTGTTTGCTGTTCTACTGTCTTCTCGGCTAGGTTCCCTTTCCAATCAACTCTGAGCAGCTCCTCCCTCATGTCTTTGTAGTTATCTTTATTTAATTGTAATACCATTACACCTGATTCCAGCTTCTCCCCCTCAAACTGCAGAGTAAATTCTGTCATATTGTGGTCACTGTCCTAAGGGTTCTTCACCTTAAGTTCCCTAATCAAGTCTGTCTCGTTACCCATCACCAGATCTAGAATTGCCTGTTCCCTAGTAAGCTCTGTCACAAGCTGCTCCAAAAAAAATCTCTTAGACATTCCACAAATTCCTTTTCTTGGGATCCGCTACTTAATCTGATTTTCCCAGTCCACCTGCATATTGAATTCCCCCATGATTATTGTAATATTACCTTATGTATATCTATATATATATATATACGTTTTCTACCTCCTGATTTATTTTCTGTCCTACGTTGTGACTACTGCTAGCAGGACTGTACATAAAACTCCCATCAGGGTCTTTTTACCTTTGTGATGCCTCAACTCTACCCACAGAGATTTTATGCCTTCTGATTCCATGTCACTTGTTGCTATTGATTTAACTTCATTCCTTACTAACAATGCAATCCCGCCCCCTTTGCCCATCCCTTTTGAAAGGACACAGATCCTTGGATATTTAAATCCCAACCTGATCCCTTACAGCCACGTCTCCACAACATCTAACTGGCTGATTTCAATGTGCGCAACAAGCTCATTTACCTTGATTATTACCTTGATCAACCGCCCCTTGATTATTTAGTATTTTTGCAATGTTTTTAATGTCTTCCACCAAGAAAACTGGCAAAGTATTTCTTTAACTCCACTGTCATTTCCTGGTTCCCCATTATTAATTCCCCAGTCTCAGTCTCTATGAGGCCTATGTTTAACAAAGAACAAAGAAAAGTACAGTACAGGAACAGGCCCTTTGACCCTCTAAGCCTGTGCTGATCATGATGCCCTAACTTAAGAAAAACCTCTGCCCTAACTAGGTTCGTATCCGTCTATTTACTCCCTATTCCTGTACCCTTCACTTTGTCTTCTCTCTTACTTTTTATATATTTAAAGAAGCTCTTGCTGTCTGTTTTTATATTACTTGTTGGCTTATCTTCAGTTTTTTTCTGCTTTTTTTCTGGTTTTCTTAAAACTTCCGCAATCCTCTGGCTTATCACTAATCTTTGCCACATTGTATGTTTGTTTTTCCAATTTAGTGTCAGCTTTAATTTCCTTGATTAACTATGGTTGATTTTCCCCTTCCTTGAATCCTTCTTCCTCACCGGGATATATCTTTGGTGTGACTCATGAACTATTTTCATAAATGTTTGCCATTGATGATCAACTATTTTTCCTGCTAAACTCCTTTCCCAGTCCACTCCAACCACTCTACCCCTCATTCCTTTTATAATTATCTTCTGACCTATGTTTCTCAACTGTAAACTTGATGCTAAATTCTACCATGCGATGGTCACTGTTTCCTTGGGCATCTTTTACTGCGATTATTTATTAAACCTGCCTCGTTCCACATGACTGGATCCAAAATAGCCTGATCCCTGGTTGGATCCACAACATGTTGTTCCAAGAAACTGTCCCAAAAACACTATGAATTCTTCCTCATGGCTATGTCTGCCAATTTGATTTTCCCAATTCACACTAAGGTTAAAGTCACCCATGACTTGATAAGCATGTTACCTTTTTTTACATGTCCTTATTGTCTTCTGATTTATTCTTCGTCCTACAATATAGCTACCGTTAGGGGGCCTATAGAACTTCTTCCCCTTGTTACTTCTTTCTTCCTCCCATATGGATTCTACATCTTCCAATCCATGATTATTCCATCTCGTAGTAACAAAGCTGTCCCACCACTCTTTTCTTCCTGACTTAAAAAAAGTCACATACCTCTAAAAATTTAGTTCCCAGTTTTAATTTCCATGTTGTGATCATTCTGTAATGGCTTTAAGATCATACCCATTAACCTCAATTTGTGCCGTTAATTCATTTATTTTGTGCCAAATACAACAAGCATTTAAATTTCAGTGAAGAGTCAGTAATTTTTAACTTGTTACCATTTTTTCCTTCTTTGACACCATTTGTTGCTTTTGTTTAATGTTTATACACTCTGTCCCTTCCTATCAATGCTCTGGTTTGGTATCATTACCTAAATAGCTGCCTTGTAATGCCGCAAAGCCTTTTGCCTTGTAAGTCTACGTATCCTCCCTCCAGAACCATCTCCCTTTGTTTATTTAAAGGCCCCTCGACCTCCCTAGTTTTGCAGTTTTCAAGAACACTGGCGCCAGCATGGTTCAGATGCAGACCATCACTATGTTACATATCCTTTCAACAATGCTAATGCCAATGCCCTACGAACTGAAACCCATTTTTCCCATATCAGTCTTTGAGCCATGCATTCAGCTGTCTAATTTTATGCATCCTATGCCAATTTCCAAGTGATAATGCCAAGATTTTGTTACTTAAATTAGTGTCTAGCTCCTCAAACTCTTATGCAGAACTTCTTTCCTCTTTCCACATATATCATTGGTAACTACATTGTCCACAACAACAGGATCCTCCCGTTGCAAGGTCCTGTCTGCTCAGAATAGATGTCACGAATGCTGGCACCGGACAGGCAACACTTGTCTGTAGCAAGGAGTGAGCCCAGGACAACACTATACCATCTCCTACTGCAGCTATCTTCTTATGTGCTCCTCCCACTTGAATGGCTTCCAGTATCACAGTGCCATAGTCAGTCATCTCATCTACCCTGCCCCTCTCACCCTCATCCAAACAAGCTGAAAGAAGCTGAAACCAACAATTGCAGTGGCTGACACTCCTGATATGAGTCTCCTTGTCTGTCTAAGCTGCAGTCGCATTCTCCTGTCCCTGACACTTTCCAAACTGATTCTATTCTAAGGTTTGTGACTGCCTCCTGAAGCAAAGCGTCCAGAACTCTCTCCTTCCCTGATGTGTCGCAGTGTCTGCAGCTCAGACTTCAGCTCAGTGACTGTGAGCAAACTTCTCACACCGCAGACACTCATTGCAGACATGTTTGCCCCAGGTAACACCATATCCATGAGCTCTCATGTGCTGCAGCCTTGACACACTACCTGTTCTCCCATACTTGTGATTTTTAATTAATTGGTTAATTTATTTTATTTGATTATTTATTTTCTTTTAGATATTAATTAATCTTATCACAAACTGCAGGACAAATTTAAACCATTGGAAAATAAACCTTGACCACTGACTGGATATTCATCAGATCCTAACCAACAGCTCACCTCCTTCCCTGTAAAACAGCAGAAACTAATTCCTATAGACTGAAAAGTTAACAAAGCAGCCCTCCCCTGCTCACTGAACAACTTCTT
Source organism: Carcharhinus amblyrhynchos (assembly GCF_965287045.1). NCBI lineage: Eukaryota > Metazoa > Chordata > Chondrichthyes > Carcharhiniformes > Carcharhinidae > Carcharhinus > Carcharhinus amblyrhynchos. The sequence continues at coordinate 76,153,022 of NC_137327.1, forward strand.
ACCAAACTTCCACACTTAGTGCTGATCACACAGAGTCTCTGTATGTTCGGAACAAAAGGACTAGCTTAGCCCAAGTACAGCAGAGACCAGTTCAAGCTAGGTTCCTTAATTAACTCCTTCAGCTGCTACTAGCAGATAACTTCTCTCACCTTACTTAGCTCCCTGAATGAGACTTAAAAGTTAAACAATACTTGCACTTAACTTTTGAACACAAATACAAACAATACCAGATTTTCAGAAAGATATTTAAAATTTTCCTCTTCTCTCACCAATCTCCACACACTATCTGAAGTCACACAGAGCTCATCACACATGAATGTCTGAATTGCCAGTTGAAGGATTTACCACTGGTGTCTTACAATCAGCAATACAAACTAACTTCCTCTCTACTTGACCTTCCTACCCAGGGTATCCTTGTGAGTTAATTGTACCAACTTTCTTCCCACTTCTTGTCCATCTTGCCATTACATTTTTGGACTCTGCCAGCAGGTGAACAATCACTGCTCTCGCTACATTCCTCTCCAGAGTATCAGTTCGCTCCCAAGCAAGGCCTTTGCCATCCACAGCTGTGCGAACACTTACATTGACACCGTGGCTTTGACTTAATTTTCGCTCAGAGGTCGAATGACCTTCCCGTTTATGTTTTCAACCATCCCTGCCTAAACCTCTGATGACCTTATAGGTCTTTTCATTAAATCACAATATCAAGCCTATCGCCCTCCTCTTTGGCATTTTATAGCATTGTTTGCTGTCTCTCAATTCTCGTTTAAATGCCTTGATCGCGACTGTCACCAAGTTTATCCCCAAGCTATCCTGATTCCCTTTCCTCCCTTAGTTCTTGCAGTGATTAATTTATTATCATCAGTGATTTCAGTCTCATACCAGCTTAGCTTCCGCCCCGCCCCCATTCTTCTGATTTCACTGTCTTCGTGTCTTCCCCAAACTTCTCCCCCAACCATGCCTTTGACCGTGTCATCCCATGTAGCCTCCCTTGGCTTTAATGACAAACTTTTTCCGTATTCTTCTCTCTCTCTCTTCTTCTCCTCGTCCTCGACAGCACCCAACTTTTTTCTGGCCCCACTTCCTTCTATATCTGGTGCTGTAAAAAAAAAGTTCTGTGCCAGGTGATTTAACATTGAACATTCAACTATTAAAGATTGAAAAGTAAGGGTTTGGTTTGATTTATTGTTGCTGTATGTATTGGGAAATGGTGAAAAGTGTTGTTTCTTGCACATTATCCCAGCAAAACATACTGTTCATAAAGTACATTTAGCTATGAGGAGAGATTGGGTAAACTGGGGTTGTTCTCCCTGGAAAGACGGAGAATGGGGGGTGACCTATTAGAGGTGTATAAAATTATGAAGGGCATAGATCGGGTGAACAGTGGGAAACTTTTTCCCAGGTCAGAGGTGACGAACACAAGGGGTCACAGGTTCAAGGTGAGGGGGCAAGGTTTAACACAGATATCAGAGGGATGTATTTTACACAGAGGGTGGCAGGGGCCTGGAATGCACTGCCAAGCAAGGTGGTAGAGGTGGACATGGTAGGATCGTTTAAGACTTATCTGGATAGCCACATGAACAGACTGGGAATGGAGGGAAACAAACGAATAGTCTAGTTGGAAACATGAGCGGCGCAGGCTTGGAAGGCCAAAGGGCCTGTTTCCTGTGCTGTATTGTTCTTTGTTCTACATAAGGGAAAAGGAACGGTGAGTACCGAATATTGTGTTATAGTCCTAGTTAGGATGTAGAGAAAGATTGGCTTAATATTAAGCTAATTAAGTATCAAATGTCTGATGGCAGCAGGAAACAAATTGTTCTTGAGTTAGTTGGTATGTGATCTCGGACTTTTGTATTTTTTTCCAAGTGGAAGAAGGTGGAAGAGAGTATATCCGGGTGCTTGAGACCCTTGATTATGCTGGTTGCTTTTCCGAGTCAATGGATGACAGGCTGGTTTGCGTGATGGACTGGGCTACATTCACAACCTTTGAAGTTTCTTGCAGCCTCGGTCAGAAAAGAAGCTATACTAAACTGATACATGCGGAAAGGACGCTTTCTCTTGTGTATCTGTAAAACTTGGTGAGAGGCGTAGTAGACATGCTGAATTTCCTTAGCTCCTGAGAAAGTGAAGGCATTGGTGGCTTTCTTAAATATAGTGTTGGTGTCAAGGGACCAGGACAGATTGTTGATGAAGTGGACACCTCAAAACTCTGGACCGTTTCCCCTTCATCTCCATTGATATAGATGGGGCATGTCCTTTACTGTGCTTCTTGAAGTATATGAATATCTCCTTTGTTTTATTGACATTGAGGGAGAGATCATTGTCATTGCACCAATTCACCAGATTCTCTATCTCTTTCCTGTACTCCATCCCGTCACTGTTTGAGATCTGACCCATTACGGCGGTGTCTTCAGCAAACTTGAAAATGGATTTGGAGTGGGAAATACCACAGTCACAAGTGTATAAGGAGTATAGTAAGGGGCTGAGCCTTTGGAACACTGGTGTTCAGGATAATTGTGGAAGAGGGATCTTTGCCTATCCTTAGTGATGGAGTCTGTGGTTTGGGAAGTTTAGGATTCAGTCAAAGAGATAGGCGCCAAGCGCTAGACCACGAAGTTTGGAGATAAGTTTTGTTGGGATTATGGTGTTGAAGGCTGAGCTACAGTCAATAAATAGGTGTCTGACATAAGTGTCCTTTGCAGGGTCCTTTGTTCAAGCAGACAAGTATACTCCAGTTGGCCAACCTCAGTTATGAAATCCAGATGACCTTATGTTATAGCTCCTTTTGAATTTGATCTCTGCAGCTCATAGGGGATTGTTGGTGTCTGTTCTGATATAACAACCTGCAATTCGCTTTGATACTGCTGGGTAGCTCCTTTTATTGGAGGGCCACAGACAGATGTGGTCTTTGTCAGTTTTAGAATAGCCATGAGGCTATCTGCATACATTTCGTAAAGAAAATAGTGTGATGTCTTTCTCGCAACACTTTGTTGATGACATTTCTAAAAATAATTAAATCTACTGTGGATGAGTGGTGGTTGGGAAACAGACCAATTCAGGGCAGCCACAATGACCAATGAACATCTGCTGCATAAAGTGTTAGTTGATGAATTTCTGACTGTAATAGTTGCCCTTGGTTATCTAGGTGAGCATGATTTGCCCCGCAATCCACACGCTGAACACAGTACAAAACCTACACCAGAACTTTCTACAAATAAATAAAAACAACCAAGCCCCTTTATAATTCTTTCATTAATTCTGGAGTTTGATCCTGGTCTACCAATCGGACAGATATCTGGCTCAGTTCAATTGATTGGGCGTCAGCAATGGCTCGTGGCATTCTGGTCTTTTAAGTCAGGAGTTTCTAGTTCAAGTTCTGTTCCAGCAGTTGAATATCAGCTTTGGTTTTGAGCTAGTTCCATCATCCAAAGAAATCTTATTTACCAAAACAGAAGTTAAGCTGATGGTTTGAAGTGATCTACTAAATGTGCCAATTGTTGAATGGTGAAATCCTTGCCCTGTCTTAGCATTAACAAAGTAGTTGGTAACATTTTTGTTACCTGGCTTCATAAATTAACATTTAGTTTTCAGGAAATACTCAATATACTTAGATCAACCAGAATCTGTTAGATCAAAGTTCATATTTCAGGTATTGATCCTTTGGCAGGAAGTTTACTTATCTGCTCTCTCCACAGATTCTCACTGACCTGTTTCTGGCATTTTATGCCCATGCTTCAGATTTCCATCATGGCAAGTAGTCAAGCAACCGACTTCTATTAATAGAGCCAGTTGCTAATAAAATGCACAGAAGTTGGTTGATCTCTCCTAATCTTTTCTTCCTATCATGGTGGTAAATAGCTATTTTCCCCTTAGCATCTTCCTACAACGAGCTAACTGAGATCAAAAGATGCATAGGCCACAATCCTCTCCTCATGTTAATCATGATATTTGTACTTCAGGAAGTCATTTATCTTGTGTAAATTTTTGGATTCATCAATTTAACGATCTGTTGGTCGACTAACTCTTTGAAAAGCATCTTTTTGTGGGAAGCCAGGATAATGTCTCCTGGTGCTAGCGCTTGCATTACCATTTGCTTCAGTGAGGAGCTCATAAAGACTAAAACAAGCCCCTCTGTTGATGATTAATCAGACAGACCTTTTTAGTTTTAGCAGTTTTACTTCAATAGCAAGTTGGTAACTTCAGCTGTTGTATAAAACATAATGTACTAATTAGAGTTTGGCTTTGCCTGGAATTAATCTGATCAGGTTTTATCTTAAATAATACAGTAGAATCTGTTATTTTCCTTTGTGCCTGTTTAAAACAGATTTTGTCTTTTCTTATACATTTCAAATTGTGATAACAAAAAGCACTGTACTTTCTTTTATAGATGAATCTGCGTTCTATATTCACAGAGGAACAGCAACGAGTATTACAGCGTTATTATGACAGTGGAATGACAAATCAAAGTAAAAATTGCTTTGGATTAATAATACAGTGTGCACGTGAAACGGGGTTAGATTTTAATGTAGTCAGGGTAAGTAGTATAACATTTTTCCACAGCCATATTGGAAATGTTGGATTTATACTGGATCCCAGTAGTATTAAATAATAGAGTAGTAACTATTCTAACACTTTGTCCTCTGCAAGATGTTTATTACGGACAAGCCTTGTGAACACATAGGTCAAACCTTGTGTTGCAACTGCTAAAATGTTCAGAATTCTAACTGCTTTGTGAATTGTTTCTGATGACATACCTATATACAGATGTGTTCAGACTTGCAGGAAGGTTTGTAAGAACATTTTAATACTTGGGTATCATTCAGAAGCAATTGATAGGGGGATAAAGAATATCTTTACAAGCGCTACATCAAACTCACTCTTGGATCTTTGCCTGTAAATTGCAGTCCCAAAACTAAATGGTGTGCCAGATTTGTAGGTTAGAAGTTTGCTTTCAATTGTATTTGCAAGTCTTGGGAACATGAATGCACCATTTTATATTTTTACATTACGGTGTTGAGTACTTCTAATGAACAATTAGTTTAGTGCTGGAAGCTATTTATTTCAAACCATAGCTATGTGTTGGAGTTTGTTAATAAATTCAAACTTTATTGCAAGGGTTTAATTCAATAGATTGATACCCAGACCATGTGAGTGCCAAACTGATTTATAGCCCTGTTCCCTGTGGCTGAGCGTTTTTAATTCTCTGCTATCCACTGGACTTCGGACCTAGTAGATCCTACATCATCTAAACAGTTTTCTACCACAACGTCATAAATATGGCCAGTGTTCATTGCAGTACCTTTTTTACTGCAGTGCTAGAATTGAAAATAAATGCTTTTAATTTTGGAATCTTTAGATAGTCATGCTTTCATTGTTTTCAGTGTATTGTCAGGCGGCTTTCCATGGTAAAATAAGTGCATGTAAATGGTGCAGTTATACTGCCAACATTGGGAAATATTTGGAAATAGGTGCTTCAAAATTCCACTGTGCTGCACCAAATTATTGATGTAAACTAATATTTGTTTGTTTAGCATTTCCCCAAACAATGATTCTGACACAAAATTAAGAAAATGAGAAAAAAGCTTTCTAACAATTGTGGAAAAGTTGCTGCAGAATATCGAAATCCAGCCCAGATCTGGAGTGAGTTTAACAAAGGCTACAATTTTGAGGCATCGCCATAGCAATCACATAACTAAACAAGGGGCAAGAATGGAACCAATGTCTAGCCCTAATATTATTGTGAACAAGCAACAGGTTGACATTTTCTTGTTGTAATACACATTGATGAAGACCACTTGAAAGACCAAGCAGGTCCCGGTCTCCCACTTTTTATACATACTCATTGCCTTTGCAAATGTATGTCCTATTCGCTTTTGAAAATAATTAATTAAGTAAAAAATAACATTCACTCCACGCGAGTGCAGACAATGAGTCCCTAACAAGAGAGAATCTAATCATCTCTTCTTGACGTTCTCTGGTTGATTCCTTTGCCAATTATTTGAAATTTGTATCCTCTAATTACTGTCCCATCCATCCGTAGAAATAATTTCTCTTCCTTTCTGCTGAATGATGAATCTCCTTCCAATAAAAGTTGGCTTAGTTTCTTTACGGGGAGGCGGTGGCATAGTGGAATTGTCATTGGTCTAGTAATCTAGAGACCCAAAGCAATTCTGTTGGAACCCAGGTTTGAATGCCACCATTGTAGATGGTGAAATTTGAATTCAATAAATAAATTTGAATTCAATAATGATTATGAAACGATTGTCGTAAAGACCCACCTGGCTCATGAATGTCTTTTAATGAAGAAAATCTGCCATCCTTACCTGGACTGGCCTCCATGCAACTCCAGGCCCACAGTAAGCCACTCTGTTCAAGAGTAACTAGGGCTGCCCTGGTCCAGCCAGTGTTGCCCATGTTCCATGAATGAATTTTTAAAAATCCAGTCATTTTTAAAACTTGCACGTAGAAAGGGGAAAATGAATATCTCAAAACTAAAATCAAAAATGAGAAATTTAAAACACAGTTTCAGTTTACACTCTCTTCTGATTAGCTGCATATTTCCAGCATTAGCTTTTTTGTTACTAAATTCATGTTTGCAATTTAACTGAAAAGGAAAAAAATGGTATTTTCATCGTAACATGGTGACATGGTTCCGGTGGGTGACGCAGGAATTAAGGAAAATGACAGAATAATGAAGAGATCGTTTTTTGTAAAATGGCAGATTTGCTACAATGTAATTTTGTTTCAAATTCAGTGCTGTAGCATCCAAAACACTATCTGTGCCATTATTCCTGCTCAATTTAACTTAGTCAGAAAGCAGAAATGCTGGAAATACTCAGTAGTTCAGGAAGCATCTTTGGAGAGGAAAAACAGAGTTTATGTTTCAGGTCAGTGACTATTTGTTGTCAACTTGAAACATTAATTCTTCCCTCCCCAGATGCTGCTGCGTCCAAATATTTCTGGCAGTTTCTGTTTTCATTCTGATTTCCAGCATTTACAATATTTTGCGTTTGTATTAATATAATTCTAGGCCTTGTATAGTTGATTTAAGTAACATTGTTTAACAGAAAATTAACACTTGCCAGTTTCATTTGTTGACTGTTGTCTTCTAAAGATGTTTTATATTCTGCTATTTCAGCATGGAGTGTTCATAGATTTCCTAAAAGATAATGTAACAGAGTTGTATTATGGTATTTTGATGCTGATTAACTGGTTGCCAGTACTTTCATCAGCACGTGTGAAATCCCTGTAATGATTCTAATTGCATGTTGCCAGTGTTTCATATAATGAGAAAAGGCAATTCCACTTCTTCCCCAATCTATATGCAGTTTGCATTTTCGTGGCCCCTCGCTATTTGATCTTTTTCAAGAAAACAAGCACAAGGAAAAAGATGCCTGAAAGTTAAAACTCTTGGCATCACTTAACTCTTGCAAATAATCTAACAAAACACCAAGGTAGCAATCTAATATTTTCAAAAACCTTAAGGTTTTGTACCTGAATGCTCAGAGCATTCGAAACGAAATGGATGAATTTGTCGCACTGATAGAAGTAAAGAGGTAGGATATAGTTGGCATTATATCAACACGGTTACAAGGTGAGCAAGGATGAGAATTAAACATTGAAGGCTATTTGGTGTTTAGGAACGACAGACGGAAAGGAAAAGGTGGTGGAGTTGCAGTGTTGATGAAAGATGATATTGGTGTGCTATTGAAGGAAGATATTAGCATTGATGTGGAATCTGTAGGGGTCAAGTTAAACAACAAGGGGCAAAAAAAATTGATGGGTGTGATATACAGACCATCAAACTGTAATGGTAGTGTTGGGGAAAGCATTAGACGGGAAATCAAAGATTCATATGTTAAAGGAACATCTGTGATTATGGATGACTTTAATCTGCAAAAGGTTGGGAGAGTCAAATTAGTCACCGTACAACAGAGGCGGGATTTCTGGAGTATATACAGGATAGTTTTCTGGAGCAAACATAGAGGAATCAACAAGGGATCAGGCCATATTGGACTGGGTGTTGTACAGTAAGAAAGGATTAGTTGGCAATCTAGTTGTGAGAGAACTCTTGGGGATGAGTGGCCATAATATGGTAGCATTATTTGTCATGGTGGATAATGATGCAGTTGATTCTGAGACCAGGGTCCTGAATCTCAATAAATTTAACTATGATGGTAACTAACTTGGCCATGATGGACTGGGAAACATTACTGAAGGGAAAGACATTGGACAGGCAATGGACAGGCATTAATGAAAGGAAAGACATTGGACAAGCAACGGATGGGCATTAATGAAAAGAAAGACATTGGACAGGCAATGGCAGGTATTTAAAGAACGAAGAGGTAAACTCCAGAAGTTGCATATTTCTGTTTCGTGGAAGTTTGGTAATAGAATTGTGGCCAAGCCATGGCTTACAAGGGAAATTAGAGATAGTATCAAATTCAAAGAAGGAGCATACAAATTGGCAAGAAAAAGCAAGAGACCTGAGGATTGGGAGCAGTTTAAAATTCAGCAAAGGAGGACCAAGGGATTGATTAAGAAGGGAAAAATAGAGTATGAAAGTAGGCTGGCAGGGAACATAAAAACAGACTGTAAAAGTTGCAGTCAGAAATGGGAGAATTTATAACGGGGAATAAAGAAATGGCTGAGGAATTAAATTTATACTTTGCTTAAGTCTTCACAAAAGAAGACATGAATAATATGCCAGAAGTGCTGAGAGAAACATGTTTTAGCAAGGAGCTGAAGGAAATGAGCATTCGTCGAGAAATGGTTTGGGGGAAATTTTTGAAATTTAAAGGTGGATAAATCTCTAGGTCCTGATAGTCTTCATTCCAGAGTACTTAAGGAAGTGGCCTTGGAAATAGTAGATCCATTGGTGGTTATTTCCCAAAATTCTTTCGACTCTGGAATAGTTCCTACAGATTGGAGGGTAGTTAATATAAGCCCACAGATAGGAAATATACAGTAAATGGCAAAACCCCTAGGAATATTGATAGAAAAGGGATCTGGGTGTACAGGTATACAGGTCACTGAAAGTAGAAGATAGTCAAGAAGGCATACAGCATGCTTGCCTTCATCGGCTGGGGTATTGAGTTTAAAAATTGGCAAGTCATGTTGCAGCTTTATAGAACCTTAGTTAGGCCACACTTGGAATATAGTGTTCAATTCTGGTCGCCACATTACCAGAAGGATTTGGAGGCTTTAGAGAGGATACAAGAAGACTTATCAGGATTTACCAAGATTTGCCTGGTATGGAGGGCATTAGCTGTGAGGAGAGGTTGGAGAAACTTGGTTTGTTCTCACTGGAGGGACAGAGGTTGAGGGAGACGTGATAGAAGGCTACAAGATTATGAGAGGCATGGATAGAGTGGATAACCAGGGTGGAAGAGTCAATTACTGGGGGGCATAGGTTTAAGGTGCGAGGGACAAGGTTTAAAAGGGATGTACAAGGCAGATTTTTTACAGAGAGTGATATGTGCCTGGAATTCACTGCCGGGGGAGGTAGTGGAAGCAGATACTGTAGTGACGTTTAAGGGGCGTCTTGACAAGTACACGAATGAGATGGGAATAGAGGGATATGGTCCCTGAAAGGGTAGGGGGTTTTAGTTAAGTAGGGCTGCATGGTCGGTGCAGGCTTGGAGGACCAAAGGGCCTGTTTCTGTGCTGTAATTTTCTTTGTTTTTATTCAAAAAGGGAGATAAAGGGAAAACAGGGAACTATGGATCAGTGAGCCTAACATTGGTACTGGGGAAGTTGCTCGAGTCTAATATCAAAAATTTCATAATTCGGCATTTGGAAGGCAGTGGTACAATCAAACAAAGTCAGCATGGATTTACAAAAGGGCAATCATGCTTGATGAAGCTATTGGATTTTTTTGTGGATATAACTCGTAGAGTTGACCAAGGAGAAACAGTGGATGTGGTTTATTTTGAATTTCAGAAGGCTTTCGACAAGGTCTTACATACAGACTACTATGTAAAGTTAAAGCATGTGGGATTGTAGGCAATGTCTTAAGATGGACAGAAAGCTGGTTAGCTTAGCAGATAGAAAGCAAAGTTGGTATAAATGAGTCTTTTCTGATTGGCAGTCAGTGACCAGTGGGTTCGCAGGAATCTGCGCTAGGATCCCAACTGTTCACATTATATTTTAACGATTTGTAAAAGGGAACTGAATGTATTATCTCCAAATTTGAAGATAATACAAAGACGTATGGACGGTGAGCTGTGAGGAGGATGCAGAGATGTTTCAGTGTGATTCGGACATACTGAATATTTCTGCATGGCAGATGCAGTATAATGTAGATAAATGTAAGGTTATCCACTTTGGTAGCAGTAAAAGAAGACAAATTATTACTTGAATGGGGTAAATTGAGAGAGGTGGATACTCAGTGAGACGTTGGAGTCCTTATGCATCAGTCGCTGAAAGTGCAGGCGCAGCAGGTAGTAAAGAAGGCAAGTAGTATGTTGGCCTTCATAGCGAGAGGATTTGAGTATAGGGATGTTTTGCTGCAATTTTATAGGGCGATGTTAAGGCCACACTTGGAGTATTGTGTGCCTTTGGTGTCTTATCTGAGGAAGGTTGCCCTTGCTATAGAGGGAGTACAGTGAAGGTTGACCAGGCTGATTCCTGGGATGGCTGATCTGTCATATCAGGAGAGAGTAAGTCAGTTAGGATTATATTCACTGGAGTTTAGAAAGTGAGCGGAGATCTCATAGAAACTTTTAAAACTCTAACAGGATTCGACAGGGGAGATTTGCAAAGAATGTCCCCGATGGTGGGAGACTCCAGAACTATCCTCATAGTTTGAAGATAAGGGGTAAACCTTTTAGAACTGAGCTGAGGAGAGATTTCTCCACCCAGAGGATGGTGAATGTGTGGCATTCACTCCTACTGAATGTAGTTGAGGCCAAAACATTGTGATTTGAAGAAGAAATTAGGTAAAGCTCTTGGGGCTAAAGGGATATGGGAGGAAGAGGGATCAGGTTATTGAATTTGCTGATCAGTCATGATCAAGATGAATGACAGGACAGACTCAAAAGGCTGAATGACCTCCTCCTGCTTCTAGTTTCTATGTTTTTCCAGCAGTGGTATTTCACTGGATCATTAAGGTGGGACTGCAATGTTTCATACGGTGTTTGGTCATCTGTAACTTACGTAGAAGCTTGCTTGTAGCTATTTAATTTTACTCTACAAATTGAATGAAAGTCTGCAATATTGCTAGATCAGGGTAAGGGAGGAGGGGAGAGATAAAGAAGAGAATTTATGAATTGTTGAGTTTTTGTTCGAGCGAGCTTGTTCTATACTTATGTTCTATAGTATGGTGATCACCTCAGTAATAGTTAACTTAGCATATCTTTAGTTAAGAGTTGAACCATGTCCCAGATATGTTTCAGTCTGGAGACTTTCATTTGCCAACTTGTGTATTAAACCCTGCATCATCCCATCACTCCTCTGTTTTAATAAATCATTATCCTTTTGGAGGTAAGGAAGCCCAAAGTTTGCACACAACAAGCCCAGTGTGACTAGCCAAATTGTCAGAAGGTTATGTTGATTAGGTGCTTTGATTAATTTTTCTTCACCCCTTTTTGCTGTGGAAATCCATCCATGAGAGTAATGTTTCATGTGTAAACCCGATGATAAATTGCTGGAACCTTAATCTTGCATTGCAAGTTTCAGGCTTAGTCATTGGGCACTGCATGCGTGCAAAATGAAGTTGGCAGTAATTGTGCAAGCAGATGTGATCTCAGAAATTGAATTTGCATTGAAATTCTAAGACATTTTTAAAAGATCTACAAAACCAAACTTGTTTTTGGTAAGCGGGAGTCTTTTAATATCAATCTTATAAAATCCACAAGTGGTGAGAGTTAGCTACTTTCTCCCCTCTAAAGAAGGCTAGATTAAGTATTAACTTTTTGACTTGAACATGTTCTGAATTGACTCTGTTAAGTTTAAAAAAACAAAATCTGCATTTTGCACACTTAATCGTATCTGTTTTGCAGACTTGGATTGGCAATAAAAGAAGGAAACTGAATTCTACAAAATACAGTTTGGATGATGCACCTTCTACCCAAGGACCAGCAGGTAACAGTATGGTGGGAAAACAAGATATACCAGTGAAAAGTACTAGCCATGTCTCTCCATCCCAGAGCCAACAAACCATTTTAACATCACCATGCAGAAATGTAATGGTAACAGGTGTGTTTACCTCTACCCATTCTGCCAGTGGACAAGGATTATCTCACCCAAAGGATGGCCACAGGTGTGACATTCCAAAGGGTCTTATCCCTAGACCAATAGGGAGAACTATAACAGAAATGGAATTGCAACAGCATGCCTGTAGTCAAAGACAGTCTATTTCTAAAACCCCTGCAATTTCTATTTGTGAAAAAATGACTTCTGGATCAAGACAATTAAATGTTCACAGTCCCACCAGCACTGTATACTCCACCAATACAAAAAACTACAGCCCTGCTTATGTTCAGACTGAAATGAATAGAGTACAATCAGCAGCGGCTAAGTCAGTTGGTGGGTGGCCAAAACAACAGTTTAATTCAAACATTGCAGAGTTGTCTCAGTGCCCAAGGAAGCTCAGTTCTGAACCTCCTTTCTCAAGAAGTACATCCAGTTCATCTGATTCAAAAGTTAACCGAGGAGACACTGCTGTCAGCTCCCTTCAGATTCGGGATGTGTACTCGCTGGCAGGCAGTGAGCAGTCCCCAAGAAACAGAGGGGACCATGCTTTTAGGAACTTGCGCCAGGTGGAAAGTGGCTGCTTTTCCATTGCCATGGAAACTGGAGATGTTGACGAGTATGCAAGGGAGGAGGAGCTTGCATCGATGAGTTCGGAGCTGAAAAATCATCCAAGAATATCTGAAGTGAATATCCCAAAAGAAATGGAGTGCTCAAATGCTCTTGTGACACCAACAAGGAACATTAGCACTGGTGCATCACCAGTCAGTGCACGGGATGTGTCTGGAAGCGTATTCTTCCGCAGTGGAGAGTTTCGAACACCGGGGACAACAATGACCTTGTATAGTAATGCTGCTTCATCAGAGGACTCATTCAACCTTCGCCTTCCATCGTCTAGCAACCAAAGGCCAACATCCAATCAGAGCAACTATCAGGTACCAGTACCTATTTGTTTTTATTGGATCTGTTTGGAAATTGTGTAAACTTGAAAAGAAAATACATGATCATTTATAATGTAGTGTGGAGTCATATTTGGTCACTTGCTGAATACTTTTCTTTCTGATTTTTAAACCCTTCTAAATTTCCAATAGTGATTATATACTTGTCCCTTGATAATTTAATTTTTGTGTTTTTTTTTACTAGCAAATAATACTTGAAGTCAGTTTTTGTTTTAATGTAATGTAAACAAAATTATTTTTGGAAAATATAATAAATATACAGAAATCATTTTTTTCTATATAACAAGTCAAATGTAAAACAAATTTATTGTAACAGTATTGGAATCTGAACCGATCTCTACATTGAAAATAATAACAGCATCTTCCTGTAGATAGCCTAGTATTTCCACAAATTAGACTGCTTGGCTTCCCTTCTGGAAGATTTGAGTTTTCAAAACCCAAGTTTGTCATTCAGATTGCAGTTGCTAGTTTTAGTTCCGACTTACAAATTTTCAGCAAGACCACTAGTTGGATCCCCACAGAAGGATCGGTAAAGTTTTCTGTCTCAGGAAGCAATCCTGCCATAAAAATGCATCATGTGAGATTCCAACTACTATGCCGCAGTTAGGATATTTCTTTTAATTTTGCTAGATTTATACTGCAAATTTTGTCACATTTTAACTTGCAGTTATTCAAGTCCATTGGTGAACACCTCTCTTAGACAATTATTATTCCTCTTGCATTTGATCTGGGGATGTGGGCACAGCAATCTTTCTATCTCAAATGGAATTTGTTTTGAATGCTTTCCAAGCATACTTGTGCACCATGTATTCATCCATTTGTTAATGTGAGCTGGTTAGTTATAAGGGAAGCCCTCTGCACTGCATTTGATCTTGAGCATTAAAAGTTAGCACCCAGTTGAGAAAAGATGAACTATGTCAAAGCATAGCTTTGTATTTCTACAGTATTGTCATATAGTACTTTTTTTTATCTCCTATTTTCTTGCGCCTTTGAAATAGATTGTGGATTTCACCACATTTTGAATTGAGAAACACTATTTTAAAATCAGTTTTATCTTCTGCAGTGCACATACACTTGGCAAAACTGCAACAGAGATCATTCCAATTGCTTTATGGAGTGGAATTCATAAGTATGTCCTCTTGAGTTCATTTACAATGATGTGACAGTGTCCAAAGTGATTCTCCACCTGGCGTTTTCATGCAGAAGTATGCAGAATATTCACAGTATTGTTAGGGCGTGGAGTTCGTGGTAGTTGGAGATTAGTTTGATTTACAGAACAATTACAAGAAGGATAAGTCACAGCAGTATCTGATGTGCTATTAGCCACAATATTAAATGATCAGTAGCAGCTTCTTGTTATGATGATGTGCTTATATCAAATACTGATTTTTAATTCATCAGCTGGAAACAAGATTAGGATGTACACGGACTAAAGTGATTCCAATGTTCATCAAGAGAACCAACATTAATTGACATTATTCTATATTTCATGGTCCAATCCGATGGAGAGGAGACAGCAAGTCCCCAAAACTCATTCAACAGATGAAGGCAAACCATTCAAAGGTTAATTGCTTTGACAAAAACCTTTATTTTTAAGATGGCTCTCCAGTTGAGCTAATAAATTATAATTCAAACCCACAATTAATGTTTCAATTGCTGGCAGTTAGAGAGGGACCAATCAAGTCTTTCATGTGGTTTCAGTAAATGAGTTTTGCCTCAGAACTGAATTGGCAGTTGAACCAAGTGGAGCCCTGGCCTTTATCTCTAACAAGCTTGGATCCCATCTACTAATTTGATTTTGTCTCCATTTTGCAGTAGACAGATATTTCTTCGAATGAATTCAACACCAGGAAGACAAAAAGATCATCTATCATTTTAAACCACCTCAACACTAAAAGCAATGACCTGTAGCCATCAGATATTCCAAGCTGCAAACTGTGAACTATTTTTATTTCTTATGGGCTATGCTTTGGTCAACTCTATCCTCCCCTGTCCTGTAACCTGTTTAAACCTCAAGTGTGTGAGTGGAAGTCGGACCACGTTTTATTATTTTACAAAGATTAGTTTAAATATAATAAAACTAACCTTTAGTCAAACTCAAGGCTATCTGATTGATTCTTTTATGATCACAGTGTAAATGGGTAAGTACTTAATTGAGTATTATAACTTTTAAATAAAAAGCCTGTTGTAGTCAAATGAGGAGAGGGGAGCCCTTCAATTCCCCCTCACTTGGTCATAACAGAAATTTGGGTCTTGCTGTCCAGGTAAAACATACAGAAAAATTGCAAGTAGGGAAAGAAATCGATTTTTTTTTTTGAAGAAATTTTAAAAATTCCAGAATAGATTTTTTTTCCTTGTGGTTGGCAGTGATAGAAAACAACAGAATTTCCCCATTCAAAGCCATTCAACATTCCTAGAACAGAATGAGGTAATTGGCAACCAATTAGAAGTCCTAGCCATTGAAGAGTTAAGAGGTATAGCTATATATTTAGCGAGAAAATCTGACCAAAAGCTGAGAAATCCAAAAGACAAAGATAAGCATTGAATCCAAAAACAGATCAGCTCAACTTAGCAAAACTACAGCTGGAAAAGCAGAGAGCAGAGCTAGAATTCCAAAAGGAAGAAACGGAAAGAAAGAGAAGGTGGAGAAAGAAAGAGAAATTCCAGTTAAAGCAGCTTGTTCTGAGCAGGGAAAGACTGACTGTACTCAATGACAACATTACTAGTAATGGATTGACTGTTGACTTCGCTCAGGACTCTTAAAGTTCTCCCAGTTAATATTAAAGTTTGATGAGAAAGATATGGAAGCATTCTTCATCTCATTTGAGAAGCTTGCAAAGCAGCAAAAGTGGCCAACTGAGCACTGGATCTTGCTACAGCAAAGCAATTTAATAAGGAAAGCCCATGAAGTTTATTCTCTACTGTCCAATGGCAGTTTATCAAATTATGAAATGACATACTTTCCTAAGTGCATTGGAGTTAGTGCTGGATGTGTACTGCCAAAAATGCCAAATTCTTCAAAGTCATCTGCAACAAACTCAAGTTCAAAAAGATTAAACAACTTGCTTTCACCCAATGGACACTTAAGATAGAGTTCACCTGTGAAAGCCTCAGGTGTAATTCTCCTCGAGTTTAAAAGCTCACTTTCTCTTTCCATAAAATCTCATGTGGAAGAACAAGAAGCTACATGAGCCAGACAATCAGTCTTCCTAGCAGAATACTATAAGTTAACCCACAGACCCCCATTTCAAAATGAACTGGAATCTGATAATTCTTACAGGATAGGATGGTTAGCCAAAACAGGCCCAGATGAAAAGGGGAGTAATGATAGAAATTCAGATCAATCCCCAACTTCGAAAAGAAGGCACCAAGATAGGATGGTTTCCTAACTTTATATTATGTGCTTTCTGAACATACAAAATAAGAGCAGAAGTAGGCTATTGGTCCCTCGAGCTTGTTCCACCATTCGCTATGATGTTGGCTAATCTGTTTATGTTTTGAATTCCACACTTCCATCTGCTCCCAATAACCTTTAATTTTCTTGCCTAACAATCTTTCTACCTCTGTCATAAAAATATTCAATGACCCTTCCAAAGTAACACAGCCCTCTTAAAGAAAAAATTCTCATCTTTGTCCTGAAAGGGCAACTTTTAATTTTAAAATGGTGCCCCCAGTTCTTGACTCAATTATGAGGAAACACCCTTTCCACATATAGCTTGTCAAGACCATTCAGGATCTCATGTACATTAGTTAAGTCACGCCTCACTTTTCTGCATTCCAGTGGAAACAAGCCAAACCTGTCCAACTTTTTCTCCTAAGACAACCTGCTCATTCCACTATCAATCCCTTGAACTGCCCCCAATACACTTGCATCTTTCCTTAAATGAGACCAAAACTGTACACACGATTCAAGATGTGGTCTAGAACACCTCAATCTCTCTGCATCATGAAATTCTATAGTTGTTTTCTGTTTCCATTATACTCACTTTTTATTATTCTTGTATAAGTGAACAACTTCATGTTTTTCCTCATTCCATTCCATCTGCCAGATTTTTGCCCATTTGTTGAACCTATCTATAACCATGTGCAATTTCCTTATGTTTTCTTCACAACATACTTTCCTACCTATCTTTGCGTCATCTGAAAATTCAGCTACTATGCCTTTGCTTTCACTGTAGTACATCAGGCCACCTGAGACAGAACTGCTGGCAAAGTCCCAAATGTGATACAGCAGTCAAGAACGTGTATGTAACCATGAAAGTTGCGGACCTATATTCAACTGTGACTGGAAAACAGAACTAGCAGGACTTTGTATTTAAGGAAAAATTTTGAGGAATTGGTGAAGTGTTGAAACAAACAAAATTGATTCCAACCGACAATAAACAGGCAACACTATTTTATATCTCATGTTCCAAGCTTATGGAGAAGAGATGGCAAGATTCAGAACTCAACAAGGACAATGATGCAGCACCCCCACCTCACTTCTGGGAATTGAAAGACCTTCCTTCTTGCCTTGTTGACAAGATACTTATAAAAATCACTTAACGTTGTTCAACAGCTGAAGATAAACTATTCTAAGGTTAATAGCTTGGACAAAAGACCTTGATTTTTAAGATAGCTGTCCAGACAAATTATTGACAGTTGGAGAGAGTTCATATGACTGGGCAAGTTATTTTTGTGTGGTTTTTGTACATTTCTCAGAGTAGAACGAGTAGTTGAGCGAAGAGAAGCTCCTGGCTGTATCTCTAACAAACTTGGACCCTGTCCACTAATTTGACTTGGTCTCCATTCTGCAGTGGACAGAGGTTCCTTAAACAAGGAATTGAACTCTGCAGCAGTGTCTCCAGGAATACAGAACAATCAGATACAGCTTTAAACTGCTTCAGCATTGAAAGCAAAACGGCCAGGTTCAGTCCGCAACCAACAGATACTCCAAGCTGCAAAATGTGAACTTTTATTTCTTACAGACAATAATTTGGCCAAATCTATCCACCCCTACTCTATGGCACGGATCAATTCTGGCCTCCCAGATTGCCTGGCTCCACTACAGTTTATCTATTGCCACAACAGGTCCTCGGCAGACTCTTATCTCCCTGGCCCTACGCTCAACCCGAGAACACCTGGAACACAAAGACACTTATGTCAGACTCCTATTTATTGATTCACGCTGAGCCTTCAACACCATTATTCCGACAAAACTCGTCTCCAAAATACATGGTCTAGGGATTGGCTCTTCCCTCTGCGACTGGATCCTCAACTTCCTAACCCACATACCACAATTACTAATGTAGGCAACGACACCTTAACACCAGCGCCCTGAAAGGCTGTGTCTCCAGCCCCTTACTATACTCCTTATACACTTATGGCTGTATTCACTTATGGCTCTGTGGCCAAATTCCCCTCCAACTCAATTTTCAAGTTCGCTGATGACACACCATAGTGGGGCGTATCTCAAACAACGCTGAGACAGAGTTCAGGAAAGAGAGAATCTGGTGAATTGGTGCAATGGACAATAATCTCTCCCTCAACCTCAGTAAAACAAAGGAGATAGTCATCAACTTCAGGAAGCAAGGTGGAAGACATGCCCCTGTATACGTCAATGGGGATGAAGTGGAAATGGTCGAGTGCTACACATTTCTAGGTGTCCAGGTGACCAGTAATCTATGCTGGTCCCTCTAAGCCAACGCTATAGTTAAGAAAGCCCACCAATGTCTCTACTTTCTCAGGAGGCTAAGGAAATTTGCCATGTCCGCTATGACTCGTGCCAACTTTTACAGATGCACCATAGAAAGTACCCTTTCTGAATGTATCACAGCTTGGTATGGCACCTGCTCTGACTTAGGCTGCAAGAAACTACAAAGGTTGTGAATGTGGCTCAGTCCATCACAAAAACCAGCTTGCCATTCATTGATTCTGCTTACGCTTCCCACCGCCTTGGAAAAGCAGCCAGTATAATCAAGGACCCCAGGGACCTTGCACATGCTCTCTTCCACCTCCTTCCATTGGGAAAAAGATACAAAAGTCTGAGGTCATGTACCAACCAACTCGAAAACAGCTTGTTCCCTGCTGCCATTGTACCTTGGATCTACCTTGTATCAAGCAAATCTTTCTCTACACTCTAGCTATGACTGAAATGTTGCATTCTGCGCTGTCTCCTTTCCTTCTCCCTTATGTACTCCATGAACGACCCATCATCAACTGCCAAGAAAAATGCTTTTATCAATGCTCGCCGGGCAGTCCAGAATAAACTGCGTAAAATGCAGGATACCTGGCTGCGTGCCACAGCAGGTGAAATACAGGGATACACTGACAGAAACAACTTGAAATGGTTCTATGAAGCCCTCAACACTTTCTACAGACCTCAATATCTCGGGAGTTCCTCCCCTTCTGAGAACAGATGTTACAACTCTCATTGCAGAAAGGGCTCAGATCCTGCAGAGATGGGCAGAACGCTTTGAAGCTGTCCTGAACCGACCATCACCTATTAACGATGAGGCAATCGACAGGACTCTCCAGGTCGATATCAGCAGTGTCATGGATGACCCACCGGTAGTAGCCGAAATCATGAAAGCTGTCAGCCAGCTTTCCAGTGGCAAAGCCCGAGAGGCAGATGCCATACCCACAGAGATCTACAAAGCTGCTGGTCCTGTACTTATCGAAAGCTCACCGAGTTGTTCCAGTCCTTTTGGAAGCAAGGATCCATTCCTCAGGAACTTAAAGATGCTTCCATTATACAGCTCTACAAGAGGAAGGGCAATCGGCAAGTATGCGACAGCCACCAAGGAATCTCGTTGCTCTCCATCACAGGAAAAACCCTGGCAAGAGTCCTGCTAAATCGTCTGGTCATTTATCTGGAGCTGGTTCTGCTTCCAGAGTCACAGTGTGGCTTCCGCAAAGGTCACGGGACTATTGACATGATTTTTGCTGTGAGCCAGCTTCACAAGAAGTGTCAGGAGCAGAATCACGAGCTCTACACAACCTTTGTTGACCTCGTGAAAGCCTTCACTGTCAGCTGACAAGGGCTGTGGAGAATCATGTCAAAGTTCAGCTGCCCCCCCCGCAAATTCATTCAGATGGTATGCCAGTTCCATGATGGCCAGAGTACTGGATGGCGGAGAATCTTCTAAGGCATCCCCAGTCACCAGTGGCATCAAACAGGGCTGTAGGCTCACACCCACACTGTTCAGTTTGATGTTTACTGCCATGCTGAATGTTGCCTTCCAGGAAGTGTCACTGGCCTCAAGTACAGAGTGGATGGGAAGTCTTCAACCTGAGGAGACTTCAAGCTATTACCAAAGTGAAGGAGACTGTTATGAGAGACTTCTTTTTGCCAGTGACTGTGCCCTGTATGCTGGCTCAGAGCCAGAGATGCAAGTCAGTATGGACAAATTTTCCACGGCTTGTGACAACTTTGGACTCACCATCAACATTAAAAAAACCGAATTCGTGCACCAGCCTGTTCCTCATGCACCGTACACAGAACCTATAATCACAATCAAAGGGCAGAAACTACAGGCAGTGGGTCAGTTCGCTTATCTTGGCAGCACTCTCTCCCAAGCAGTGACTATTGATACAGAAGTTAACCGCAGAATAGCAAAGGCAAGCTCTGCTCTCGGTAGACTGCACTCCACTATATGGGAACATCAAGGAATCAGCCCACCAAAAAAAACTGAAGGTCTATAGCGCTGTGGTACTCACTACCCTCCTGTCTGCCTATGAAACGTGGACTGTGTATCGAAGGCATGCAAGACAGCTGAATCATTTCCACATGACTTGTCTTCGCAGAACATTATGCATCAGATGGCAAGACAAAGTACCTGACACTGAAGTTCTTTCTAAAGCAAGCCTACCATCAGTCCACACACTACTGATGAGAGCGCAGACCCAGTGGGCAGGTCATGTCATCCGTATGCCAGACGAGCGCATAGCCAAGCAGCTTCTTTTTGGGGAATTCTCTGCTGGAAGACGCTCGCGTGGAGGGCAGAAGAAACATTACAACGACACACTCAAGGCCTCCCTGAAGTCACTTGACGTAGACACGATCACCTGGGAAATGCTGGCACAAAACCGCCTTACCTGGTGTTGCCTCATCCACAAGGGCTGTCAAGCTTACGAAGCAAGGTGCGTTGCTGAAGCACAACTTAAGCGTGAGCTCCGCAGGTCTAGAGCCACCAGCGCAACAACTGCAGTGCCTACACAAGTCTGTCCAATATGTGCCATTACGTGCCTGAATTGACCTGATCAGTCAGCTTCGGACACATCGCATCCAGCCTCAAAATGACTAATGTGTCGAGGTCCTCAGCATCGACGATGGACAAACAACAAGCTTTGCCTGTATAGCGCACAAGAAACAATGCTTTTCACTGAATCCCAATACATGTGACAATAAACAAATCGGATCAAGTAACCTGCATCTGTCTGTATGAACTTGGAGCACCTGCGCCTGTGGAAGCTGGAGCATATTATTATTTTCCCAGGCCAGTTGAAAGATAATAAAACCTCCTCCTTTTAAGCCCTAGAAAACCTGGTTCGTTTATGATCACAACAGATAGACAGTTGAAGGTATCTTATTTTACAAAAATGGTTTCAGTCGTACAATGAGAGCGAAGAGAAGGAAGCCCTTCAACCCTCTCCTCACCTGGTCAAAGCACTTGCCCTGGTGTTACAGTGAGTAATGCAGGATTACCAGCAAGGCCCCAGCTTTCATTATGAAGGTGCTGGCATTAAACCATTGAAATAGTGTTGCATCTTGCTCCCATTTTTTTGTTTTACGTAGGCAGAATGCACATACCTTGAATGTGGTTTTACTTGTTTTACGTTATATTACAAAAGAATTGATGGAGATAAAAATGTTCATTCACAATGAATTGCATTTGACTGATTGGTGTCTTGCGCCTGAAGTTTGTGAGGAATCAGTGTGATTCAATGTCATCTGACCGGTTGACAAACTACAGTAGATTTGGAAAAAGCTTATGAGCAAATTCTATTCTTAACTAGAAGTTGTATTAACTCACATTAGCTGCTTTATTCAAATAATGGGATACTGCATAATTTCATAGTGAGGGAAGCTGTGCATAAAAATCAAGAAAAGAGGATGCTGCAAAAACTGTTGGTCTGGCAGCATTTGTAAAGAGAGAAAGCAGAATTAATGTTTTGAGTCCTTTGGCCCTTCGCCAGAACTGAAGGAAGGGAGAAGGTGTTAGAGCTGTGAGAGATTGCACAAAAAGTGGCAACTTTAAGAGCAAAAGACAGATGGCCTGCTGTGGGGAAGGTGAGGGGGGGTTAGTTGCATTGAAGCAATATATGTACGGGATATTTTACAACAGAGGTTAAGATACAGGAGAAAGCTGCCAAACTCAACATTGAGTGCCAAAGGCTGCAACGTATCCAACTGGAAGATGAGATGTTGCTTTTCAAGATTGTGCCAGGCTTTACTGGAGCATTACAGCAGGCCAAGGACTGACATGTGGGTACACGTACAGAGTGCTAAGTTAAATGGCAGGCAACGGGAAAGTTTGGGTCATGCTTGGGTCACCCACCCAGTCTGCATTTGGTGTCCCCAGTGTAGAGGGGCTATGTGAAAGACTGCTTATGAGATGAGTGTCTTCATGTTTGGATATTTATTTCCTAGAACTTGAATGCATCCAGGATACCAAGAGCACTTTGCAGCCTGCGTGCTTTGCATTGCTGAGTTAACACACATTTTATACTTTCACTTAAACTCATGTTTTATTAAGTTCAAATCTCTAAAGAAAACTGTACAAAAATTTGGTAATTTTATGCCAAAGGTTGTATTATTCAAATGTTGTTCAAACAGGATCAGAAATTAGGAAATCCTGTATTTCAGTTTTGCAAAGCTCAACTGCAAATACATGCTAAACATTTTGTGGCAGCTAGCATCCCTATTACACATTGAATATGGAAAACTGTGGATTGTCATTATGCTGGAAGACCACCTTTGTCAGTTTGACCCGTACAGCATATTGCTACAGCATCCTTTGAACTTTGAACAGTTTATTCTAAATTCACTTGGGGAGTTGGTTTAGAAGCTCAAACGATACTGTCATTACTAAAGCTTGATCTGAGTTGGGTGGAGTTTGTTAGTGTTGTACCGTTTTGATGTTTGAGTGATGCCACAAGAACACAATGCTTTAATTCATCTTGTATTAAATCTTGGAGCGCAAAAGGCAGCCATTTGGCCAATGTACCTGTGCTAACTCTTTGAAATAGCTATTCAATTCTTTTAACAATCATCGCTTCTCAGCCTTTTGGCTAAGTTCAAGTGTAGTATTGACATGCTGTGCTTGGTTGAAGTCATTAGGTTACATTTTAGCTTAATTTGAAGCAATTTTTAAAAGTGGTATTTTTAAAAGTGGCTAAGGTGCAAATGAGATCAAGCCTTGGAGAGGAGCTATGCCTACTCCAATCAGCTTGGATCATGTAGGTCAAGCCCAAGACGGGAGGTGAGAGCCCTGTCTTGTCAGCTTTTGGACTTGATTTGATTGAATTGGAGTCAAACAAAAAATCGTGCTCTAGTGCACTGAAATATTTCCTTAGCCACTGGTAGTCACCAGAAACGTGTTTTAACAGCAGGGACAATCAATTGACAAATCATCTTCAGACTCATTCTCTCAACCTTTTTCACTTCGTCCTTCAGGATCCAAACTGCGAAAGACTGTGTTCATATTGCAGTTTGAGACGTGCTTTGAGTCCTGTTTACACTCACCATCATGACAAAACTAAAAATGGTGTTTAAATGGAACTGCAAGACAAACCATTAATTTTACTGTTCGCTATTAAATAACGCTTAGAGTCAGATTACATCTTTTCCATCTTCAGGAAGAAAATGCAAGATAAATTACCATGTGAATTTAGGATGTTGTGTAGTGTCAGGTAGATAAACAGCAGCCTTGTGTTGTCAATATCCAAATGCAAACCAAAAAGAAAACTGACTACCATTCAAATTACAGGAGAGAATTGGAAGTGTCAGAAATACTGGCACAACTGCCTGCAGTGTTTGCTTGTCCATCTGCTTTGGTGAACTACTTGAACATTAAAGAAACCAACTTCTAAAGTATCCCAACTCTTGTAAATTAACATCTGTAAACTGCATTCAGGATAATGCAACACGGATTTTAGTCATTGTGATGGGTTTTGTTTAAAGATCTGGTATAGTAAAATTGATTGTAAAATATTCAAAGTATTGTCAACTGATACAAATGTTTAACATAGAATTTTGCTCGAATTACCTGAGGCTTAAGAATACCTGATTGTGGAAAAAATTAATGGTTTGTTTAACAGTTCATAATTTGAATAGTAACATTATTCTTTGCTTCAGGTATCGGGCTCTGTCCTACTGCCTTGTATAACTGGAACCTCAAGGAAAAGAACAGTAAGTATTCAGTGCACACTTGCTGTTAATTTTAAGATCCTGCTTGTTCATCAATTGGAAATTATTGACCCTTTTCCCACAGAAGTCTTCCCTTATTTATAATGAACACTGGTATTGATCAGAATGACATGTTAGTTCCTAACTATCTTTATAAAGAAATTAAACTCACAGAAGCCTAATTGCACAAGAACGTGGAGGCACACGAAAGCCTACTTGACCCATTGAAGTTTATCTCTGTCATCCAACTCTCCCGTCAAAGTGTCCAAGTGTACTTTGGTAAATCCCATTATGTTTTGTCTAACTCGTCTGTATAACATTATTTCACATATTTATTGCTTTCATGCCGATATATTTGAAAGTTTATGCTTTGCTTCTCTAACTTCTTGCTTACTTTGAAGTAATAACCTGAACTTAGCTATAACATTTAATATTCTATCCACTTCAGTGAAACCCGCCCCACTTTAAAAACATTTTTATCCAGTGGAATTTGAAGCCTTACTGACTTTCATATCTCATCATTTTTTATATCTGGGATCATTCTTCTTGCTTTTTATTCTCTAATATCTATTTTTTACTATATTGGAATGTCCAAGAATCAGCAAGTTACTTAGGAGTGGACTTAAACGTAAACATTACACAAACTCAAATCTCTGAAGACACTAAGGTTGTCATTCTCCACCATATCTCGAGTTACCCTGTACTTTTTATTTGTAATGCAAGTATTTTGGAAAGCAATGGTGTAATCATGATTTTTGTCTGCAAGCCTCTTTTTCAAACCAGAATTTTAGTATTTCATTGCATCCTGAAGGTGAAACTAGGAATTTGACTAGGCTGTTCTCGTCTCCAGGCTATTTGCCATTCAATATCATGGCTGATTTGTATTCTAACACTATCCATCCATGCTTGCTCCATCTGACTTAAGACTCTTCGCCAATAAAACTGTGAATTTTAATACACTAGAAAACATTTTTACTTGTTAGGGTCGATTCTCTGATCCGAGTCTCTCATTTGAGAGTTCTGCTTCCTTGGAGTATTAGACAAAGATTGTGTGATAACACTTAAGACCAGATTTCTGATCTGTGCCCTGGGAACAACTTTATGTTAGAAATGCAGGATTGATGAATTAATCTTTTTTTGTTGGGTTTCACGTTCTACTTTGTGTCAGCCATTGCTCAGTTGGTAGCTGTCACCTCAAGAGTAAGAAAGGTGTGAGTTCAAATCCCACTCCAGGAATTTGACCACAAAAACTGAGGTTGGCATTACAGTGAAGTCCTAGAGAATGCTTCCCTGTCAGAGGGTACTGTCTTTCAGGTGAGATGTTAAACTAGGATCCTGCCTGCTTTCTCAAGTAGCCTTATGATCCAAATGGGCAAATATTTCCAGTGTCCTGGCCAATAATTGTTTTTCAATCAACATCACTTAAAGACATCTGAGATCCCGCAAACAGCAAATGAGCTCTCATGCTTCCTACATTATAACAGCACCTAACTTCAGAAAGTATTTCATTGACAGCAAAATACTTTGAGAGGTATGGAGTTCATGAAAGCTGCTATGTCAATGCAAGTCTTTCTATTTTTCTTTACTTTATTTCCCATACAATAACAGCTAAGCCTGCTGAAAGGAATTATTTGAAAGAGTTTGAGCAAGTTAAGTTTTGATGCTTCTCATCTGTTAGGATGTGATTCCTACCTGGTGTTTCTTCGAATCAATGCTTAAGCAAGACCTAGCATATCAAAATATATTGAAGAAATGTCCAGATGTTGGCTTGTAACATCTGCCAAAAACCTGATCAATTGTTGTCATATCTAAGTATTTTGCTGCATCATTGATGGTGACAGCTAAGAAACTATTGGAAAATTCTACTAAATCCACTTTTTGGATAGAAATCATTTTCTGTGAACGATCTGCTGCTGATCTCTGGAGAAGATTGGTTTTCTATACTATTTTTTAATCCCAGTTTCTTAGCTCTTTGTTAACCATAAGTTTTAATCAGCAGCAGTGTTTCAGCAATTACTGAAACATGGCTAAGAGAAGGAAAGGACTGGCAGCTTGATGTTCCAGGGTATAGAGGCTATAGGAAAGATAGAACAGGAGGTAAGAGAGGAGGGGGAGTTGCACTTTTGATTTGGGAAAGCATCACGGCCATATTGAAAGGGGATATATCCAAGGGTTTGGCCACTGAGTCTTTATGGGTAGAACTGAGAAATAAGGAGGAGGAAATCACTTTGATAGGGTTGTACTATAGGCCCTCAAATAGTCAGCGGGAAATTGAGGAGCAAATATGTAAGGAGATTACAGATAACTCCGAGAAAAATAGGGTGGTAATAGTCGGAGATCTTAATTTTCCCAACATTGATTGGAACAGCCATAGTATTAGAGGATTGAATGGAGAGAAATTTGTTGAGTTTATTCAGGAGTAATTTCCCACTCAGTATGTGGATGGCCTGAGTAGAGAGGAGGCAAAACTTGACCTCCTCTTGGGAAATAAGGAAGGACAGGTGACAGAAATGTTAGTGAGTGATCACTTTGGGATCAGTGACCATAATTCTATTGGGTTTTAAGATAGCTTTGGGGAATGATAGGTCTGGCCCTAAAGTTAAAATTCTAAATTGGGGCAAGACCTATTTTGATGGTGCCAGGCAGCAACTTTGAAAAGTTAATTGGGGGAGTCTGAGAGGGCAAAGGGATATCTGGTAAGTGGCATGCTTTCAAAAGTGTGTTAACCAGGGTTCAGGATAAACACATTCCTCTTCGAGTGAAGGACAAGGCTGGCAGAAGTAAGGAACCCTGGATACCCTGGGATATTGAGGCCCTGGCCAAGAAGAAGAAAGGTGACATGCATAGGCAGCTGGGATCAAGTGAATCCCTTAAAGAGTATAGGGGGTGTAGGAGTAGAGTTAAGAGAGAAATCAGGAGGGCAAAAATTATTTTGTTTTGGCATATAAGGCAAAGGAGAATCTAAAGAGCTTCTATCGATACATAAAGGGCAAAAGAGTAACAAGGGAGGGAGTAAGACCTCTTAAGAATCAACAAGGTCATCTATGTGCATGTGGATCCACAAGAGATAGTGAGATCCTAAATGAATATTTCTCATCAGTATTTACTATTGAGAAAAACATGGATGTTAGGGAACTTGGAAAAATAAATAGTGATGTCTTGAGGAGTGTACATATTAAAGAGGAGGTGCTAGAAGTCTTAAAGTGCATCAGGGTAGATAAATCCCCGGGATCTGATGAAGTGTATCCCAGGGCATTGTGGGAGGCTGGGGAGCTAGGGAGGAAATTGCAGGTCCCCTTGCTGAGATACTTGAATCATCGATAGTCATGGCTGAGGTGCCTGAAGATTGGAGAATGGCAAATGTTGTGTTTTTGTTTAAGAGACTGCAGGGAAAAGCCTGGGAACTATAGGCTAGTGAACCTCGCATCTGTGGTGGACTATAGGCCAGTGAACCTCGCATCTGTGGAGGATAAATTGTTGGAAGGTATTTTGAGAGACAGGATCTACAGCCATTTAGAGACGCAAGGACTGATTAGGGACAGTCAGCATGGCTTTGTGAGTGGAAACTCATGTCTCACATTTAATTTGAGTTTTTTGAAAGGGTAACCAAGAAGGTAGATGAGGGTAGTGCAATTGATGTTGTCTACGTAGACTTTGACAAGGTAGGTTGTTGCATAAAGTTAAACCTCATGGGATCCAGGATGAGGTATCTAAATGGATACAAAATTGTCTCCTTGACAGAAGCCAGAGGATGGTTGTAGAGAGTTGTTTTTCAAACTGGAGGGCTGTGACCAGCGGTGTGCCTCAGGAATCAGTGCTGGGCCCACTGTTATTTGTCATTTATATTCATGATTTGGATGAGAATGTGGGGGGCATGGTTAGTAAGTTTACAGATGACACCAAGATTGGTGGCATGAAGGACAGTGAGGAAAGTTATCAGTTGCACCAGTGGGCTGACATACGGCTGATGGAGTTTAATTTAGACAAAGGCGAGGTGATGCATTTTGTTAGATTGAACCAGGGCAGGACTTACTCAGTCAATGGTAGGGCACTGGGGAGAGTTACAGAACAAAGAGATCTAGGGGTACATGTTCAGAGCTCCTTGAAAGTGGAGTCACAAGTGGACACAGTGGTGAAGAAGGCATTCAGCATGCTTGCTTTCAATGGTCAGAACATTGAATATAGGAATTAGGACGTCTTGTTGAAGTTGTACAAGACATTGGTTAAGACCACACTTGGAATACTGTGTACAATTCTGGTCACCCTATTATAGAAAGGATACTATTAAACTAGAAAGAGAGAAGAAAAGATTTATTAGGATGCTACCGGGACTTGATGGATTGAGTTATGAGGAGAGATTGAATAGACTGGGACTTTTTTCTCTGGACTGTAGGAGGCTGAGGGGTGACCTTATGAGGTCTATAAAATAATGAGGGGCATAGAAAAGGTCAATATTTTTTCCCAAAGGTAGGGGAGTCTAAAACAAGAGGCCATAGGTTTAAGATGAGAGGGGAGAGATACAAAAGTGTCTAGGGGGCAATTTTTTCACGTGGAGGGTGGTGAGTGTCTGGAACAAGCTGCCAGAGGTAGAAGTAGAGGTGGGTACAATTTTATCTTTTAAAAAGCATTTAGATAGTTACGTGGGTACAGAGAGATATGGGCCAAATGCGGGCAATTGGGATTAGCATAAAATAAAGCATGGACAAGTTGGGCCTAAAGAGATTTGACTCAAAGCAAAGATAATAAAACCCTGGATATGCTAGTCAACTTCTCTATTTCTTGCAGCTTTTCCATGCAGTAAACCTCTATGACTCTGGCCTGTTGAATGAAACCAGAGCACCTGAAGGAGACACAGGGAGAATGTGCAAATTTCACACAGGCAGGCACCCGAAGGTAGAATGTGCAAACTCATGCAGGCAGGCGCCCGAGGGGGGAATTGAACCTGGGCCTCTGGCACAGAGAGGCAGCAGTGCTAATCACTGTGCCACCATGCTGTCAGATTTGTAACACGTGTGGACAAGATGCTGCAGAGAATTGTTACAGCTTCAATGGGCTGAATGGTCTCCTTCTGCACTGTCGGGATTCTTTGATGAAAGAACAAGTTTGTGACTAATAGGACACTACTTTCAACCGGGATATCTCTTTTAAAGAGCTAACACTGACAAAATGGACCAAATGGTCTTTTTCTATGATGCATTTGAGATTTTTTTTCACCCAGTGCCCTCTACACCTCTGACCTGAGCTGCATCTTATATTAACTCTCATCCTGTCCAAAACACTCCAGTGTGCAACCTGCAACTTCTCTTCCTCAGTGAATTGATTTCCACATCCTTGTTATTTACAGATGTTTCCATGGCTTTATAGTAAGTGGCAGTGGTGGAAGAATCAACCCAGACTGGTCTTTAAGTTCAAGTTGGTTTGTTGCAAGACAATTCCTTGGTGTTCCTATCTTAGAAGAAGCTGTCTTCCCAAGCATTCTAGCTGTCTCTATTTATAGGACAGTCAATTTCACATGTTAATTGCCATACACTGTCACTGTTTAGTTCACAAGCTAGCAATTCCCTTCAGTAATTGCCATACATTGTGATTAGTACAGTGACACATGGGCTTGCCTCACCTTGACTCCCCTTTTTCAGCCATATATTACTGATCTTATCCTTACTGTTCTGACTTTGGTCTTGTGTGTTGTTCCTCATTCCTTCACTGATTTGATTTGATTTATTATTCTCACATTATTCAACAGAACTAGAGGCACAGCCTCAAAATAAGGTGGGGGGGCAGTTTAGAACTGAGTTGAGGAGGAACTTCTTCACTCAAAGGGTGGTGATTCTCTGGAATTCTCTGCTCATTGAAGTGGTGGAGGCTACCTCATTGAATATATTTAAGTCACGGGTAGATAGGTTTCTGATAGACAAGGGAATTAAGGGTTATGGGAGGAAAGCGGGAAAGTGGAACTGATCCACTTCAGATCAGCCATGATCTTATTGAATGGCGGGGCAGGCTCGAAGGGCTAGATGGCCTACTCCTGCTCCTATTTCTTATGTTCTTATGTATTAGTACAGAGTGAAAAACGTTGTTTCTTGCATGCTTTACAGACATAGCATACCATTCATAGAGAAGAAAAGGAGAGAGTGCAGAATGTACTGTTACAGTCATAGCTAGGGTGTAGAGAAAAATCAACTCAGTGCAAGGTAAATCCGTTCAAAAGTCTGACAACAGCAGGGAAGAATCTGTCCTTGAGTTGGTTGGTATGTGACCTCAGGCTTTTATATCTTTTTCCCAATGAAAGACTGTCTCACCATTAACGAAGAGCTTTTACTATCCTAACCCCCTGTACCCACCCAGCTTCCCTGTATCCCCTTGAGCTGATTCACTATTTTAGAAGAACGACATAGGGCACTATTGAAGATGAGCCTGAGCTAGTGCATGATCACCGTCCCTTGCACTTATGCTAGGCCTCTGTTTATGTTTGAACACTGGAGCTATTCAAAGCTGTTCCATGCCAGTCCAAAAAGTCAGCATAGTTAAGAAAGAACACACACAGCATCTCTTGTAATTTGGAGCTTTCCACCCATTGCAAATGTCCAGAGCTTGGATGTATATTAGCTACAAATGACTGAATTGGGCAGCTGCAGCGCAAGATTTCTTTGCTTTTTATTGTGCCCTAATATCTTTATCAAGATTAAGATTTGGATAGTTGAGAAATAGCAGTGGAACTAAGCAATACCTCCTCACCAGTTGCACAGCTTACAACAAAATTAAGAATGAATTTTCAAACATGTCAGCAAAAAATTGGCACCCAAGCTCCATCTGGTGGTGATTGTGTGGAGGAAGTTTTGCTTCCCTTTGGGTTTCATTTGAAGTAAAAACCATTAGTGGTATAACATCACGGTTATTTATTTTTACACAATGTTTATATTCTAGAACTTTCTATCAGCTGTCAAACGGTTCAGTGCTTTTGCATCTTTTAAGGGGTTTCAAATCAAAATAAGACTTGATTTCGTGAACCCATAGAATAATTCTGAACTTATGGTTTAATTAAATATTACTGTGCCAGACTATTCAAAGCAGCTTTCCAGATGGTAATTTAGAATGGAAGACATTATCAAGTTTTCTTAGAGGGCTGTGTCAAACATGTATTATATTTATTTATATACAATCATTTGGAATAAAACTGTTTTCTTGAATTTCATTGCTATGTGCAGTAACATAAAATTTGGTCATTTAAAAAATATTGATCCTAACATTTACTACTGGAATACTGCATTCAGGTCTGGGCTGTATAATGGTAAACGAGCAATAGGAAATATTGAAAGAAACAATTCAAAATATTCAGCAAAAATATATTTAATTGAAAAACAAATACTCAGTAAGAAAGACCCCACCATGACTCTTTCAGGAAATTATGGATAGTATTAGAAAAAAAGAAAAAGACTTATAATGTTGCAAAGAACAGGGACAAGCTTGAAGGTTGGGAATAATTTAGAAACAAGCCAAGAATCACCAAAAGTTTGAAAGAAGTGGAAAAATATCATATATGAGAGTAAACTAGCCAGAAATAGAAAAACAGATTGTAAGCTTATATAAGTATGTGAAAGGAAAAAGAATAGCTGAAGTAAACTTTGGTCCCCTAGAAGCCGAGGCTATTGTGAGGAATAAGGAAATGGCAGATGCATTGAATAAGTATTTTGTGTCTGTCTTCAAAGCAGAAGACACAAGTTGCATACCCAAAAGATGGTGACCTAGCAGCTACAAAGAATTAGGGAAGTTCAGCTAATTAAAATCAGCAGAGAAAAGAGAATTGGAAAAACAGGAGCTAAAATCCAACAAAACTCCTAAAAGAAATAGCTGCAGACGTAATGACTACATCGGCTGTGATTTTTCAAAACCCCCTTAGATTTAGGAATGGTCCCATCAGATTGAAATTAGCAAGCATCTTTTCAAGAAAGGCAACAGAAAAAACTGGGAAATACAGGACAATAAATTGTAGGGAAAATGCTGGAATCTTATTATTGGAGTTGCCTTAACAATGCACTTAGTATGATTAGAATGAATCCACATGATTTAACAAAAAGGAAATCTTTTTGACAAATTTATTAGTGTTCTTTTGAGGATGTAACATAAGAGAGTAGATAAAATGAAACCATTGGATGTAGTACATCTGGATTTCCAAAAGACATTTGGTAAGGTGCCATAAAATAGGCAAGATAACAGCTCAGGGAGTTGGGAATAATATGTTAGCATGGGTAGAGGATTAGTTAATAACCAGAAGAAGAGAGTGGGCATAAATTGAGCATTTTCAAGTTGACACTGTGACTAGTGGGGTGTTGCAAGGATCCATGCTGGAGCCTCTGCTATTTACAATCTTTATTACGCTTAGATAAAGAGAACTATAAATGGGTGTTTGCTGACGATACAAAGTAAGGTGAAAAGGTAAGCTGAGGGAGGATACAGAGAAGCTGCAAAGAGATGTAGGTAGGTTTTCCAAGTGGACAACAAGATGTCAAACTGTGTATAATGTGGGGAAATATTTTTTCAGCATAGAAAAACAGAGTTGTTCAAAGAGGCTTGGGTGTGCTTGTACAAGGAAAGCATGCAGGTACAGCAAGCAATTAGGATGGCCAGTGGCTTGTTGACCTTTATTGCAAAGAGATTGGAGTACAGGAATAAAAACATCCTGTTAGAATTTACAGGGCTTTGGTGAGACCACATCTGGAGTTTTAGCCTCCATATTTAGGGAAGGAAATACTTATATTGGAGGTCGTATAGTGAAGGTTCACCAGATTGGTCCCTGGAGTGAAGGGATTGTGCTATGATATGAGGCCGAGTAAATTGGATCTGTATTTTCTAGAGTTTAGAAAAATGCAAGCTGATCTCACTGTACTGCCCCTACCGTGGGGCTGCAAGATGACAAAGTGGCCAGCACTGTTGCCATACAGCACCAGAGACCTGCATTATATTCTGCCCTTGGGTGTGTGTGGAATTTGCACATTCTCTATTTTTGTGTGGGTTTCCTCTGGATGCTCCAGTTTCCTCCCTCAGTCCAAATACCTGTAGGTTCGGTGGAATAGTTACGATAAATTTGCAGGGTGACGGGCTGGGGTTTGGGCCTAAGTAAGATGCTCTATCAGAGAGTTGGTACAGATTTGATGAGCCAAATGGTCGCCTCCTGTACAGTAGGGAATCTGTGGTTCTATGGTTTAATAGTTCTATGGAATCATACAAGATTCTATAGAGAATTGATTGGACAGAGATGCTGAGGGATTTTTTCCCTCTGATCAGGGAATCTAAAATACACAGGCATGGCCTCAGGATAAGGGATATCATTTAGAACTGAGAAAAATTACTTCACTCAAATGGGTCCACTCCTGCTCCTATTTCTTGTGGGCACCGCACTTCACAGTGGAATATATTTTCCCTTTGAGAGGTTGTTGTGATGGTTTCACTGATGATATTGGGGATGGTAAGGATGTTTGGTGGAGAGAAATGATTTCTTCTGATGGAAGTCCAGAAGAAGGAAACATAATTTTAAAATTAAACCTGGGCTGTTCACTTCACAGAATGGTGGAGATCGCAATTTCTCCAACAGAAGCTAATGATAAGCCAGTGAAAATTTTAGAACTGCAGTTGATTTTTGTTCGGGAGGATGTTAAAGGTTACAGAACCACATCATATTAATGGAGTTAAAATACAGAACAATTATGATCTATTTGAATGGGGAATAGGCTCATGGGGCTGAATGGCCTATTCATGTGCCTATCCTTAATCACCTTGAAAATATGGTGATGGATTGTCTCCTTGTGCTGATGGTGTTTCTAAGATGGTTGTTACATAGTGAATTACAGAATAATGAATAAGCAGTGTGCAATCTGCATCCAAGTTAGCATGGTGGGTTACTCGGTGCTGCCCTTTTTCTTGATGGTGGTGTTGATGGAGGATTCTGGGATGCTGTCTTATTAAAATCCTTCATTGGATCCCTCCCCCCCGATTTGAGCATCAGTTCCAAGATCTTAGTGAATTGGACTTTGCAGTGTTTGCTTGGATTCAGAATGCTAAGTCTTTGCCTATGTTGGATACCTGGCACAGTGCTGATAAGTCTGTCCAATTTTAGTAACACTCC
The DNA here is from genome assembly GCF_965287045.1 of Carcharhinus amblyrhynchos. Lineage (NCBI taxonomy): Eukaryota > Metazoa > Chordata > Chondrichthyes > Carcharhiniformes > Carcharhinidae > Carcharhinus > Carcharhinus amblyrhynchos. Next base: position 76,187,682 of record NC_137327.1, read on the forward strand.
CAAGATAGGTTTTGGATAAAATATATAAACTTGAAACAGGAATCAATGCTTTATTTGGCTGTTATCCAAACACTGTATTTAACCTATGAGACAATAGCTTCATTTCTGAATTTAAGCCATGTTATTTGCATCCTTAAGTAAATGGCATCTGTCATGAGGCTTTTGTGATTAAAAACAAAGGTTGGATTTAACCACCTATCAGCTGTTAGTAGGTGACCCTCAGAATATGTTCCTTCATTGAATTTTGTATCTAAATATATCTCAAAAACAGGCAGAATCAAATTTAGTTGCAAAGACCTCTGAATGATGCCAGGATTGGTTGTTTATGAATTAATAACTTAGGAGGGTGTGTGTTTGAGCTTTGTTGAGCAGTTTAGACCTGAATAAGTAATGAAAATGATCCTTCAAGCCGGCATTGAGAGTCAATTGTAAATTGTGGGACTGGGCTCTTGTGCCTAAATTGGGTTTTTACAACTATCTGGTTGCTTTTACAGTCATGTTTACTTACTGGTGTCTCCCACAAATTAAAAGATGTATTTGATTTATTAATTTAACACATGTTGTGTAGGCAGGTGGGGAGGAGTTTTGGTTGGATTCCTGCATGCTGTGGAGTTTTACACCTTTAAAAACAAAGGTGTGTGCCTTTGTTTTTAACAGGTTTCCCATCCAGAAGCTAACTTGATTGGGCTTGCCTTACTGTCAGGCAGGGTACCCTCAGGAGGAGGCTACAGGAGCAGTTAAGTTATTTGTTGCTGTCCTTGATTTGGGGGTCGGAGCACATGTTGTGTGTCCCACAGCGGAGATAAAGGTAAGGTTGGTGACCTTTGAGGAAGCAAAGCTGGCTCAGAAGGACCCTTACCTTTTTCCCCAGAAACCATCCTCATCTCCTTGGGCTGACGTATTTCTTAAATCCCAGAAAGTTCACATACCAGAGATAAACATGCAAGATAGTTTGCCAGCCTCATAATATTCAAATGGCCAAAGTTCATCCTCAGAGCAGATTGGGGGACCTGACCCTTGTCCGCCCCCATTAAACCTAAACATGATTGGATTGGGGTTAGGTTTGAGATTTTAAAAATAATCCCATCCCATCTGACCCCAACAAACCCAGTTTTAGGGTGAAAGTTTCTCCATTGATCTCGTGATAGATTTTCGTTACAGAATTGTAACTGATACACCACACTGTCATACAGTATGTAGAAACACATCATTTCAAAATGTATACCTTGAGACAGAGCTCTCTTTATTAAGGAACTAGGGAATGTTCACTGATTCTATGAAGCTATATGGTCGCCATACCAAGCAATCATTGACAAAATTCTGTAAATAGTAAGCAGAGTGTTTGAGGGCTTGTTAAATTTTTGTGGACTTCTGCTAATTTTTTGGTATAAGTGCTATTTCCTTATATTCTGTTTGCTTGTAATATTTTCCAGTGTAAACAAAATTCAACACTGACTTATCCTGCAGGAAATGAGTTCTGACAGTTCCTTCTCTCCCAATTGATGGATATTGTAATTTGACTTGGGTTACATTAACTAACTGTAGCAAAGGTTAAAAGACCCAGGCTGAGAATTTTTGCCCACCCCACCCGTGTGGGTTTTCTGGTAGTAGAGGCAACTCGCCATTGGCCAGAACCAGGATCACCCACTCCCACCAAAGGCAATGGTGTTTTTCATGGCCTACCAGCTGCACCCTCTGGCAACCCACCAGCCAATGGCAGGCTGCCTCTGTCACTGGAAAATCCTGCACCCAGTTTTCAACTTGATGATAATACCATCTGCTATCCAAGTTAGTGAGGAAAGGTTTGGACGCAAACATTCTTAGGTATTTACTTTCATTTATTACTTGGGATATTTTAAAAGATGTTCAGATGTAACTTCTTTGCCTAGCTAAGTTACATGAAGCCTTTGATAGCTAAAGATATGTGACCTGCAAAGACATTTAAAGGAAAAAATTAAGATGGGAAAAAGAAAGATAGAAATTTCATTCTCTTTTAGATCTTTGTCAAGCAGGGCCAGGTTTACTCTTAATTTTTGACACAGTACAGTCATCTTTGACCCAACCAGTTCATGTCGGTGTATACCCTCTGTGCGAGCAATAGTTCTGATCATATTTGTCCATCCTTTCAAACGCTACCAAGATTCTTAAAGGAAATACATAAAGATAGATATGCTTGAGGTTTCCTCAAACTCCAGAACCGTGGGCCATAGGTATTATTATAAAACAGCATGTCATCTGACTCATCATGTACAATGGCACAGATCATCTGCTAGTCATGGATAAAAATATTGAGTATCATTGCACTATGGATGAACAGAAGTTTCCACAAAGGCAAAGGAGGCCACGTACTGGCTTGTTTTGAACCGGAAATCCAAAAGCGGTTATAATTGGCCATTTGAGCATTATCTAGCATGTTATTAAAGTTGGTAACTCTGCAGTTCTGAGAGAATGGGGCATTGTCAAAGCTATTCCATTGAGTTTCCAATTCAACATGAACTAATATCCCTTATGCATGCAGAGATTGATGTAAAAGATCCTATTGAAATACAGCAAGAAGAGACGGGAGGTTCTTCCATTATCCTGTTTCAACATTTATCTCTCAACCAGAACCACTGCAACTGATTTTGTGGGCATTTATCTCCTTGTGTATAAACTGGCTGCAGAGTTTGCCTATGAAACAACTGACTACATGTTGTGAAAGTAATTTATTGGCTGAGGAGCATTTTGTATATACAGAGTTCCTAAAAGGGACTCTATTTTTCATTCTTAGCATTCTCAGGAGTTATAAGCAGTTGAAACTGGGATTGTCCAGTCAGACCATCATACTGAACAGTGAGCTGTAAATGTTTGCAATCTGCAGAAGTTTGCAGCAGGATTGAAGGCAGTCTGCTAGACTGAGCTGTGACTTGCTTGTTCAACTTGGACTTAGACTTGTAAAGTTACATGATCTTACAGATGAGAAGAAAGCAACTTGATCATAAAGGGATAGGCTTAGAGTACAACTTCATCTCAACAGCTATTGATCACAATGCATGCCATGTGAACATAGAACATAGAAAAACTGCAGCACAAACAGGCGCTTCGGCCCACAAGTTGCGCTGATCATATCACTACCTACTAGGCCTATGTATAACCCTCAATCCCATGTACTCATTCAGAAGTCTCTTAAAAGACCCCAACGAGTTTGCCTCCACCACCACTGACGGCAGCCAATTCCACTCACCTACCACCCTCTGAGTGAAAAACTTACCCCTGATATATCCTCTGTACCTACTCCCCAGCACTTTAAACCTGTGTCCCCTTGTAGCGACCATTTCAGCCCTGGGAAATAGCCTCTGAGAATCCACCCGACCTATACCTCTCAACATCTTATAAACCTCTACCAAGTCACCTCTCATCCTTCATCTCTCCAGGGAGAAAAGACTGAGCTCCCTCAACCTACCCTCAAAAGACATGCCACCCAATCCAGGCAACATCCTTGTAAATCTCTGCTGCACCCTTTCCATAGCTTCCACATCTTTCTTGTAATGAGGCGACCAGAACTGCGCACAGTACTCCAAGTGGGGTCTGACTAGGGTCTTATAAAGCTTGCAGCGTTATCTCCCAACTCCTAAACGCAATCCCTCGATTAATGAAGGCTAGCACGCCATACGCCTTCATGACCACATCCTCCACCTGCGAGGCCGATTTAAGAGTCTTATGGACCCAGACCCCAAGGTCCTTCTGATCCTCTACACTGCTAAGAGTCCTACCCCTGATATTGTGTTCCTTCGTCCCATTGGACCTGCCAAAATGGACCACTTCACATTTATCCGTGTTGAAGTCCATCTGCCACTTCTCCGCCCAGTCTTGCATCCTATCTATGTCACGCTGCAACTTCTAACATCCCTCCAGACTATCAACCAACTATCAACACCACCAACCTTCGTGTTGTCAGCAAACTTACCAACCGATCCCTCCACTTCCTCATCCTGGTCATTTATGAAAATGACAAACAGCAAGGGTCCCAGAACAGATCCTTGGGGCACTCCACTGGTGACCGACCTCCATGCAGAAAAAGATCCATCCACAACCACTCTCTGCCTTCTGCAGGCAATGTCTCTAAACTGTCTGTGCTTTATATGCTCTGTCTGAGGCCAGAACTCTCCATTCACCTGACGAAGGGACTAACCCGAAAGCTTGTGAGTCTATTATCAAATAAATCGGTTGGACTAAAACCTGGTGTTGTCAGACTTTTTACTGTGTTTCTGCAGGCAAGCCAGTTCTGGATCCACAAGGCAACAGCCCCTTGGATCCAGTGCCCTCTCACTTTCTCAAGAAGTTTTGCATGGGGGACCTTATCGAACACCTTGCTGAAGTCCATATAAACCACATCCACCGCTCTTCCTTCATCAATGTGTTGAGTCACATTTTCAAAGAACTCAATCAGGCTCGTAAGGCACAACCTGCCCTTGACAAAGCCATACTGACTACTTTTGATCATACTAAACTTCTCTAAATGTTCATAAATCCTGTCCCTCAGGACCCTGTCAATCAACTTACCAACCACTGAGGTTAGACTCAGCAGTCAGTAATTCCCTGAGCTATCCCTGTTCCCTTTCTTGAAAATAGGAACCACATCCGCAATCCTCCGGAACCTCTCCCGTCTCCATCGATGATGCAAAGATCATTGCCAGAGGCTCTGCAATCTCTTCCCTCGCCTCCCACAGTAACCTGGAGTACATCCCATTCAGTCCCGGCGGCTTATCTAACTTGATGCTATTCAAAAGTTCCAACACATCCTCTTTCTTAAAGTGCACGTACTTTATCTTTTTAGTCCACCGCAAACCTGCAGTACAACCACCCAGATCACTTTCCACCGTGAGTACCAAGGTAGAGTATTCATTAAGCACCTCTGCCATTTCTACCAGTTCCGCACAAACTTTTCCCCCTTCACCTTTTGTAGGTCCTATTCCTTCACATCTCATCCTTTTACTCTCCACATATTTGTAGAACGCCTTGGGGTTCTCCTTAATCTTACCCACCAAGGCCTTCTCATGACCCCTTCTGGCTCTCCTTTTCAAGCTCCTTCCTACAACCTGTATACTCCTCTAGAACCTTAACATCGCCTAGCTCTCTGAACCTTCTGTATGCCTTTCTTTTTGACTAGGTTCATTGCAACCTTTGTGCATCACAGTTCCCGTAATCTACCAAAACCTCCCTGTCACGTTGGAACGTTGTCGTGCAGAGCTCCAGACAAACATTCCTTGAAAATCTGCCACCTACCTTCAGTACTTTTCCCCAAGAATGCCTCCTTCCAATTTACTTGTCTGCTTACTGTTCAGGCAGGAAATTAATGCCACAGGAGAAATGCGGGATTAGCTCTATCTATTTTGCCTATTAGTTAGGTTGGAGTTTGAAAGATGTATTCAAAGCTACTTGGATCTGTGGAAGACTGATGATGATATACAAAAGTTTTTAAAATCCTGATATTAAGCTTTATACTTGCCAGATCTGGCAGCATTTGTGGAGAGAGACACAAAATTAACATTTCAGGTCAATGATTTTCCTTCAGAATTGTGGAGCTTGCATGTTCCTGACAGATCTGACCCATCGTTTTGTCCGTTCTGAAACATTTTCCCTCACCTCATTGACTGCTGAGAAGGTTACCATCCTTCAGTACCCAGCCTTACTTCCTGTTTGATTTTAGATAGAAAAGGTCTTATTCAATTCAGCTTTTTGTTTACAGGTCGCTCACTTAATTCAATCCTGTTCCATTTAATTCACTCCAATTCACTTTGCTGTTTCTTGGTCTGTGTCTGAGTTCACATCATAGCCTAATCCCCCTTCCCTATCTGTAACCTCTTCCAAACCTCCACTCCTTGAACTCTGCATTCCTCCAATTTTATTTTGTGGTTTAGAACACCACCCCCCGACTCCTCCGAACCTCCACAAACTCATCACGGCCCCTTCATCTCACAATTAGTGCTTCAGCAAGCTCTAGAATTCCTTCCCCAAGCCTCTTCACCTTTCTCTTCTCTTTCCAGGAAGTTTTATCACTCATGATAACTCTTTCTTTGGCTCACTGTCAGTTTTTGCCATATTTATGCTTATATGAAGTGCTTTGGAACACTTAAAGGCAATATATAAATGCAAGTTGGAATTGCAAGCAACCATGATAATTTCACTTTTATGTAGGTGTTCATGTTCATTTCAAAGCTTCCACACATTGAGACACATTTAAATGGTTAGAGTTGTAGTTCAAATTCTGTCATGGCAAATTGTGAAGCAGAACTCAAATTTGCACATCGATGGCCAGCACCAGGAAAAAAATATTGAAAAACTGCCAGGCAGGACCAAAAACCCAACTCGCTGACTCACCTGTTAGCCCTCCCCAATCTGCTTCAAAAGAAAACCTAGGAATGAACAATAAATGCAGACTTACCGATGCCATTCATATCCAGAGAATAGACAAAAAATAAACCTGAAGGCTTTGATGCTGTGCTAAGTGAAGTGGGACAAAAGCTTACTGCAACTGTTTCTCAATGATGAGATCTAGAACTTTGAACAGGATCATGAGCACTGAAAATACTAGTTCCTCCTCTTGTGGACCAGTCTGGGGGCAGGTCCCAGATCTCCCTTGGAAATTCTGATTGATTTATTCCCTTTTAATGTATTTGCCAGTATTTTCGTAAGTAAGAAATAAGATCAGGAATAAGCCATTCAGCCCTTCTTGCCTGGTCCATCGTTCTGTAAAACCATAGCAGAACTGCTTCTATGTAAACTCCACCTTCCCATACTATTCCCACATCCCCAAATTCCATCTGTATCCTAACATCTGTTGATGTTTGTCTCAAATATATTCCAAGATTAAGTATCTATAGCTGTGTGATGTATAGAATGGAAATGTCCACAATCCTTTGAGTGAGGAAATTTTTTCCCACCTTAGGCCAAACCCTTATTCTGAGTCTGTGACCCCTAATTCCAGATCCCCTGCCTGGGGAAACATCCTCCCAACATCACACTGTCAAGCTCCTCAAGAATGTTATACAGTTCACAAATCACCTCTCATTCTTCTAATTTCCAAGGAATGTAAATCTAGTCCACTGAAACTCCTAGTAGGATAGTCCTCATTTCAAGGATCAGTCTGGGGACCTTCACTGCACTCCCTCTCAGGCAAGTATATTCTTGGTTAAAGAATCTACACAATACTCAAATACGCACTCATGCCCTGTACAATTGTAGGAAGACGCCATTATTCTTGTACTCCAAATTCTGTGGAACAAAAGCTAACTTGCTTTTTGCCTAATTGCTTACTGTACCTGCATGTTAACTTAATGTGATTCATGTACAAGGATAGTGAGATGCCTGTAAATGCGAACATTTCCAAGTCTCCCACCATACAAAAATTATTTGGCTTCCCTATTTTTTTCTTCCAAAGAGGGTTATTTCACAGTTCCGCACATTATATTCCATTTGCATGTTCTTGCCTACACACTTAACCTGCCTAGAGCACTTTTGTAGTCTGTTTCCATGGAGCCGACAGTTTAGATTCCCACCTGACAGTATGAACAAACTTGGAAACGTTACATTTGTCCCCTTACCTGAGTCATTGATTTAGATTTTAGGTAGCCAGAGTCCCAGCACGGATTCTGTAGTACCCCCTGCTTATAATTTGTCAATTTGAAAACGATCCATTTATTCCTATTCTGCTTCATAGAATCCTACAGTGTAGAAAGAAGGAGACCATTTTGGTCCATCGAGCCTGCACTGACAAATCCCACCCAAACCCTCTCTCCATAACCCCATGTATTTGCCCTGCTAATCCCCCTGACGCTAATGGACAATTTTGCATGACAAATCCACCTAACCTGCACATCTTTGGATTGTGGGAGGAAACTGGAGACCCAGAGGAAACCCACACAGACATTGGGGGAATGTTTCTCTGCACAGACAGTGACTCAAGGCCGGAATTGAACCCAGAGAGGGGATTAAGGGTTATGGGGAGAAAGCGGGAAAGTGGAACTGAGCAGCGACAGATCAGCCATGATCTTATTGAATGGCGGGGCAGGCTCGAAGGGCTAGATGGCCTACTCCTGCTCCTATTTCTTATGTTCTTATGTTCTTAGTCCCTGGCACCGAGACAGTAGTTCTAGCCACCATGTCCATTAATCAGTTCTTAATTCATGCTATTGTATTTAACCCCAATCCCATCAGACATAATTATGTGTAATAACCTGTGTGTCAACCTCTTGAATGCTTTTTGAAAATCCAAATACACTGCAGTTTTCCTCTTGTTTTGCCTCTTAGTTTTCGAAACACCCTTAACTGTTTTACTTTCATAAATCAGTGATGCTTCCTATTCATAAAGTTCTCTGTGAACATATCCCTAATAATAGATTTGAGCAACTTTTCCAGAATTGATTTCAAACTAACTGATCTATAGTTCCTTACCATAGAATCCCAACAGAGTAGAGGGAGACCAATCAGCCCATTGAGTCTGCACCAACTCTCTGAAAGACCCTCTTACCCATACCAATCCCTGTAATCCCACACATTTACCATAGATAATTCACCTAACCTACACATCTTTGGATTTTGAGAGGAAATTGGAGCACGCAGACACTGAGAGAACGTGCTAACTCCACACAGACCGTCACCGGAATCAAACCTGGGTCCCTGACGCTGTGAGTCACAGTGCTAGCCACCGTGCTGCCCAGTTGTTCCTTGTTTGTTTTTTTCCTCTCTCACCCTTTTTACATTTGTTACCTTCTAATACATCAAGATGGTGCCGGAATCTAGGGGATTCCTTAAAATGAAAACCAATGCCTCCATTATTTTTCTAGCTATCACTATTAAAACCTTAGGATATAGGCTGTGGAGTTCTGCAGATCAATCAACATTTTGTCCCATTAATTTCTCCAGTACAATTTGTTAACTCGCACTGATTTCTTTTAGTAGCTCACTCCTGTTAGATCCTTGATTTCCCACAATTTCTGGAAAAGCTGTGTACATATTTTCACACAGGCTCTCTTTTTAAAAATGCTTCCATCCTTCATGCTTAGTATCAAATCTGACCACATTACACAATTCAGTGCAGCACATGGACAACGTGAAGTAAACAATGGCCACTTTCTACTGCTATCCAAAGTGGCAGTCTGGTTGTTAAACTCATTATTTAACCTTATTTCACATTTTAATGCAATTGAATAATTAAAATATTATACGAGCTTAAACAGACGTGATTCCAAAATCCTCTTCCAACATCTAATAGTCAGAAGATATTGCTTCTCCTGGAGTTGCAAGCTTGAAACTGGAGCTCATTGTTTACGTACTGAAGCAGATTTTAATAGCAAAGTCCTCTCATTTAAAAAAAAGGGTTGACTAACTTACAGATTCCTGGCTTAAGTTGCACAATCATATTATACCTAATAAGCAGCATAAGTAACGAAAACAATTTTAATGCCATATATAAATTCTGAATTGCAAATTACCTCATTTTGAAGTATTTCATAATGCATTATTTACATTTTTTTCATACTAAGCTTTCTCTTTAATTAAGTTGCAGGATCGTACCCAGTTTAGTGAGAGTGATCTGGCTGTTCTGAAAAAATATTGGGATGTCGGTATGACCAGCCTTGGTTCAATATGCAGAGAAAAAATAGAAGCGGTCGCCATGGAATCAAATGTCGACTGTGAGATTGTCAAGGTAAGAATGTCGCCTTGGTGCTTTCATACTTTGCTGACCATCAATGGGTTTTTTGTATCTTGGGAGCTTTTAAGTGATGCTGATGAAACCATTCTCAGCTTACAAGTACATCTTATTCGATTGTTTCTTAAAATAGATCAACAGTGTTGTACAATAAAGTGCAACGTCAGCTGCTTGACATGCTGAGGTTGGAATGTTATTAATCTGTGCCAAAAATAGACCATATTTGCAGACTCGGCTTTCTGAAGGTTTCGAAGTTATTGAATGACTGGCAGCATCTTATCCAGACTGATATTTTATGTCAATGTAATGAGAACTAAGTCATAGATTACATTTCTGTTCATGATCTTGTGTGTACAGAGCACTCTATGGATTCTAACTATTATTATTACATATATAAATATGTGGAATGTGACAATGACATACGTCTTCATACCAAAGTCCTTGGACTATATTGTTGCTATCATTTTGAAAACAGTGTATTTGATGACATCATAATCATGTCAGAAATGGGCTACCATTGCAATCGTTTGCAAATCTGAATGTTAAATGGGAGGGGGAAAGGAGGTAAAAGAGAATGTTTTATCTCAAAAGGATGCAATGCTTTTACCTCATACCTTTGCAACATTAAATTATTTCATGCATAATGAGTTGCTGGTTGTCCTTAATTTCCATATTAATTCCAGCATGGATTCCAATTCCACAAACATCTGCAAATACCAAGGTAAAGCTACGGCTACAGCCCTCTATCCCCCAGTCTGCCACCAAAGCTGATTACCTAATCCCAAACGGAGACACTCCCCTGCTCATTGCCTCAGCTTTGAAGAGGATTTAAGTCAGATACAGTGCCTGAGATCCAGGCACCAGCGTGCCCCAAGCACGAGAGTTGTTGCTCCACATAGCATAACCTTAGGCACTGACACAACATTGAGCCTTAACTGAGTCTGAACACTCACCCAGAACCACACAGTAATGCCTCATGTCATCACTAACTAGAAATATTTGGAAATTAGAAGTACTGCTGTTGGTCTTTGTTTTAATGGTGACAAGGTGGGCTCAATTAAGGGTAGGCTGGCAAATATAGAATAAGATGAGAATTATTACATGACTTTGTGAAGTAGGAGAATAAACCTGTTTGTTCAGGTTTTTAAATTGCATTTGGAGAAAACTTTCCCATTTTAAACATCTGTTGTAAGCATCATTTAGTCCTAGATCAATCATTGTCACAACAGTGTTCTTTATTCCAATTTCGAAAGAACATCCCCTACTGAACCATTCCACAATCAACCCTGTTAGGCCCAGAGTTAGGTATAGCTCACAACTGATAAGGATGGATATTTCCTTCCTTCAAGGGCATTGGTGAAACTGTTAGTTTTTAAGACAATTCTACAACTTTGTTGTACTTAAGTTATTAAGACAGCTGGACCAGATGTGATGCATCCAAGGATGCAGAGGGAAACGAGAATGGAAATTACAAAATCACTGGCCGTGATTTTTTTAGTCTTTCTTAGACTCGGGGGTGGTCCCAAAGCACTTGAGAATTGCAAATATTTTCCCCTTGTACAAAAGAAGGTGCAAGGATAAGCTCAGCAACTTTAGGCCAGTCAGTTTAACTTTGGTGGTGCGGAAACTAATAGAAATATTAATTTGGGACAAAACTGATAGTCAAATGGACGAAGAGTTAACTAAGGAAAATGAGCATGGATTTCTTAAGAGAAAAATCATGTTAGACTAACTTGCTGGAGTTTTTTGAGGAGATTACAAAAAGGGTTGATGAAGGTAATGCTGTTGGGATGGTGTGCATGGAGTTTCAAAAGGCATTCGATACACTTGACATGGCAGACTTGTGAGCAAAGTTATAGATACCATGGAATAAAAGGGACAGTGGCAACATGGATATGGAATTGGCTGAGTAATAGAAAATAGAATTTAGTGGATAATGGATGTTATTTCTGCTGAAGGAAGGTTTCTAATGGAATTCACCAAGGGGGCAGTATTGTTATCTTGTTTTTTTCCTTGCATATTAATAATCTAGGGAATGATCTTACTAGTTCATCCCACCAGTCAATGGGTGAGGTGAGCTGGTAAAATCGCAAGGGAGGCAAAAAACTGGTTTTGCACCCAGCTTTTTGCCTCTTGCGATACTACTGGCAATTTGAGGGTGTGAAGCTGATTTAAATATTAATTTCCGTATTATTAATGACCCCAGGACGGAATTGTCCTGGCTCAGTTGCCTTAACAGCCTCACTGGTAGAGGTGGGGGGCGGGGGGGGGAGTGGAGTGCAGTGCCTCCTGGGCAGTCAGTCTGGCACTGCCCAACAGGTACCAGGCAATGCCAAGGGGCGATTGGAGGGCAGGGCCTAAGGGAAGGTGGGGGGGCTGCGCATTCTGTAGTCAGGGATTGGCCAAGCAGGGGCTATGGGAGTGCAGATCAGGGAGGCCAGTGTTTTTGGGGGCTGCGGGTGCGATATCCAGAGGATTGGGGATGTTAGGGCCAATAGGAGGTGGGGGGAGTGACAGATCTCTCATCGTACTATGTAAACTTGTACACTGAACACCGAGAGATCAAGGCACGTGCAAAATAGCACAGCTTGCAGTCAACAACCAGCTTCGCAGTAGAATATACTCCATCCACTCCTTGCTGGCATGAATCACACTTTGCCTCATTGTTTTCTCTAACTGGCTTAAGATTGTATATGACAGCTTGCCCCAAAATGGGTACATTTCACCCCCATTTTCACGCTCGTTTGGCATTTGGAATTTTTTTGGTAACATCAGGCCCCTAGACTTTGATGTACAGGCACAATTTCAAGTTTGTGGATGATATAAAACTTGGAAGTATTGTGAATTGAGAAGAATAGCATAGAACATAAAAGGGCCATTGACAAGTTTGGAATAAGCAGACAGGTGGCAGATTAAGTTCAATGCAGTTAAATGTGAGGTGACTCATTTTGGTAGGAACAACATGGAGAAGCGATACAAGTCTAAAAGGGTTGGAGGAGCTGGGCATCTTGGTTGTATAAATCATTGAAAGTGACAGATCAGTTTGAGAGTGAAGTTAAAGTGTACTGTGTCTTGAGCTTTATAATAGAGGCATAGAGTACAAGAGCAAGGGGGTATATTGAATTTATAAAAGCCCCTAGTTTGGCCTCAGTTGGAGAATTATGTCCAATTCTTGGCATCGTAATTTAGGAAAGATGTGAAGGCATTAAAAAGAGTGTAGAAGAGATTTGCAGGAATGGTTCCATGGATGGAGAACTTCGATTATGAAAGTTTAAAGTTTATTTATTAGTGTTACAAGTAGGTTTACAGTAACACTGCAATGAAGTTACTGTGAAAATTGCCACACTCCAGTGCCTGCTGGGGTATACTGTAAATACACAATCTAATATGGCCAATGCACCTAACTAGCACGTTTTTCGGACTGAGCGGAAGCCAGAGCACCCAGAGAAAACACATGTAGACACACAGAACCTGCAGACAGTAATTCCCAAGCTGGGAATCGAACCTGGATCCCTGACACTGTTAGGCAACAGCGCTAACCACTGTGCCACCGTGCTGCTCCAAAAGATAGATTGGAGAAGTTGGGACTGTTTGTCTTTGAGAAGAGGGCTGAGAGATTTAATAGAGACTTGCAAAGTCATGAAGGGTCTGGATAAAGTAGATTGGGAAAAATAGATAGGGAAAAATAGTTCCTTTCATGAAAGGATCAAGAATGAGAGGATATAGATTTAAAGTAATTAGAAAAAGAAACATTAGATATGAGGAGAAACTTTCTTACGCAGCATGTGGTTATAGTTTGGAATGCACTGCGTAAGAGTGTGTGTTCAATTGGAGCATTCAAAAGAGACTGTTACCTGAAAAGGAAGAAATTGCAGGGTTACTTGGAGAAGACAGGGGAATTGTACTAGGGGAGTTGCTCATTCAGAGAGCTGATGGGCCAAATGGCTGCCTCCTACACTGTAATGATTCTGTGAACATCATAGCCATTTTTACTGATGCTAGCTTTTTTAAAAAACTGAATTAAACTTCTCCAACCACTCTGGTGAGATTAGAAATAGATAGTTGATTCAGGGATCTAAATTATTAGTTTTGTAACATAACTACTGCACCTCTACACCAAAGTGTTTGTCCACCTGTTGAAGTTAAGGGTGCCCAAGTTTAGATTTTTGAATCATGTTTCTGCTGAAATAATTAGAAAATACAGATTGTTTTGGTTTTTTTAAGCATAGTTTATTCCAGCAAGTTTTTGAAAATGACGCTTGAACCAAAAGCGATTAATGCACTAAGTAGATTTCAAAGAGGCTAAACAATAAGCAGTTAATTGATGTGTCTGTGCAATCAAAGAATTCCTCAAACCTTTTGTGTTGGAAAATTCTTACATCTTTACCATTCTGTTAACAGAAAGAGAGATTAACAAATAGAGCATAGATGCATTGAAAGACAGGGTGGAATTTTATGGCCTCACTAGTCCCGAAACTGTAAAATCCCACCCAAGGTCAACAGATCTTCCCATTGTTCGCCCCTTCCCCTGTCTGATTCCTGTGGCGGACGGAGTGGTAAAATTTGGCCAGGAAGTCTGCAGTGAAAACCTGCGTTGTTGAAAGGAAGGCTATTATGGCCTTCACTGAAGTGAAGAAGTTAAAGATGCTAGGAGATACATAGAATATACTATTTAAGTCACATTTACCCATGGATGTAGGCGGGGGTGGAGGAATGTATTATATTCTTTATTTTGTTGTAAATATATGATGTAGCGATTAAGCAAATCTAATCATAAGTGCTCTGTTCACTCGCTGTGAAATAAAACGGCTTAATCATTTATCTTGAGGTTCATATCAAAAAGCGTGCCTTCAGCCAGCCTTTAGTCAGAGTGTAGGAGCATTTATGCAAGAACCTTAAATATCGAGCTTGGATACCCAAGGATTACTAGTTTTAAGATCTCTGAGTTACGCTATCAAATATTTAAGGAAACCATGTCAAATCCCATAAAATCTCATGGAAGTGTCTTGAATCTCATTTTAAGAAAAAAGATACTTGGCCACTTATGACTTGGAATGTGTAAAATATCTTTGGCAAACCCAAATGTGTAGTTGAAGAAGTATTTTAACTGTTTTTAATCAGTATGCTGCAACAGAAAGAAGAAGTAGCAAGGCAAGCATGAAAAAAGAAACACCAAATAAAATAAACGTTGCAGTACTCCTGAGAAATGGAGAATCCCACTTTGAAGACCTTGTAGCAAGACTGCATTCAGTTGTGCTACTGAATGAGTTGTTATAGCAATAAAGAGCTGTAAAAGAGAATTTTCATCTTTCAAATATTTGTTATGATATCATCTCATCCTCCTAACTGAGATTTATGATCTATCTCAACTCCAACTTCTTAGTTTCTCTTGATTTTGATCACCAGACTGCAAGGAAATGAGGCTATCCTAGCATTTGTATCAGTGATGAAAGTTTGCTATTATAACTGCAACCCCAGTGAGAGCCCCATGACTCAAAACAGCTATGTGATTAGATCGGACAGCAAACTCATAATAATGCAGAGCCAAATTCTTATGTTTTGCTCTCTTACTGGTATTTGTTATGAGGACAATTCCTTCAGAGTGTAACTGTCTTACAACCAAGAATCTCACACCAAGAACTTACCCGATGTTTGCACTTCTGCTTAGCCAAGAGCTCCTAACATGTGTTATGCTATCAGCCAATGTACTGTTAACATCAGTCTCAAATGATGTGTAAACAGTATTGCTGAAGTCGTTTTGTGAAACTTAAAGGTTATCCTTCATAGCATTTGCGGTTAATAAATCCACTGCAGAATTTCTGGATTTTAAAATTCTGCCTAACAATAACAATAACTGAGCAACCTGACAAGGCACAGTACTTGATATGACCAGATTGTGTTGGACAACAGCTATGCATTTTTACTTCAATCCTTCAGTTTCTGTCTGAGTGATATTTTTATGATGATTTTGTCAGATTCATGCATCTACCAAACATTCTTGTTGCACAGAGGTTTTTGTTAAAAGCTGAATAACCTTGAATTATACAAAAACAAAAAATCTCCATGATCACTACACTCCTTTGTCTTTTTGTCTATGGCATCTTTGTCAATCTCTCCCTAGCCTCCAGTCCCTACTGCATCATCCAACCCCCACAGTCCGCTACAATGGTATAAATCCCATTGTATTTCCAGTTTTCTTTAGCTCTGACAAAAAAACATCCAAACTTGAAGCATTAGCTCTGTTGTCTCTCCACAGATGCTGTCAGACCTGCTAAGATATTCCAGCATTTTATGTTTTTGTTTCAGATTCCAGCATCCATAGTAATTTGTTTTTACTTTAACCCTGAATTGTAGTTTTCACCCATGGCCCAGTTGCTGCTTTTTGCCTGGAAGATTACCAGTTCAATTCTCCCATAAGTTTCATTGGTGCAGACGTGATAGAACACTTTTCAGGTGCATTTGCCTATCCAATTTTAAAGCATTTTGAGAAAATACAAGTGCACATTCAGGTATCTTTTTTTTTGCCATCTAATAATGGGCTTGACATTTTAACTGGAAATTGATGGTGAAAACTGCTGGATTGCCTTAAAAACATAACTTGTTCATTAATTCCTTTCAGCATAGAAAACATGCCACGCAGATCCTATCCAGCCAACCTGTTGTCTGGTTCTAAGCGACATAGCTGAGTTGGTTTTCTAATAATCAGGATTAACATTGTATAGTGACAAATCATTGTTCACATCCACCAAAATGCAAATGAACATCTGGTTATTAAAAAAGAAACAAACAAAAAGACTAATATTTGTATCACAGCATTTTGTCAGGTTGGCTGCCTTGACCATCTTTTACGTGTAGAACTTTTTAACCACACAAATTTATTTTCGTAGCTCTTACTTCAATACTTTTATTTCTCTCCTCTGCACACCACCGCCCCCACCCCCCACCCCATTCTTCTCTAAAGACATGGATAGGAAATCGGAGAAGGAAATACCGCCAGTTAGGAATTGAGCTACCTCCTGCTCGTGGTGGGCCAGCTGACTTTTCCAAGCTACCTGAATCAGGGTCAGCTTTGTTGCCTGTAGTCAAAGCTGAAACACCAAAAGTTCCTGAAAATTCAGAGGATAATGAGAGGAACAAAGAAGATGTCAGCTTGTCTGAAGGTACAATTTATCAAATCACTTTTTTGTGTGGTATTGAGTTCTAAATGTGGAAGTATATTTCAGATGCATGTGTAAACATTGTTTAAACATAAAATTGTGTTCTTAAATGTGTCATTAGGTGCATTCAATACACAAACTAATTTTTTCCTAAATTACAATGGTTTTACAATGGTATCCTATTGTACCTCCTTTGCCAATGCAGTCATGTTTCCACTTTTAATGAGTTTCATTTTGTTTCTTTGTTTAAAACATTCACAATTTAGTATTTAACTTGACTTCTCTATTTTATGCTTGGTTTCCCTGGTTTTTAAGTTGCAGATCCTAATTCATACTCTGTCTTCATAGGTACATCAAGTGAAGTGGAACAAAGGGAGGAGGAGGAAGAGGAGGAGGAAGAGGAAGAAGACGAAGATGCAGCAGAAGAGAATGGGGATGGAGAAAGTGTTAGTGATGGATCATGTAGTATTCCAACATTAGAAAAAGTGGTAATTTTTTTAATATGAATATTCATGACTATAAGTACTCAGTTGGAAATTGGCAGGTAAAATATTTAGTTTAAATGTTGTTTGCCTCAAATCAGATGCAAAAATGGACAGAACACAATTGGATAAATCAAAGGAACAAATCAGTCAAGATATCTCTCACTCAAGTGATTACTGAATTACTTATAAGTTTGGTGTGCAAATAATGCCACCTCTGTTTGTTGAACAAGTGTACAGGTAATGTATTTTACTCAAGATTATTCTCATTATATGCCAGGTGAAAGTTGGTAATGCTGTCCTTGAAATTTGCAATCAGATTGAATTTATGTATGCAGCTGATTGCCAATTAAGACAGCACTACAAAGTAGATGGATTTCGACTTAGCTTCACAAACTGCATGTCTCTGCCGTGCCTGTGGGAAGAAGGATGGGTGGAACAATTGGGACCCACTGAACGGAGAATTGCTGCTTCCCAGCCAGAAGAGAGAAATAATCCATGGCTAGCTGAATTGGATCAGCCTGGCAGTCCTTGTTGCCACTAGAACAGGCACTTGGGAGAGCGAAGGAAAGTTAAAGGAAATTGAATATACATTGTGCTAATGTTTCATCTATTTTTGAATTTGTTTGAATCATGTAAGAGTCCTAAGAAAAATGGAATTGTTTTCCTTTTCCCTCTCTTGACTAACCAAAAATGGGTGTGTTTAAAAAAAAAAGTGTTTTAAGCCTGAGTGCTTTGAGAACAGACAATGACTGGTTTACCCATAATTTTTTTTTAAACGTTTATTACTCAGCCATAGAAATGTGTTTGCAACAGCATCCACTCGAGCATGCACCCATGCATTCACTAGGAAAGGTAATTTCAAAAAAGTAGCATGCACTTATATGTTGAAAGTCCTAAAAATCACTGTGTCCCACAGATGTCCCACCTGTTTCTCTCCAGATAAGGCTTTGGAACATTGCAGGCCCTTTGGGGCCACTAAAGCTTTCAAAATAGTATGTTTCTGAAGATGGTGACTGCTTGAAGTAACAAATTTCTCTGGCTTCACGCAAATTGAACCTGTGCAGCAAAAACCTGGTTTGATTAAAAAAAAAGTCAGTTAAAGATCAGCCTGAACTTTCTGCTTTTGATGGATCTCAAACAGGATCCTGTTGCTTTGCAGGTCTGGCACTCTTCTGAAAATATGTTTTAATAAATATGCCTCGTCAAAAACTTGGTTTCTGTCAAATGAACATAGGATCTATTTTTTTCATTGTCCTCTCAAATGGTCTCTGGCCTGGGCATGGATTGACAGTGGTATTTGAGTTTCCCATTTATGTGTGCTTGTGATTGGAATGGATTTTTTTTGCACTCATTCCTTAGGATTCCACCCGGCAGCTGCAAAGTCTGCAAGCCAATTTTTAACTAGCTACTCCAATTATTTGAATAAAGACAACCATTAATGCAACGTGAAAGATCTGTTGCATTTTAATATCTTCTCAATGAAATGTCCCAAAAGATTATTTGCATTTTAATCTCTTGTGCAGACATGCAGGCTAGCTTCCAGAACCTTGCATATTTCCATGTATATTGACAGAGAAAGAAAATCACCTGACTTCTGAATGCCATTTTGTTTCAAAAGCAGCGTGTCCATTCTTCATTGTCTTTTAGGTAAAATATTCATTTCAAATTAATCTGATTATCCATATTGTGTGAGCACGGCACGATGAAATATCAATTACACTTGCTTATTTTATTGCAGTGTGAAAATTCTTCATTTCGAAATGCTGAATTTAACTTTATTAATAAATATTGATGTGTGAGCCAGTGAAGGAATGTTCATTCAGGTGCATCCAGTAATGAAGAAGTGCCCAACGCTAAAATGACAGCAGAGCAATTTCCTTTGCATTCAACCACAACTTCTTAAAAAAAAGCTGTTTCTGCATTTATTCTTAAAGAAGGAATAAAATTTAATCCCAAAATCCTTTATTTAAAAATCAGTACAAAATGATGTTTTAATAAGCTGTTCCATTCGTCAAGGCAAAGTAAAACATGCATTTTGTCTCCTGCTGTAAGTTCATTCTCACAAATGAGGCTGAAAATAGATATTCACTTGTTTATGTTGCTGCCTCACTTGGGATACAAGTTTTCTATTGCCAAGACTGATCACTGATCTTTGCTATGTTAGCCAGTCTTAGCCATGAATGCAACTGATCTCTGAAGTGTCCGGCTAAGGAGGAAGGGAGATGAAGCGAGGGTTGTTGCTCTCAGTCACCATCCAGTGATTATTGCTATCAATGACTGGTCACAACATGATCAAGGCAGATTGTGGTGGGTTTACTCTATCATTTTATATGGAAAAACCAAATTCAGAACTTTGGAATTGCCAGCATTCATGGAATGATGTATTTATAAAGCACTCAAAATCATTCTTGCGCCAAAATTAATGCATGCAGGAGAGGTATGAAAAATATTACTC
The DNA here is from genome assembly GCF_965287045.1 of Carcharhinus amblyrhynchos. Taxonomy (NCBI): domain Eukaryota; kingdom Metazoa; phylum Chordata; class Chondrichthyes; order Carcharhiniformes; family Carcharhinidae; genus Carcharhinus; species Carcharhinus amblyrhynchos. Next base: position 76,207,470 of record NC_137327.1, read on the forward strand.
TGCATGATATGACTTTCTGATACAGAGCATTGTTTTCATGAACTTATGCCCTTCTGACAAAATCATGTAATTTGAAAAGAAGTTTCTCATCTTTAAAAATATGTTGGAAAAGAAAGGATGTGTTACTACTGCCTGTAAACATCTCTCACTCTCAAGCTATTTTCCAAGGCTGCTCATTCATGCATGGTCGATTTTGCAATGTTAAGTGAGTTTAGTGCAAACTGTCCATTTAATTAAAGTCACTTAGTCATTAGCAAGTGGACATTTGAAATGTGCTTAACTGTTGCATTTTCTGGATATCACACACTTCGATTTTTGCTGGCTCTAAAATTCTTTAATCAAACGTATCATTTGGAGATAAATACTGCCATCCAGTGTTTAATATCACTCTACTACTGTAGAGTTTGTTTGTAATCAACATTGTTAAATTGACTAATATAGTTTGCCAGCATTTTCTGAGGCTGCAAATAACTTGTTTTTAGGCTTTGCAGTACATAAAGATTGCTTCATCCTGACTTCTTCCCAGATTTAAAATTGGGGTATTTAATCAACACTGAAAGAAAGTCTTGCATTTATATAGTCTCTTACTTATCCAGTGGATGTCCCAGAGTGCTTTACAGCCAATTAAGTATCTCTTTTTTAAAAAAAGTGTAGGAAACGCAGCAGCTAATTTGTGCACAGCAATGTGATAATGACCAGATAATTTGCATTTGTGATGTTGATTGAGGGATAAGTATTGGCCTGGACAGCAGGGATAACTCCTTTACTCTTTAAAATAGTACTGTGGGATGTTTCATGTCTAAGAGAGGACAGATGCAACATCAGTTTAATGTCTCATCCATATTTATGGCAGAGTGGTCTCTGAGAACAGTATAATTCAATGATGCAGTATTTTCAATTCAATCTCCATAGTGAACAATTAGTATTGAGCAGGTTTTGCCACCACAGTTTAATCTCAATGAATGTTGTGTATTTGGAATTTTGTGATTGAAATTCTCTTTAATGTGAATTTCAATCTCACCAAGTTTTCAGTTACTAAGGCGACACAGTGGTTAGTACTGCTGCCTCACAGCACCAGGGACCTGGTTTCAAGTACGGCCTTGGGTGACTGTGGAGTTTGCACATTCACACCATGTTTGTGTGTATCTCCACCAAGTGCTCTGGTTTCCTTCCACAATTTAAAGATGTGAAGGTCAAGTGAATTAGCCATTTCAAACTGCCCCTTGGTGTCCAAAAGATGTGTAAGTTAAGTAGTTAGCCATGGTAAATGCGTGGGGTTACAAGGATAGGGCAGTGAGGATGGCCTGTGTGAGATGCTCTTTTGGAGAGTTGATGTCATCTTGATGGGCCGAATGACCTTCTGGATTTCAGGGATTCTTTGAATCTGCTGTATGATGTATGGTGTATTGTCACAGTACGTAACTGAGAGTTCGCTTTGGGATTCCAATGGCAATGCATTGCAGCTACAATCTTGTTCAAGTAAGCAATTCTCAGTAACTTCAAGTTTTGAGTGGTAGCATATTTCACTTAATTGCCACAAAATCCCAAATGATATGAAAGGTAATGCAATGCATTCTTACCAAGTAGGTTGGTACCTATTGATCCAGGGATTTTAAGTTTGCAAGGTACTTTTAAAAAATATATTTTTCAGTCTAATTATTCATTGTTGTCTTCCAACTATTTTAGCCATTTATGTTGTTTCCACCTAAGTTGCTGGCTGCCAGGTCAGCAATTTTGAAATATTAGAGCACGGCTGTGATGAAGGAATAAATGAACATGTGTATGTGAGAGCATTTGGGATTAAGTGATGAATGAATACTTGTTTCAAGTTTTGCTAGTCACTAAATAATGTATTAATTTATTAGAAAGACAAGCTGTTCAAGCAGGTTAAGCTTACAAAAGAAACAATCAAGCTAGTTAGTTTAGGGCTTCAAAAATGTAATTTACGCAGTGTAGCAATGTGCACTTAAGCTAATTTTTTAACTGACCTTATAACTTTATGGATGGCACGGTAGCACAGTGGTTAGCAGTGCTCCTTCACAGCTCCAGGGACCTGGGTTCGATTCTCAGCTTGGGTCACTGTCAGTGTGGAGTTTGCACATTCTCTTCATGTTTGCATGGGTTTTCTCCGGGTGCTCTGATTTCCTCCTGGAGTCCAAAGATGTGTGGGTTAGGTTGATTGGTCATGCTAAAATTGCCCTTAGTGTCCTGGTTAGAGGCATTAGTGGGTATATGTGGGGGTAGGGCCTGGGTGGGATTGTGTTCGGTGCAGATTTGATGGGCCGAATGGCCTTTTCCTGTACTATAGGGTTTCTATGATTTCTATAATTCTGTGAACTAATGAAAACCATAATGAAGGAGCTGTAGTACTGTCATAACAGTCTATTTGCAGCCACTGATCAAATTATCCAGAAATTGAGGGAGTTCTCTCTGTCTGAGATAATGTTAATGGTACTCCTGGCATTTCTATTATTGTTGCTAAGTTGATGTCATGTGCCAAAATCTAAGGTCCTGAAGAACCCAATACACAGTCTCCTCAGAGGATACCTGCGTTGTATCATGAGAAAGGCCATTGATTTGAGATTTGCTTTGAAAAACAAATGGGATCACACTATAAACCTCAAAGCACTGGTAGAAATCCCAGTAATATGAGCACAGTTTGACTTGTTTGGTCAATCTAAGGAAACATTGAACATGTAAATCAGAATCAACACAGGAAGATGCAGTGGCCAAACTTGCTTTCATCAGTGTTCTGGTGGTGGGGTCTCTAACTCTTGGCCTGAAAGTTGAGTGTCTGCTGTAACACTGGACAGATTAAGACAGTTGGGGCCAGATATTGTGTCAATTGATCGAGGGCCATTGTGTATGTTGTCAGATGAGAGTTTAAGGTATTTATACGAAGTTCCTGGTTCCTATTAAGATATGGTGCACTGATGAACAATATCTTCAGTAAACAATGGAGAAAATAATTTTCAACACAATTGATTATTAGTGTAGTGATATTCACAATGTGCATTTCAAAAACAATGATTGAGCAGTGGTTAATAATGTGCTCCAGTGATTGTAAACTTTCCAGCAGAATAGAGATGGCTCCTTGCCTTCTAGACACAGTGAATTTCAGTGGCAAAGACTCATGTATAATTTGTTCTGCCTTCAAAGTTCTAAATGAAGAGTTAATTGTTTTGCTGAACAGTGGAAAAGTTGACAAAATTTAGGCGTTGAGAATTTTTCCAAGTTGCTTTATTCTCCCAACAAGTAGCAAGTAAAAATTGTGAAAGTTTAATTGCAATGCAATTGTTTATTGCTGGATCTGAAATAAAAGTATCAAAAGCTTTGAACCATTTGTACAACTCTCAAAACAAATTAAGCAAAGGAAGTCCACTTTTTGTGCTGTACTAAAAGCCTGTATCACTAAGCAATTAAATGGAAAGATTATATTTAATACAAGTAGAAGACTTGCATTGTACAATTGCCGTGATGCTTAATATAATGTAAGGAAAGGTATCAGTTTGTCTCAGTTGCCTATCTGCAATAAAATGTTGAATTTGGAGATGTCTTCCACAGAGGAAATGTGATGGCGGGAAGTGGTAGGAGGAAGAACATCTGACTTGAATCTTTCTGGCAACTGGCTGCAAGGTGCAATGATGTTTTTCCCTCAACTGCAGGTGCAGAAGGCCTAGTGAATGGGGAAAGGCGGGGGGGGCAGAGAATTGTGTCATTAGGGAGTAATAGAAGAGGCAGATGTGCCTAGATAGATGCTGTTTTTAAAACTGTCAAAAAAGGACTGATCATGCCAACATGGAGATTTCTCAATCTTAAAGTACTATTTTACTTTTGGTCTTTTTTGACACAGAAATTAGAGGTACTTGATGACGATGCAGTTGAGATGAGCAGTTGTGACCGTGTAACACCTGAAGTTGAGCAGCTCCAGAAACTACTAACTTTTAGGGTAAGATCCGTCAACATTGGAGGAAATTAGATTACTGTCCAAACATGTGCCAACTTTTAATATGTTTACAGTAATTTATTTTTCATGAATGAATTGAGTACTTTTTGCTGAATTAGATATTTGACAGAGTCAAGGATGAAGAGAAGTCTTAGACTAGCTAATGAATAGTTAATCATATAATTGCAGTTGTTTCTGATCATTATTTTGTTTATAATGTCAAATTGGGCTTGAAGTCAGTGGAAATCTTGCATTCAAATTTTCAACGTTGATGTCAAGGTTAGATGTATAAGACTTGTAATAAGTCACTTTTCTGTTTTCACCAGACTATCTCTGGATGGTTTTCATTTTGATCTTCCACTTTATAAAATATTATGTGCAAGAGGAAAATTATTGTCATAACTACCCCATATCAGCTGACTGTATTTCAATCATTTCCTCATTTTCCCAAGTACTGAAGTGTGCATAACATACAATTTTAGACAGTCTTAAATTTCAGTCTTAAGGCTCTCCTGCTGAGATTTAGCTGGGTAAGTGGTGAGCTCCATCATGCCTGCACTCAGGCACTGCTTGAAACTGAATTCTGTAGTTCTCAAGCCATGAGATTTGATTTTTGGACTTTTTGTGGGGGAGTTTTGGAAGCAGCAAAGGGAGTGATGACATCGAACACAATAATAAATAAATTGGGAAAGAGGAAAGACAAATTAGATTAACCGTTGGTAATGAGACCTTGTTCTTTAAAAATAGTTGAAATTGTCATTAATCTATTCTGTATATTTTTAAATGAAGCAGCAGTCAATGTCTAGCCAACCTAATTGTCCAATCAAGTTGTCAGAGTGGATAATCACAGATTAATGATTAGAGGCCGAACCAGGTTTTTTTTGAAACCTTGGTTTCGTATTTGACCTTGAAGTGAATTTTTGATGACAGCTATGCCTGCACCCAAGACCACCAATTTCCATCTCCTAAACATCATCCAATTCTGCCCTTTTCTCAGCTCATTCACTGCTGAATCCTTCTTCTATACCCTTGTTACCTCTAGAATTAATTATCACAATGCACACCTGGCTGAGCTCCCATGTCTTTTCACTCTCTGTAAACTTGAGTTCATCCCAAACACTGTTAACTCACTGTTCAACTTCTTCATGCTTGGTGACCAACTTTGGCTGCCAATTAAACAGCACTTTTATTTGAAAATTCTTATCCTTGTTTTTAAAACCTGCCATTGCCTAGCCCCTTTCTGCCTTGGTAGCCTCATCCAGTCTTACATCCTTCTGCACATTCCCACTTTAATTGTTTCACCTTCACTCACCAAGGTCCTAAGCCTTGGTATCCCCTGATTAAACTTCTTCACCTCTTTTTCCACATTTAAGACAATTCTTGAACCCTAACCCTTTGACCAAACTTTTGATTGCTTGTCTTTCAGTGTTAGATGTTGTCTGATACCCCTATGAAACAGTTAAGGTTATTTTACTCGTTTAAAGGCACTAAAAAATTGCAAGTTGTTGTCTTTAATAAAGAATTTTTTTTTTGGTTTCTGTAATTCATGGAAATCCATTTCATTGCCAAGTAATGGCCTCTGTCAGCCAAATAAATCAGCCATTTAAATTACGGCTAGATAATGATGCATGATACCGCATCGCAATTCTCACAGTATGACTGCTTTTTTATTTATACAAATCGTTCTAATTGCCAGGTAAAATCCTATAAAATATATTTTATATTAAAATGGGAAGAAGTGGGTGTTGTTAGAAGTAGTTTAATTCTTTTTGAAACTTTTGACAAAACAGTGCCCCACAGTCTGGATCCTACCAAGCTTCAGCTATCTGGATTGCTTACATGGATCACTTAGGCCAGCTCTTTCTCAGCCCCTCCATGTGATTTTGAAGATTTGAACCCCGAGGGATACCATTGTTCTTGCCCCATTCTGCTGCTTCAAATTATTGATCTGACGTTCTCATTCATGGTGGTGAAAAAAATCATTGAATTGCCTGAATCAGCAACCTAATCCTCACTTAACTTTGTTTCTCAGTTTGCTGCCTGGTCAAAAAAACCCTTCTTATAATTTTTTTTAGGCTAAGCTTTCTACCATCTCTTATAACTGTTCCGATATAATTTCTCTAAAAGCATGATATACCAAAAATTGCTGCTAAGTTTTCTAGCCATGTCAACATGACATAGAGGAATTTGCTCTCAAAAAATTCAATAGGGCCATTAGGGATATCAGTATCATCATGTCTGATCACCCTGCACCTTGCCGTGCTAATGATTGCAGGGTGCAATACCGCATAAAATATTCGGTTGATGGGCAACATGCTCAGCAGGGGGCCCTGATGGATGTGTGGCCAGAACAAATTATAATTAGCCCTTGCACTTCTTAAAGGCAGCCTGTGTGTCTCAAAGGGAGATACAGTTTTGGTACAGCACCTGGTGTAACTAAATGCAAGAAGTATTTGTGAGAAGGGATACGGGTTCCAATGGAGCAGCAGGCCAGAGAGAGGGCTCCCAGGACCTCTTAAAAGGCACAGGAGGTAGAAATGCCAATCAAAGTAATTTTTCCACATGGAATTGGGAACCTTCTGTGTGCGCACACTACGATGGGAATAGGAATGAGTAACAACAGAGGTCTATCAAAGAATCAGGCTGTGAGAAACCAAATAAAGAAAATGTTCAGCAGCCTCACACCCACCTAAAGTCAATGTACATTCTCATATAACTATTCCTGCCAACCACACCACAACCTGTCTGATTGCTCAATGCACCACTTCTCCACTCATCACCAATCATCTTGAGCAGTCAGCTTCATATGGTCAACCTCACTCTGGCACACTTAACCACTACTGCAAGCGTCATGCCCATATCTTGCAGTTCCTACCAGCTATTCAGTTATGACAGGCACCACACCCAAGCACCCTGCATCACAGTTACTGACACTCTTCCCTCTCTCTTGCAGGACAAGTTTGTACATAACAGGGGGCAGCAGCAGACATCTAGTGCTGTGCCACTGGTATAGCACTGCATAGAAGCACTAGACATGGCAAAGGCACCCACAAGACAGGTACTAAGGGAATGCACAAGGATGAATCATTCAGTTTTGTGTTTAGAAGTGTTGGATATAGTATATGTGATTTTTCTTTTGGGCTGGTGGGGAGAGTTTTCTTTTATTTCAGGGTTTTGACCAAGAGGACCACATAATTGTAGCAGTTGGATAGATAGGTGTGGAATTTTAAAGCAGAATTGATTGTGGATGATTTTGGCTGGTCTGGAAGCTGCTTATCTGGTTACATACGAACACACCAAATGGATTGCCTCCATCTCCTATTCCCTTGCTGCTTCTGTTTCTGCCCGAGTTACTTGGTCAAGGGCTGAGACTCAGGAGAGCCAGATTTTAAATCGCACAACCAGACGAGACAAATTTGGAGACATGCTCCACAGTAGAGTAGTAGCCCTTGTCAACTAGCAGGCAGTCTCTACTTGATGGTGTAGCTTGAATATTGTGGGGAACAGCTGATTAGTGCAGATTGAAAGGATAATGATTTCAGCCAGGGGTAGCAGACATCATACTCTGCATATGATGACACACCAACTGCATTTGGTTCATCTTCCCATTGAGCTGTGGTGCTCAGAGAGCCAAATGCACCATTGGCATTGCCATGTCACTGGCAAAGCCACATGTCCATTCCTCCTGCTTCTCTTTCCTGACTTGCGGAGCATCTGTTACCTCCTGGATGCAGTAATGCATGTTGAAATGAGACATTGGCAAAACTGACAACTCGAGCATGAAAGGATTTGCTGGCGGACAAAGTAGGAACTGCAAGATGTGGGCATGAGGCTTGCATGCCATTGACACCATCCTTTCCCTGTTCCCTGGTTGCAAGTTTAATTGGAGAGGTGGTGCATTTCAATGACCACCTGCTGGATGAGTCATAGCTGCCTCAAACAATACTCCTTGCTGAGGTGGAAAGAGGAGGCCTTACAGTGGTGAGCCCTTTTTCTTCCCCTTCTGACCACAGCTTCTCCTCTCTGCTTTCAAATCTCATTGAATCTATTGGAAAATTCAAGCATCAGTGAATGCATGTTTAGTTGAAAGTGGTTTGAGCAGGCATTACTATGATCTGCAAAGTCCAAATGAGGCACCAAAGCATTACACATTGGATAATGTATTTTACCCACTCTCCATGCTTCTGATGTACACACATTGTGTCCACCCTAGAGCCTTTACAAGCATGATTTGCTGGAAGTGGCCAGAAGTGTATTAGCAGCCATTTTCAACATTCCAGAAACCGAAAGAGAAAATGCTGGAAAATCTCAGCAGGTCTGGCAGCATCTGTAAGGAGAGAAAAGAGCTTACATTTCGAATCCAAATGACAAAGAGTCAGAGATTATCCAGTATTTTCTCTTTTGGTTTCAGATTCCAGCATCTGCGGTAATTTGCCTTTATTCGACATTCCAGGCTTCCTCATTGTCATTGACATCCCCACCATTAGGTACAAAATGTTACGTAAAATTCGTACACTGGTTCAGAAATCGATACTGAGCAGTCTCAGGATAATGGATCAATTATGAAACTTTGAAATGTTCTACTACAGAGGGATGTGAATGTTTCATCCTTGAGTACGTTTAAAGTTCAGGTAGCTAGATTTTTGATCTCTCAGGGAATCAAAGAATATGGGAAGCAGTTGAGAAAGTGGAGTTGAGACAGAAGATCAGCCATGATTTTATTGAATGGTAAAGCAAGCTGTAGGGGCCCCGTTGACTATTCTGCTACTTCTAACGCTCTTAAGTTGGTATTGATATTCTCTCACTAGAAAAGTACGTGGTCCAGCTGTATTCTATGATTTATCCTGTCTCAGTTTTAACACAAAGGTTGAGGGTTCAAGCTCCACTCCAGAACTTAAGTGCACAATTAAAGATCACAGGTTATTGTTGGGAGGTGTCATTACTGAAGGAGCAGAGAGTTCAAGTGTCCTCGCATATTCTTGTGCAAGCCACATAATCAAAACCCAATTAACTCGTCATTCATCTCATTGCTGTTTGTGCGATCTTCCTATTTATAAAATGGCTATTACGTTTGCCAGAAGTCACTGCATATTAATGTACTGAATTCTATGAAGCACTCTGAGATGTTTGTGGAGGCCTTAGCATTGGTGTAAATCATACTTTCTCTGTTGTATGTGGCCCCTAGGTCTAGAATTATTAACACTGCTTCTTATTCTTTTTAGAATGACAAAATTCAGTACCTTGAAAATGAACTGGAGAAACAGAAACAGAAATACCTCCATCTTCAGAATTTTACTACAAGTTTAGTACTTGCTGTTAAAACGAATGACATAGAACAACAGCAGGTAGGTTCGACGCTGCAGCAGAGCGTTCTTCAGGATCTCAGCTAGAATTCTCCGGTCTCACACAACTCACTACCGCTGCTAGCAAAAATGGAACATTTGGTGCTCAGCCAAATATCCGTACACAGCAGCAGGAGTGGATAATCCCACTGGCGAGGTCAGAGAATTCAGGCCTTCATTCTGGACTAATTATTGTAGGCTACTCTGAGCGCTCTGTGGCGCAAGTTTGGAAAAGCTTGACATAAAAAGGTTAAAATGATCATTGAGACATGAATTTAACTGTCCCACTATGCAGCAAATATGGCAAGTTAGCTTTTGTATTTTAAGGCATAGGTAGCTAGATTCTTGTTAGGCAAGGGAACTATATGTTATCAGGGTAGATTGGAATGTGGAACTTCAAACACAAACAGATCAACAACCAAGATCTACTGAATGACCTCCTCTGCTTCTAGTTGATGATACAGTTGCCTGGGGTTGGTCTAGAAGTGACAAATAGGAATCTCAGTGGAAAAAGTGTGGCTTTTTTTTGGGTGATCATATTTTTACATTAAAAGCACTAGTGAGCACCAGGCTTGTTTTCTTCAATCCGAGAGGCAGTATCCTTTTTATTGTAGCGTTCATACAGTCCAATCTTCCTCATGACAGCCCAGCAACGAAATGTTTTTAAAGAAGAAGGTAATTCAGTAGTAATGGGTTGGCTGCAAATAACTGGCATAAAGGTAAACAAAAAACAGTAGAGTACGAGGGAGGGTTGTTCATAAATTCTTTAAGTAAATTATTATGGGCCAACCATGAATAAACTGCAAATTCCTATGATTTATTTTGGGTTTGTGAAGTTTTATGTATTATACTGACCACAAAAAAATAGTTTGTCTTGTAGCAAGCAATTTGTATTAAGTGAGGAGCATTTGAGAGTGTGAAAATTTCTTAAAGAATAAATTCCACAAGTTACTTTCCTGTTAATGGGTGTTTCTTAACCAGACACCTAAATCAATCCCATTTTCAGTTTTTAATACTCGCTGACACAGCTATTTATTAAAATGTTGACATTTTCTCCTTACAGATGTTGCTGACAAACTTGCCTCCTGACACTGAATGCAATATGGATTCACCTGGCAACCGGGAACAGAGCTAATTAGATTTCCTCTGTATCAGAGGATAACACTGAGTGTGAAACAGCCTTTTGGAAGTGGTGAAGACTTCTTTAAAATTATTTGTACCAATGTTGAATCTTTTACATGTTTCAAAAATAAGACTCCTTGTGCTACAGCTTGAACTTGAGATGAAACAATTGCAGAATAAAATGGATTTTGTTAGCCAGTGTTATTGTTTTTTTTATGCAAGGTGAGAGATGTTAAAGGCTAGAGTTTGGCCATGTGTGCTTGACATATTGCAGAGCAATAAAAACTTTACCACACATTCTCAATGAACACAGCTACACATGTTAACTATCTTTGTTTTTAGGTGAAAATTCTGCATTTTGACTAGGCATCATCCTCAGTATTTTAGCTTCAAATTAGCATACAACCAATCTGTCTCCACTTTTCTACAGCTGGGCATCACTGCAGTCATGACTACACTTCAAAACTACTTCATGGCAGTAGAGTGTTTTAAGATGTGCGGGGATCATAAAAGTCACTATAGGTGCAAGTTATTTCGTTTCACCTGCATTCTGTTTTGAATGAGCCATTACAGTAGTTTTGCAATTTTTGGGAGAACTGGAGTTGCGCCTGGTGGAGAAGTGGAAGGAAAGGATGACGCAGTCTTGGCAGAATTGTACTCCCTGCTTCAAAAATAAAACAAAGTATTTTCATTTCTGATGTGCATGAGGCATGTATTCATTGAAAGAGTGAAGCAATATTGGAGTTTGAGTGAGGATTTTCCTAAGGAATTCCAGGCAATACTGATGGAGAGAAGCATTTCCTAGAAGCTACTTTGTTAAAACAAATAACCCTAGCTCTGAAATGACAGTGGAATAAAGTACCAATGTTTACCTTATTCTTCTGAAATCCTTACAAGGTATTTTAGAGGTGACATCCTATTTATTTTACCCAACAAGTTGACAGTCTTCATTAAAATGACATTGATTTGACAGTTTTTGCTAAGTGAGTGCTGGTTTTGCATTAGCAGTTTGCAGACTCTGGTTTTCTGTCAATGTATATTAACAGAGAATAACTGCTACTTCCTACCCAGCACCCATGTGAACACTAATATTTGCCAGGAATAGCCAGAAAGGGATTCAATACAAGTAAGAGTTACATGATTTGGAAGCCCTTCTACCATTTGGACTTTGAATTTTATTCAGTTAATTTACAGGAAAAACAAATGGAAACATTTGCCAAGCATGCCATATTGATGATGAACACCACTTAAATTGGTAGTTCCTGGTGCAGTGTTATGACCTGTAGTAATGACTGGACCCTAGTGGCTACTATGGTGCACTTTGCTGTGATTATTTAACTGAGCCATGATACCAGCATCCAACGTCTGAGTTTCCTGACCAGTCAGAGAGGTGGGTGGGATGGTGCATTGAATCTGTCAAAGGAAGAATTTTGAATTCAAGGAACCCTGGACACAACTTGTGCTTTGCCAACTGCTCATCATCTCCAGATTTTCACTGTAACTACTTGTGCCGTGTCATCAGCCTAAACTCAGGACAGCCTTTGTACAATCAGGGTTTTTAGGAAAGCTTAACCCAACTTTTCTTAATTCATTGGCCTTGTTACTATGTTGGCATGCACATCTGAAGTGAAACAAACTTGTTATGATTGAGTTATCTATGGAACTTAGTGTTTTCAGTAACTACATTATTTGCTAGATATCCTATACAACATGTAACGACATGTGATCAATTTTTATATGGCAACTTGACACCATGATGTTGGACTTTAATGATTGCGCAGAGAGAACAGTTGAGATCTTCGGTATGTCCGTTCACATTGTGCTCCTGCTGAAGAGTGGTCAGAGAATTTGGCAGCCAGTCAAATCTCTGTTCACTGCAGCAGGTGGCATGGGAAAATCTCTATGGTGTGAACCATGGTCAGATTCCAGCCTTGTTTTTAGCTGAGCGTTTGGGACGAGATCCCAGCACAAAATAACTAATAATATGCGATCCCCACCCACCCCATCATCAATCTTGGTACCTGGATGTATACAATGTCAATCTCAATTATTTTTTATTTCCTTTGTCATATCAGTAAAACAGAGAACATATCAGTAAAATATGTATGAGTTTTAAAGAGAGACAAACATGTTCTGGAAAGGAAAAAAATCAGTGGTATTTAATCAAAGCAGATCCAATGCTGTAGCTTGCATTGTTGCTTTTATTCTCAATCTCTGTCTCTTTCAATTTTACAGTAAGAAGTCTCACAACACCAGGTTAAAGTCCAACAGGTTTATTTGGTAGCAAAAGCCAGTAGCTTTCGGAGTGCTGCCTCTTCATTCGGTGAGTGGGAGTTCTGTTCGCAAGCAGGCTATATAAAGACACAAACTCAATTTACAAAATAATGATTGGAATGTGAGTCTTTACAGGTCAAGTCTTAAAGGTACAGATAATGTGAGTGGAGGGAGCATTAAGCACAGGTTAAAGAAATGTACATTGTCTCCAGCCAGGACAGTTAGTGAGATTTTGCAAGCCCAGCAAGTCGTGGGGCTTACAGATAGTGTGACATGAACCCAAGATCCTGGTTGAGGCCATCCTCATGTGCGGAACTTGGCTGTCAATCTCTGCTCAGTGACTCTGCATTGTATGTCGTGAAGGCCACCTTGGAGAACGTTTACCCGAAGATCAGAGGCCGAATGCCCGTGACCGCTGAAGTGTTCTCCAAAAAGAAGAAAACACTCTTGCCTGGTGATTGTCAAGCGGTGTTCATTCATCCGTTATGGTAGCATCTGCGTGGTCTTCCCAATATACCATGCCTCGGGACATCCTTTCCTGCAGCATATCAGGTAGGCAACGTTGGCCGAGTAGTAAGAGTATGTACTGTGTACCTGGTGGATGGTGTTCTCACATGAGATGATGGCATCCGTGTCAATGATCTGGCACGTTTTGCAGAGGCTGCTGTGGCAGGGTTACATGGTGTCCTGAAGGCTGGGTAGTTTGCTGCGGACAGTGGTCCGTTTTGAGGCTGTGTGGTTGTTTGAAGGTAAGAAGTGGGGATATAGGGATAGCCTTGGCAAGATGTTCGTCTTCAAGAATAACAGTTGAAGGCTTCGGAGAAGTACTGGACGACGAAGGGTATTCTGTCCACTATGTCCCGTGTTTCTTCTGAGATCAATGCGGTTTTTCGCTGTGGCGCATCGGAACTGTCGATCGATGAGTCGAGCGCCATATCCTGTTCTTATGAGGGCATCTTTCAGTGTCTGGAGGTGTCTGTTGTGATGTTCCTCATCTGAGCAGATCCTGTGTATATTGAGGGCTTGTCTATAGGGGATGGCTTCTTTAATGTGTTTAGGGTGGAAGCTGGAGAAGTGGAGCATCGTGAGGTTATCTGTGGGATTGCAGTATAATGAAGTGCTGAAATGACCATCCTTAATAGAGATGTGTGTTTCCAAGAATGCAACCGATTCCGGAGAGTAGTCCATGGTGAGTCTGATGGTGGGATGGAACGTGTTGATGTCATCGTATGGTTGTTTCAGTGATTGTTCACGATGAGTCCAAAGGAAGAAAATGTCATCGATTTATCTAGTGTATAGCAATGGTTGACGGTCCTGTGTGGTGAAGAGGTCTTGTTCGAGCCTGTGCATGAAGATATTGGCATATTGAGGTGCAATTTCCCCAGTTGACTAGAGATGGCGTCTATTCATTAAAACACAGAATGGAAAATATAACATGGTAGCTTGCATGTGTAAGTTTTGTGAAATGTCATTGTCAAGGGCAAAGCCAGCATTCATTTCCTATCTCTCATGGTCTTTGAGAGTGAGTCATTTGCCATGTGATGAAGATGCATTTACAATACTGTTAGGGAAGGATTTCCAGGATTTTGAAACAACAATTTTGAAAGAACAGCAATACATTTCCAAGCTAGGATGATGTATGACTCGGAGGGCATCTTGCAAATAGTTGTGTTCCCATGCACATGCTGCCGTTGTATAAAAACAAAATTCTGTGATTGATAAAGATCTGAAACAAAAACTAAGTGCTAGAAAAACTCAGCAGATCCAGGCAACATCTGCGGAGAGAGAAAATCAGCATTAGCACTTAAAGCCCAATGTGACCTCTTCGGAACTGAAGAGAGATGGAAGTGTGATGGGTGTTATACTGTTGAGAAAGGGAACAAAAGGGAAGGTCACAGGTTAAAGCAAGATTACATGACAAATGTCTGAACAAAAGGCAAAGAGAATGGTAATTGTAGCGAAAGAACAAAGCATTGGTCCAGAGTAGAGGTTGATAGCAAAATAAAGGTGAGTGTTGTCTGACCTTCTCTATTGTAGGGATTCTGTAAGACACTGTGTGTGCTTGTATGCACATCTGTTTGCTTGTGTGTGTTAGTTTGTTGAAGGGGGAAGGGTGAGGGCAGAGGTACAGGAAATGGGTCAGACTTGGTTGATGGCCCTGTCAACCACAAAGAGGGGAATTTCTTGGTTGAGGATGAACATGCTGCTCTTGTCAGAAGCATAATTTCTGATAATGCTGTCCACAACAGTGAGTCCCTTTCTGTTCCCAAGGAACCATTCTATGCAATGGCAGGAGGTGTAACGGTGGGAAAGGCAGTGGTATTGTCACCAGACTGGTAATCCAGAGACACACAACGCTCTGGACACCCTGGTTCAAATCCCACCGCAGCAGATAGTGCGCCTTTACTGTTTTCTCTCTTCACTGTTCAAAGCCCTAAACACGCCTTCCAATTGAAGCAATGATTTACCTGCACTTCCTTCAGTTTGATTTAGTGTATCCACTGCTCAAAATGCCATTTGCTCTGCATTGGTCAGACCAAAGGAAGACGTCATTCATTCTGCAAGCATGACCTCAACCTTCTCGTCTCTTGCCATTTCAATTCACCATCTTACTCTCTCCTTTCTGTACTTGGCCTGCTGCAATGTTCTCTGACACACCTCACCTGATGAGAGATTTTAATGCTGCCTGGACTCAACATTCAGTTCAAGAACTTAAGACAACGGATTCTCCTCTATTTTGTATTTCTTTCTCCTTGTGCCAGTCAGCATCTTAATTTCATATCTTGCTTTCAGACAGTGCTGATCTTCCTTCTGCTGTTAACGCCTATTGCTTCACTGCCATTACTACTCTCTTTGCCTTTTGTTCCATGACATCCTTGTCATTTAATTTCTCCTGCTCTCTAACCTATCCTTGGCCCTCCCTTTCGCTCCCCCTGATTCTCCCCTTTTCTCATTATCTTTCCAGTTCCAAAGAGGAGAGAGTTGACTCAAAACATTAACTCTGTTACTTTCTCCACAGGTGCTGGAAGACCAGCTGAGCTTTTCTAGCATTTAAGCTTTTATTTCACATGCCGCTCTCTTCCTATTGGTAGAGGTCGAAGTTTTGGTATGTTGGTAGTTTGCTGCAGTGCATTTTATGGATGGGATACTGTACTGGTGGTTGAGGACAAATGTTCAACATGGTGGCTGGAGCACCAAGCAAATGGGCTGTTTTGTCCCGAAAGATGATAAGCTTTGAGTGTTGTTGGAGCTGTGCTCATCCAGGCAAGTGGAGAGAATTCCATTGCACTCATTCCTTTTGAGAAGACAGGACGTGAGATAGACAATTCCTGGCCTCTGACCAGTTTTGTAGCCACAGTATTTATTTGGCCCAGTTATATTTCTGGTCAATGGTAACCCCCCCAGGATATTGAAGCTGGAAGATTTAGTAATGGTAATTGTAAGATGTGTGTAGTTGGTAGTTCTGATGCAGAGGCTCTGAGTTTTATATAGTTTAAAGTTGGATAAAGTAGGACTGAGTCAGCAGGGCTTTGTCAAGGGAGATCATGTCTGACAAATCTGTTAGAGTTCTTTGAGGAGGTAACAAGGAAGTTAGATAAAGGAGGACCAGTGGACGTGATTTATTTAGATTTCCAGAAGGCCTTTGACAAGGTGCCACATAGGAGACTGTTAAATAAGTTAAATGCCCATGGTGTTTAGGGTAAGGTCCTGGCATGAATAGAGGATTGGTTGACTGACAGAAGGCAGAGAGTGCGGATAAAGGGGTTATGGATAAAAGGCAGGAGAATGGGGATGAGAAAAATATCAGCCATGATTGAGTCTGCTCTGCCATTCAATGGGCCAAGTGGCCTACTTCTGCTCCTGTGTCTTATGATCTTAACGGTGTTTATTAACTACTCACAAGTATGCTCATATCCACAGTATAAGGCCTAAGCTATGCTTGCCTCCACATATGTCTCTTCAGTTCGAGACTGCTGTCTAGTCTTGCGTCAGTGCTACATTAGAATGATAGAATACCTACAGTACAAAGAGGCCATTTGGCCCATCAAATCTGCACTAACAACAATGCAGCAACATTTGCATTGGTTTGTTTTGTTGCTTCACTGAAGTGTGCTGTGGTCAGTTGACGGCTAAGTCTCCATTACAGCATTACCTGGTTAGTGATTGTACTGGCTAGTGATTGCAGTGCCTTGATGTAGCTTACCAACGATATTAGACTCAGATGAATGCTCTTCACACTATTTGTGTAACCCTTGGCTGTCTTCCATTTTAGACATTGTGGTAACCATCTGAGTGGTTTGCTGGTCTGATCAATGAGGAACTCCTAGTTCCTGCAAGAAAAATGGATAAACTAACTCGACAAAGAGTCGAGATAATTCAGAGCTGAAGTTCCAGTTGAGAGTATATTTTCTGGTGGGCCTCTCAGGAACTTGAAGTTCTATGTAATTGATGACAGAGGATTTGCTGCCGTCCTAGCTTAATTGTTCCAGAATCATACACAAAACTGAAAATAGAAATCTTCTGGGCCCATAGAGTGGCGCATCTGTCATTTGCAGCCAGAGGTCTCAACCATGGTTCCTTGCCAAAGAGGTCCATCCTTTCCTGTCACCATGTTGTGTGGTGTGTGTAGTTTGGTAGGTGTCATGAATAGATTCTGTGTCATGAACTGTCTGCATGCTTGCCACTACACACATCTGTCTCCAGTCCAGACTCCCCTCTTAACTCAAGTCATTTGTTCTTTTATGTCACAGTACGGATGGATTGTACCCAGTCCTGTTAACCCTTTCGGTGACATACCTTCACACTACAATAATGCCATTGAATGTCATGGGGAGATGGCTAGACTTTCTCCCTGTTGATGATAGCCATTGCCTGGCACATAGGTGGCAACTAACATTTGTGCCACATACTAGCCCAAACTTTAATGGCATCAAGGTCATGCTAATGACTGCTTTCCTTTCTAAAGAGTTGCAAGTGGAACTGAATACTGTGCAATCATCAGCAAACACCCTTATTTTTGCCCTTATGATTGAGGGAAGACAGCTGAAGATCATTGGACCTGACAAACTGTTACATTTACCTACACATACAAATTAGAAGTAGGGGTAAGCCATTCAGCCCTTGAACCAGCTCCACCATTTAATAAAGTCATGGCTGATCTGATTGTAACCTCAGCTCCACATTCCTATGTACCCCAATAATCTTTCATCCCCCCCCTCCCCCATTACTCTCAGCGCCAGGGACCTGGGTTCCTAGCTGTGTGGAGTTGCATGTTCTCCCATGGCTGCATAGGTTTCCTCCAGATGCTCCAGTTTCCTCCCACAGACTGAAGGATGTGCTGGTTAGGTGAATTGGTTATTCTAAATTCTCGCTCAGTGTATGCAGACAGATGCCAGAGTGTGGCCATTAGGGGATTTTCACAGTAACTTCATTGCAATGTTAATGTAAGCTTACTTGTGACTCATAAATAAACAACTTTATTTTAATAAGCTTATTTTTTATTTTTCCTGCCAAAATGGACAATCTCAAATTTTCCCACAATTTGCTCTATTTGCCAGGTTTCTGCCCACTCACTTTATCTTTGTCTCTTTGTGTCCGCTTAAGTCTTCTGCACAATTTACTTTCCTACCTACCTTTGTGCCACAAGCAAATTTACTAACCATTTCTCAGTCCCCCCATCCAAGTCATTTATTTAAATAATAAAAAGGGGAGGCCCCAGCACTGATCCCTGTGATACACCACTCACACACCCAGCGTTGTGCCAATCAGAAAAAGACCCATTTATGTCACCTCTCTGTATCCTGTAAACTACAGTATGAAGTCTCACAACACCAGGTTAAAGTCCAACAGGTTTATTTGGTAGCACAAGCCACTAGCTTTCGGAGCACTGCCCGTTCATCAGGTGAGTGGGAGTTCTGTTCACATATAAAGACACAGATTCAATTTACAAAATAATGGTTGAAATGCGCATCTTTACAGGTAACCATGTCTTAAAGGTATAGACTATGCGACTGGAGAGAGGGTTAAGCACAGGTTAAAGAGATGTGTATTGTCTCCAACCAGGACAGTTAGTGGACAGTTTGCAAGTCCAGACAAGTTGTGCGGGTTACAGATAGTGTAACGTGAACCCAAGATCTTGGTCGAGGTCGTCCTCAGGTGTGCGGAACTTGGCTATCAGTCTCTGCCCAGTGACCTCCGGTTGGAGAACTCTACTGCCTCCCGAAGATATGCAAGGCAAACATAGCTGGCCGCCCCCTCATAAAGGGCAATGGGACCTTGTGCGAGAACCTCTCTGGCTACATTGAGGGCATCCTGAAATCCATTGTACAAAGAACCCTCAGTTTTTGTCGCGATGATATGGACTTCCTACACAAACTCAGCACACATGAAGCAGTTGAACCAAGAGCACTCCTCGTCACAATGGATGTCTTGACACTCGACACCAGCATCCCCCACAACGATGACATTGCTGCACTGCCTCAGTACTCAATGCCAATAACTGCCAATCTCCAGATGCAATTTCACAGCTCATCCACTTCATCCTGGACCACAATGCCTTCATCTTCAACAACCAGTTCTTCATCCAAACACATGGAATAGCCATGGGGACCAAATTCATACCTCAATATGCCAACATCTTCATGCACAGGTTTGAACAAGACCTTTTTCAATGCACAGGACTTTCAACCGATGCTGTACACTAGATACATCGATGACATTTTCTTCCTTTGGACTCATCGTGAACAATCACTGAAATAACTATACAATGACATCAATATGTTCCATCCCATCATCAGACTCACCATGGACTACTCTCTGGAATTGGTTGCATTCTTGGACACACGCATCTCCATCAAGGATGGTCACCTCAGCACTTCACTATACCGTAAGCCCACGGATAACCTCACAATGCTCCACTTCTCCAGTTCAAACCCTAAACACGTTAAAGAAGCCATTCCCTATGGACAAGCCCTCAGTATACACAGGATCTGCTCAGATAAGGAGGATCGCAACGGACACCTCCAGACACTGAAAGATACCTTCATAAGAACAGGATATGGCGCTCGACTCGTCGATCAAGTTCTGACATGCCACAGCGAAAAACCGCACCAACCTCCTCAGAAGACAAACACAGGACACGGCAGACAGAGTACCCTTTGTCGTCCAGTACTTCTCCAGAGCCAAGAAACTACAACATCTTCTCCAGAGCCTTCAACATGTCATTGACGAAGACAAACATCTCGCCAAGGCCATCCCCCACACTCCCACTTTTTGCCTCCAAACAACCACACAACCTCAAACAGACCATTGTCCACAGCAAACTACCCAGCCTTGAGGAGAACAGTGACCATGACACCACACAACCCTGCCACAGCAACCTCTGCAAGACATGCCAGATCATCGACATGGATGCCATCATCTCACATGGGAACACCATCCACCAGCTACACAGTACATACACTTGCAACTCAGCCAACATTATCGACTTGATACGCTGCAGGAAAGGATGTCCCAAGGCATGGTACATTGAGGAGACCGTGCAGACGCTATGATGACGGATGAATGAACACCACTCGACAACACCAGGCAAGAGTGTTCTCTTTCTGTTGGGGAACACTTCAGTGGTCACGGGCATTCGGCCTCTGAACTTTGGGTAAGTGTTCTCCAAGGTGGCCTTCATGACACACAGCAATGCAGAGTCGCTGAGTAGAGATTGATAGCCAAGTTCTGCACACATGAGGACGGCCTCAACCGGGATCTTGGGTTCATGTCACACTATCTGTAACCCCTACGACTTGCCTGGACTTGCAAAATCTCACTAACTGCCCTGGCTGGAGACAATACACATCTCTTTAACATGTGCTTAACCCTCTCTCTACTCACATTGTCTGTACCTTTAAGACTTGACCTGTAAAGACTCACATTCCAATCATTATTTTGTAAATTGAATTTGTGTCTCTATATGCCCTGTTTGTGAACAGAACTCCTACTCACCTGGTGAAGGGGCAGTGCTCCTTTCCACTAGAATGCTAGTGGCTTGTGCTACCAAATAAACCTGTTGGACTTTAACCTGGTGTTGTGAGACGTCTTACTGGGTTTACTCCAGTCCAATGTCGGCATCTCCACATCCTGTAAACTAGCCAATCTTCAATCCATGCTGAAATGTTACACCATGGGTTTTATTTTTGGCAATAATCTTTGACATGACGTCTTATAAAAAACCTTCTGGTACAGTACTGTACATCCATTGTTTCCCCTTTATCCACAGCACGTGATTCCTTCAAAAAACTCCAGTGAATTGCTTAAACATGATTTTCCTTTCATGAAACTATGTTGACTCTGCCTGATTGCTTTGTTTCCAAGTATTCTGCTATAAAACATTTAATAATGACTTCTAACATTTTCCTTATGACAAATGTTGGACAGCTGGCCCGGGGCAGAGATGACCACCACCATCATACTTTGTGCTAGGTATGACTCTAAACAGTAAAGAATTTTCCTCCTGATTCCCATTGACATCAGTTTTACTGAGGCTCCTTAATGCCGTACTTATTGCTATTTAAAGACAGGGGCAATCCTTCATCTCTGGGATTCAGTTCTTTTGCCTTGTTTGGATCAATGCTGTACAGAGGGCAGGAGTAAGTGGACCTGGCAGAACCCAAACTGAGCGTTGTTGAGCAGGTTATTGGTCAATAAGCTTGATAGCACTGTTGACATCACATTCCATCACTTTGCTGATGATTGGGAATAAACTGATGGAGATGTAATTGGTAGATTATATTTGGCCTCCAATTGTGGACAGGACATAGTGTGCCATTGTTATACCTATGCTGGAGCAGCTTTGCTAAAGATGTGACTAATTCCTGAACATGAGTCCAGTATGATTCTGTGAACTTCATGACCACTACGACTAGGATGTTTTCAGGATCAATTGCCTTTGCTGTATCTAGTGTACTCAACTGTATAAAAGCAAATTGCTGCTGGAATCTGAAACCAAGAGAGGAAATGCTGGAAAATCTCAGCCGGTCTGACAGCATCTGTAAGGGGAGAAAAGAACTGATATTTCAACTCCAGATGACCCTTTGTCAAAGCTCAGACAAAGTTTTGACATGCCGGTGAGTATGGCTGCAAAGCACTCTGGTGCAGTTCTGGAAGGACACTCTAATCTCACAGTGCACTGGGAGACATCCTCCCTCACCCCTCCTCGTCAATGGCATGTACCCAACCGGCACTGCCAGGATGCCAGATGGGCACTGTCTGGCTGGCCATCCCCCGATCACCTGGATGTTTCAATGGCCTCTGAGCCCTTCTCATGGCTGTTGTGCCTGGTTTCCGATAGTGGAGACCAGTAATAGCCACATAACAGAATACATAATATCTTCAGTGTAAAAATGGGACCTTGTTTCCACAAGAGGCGATGAGATGGCCTGTCCTCCCAAGACTGTCACAGATAAATGCATCTGCGAGTGGTAGTTTGATGAGGATAAGGTCAAGTAAGTTTTTCCTTCTTTCACGACATAGTGCAGGCCCTGAGACATATTTGAGGATTTATTCAGGTCAGTCAGTCATGCACCCAAGCCACTCTTGCTGATGAACATTGAATCCCACATCCAAAGTATCTTCTATGGCCTTGCTATCTTCTATGGCCTTGTGTTTATTCCAAAATTTCCCCAATTCCTGTTTAATAATTTCAATGAGGTTTTCCTCAGCAGAATTACTGGTGGGAAGAATTTCACCTCTGCATGGAATTGATATTTAAACATACAAAAGTTTAACAAAAAATTATTTTTAAATCAGTACTGACAGAAATATTGGCCATGCCTAACTATTGGCTACACTTCAAGCTTGAATCTTCCCCTAAAGAGAAAAATATTGCATCATCCCAATTCATTTTTCTTTCTACAAGTTAATATGATCCCCTAGGCTTTGACTTGTGTGTATTTTTCTCCTCCTTCTGTATTGCTCTTTCTGATTATCATTTTTGCACTGTCCTTTCAGTCTCCAAGCTTATTTATCAGTCTTGGTTCAATGACAGGTATCAGCATGTGCTTACTATTACTGCAATTATAGCTTTATAGTCCCTGTAATGCTATTGTCCTTGGATTTCAATTCCCGGAAGCAACTGAGAACCATTAAAATCTCCACTCAGCTAAATGTTGAAGCAAATAATGTCTTTCCATAACTTGGACTCTGTGTGAAGGTAATTTGGAGAATTTTACTGTTATTTGCTTCCAACAGGTTCTTTGTTCAATGGCCTTACTTGTGTAAGACATTTATTAACGAAATCCTATTGTGAAACCAGCAGAGGACTTGTCTGTACTGTTTTCATTAATGGGTTCATGACTCATCTTCTCCTTGGGGATGAGCTTTTCAAAAAGCGTTGTGAGCTAAATGTATCAGTGAAAAACCACAACTTTGGATATCCATAGAGATATTGATTTTATTAATATCTGATGAAGTGAACAGGAACTTGTATAGCCAAGATAAAAAAAACTTTGCGCAGTATTTCAAAATTCATGATTCCTAATGAGGTATTGTTAACAAAATATTTGTGGCTTTAGACTGAGTGGTCATGTAAGAATGTGATGACACAGCTATAAAGCAAACATGTGGCGGTAGAGTGGGGATTATCCCTGAATTGTGGGCAGAACAGAAATTTGAATCTAGTTGTTGAACTCAGGAAAGAACTACCATTGTTGGAAGTACTTGTTGGCAGTGATTAAGGGAGACCCACAACATTCCACATGGTGTCAATAGTTGGCAATATGACACAAGAGCTGTACCACATTGACCAACTCAAAAATATTACAGGTAAAGGCGTTGAGAAGTTACAGAAGGAGTGGTGTATTAATTGCAGTGCTACGCTTTCTGGCAAGTCAAAAAAGGTAAAGGCTTTTACCCTATTAAACCTCATGGGGCTGTCGAGAAATTTGAGCCATTTGTTTTCCAGACAGAACAGGAAAAAGTAGACCCAAGATAACCCTGAAAGTGTTCAAGAAATATAATCCTTGATGAACATGTGTTCAATTCAACAAACCAAAGAGAAGATGAGTCAATACAATCCTACATGGCCACCCAAAAAATAATGGCAAAGAAATGTGTGTTCGGATCCCTCACAAAAGACCTAACCGTGGATTGAGTAGTTTGTGGAATACATAGCAATTTAGCCCGCAAGCGAGGGAAAGACCTAATGTTACATGCAGCAATCAATATCTGTATGTTAAATGACCAATCACAGAATTGAAGTAGAGATTTTAGGTGGGAAACAGAGATATTCACAGTACCTGCCCTGCAGCAACTGTAGTGGCCAGCATCTGCCAAACAGGACAGCTTATTTTGCATATGGTAAAAGATGCAATAAATGTGGGAAATTGAACCAATTTGCTAAGTGCAGCAGATCCAAACCATAGCAACACTCCTCTGCCATTAGCAACATTAGGTTGGCCCTGCAGGGGTAAGAGCATCAGTAAAATGAATAAATTGGAATTCAACTAAAGCAATTAAACTACAAAGCCTTCAACAATACTCTATTGCAATAGTGTCAACAATATCATTGGAAAGGGGGAGATCTTCACCACCCCCAACATAATTAGCAGTAACGCCAGACTTAAAGTCAAGATTGACATTGGAGCAATGGGTAATGTACTAACCAGCTAAAGGTTATGATAAATAGATGCAGCATCAGATCCCAGCATCCTGTTGCACCATGCAGCTCATGAGAGGCAAACAATCCACAGCAAAGGTGTTGTAACCCTTCAGTACACGCAGGGAAATTTGATGATCTATATAGTTAACCAGACATAAAGCCACTACTAGGGATAAGGGACAGCATTGCATTGGGGATCATTTAACTTGGTGCGAAAGTGCATGCTCTGCACCTCCAAGACCCAGAGGTCACATTTTATGGTGTGGTTAGGATATTTTGTTGCCTATTATCAAATAACTGGCCAATATTACTGCCTGTCCTGACTAAGTAGCAGCTCTTTTGCTTCTGAATCAGATGGCTGTGTATTTGAGGCCCATTGTAAAGATAACCATATTGGCTAATACTTCATTATAGATCATTTTCAATCCTTCAATGTGCAATGATTCCATCATGTGAGGGCCTAAGATGTAGTGCTCTGAAGTTCTGAGGAATTCTGTGATTCATCCCCTCTTCCCTTAGTTAGATCCACTTCTTTTTGTCTTTACTTTATTATCCAATCCTTGGTTTCTGAGCTCACCTCTCCACCCTAACTATTTTGTACTTATCTAATTGTTGACCTTCTATTTGGTCATAACATCTTCTCACCCACCAATCATGACCGCACTAACTTCTACCCTCCCCCTCCCATTGAAAAATCTCATAGTTCTATTTAAATTCCATTGTGGCCTTATCCTTCCCTATTTCAATAATCTTCTCCCTTGAACTCCTCTCCCAGTGCCCCAACATCAGCAGGTATTCTTCAGTTGCCTCAGCCATTTGCTCTGGAATTCTTTCCCTAAAGCTCTCTGCCTCTCCACTCAGTCTTTTCCCAAAAGCACACCTCTTTCACCAAGTTTTAAGTCACCTCTCCTAATAGAGATTTCTTTGGTAAGACATCTGTTTCCATTTGATTGCACCTTTATGAATCACCTTGGGATGTTTTTCTATGTTCAGGGCTCTATATGACTGCTAGTTATTATTGTTACTGATTGTTTTTCATTCCATCCTTCATTGCTTTGTCTTTAAGTGATATCTTTCTGTTCATCTGTCCAATTTTTGTGTCACTTCGATGTTTCATGGAATCATAGAATTCCTACAGTGCAGAAGGAGGCCATTTGGCCCATCAAGCCTGCACCAACAACAAATCCACCCCCTGCCCTATCCCCGTAACCCCATGTACTCACCTTCCTTGCCCCCTGATACTAAGGGGCAATTTAGCATGGCCAATCCACCTAACCTGCGCATCATTGGAGTGTGGGAGGAAACCAGAGCACCCGGAAGAAACCCATGCAGACATGGGGAGAATATGCAAACCCCACACAGACAGTCACCCGAAGCCGCAATTGAACCCAGGTCCCTGACACTGTGAGGCAGCAGTGCTAACCACTGTGCCACTCACTAAACCCGGGCAATAGGATCCTTAGTATCCATCACAATATTCCAAGAATAGATTTTATTCATGAATCTCTTCTGTTAAAATTCAATGACTTATTTTTCTAAATTGTGCAATGTTTACGTGGGAAGTAGTGATTGAACTGGTGACAGGAGAGCCCTAAAAGAAGACTTAAAAATAGTATATGGTGCTTTTTATCAGTGTTGATTTTTAGAAGTGCATTTTTGGAAAAAAAAGTACTGAGTCACATTGTGCGCACTAGTAAGTGGAAGAGATTGAAGTACGGTCAGAAACCTCTTAAGCAGACAGAATCTACATGTTGATTTTCATTGATGCAATTCTGCAGGAACTATACAGAATCCATCGCAGGCTGCCTCCTATTCAACATCCAATTACTCAAAACTGTATTCAATTATCTCAAGGAGGTAGAGAAAAAAAATTACACAATAGTTATTTGATTTGCAACTCCTTTTTGTTAGCTATGATAGGCAGGAAGTCAGTGTGGTTTTAATTTCTAAGAAAATGCCACTATCAAAAGTGCACATAGCAGACACAGCATTATTTTTAGCATGCACCTCAAAGCTTGCTTTAATGTTTTACAAATGTTGTAAGAGCTGGATATATTCTTCGTAGCAAGAGGGTGAAAGGTTATCAAGGTATGTGGGAATATGGAATCATAGAGTCCTGCAGAGCAGAAGGAGATCATTCAGCACAGATGGCCAAAAACAATTTAACTAAATGGAGAAAGACTGCAGAAAGCTACAGCTCAGAGGGATTTGGTGGTCTTGATGCATAAATCACTAAAAAAAGCCCATCCAGGCCCTATGCATTTACCATAGCCAGTCCCCCTAACACTAAGGGTCAATTTAGCATAGCCAATCCACCTAACCCGCACATCTTTGGAGTGTGGGAGAAAACTGGAGCACCCAGAGGAAAACCACACAGACACAGGGAGAATGTGTAAACTCCACACAGACAGTAATCTAACCTGGGTTAGAAATGCAGAGGGAAGAGAAATGCAGAGGGACTTGGGAGTGCAAGTGCACAGGTCTCTGAAGGTGGCGACCCAGGTGGAGAAGGTTGCAAAGAAAGCTTATGGAATGCTAGCCTTTATAGGAAGGGGTATAGAGTATAAGAGCTGGCGCCTAATGGTTCAGTTGTATAGAACTTTGGTTAGGCCGCATTTGGAGTACTGCATCCAGTTCTGGTCACCTTTCTACCGGAAGGACGTGGAGACCCTGGAGAGAGTGCAGAGGAGGTTTACCAGGAAGCTGCCTGGTATGGAAGGACTGGGATATGAGGAAAGATTGGGTAAACTGGGGCTTTTCTCCTTAGAAAGACGGAGATTGAGGGAGGATCTGATAGAGGTGTATAAAATAATGAAAGGTATAGATAGAGTCAACAGTGGCAGGCTTTTTCCTAGATTGGAGACAAATATCACAAGGGATCACGAGCTAAGGGTGAGGGGGGAGAAGTATAATATGGATACTAGAGGGAGGTTTTTCACACAGGGTCGTGGGGGTATGGAATGCGCTACCAAGTAATGTGGTTGAGGCATGCACGCTGGACTTGTTTAAGGTTTACTTCGATAGGCACATGAGTGACACAGGGATGGAGGTTTATAGGCGACAGTTTTAAAAAGGGTCAGAGCCTCGGGACGATACCGGAAATGTAATACTACATGTTAATGTTTTGTCTCTTTTAATCCACAGGTGTGTCGGTCCACCTTGTTGTCAAACGAGGGGCATGCACACGGTGGGTCGTGCGTGGGCTGCTCTTGGATGTTTCGAGAGTGGCCTAGTACTTTGCGTTGTGTTGTGTGCTTAAACCTGGGCCAGCAGATGGGCACCACAACAGCTCAGTGACTATCACTGCTAGCTGTGCAGATACATGGATTTGGGCCGGTGTCTGCGGGAGTTTGCGCATTCTCCCTGTGGTTGCGTGGGTTTCCTCCAGGTGCTCCGGTTTCCTCCCACACCCCAAAGATGTGCTTTTAGGCTGATTGGTGTACCAAATTGACCCTACGCTATTCTCCCCTGAATCTGGTTACAATAGGGGTACCATTAGCATACGCACAGGGCAAGGTAGGTGTAGAAAAATGCTTTGTTAAGATGGCGGCGTGGGCTCGTTGGGCCAAAGGGCCTGTTTCCCGTGCTGGGTTGTTCTTTGTTCTTTGTTCTTTGGGTCCCTGGCGCTGTGAGGCAGCAGTGCTAACCATTGTGCCACAGTATCACCCAAAGTTAGAGTTCAGGTGGAGTTCAGGTTGCAATTAGATCAGCCATGATCTTACTGAATGTTGGAACAGGCTTGAGGGACTGAGTGGCCTACTCCTGCTCCTGACTTAGATGGATGTATTGGCTTTGTAGACCATAAGATGTAGGAGTAAATGTAGGTCGTTCAGCACAACATGTCAGCTCCGCCATTCAATTAGATCATGACTGATCTGATATGATAATCCTCAACACCACTTTCCCATTCTATCTCCATAATCTTTGATTTCCTTACTAATTAAAAATCTGCCTATCTCAGCCTTGAACGTAGCTAACAACCCAGTCTCTTCAGCTCTCTGCAATAAAGGATTCCATAGATTCACTTCCCTCTGAGAGAAGAAATTCCTCCTTATCTTTGACTTAAATGGATGACCCCTTACTCCGAGATTGTTCCCTCTGGTTCTAGACTCTCCCAAAACATCCTCTCATCAGCTACCCTGTCAAGCCCCCAGAGAATTCTACATGTCTCGATAAGGTCACCTCTCATTCTTCTAAACTCCAATGAGTACAGGCCCAACCTACTCAATCTGTCCTCATAAGAAAATCTCTCCATACCCAGGATCAATCTTGTGAACTTCTCTGGATTGCCTCAAACGCCAATATATCTTTCCTTAGATAAGAGGACCAAAACTGTTCACAGTATTTGGGCATGGTCTAACTAGTATCTTGTATAATTTTAGCAAGACTTCCCTATTTTTATGCTCCATTTCCTTTGAAATGAAGGCCAATATTTCATTTGTCTTCCCTGTTAACCGCTGAACATGCATGCTTTTTTTGTGATTTATACATCAGGACCACCAAATCCCTCTGAGCTGTAGCTTTCTGCAGTCTTTCTCCATTTAGGTGAAATTGTTTTTGGCCATCTGTGCCTGTCGAAAACAACCACCCAACTATTTTAATCCCGTTTCCCCGCACTTGCTCAATAGCCTTGTATGCTTTGGCATTGCAAGTGCACATCTAAATACTTCTTAACTGTTACAAGGGTCTTTGCCTCCACCAGTCTTTCAGTCAGTGAGTTCCAAACTCCCACCACCCTTAAACGATCTGCACCTTACTTAAATCTATGCCCCCTGGTCATTGATCTATCCAACAGGGGCAAAGATTCTTCCTGTCTATCTTCATAATTTTATACATCTTAGTCATTTCCCCACTCAGTCTCCTCCACTCCAAGGAAAGCAACCCCAGTCTCTCCAATCTCTCTTCATCACTTAAACTCTCCAATCCTGGCAATCTGCACCCTAAGAAGTCTCACAACACCAAGTTAAAGTCCAACCAATTTATTTGATAGTAATCCCACAAGCTTTCTGAAATGGTGTTCTTTCGTCAGGTGTGTTCCTTCGTCAGAACCTTCCACACATCTGCCAAAGGAACTCTTTCTGTTGTTTTGAGCCCTAACACCTGCCATGAGCCTCCTTTTTACTCTTTATCCAATGCCGTATATTTCTCAATATCCTGGTTTCACTGTATTTGTTTGTCCCATCATTTTTCTTTATTGTAACATGTTGGCACTGTATTCTCCCTGTTTCCTTCTAAAATGCATCCCTCTGTTCTATCACAGATTTACCTAGAAGTGACTGTTCCCAGTCTACACTGGCCAAATCACATCTTGCCCTATTAAAATCAGCCTTTCCCCAATTTAAAACTTTGATTTCCATCTCATCCTTGTCCTTTTCCATCATAACCTTGGTTGTAACAGTTATGATTGCACTATGCAAAATGCTTCCCATTAACACTTCAACCACTTGCCTTGCTTTGTTATCTAAAATTAAGCCCTGGACTAGCCCATCTCTTGTGGGACCTTTTATATACTGGCTTAAAAAGTTCTCTGGATGCATTTTAAGAAATCCACTCCCTCTAAACCTTTCAAACTATGACTGCCTCTGTTAATATTGGGGAATTTGAATCCCGCACTATCATTACCCTATTACTTTTACACCTCTCTGAAATTTGCCTACATATCTGCTATTCTATTTCTCTCAGACTGTTAGGGGCCTTGTAGAACACTCCCAGCAATGTGATTGCTCTCTTTTGGTTTTTAAGTTTTAAGTTGACATAGAATGTTTATGTTGCAGCTGCGCATGTGGACTGCACTCAAGGGCATTGCTGCTTGCTCCCCTGTTTGTTTTTTTCCCACGGGTACTGAGTGTGAGAGTGAGCGAGTGAGCCATGAGTCAAGTCTTCAAGTGAATCGAGGCCCAGAAAAATTTGAGAACAAATGAATGCGCCAGCACAGTGAGAATGTAAAGGAGCAAGCGATAGGGATAATTGAATTGTCTGAACTTTCAAATGCTGCAAAACAGCAGTCCAAGCCTTGGAATTTTCGAGAAAATTCATACATACACTTCCACTAATTCAACTCAATTTAGCAGCGGTTCCCTGGACCCAACTGGAAAGAAAGTCCCAAGAGGGGCCAAGATTTGCTTCAGATAAGAGGGGACACTTAGGCCTCCAGCTTCTTGCTTTGCTGCTGAGCTTGAAAATCTTGAAGAACTGATTCATTTTGGTAGGAAGAATGAAGGAAGGCAACAAAAAATGAAGAGAACAATTCTAAAGGAGGTGCCGGAGCAGGATATATCACTGAAAGTGGCAGGACAGTTAGAAAAAGTGATTAATAAAACACATGGGATACTGGACTTAACAAGTAGAGGCATAGAGTACAGAAGCAAGGAAGTCATGACAATGGCTTGGCCTCAACTGGAGAGTTGTGTCCAATTCTGGATACTACCCTATTAGAAAGGGTTCAGAAAATATTCATGAAAATGGTTCCACTGATGAGGAGATCCAATTACGTGGGTAGATTAATGAAGCTGGATGTTTGGGGAGGTAATGGTGTAGTGGTATTGTCACTGAACTATTTAATCCTGGGACCAAGGTTCTGGGGAACAGGGTTCAAATCTCACCATGGGATATGTGGAAATTCAATACAAAACTTGAAATAGAAGTTCTAATGGTGACCATTGTTGATTGTTGTAAGAATCTGATTTTCTAATGTCCTTCAGGGAAGGAAATCTGCCACCCTTACCTGGTCTGGCCTATTTGTAACTCCGGATCCATAGCAATGTGGTTGACTCTTAATCAGCGCAAGGGCAATTAGAGATGGCAACAAGGTCTTACAAAGAAAAAACATCTCATTGAAGAAAAGAAGATTAAAAAGAGATTCAGTAGAGATGTTCAAAGTCATGAAGGGCCTGGTCAGAGTTGATAGGGAGAAATTGTTCCCACCAGTAAAAGAATGAGAATCAGAGGGCACCGATTTAAAGTGATTGGCAAAAGAAGCAATAGTGACACAAGGAAGGGCATTTTTAAGCAAGTGGTTGGGATTGGGCATGCATTCCCTGAGATTCTGAAGAGAAAGCATTTTCAGTGTTATAACCCAGGTCAGAAATTCCAAGGTATTTTCTAAAGCCAACCAAGACTACAAATCTGGCTCTTTGAATTTGGCTAGGGTAAGCATGAGATGTTTCACTTCAGGTATGATTCAAATGATCATAATAAATAATAAATAAAAACCAGTTTAAAATAAGTTTAAAGCACTTTGTTCTTTGTAGAACTGTTTAAAGCATTTATTTATTGTATTTACTGCTTTAAGAATTCTGAGGGAGTGGTTAGCAGGCAGTTGTGGTTCATCAGATTTAAATATCAACTGACCACAAGGTGAAGCCTTCCATTGTTTGCTGGAGCAGACGAGTGAAGGAGCAGAGAGACAGCTAAGATTTTACCTGTTAAAAACCAGTTTAAAATAAGTTTAAAGCACTTTGTTCTTTGTAGAACTGTTTAAAGCATTTATTTATTGTATTTACTGCTTTAAGAATTCTGAGGGAGTGGTTAGCAGGCAGTTGTGGACCATCAGATTTAAATCAGCGCCAGGTTTAAAAGGAGGCCTGGTGTAGACAGCGGGCAGCGGAGTGAGAGGGAAGCAGAGTGAGCTACTAGGGCTTAATATCAAAAAGGGCTGGAAGGAAAAAAGGCCAGGTGAGTTCGTTTGAAAAACAAAAAAAAACAAAACAAAAAAAAATTTTTTCAAAACTACTACAGTAAATAATGGAGGGGCATGTGATGTGTGGTTTCTGTATGATGTGGGAACTGGTGGACCCTAGGGTTCATCCCAGTGACCATGTCTGCAGTAAGTGCAGGTTGCTGGAGGAGCTCCAGCTCAGGGTAAATGAGCTGGCCTCTGAGCTACAGACACTGAGGCTCATCAAGGGGAGAGAGAGTGCCATTGTCAATGGGGTGCAAGTGACATCCACCCCCCCTAGACTGGCTAACTCTAAGGGTCAGGGACAAGAGGGGGGTACTGGGAAGAGGAAGGGGGGTGAGGAGCGGAGGCCTCAGCCTCTTAATCTGCATAACAGGTTTGAGGTTCTTGCTTCCAAGTTGGACGAGAACGAGGCAGGTGAGGTTGGTGAGCAAGCTGCACACAGTACAGTGCTGCAGCAGGACATAGGCAAAGAGAAAAGGAAAAGGAACGTAGTAGTTATTGGGGATAGTGGGGTGAAGGGTATTGACACTGTCCTTTGTCACAATGACAAAGTGCACAGAAGGGTGTGTTGTCTGCCTGGTGCTCGGGTACGGGATGTCGCAGCTGGGCTGCAGAGGAACCTGGAGTGGGAGGGTGAGAATCCGGTCGTTGTGGTACATGTGGGTGCCGGCGACGTAAGCAAAATGCAGACTGAGGATCTGGGGAGGGAGTATGAAAAGCTTGGAATGGAATTAAAAAGTAGAACCGACAAGGTGGTTATCTCTGGGCTACTGCCTGAACCGTGTGCAGATGGGCGTAGGGTTGACAGGATTAAGGAAGTGAATGGGTGGCTCAGGGATTCGTGTGGGAGGAATGGGTTTGAATTTATGGGGCATTGGCACCAGTATTGGGGTAGGTGGGACCTGTTCGGGAGGGATGGGGTTGGTCTGAACCGTGCTGGGACCAGAGTGCTGGCGAATCGAGTAAAGAGGATTGTAGACAGGGCTTTAAACTAATTAGGGGGGGGGAGGGTGTGAGGGTAGGTGACCTTACGAGGTCTAAAGTTAAGGAGAGTGTACATGTAAGGGAAGAAGCCGAGGATGTCCCAATAATAGAGGGAGTAGGGGGCGTGAGTATAGTTGGTGGCGTTGCGGCAAATAGGGTCCAGGTGAAGGCTGGGATGAAAGCACTTTATCTGAATGCACGAAGCATTCGGAATAAAGTGGATGAGCTGATGGCGCAGATCGACACAAATGGATATGATCTGGTGGCCATTACAGAGACGTGGCTGCAGGGTGACAGGGACTGGGAGCTGAATGTACAGGGCTATCAAGTGTTTAGGAAGGATAGGCAGGAGGGAAAAGGGGGGGCGTAGCTCTGCTGATTAAGGATAGCATCACGGTGGTAGCAAGGGATTATATTGGAGCCAAGGAGCAGAGGGTGGAATCATTGTGGGTGGAGATTAGGAACAGCAAAGGGAGGAAGACGCTGGTGGGTGTCGTCTATAGGCCCCCGAATAATGATCTGGAGATGGGGCGGGCTGTTAACGCGCAAATAAGTGCGGCATGCAGGAATGGGACGGCCGTAGTTATGGGGGATTTCAATCTGCATATTGATTGGTCGACCCATGTTGGACGTGGGGGGCTCGAGGAAGAGTTCTTGGAATGCTGCCGGGATAGTTTCCTCGAACAGTGTGTGTTGGAGCCAACGAGGGAGCGAGCTACCTTGGATCTGGTGCTATGTAATGAGGCGGGTAGAATTAGGGACCTTGTGGTGAAGGATCCTCTTGGGGAGAGTGATCATTGTATGGTGGAGTTTCTGGTGCAGATGGAGGAGGAGAAAGTGGGTTCCCGGACACGCGTCCTTCGTTTGAATAGAGGGAAATACGGTAGGATGAGAGAAGAATTGGCGAATGTGGACTGGGAGAGCGCGTTGGAGGGAGGGTCTGTTAAGGAGCAGTGGAGGATCTTTAAGGAGATCTTTCTTGGTGCTCAACGGAAATTTATTCCGATGGTCAAAAAGGATAGTAGGAGGAGAGGTAATAAGCCGTGGATAACAAAGGAGGTGAAGGAAAGTGTTAAACTAAAAGCGGAGGAATTTAGAGTCGCTAAGAGTAGTGGGCGAGAAGAGGATTGGGAGAGGTTTAAATGTCAACAAAGATTGACAAAGAAGTTGATAAGGAAGGGTAGGAGAAACTATGAAGCTGGGCTAGCGCTTAATATAAAAAAGGATAGCAAGAGTTTTTATAAATATATAAAAAGGAAGAGGCTGGCTAGGGTGAATGTTGGTCCTTTAGAGGATGAGAAAGGGGACCTAGTGGTAGGGGATGGGGATATGGCTAAGGTATTGAATAACTTTTTTGTTTCTGTCTTCACGGAGGAGGACGTGAATAATTTGCCGGGTGTTAGCGATAGAAAGGTGGTAGGACTGGAGGGTCTTAATGACATTACTGTTACTAGAAAGGCGGTGCTCGACAGACTGGAGGGGCTGATTGTGGACAAGTCCCCAGGACCGGATGGAATGCATCCGAGGGTTCTGAAAGAAATGGCGGAGGTGATAGTGGATGCCTTGGTGGTTATTTTCCAAACGTCGCTGGATTCTGGGGAAGTGCCGGATGATTGAACAAACTATAAACTAGGCTTGTACTCGCTAGAGTTTAGAAGAATGAGGGGAGATCTCATTGAGACGTATAAGATGATGAATGGGATGGATAGGATAGAGGTGGAGAGACTCTTCCCTCTCAAAAAAGACAGTAGGACTAGGGGGCACAGCCTCAAGATAAAGGGGAGGCGGTTTAGAACGGAGTTGAGGAGGAACTTCTTCACTCAAAGGGTGGTGAATCTCTGGAATTCTCTGCCCGTTGAAGTGGTGGAGGCTGCCTCGCTAGATATTTTTAAGAAGCGGGTTGATGGGTTTTTGATAAGAGAGGGGATTAAGGGTTATGGGGAGAGGGCGGGAAAGTGGAACTGAGCCTCAACAGATCAGCCATGATCTTATTGAATGGCGGGGCAGGCTCGAAGGGCTAGATGGCCTACTCCTGCTCCTATTTCTTATGTTCTTATGATTGGAAAACGGCTAATGTTACGCCGTTGTTTAAGAAGGGTGCCAGGCAAAAGGCGGGGAATTATAGGCCGGTTAGTTTAACATCTGTGGTAGGTAAAATGTTAGAATCTGTCATTAAGGAGGAAATTGCAAGGCATCTTGAAGGGAATTGCTTGATAGAGCAGACGCAGCACGGTTTCATTAAAGGGAAGTCGTGTCTGACAAATTTACTGGAGTTCTATGAGGATGTGTCTAGGGCGGTGGATAGAGGAGAGCCGGTGGATGTGGTCTTTCTAGATTTTCAGAAAGCGTTTGACAAAGTGCCTCACAAGAGGTTATTGCAGAAGGTCGAGGGACATGGAGTTGGGGGTAGGGTGTTAGCGTGGATAGAGGATTGGTTGTCAAATAGGAGGCAGAGAGTGGGGGTTAACGGGTGCTATTCGGATTGGCGGATGGTGACTAGTGGAGTGCCCCAGGGGTCGGTGCTGGGGCCTCAGCTTTTTACCATTTATATAGATGATCTGGAGGAGGGAACCGAGTGTAGAGTGTCGAAATTTGCTGATGACACCAAGATTGGGGGAATGGCAAACTGTGCGGAGGGTGTGGAGAGTCTGCAGAAGGATCTAGATAGGCTGGGCGAATGGGCCAGGAAATGGCAAATGGAATTTAATGTTGGCAAGTGTGAGGTGGTCCACTTTGGTAGGAAAAATGGTAGGAAGGACTATTACTTACGAGGCGAAAAACTGCAGCAGGCGACGGTGCAGAGGGACCTCGGGGTCCTTGTGCATGAGTCGCAAAAACCCAGCTTGCAGGTGCAGCAGGTGGTCAGGAAGGCGAATGGGATGCTGGCCTTCATAGCGAAGGGGATTGAATATAAAAGTAGGGAGGTCTTGCTGCAGCTGTATAGGGCATTGGTGAGGCCGCAACTGGAGTACTGTGTGCATTTTTGGGCGCCGCACCTGCGCAAAGATATTTTGGCCTTGGAGGGAGTGCAGAGGAGGTTTACTAGGCTGATACCAGAGTTGAGGGGGTTGAGCTATGAGGAGAGGCTGAATAAACTGGGCTTGTACTCGTTACAGTTTAGAAGAATGAGAGGAGATCTCACTGAGACGTATAAGATGATGAATGGGATGGATAGGATAGAGGTGGAAAGACTCTTCCCACTCAAAAAAGACAGTAGGACTAGGGGGCACAGCCTCAAGATAAAAGGGGGGCGGTTTAGAACGGAGTTGAGGAGGAACTTCTTCACTCAAAGGGTGGTGAATCTCTGGAATTCTCTGCCCGTTGAAGTGGTGGAGGCTGCCTCGCTAAATATTTTTAAGACGCGGGTTGATGGGTTTTTGATAGGAGAGGGGATTAAGGGTTATGGGGAGAGGGCGGGAAAGTGGAACTGAGCACAGACAGATCAGCCATGATCTTATTGAATGGCGGGGCAGGCTCGAGGGGCTGGATGGCCTACTCCTGCTCCTATTTCTTATGTTCTTATGTTCTTATGATCCACTGGGAAGCTTTTGTCAAACAAAGTTTAATTAAGAACGTAGTTAACACATAGAAAGAAAATTAAAAACAACTTTTACCAATTATAAACAAGAAAAAATAACCATGATACTGTATCGCACTCTACCATCTGCAGTGGTTTAACAATGTTTAGCTAGTAGAAATAGGTAAGGTTTGCAATGTCTGCAAAATAACATTCACATTTAACTATCTGTCTTTATCGAAACGCACGTTAAAGAATGAAAGACACAAACAAGTAAGGAAAACATGAGTAAATAATTTATATTAATGCCAGGAGCATGGGGAGATCAGCCATGAGGAAGGGTTATGTTTGTGATATACGCTAGGTATAAAATTCATAAGAACATAAGAAATAGGAGCAGGAGTAGGCCATCCAGCCCTTCGAGCCTGCCCCGCCATTCAATAAGATCATGGCTGATCTGTCATGGCTCAGTTCCACATTCCCGCCCTCTCCCCATAACCCTTAATCCCCTCTCTTATCAAAAACCCATCAACCCGCTTCTTAAAAATATTTAGCAAGGTAGCCTCCGCCACTTCAACGGGCAGAGAATTCCAGAGATTCACCACCCTTTGAGTAAAGAAATTCTTCCTCAACTCCGTTCTAAACCGCACCCCCCTTTATCTTGAGGCTGTGCCCCCTAGTCCTACTGTCCTTTCTGAGTGGGAAGAGTCTCTCCACCTCTATCCTATCCATCCCATTCATCATCTTATACGTCTCAATGAGATCTCCCCTCATTCTTCTAAACTCTAATGAGTACAAGCCTAGTTTATTCAGCCTCTCCTCATAGCTCAACCCCCTCAACTCCGGCATCAGCCTAGTAAACCTCCTCTGCACTCCCTCCAAGGCCAAAATATCCTTGCGTAAGTACGGCGCCCAAAACTGCACACAGTACTCCAGCTGCGGCCTCACCAGTGCCCTGTACAGCCGCAGCAAGACCTCCCTACTTTTATATTCAATCCCCCTCGCTATGAAGGCCAGCATCCCATTCACCTTCCTGACCACCTGCTGCACCTGCAAGTTGGGTTTTTGCGACTCATGCACAAGGACCCCGAGGTCCCTCTGCACCGTCGCCTGCTGCAGTTTTTCTCCACGTAAGTAATAATCCTTCCTACCATTATTCCTACCAAAGTGGACCACCTTGCACTTGCCAACATTAAATTCCATTTGCCATTTCCTGGCCCATTCGCCCAGCCTATCTAGATCCTTCTGTAGACTCTCCACACCCTCCGCACAATTTGCCGTTCCACCAATCTTGGTGTCATCAGCAAATTTCGACACCATACACTCGGTTCCCTCCTCCAGATCATCTATATAAATGGTAAATAGCTGAGGCCCCAGCACCGACCCCTGGGGCACTCCACTAGTCACCAACCGCCAATCCGAATAGCACCCATTGACCCCCACTCTCTGCCTCCTATTTGACAACCAATCCTCTATCCACGCTAACACCCTACCCCCAACTCCATGTCCCCTGACCTTCTGCAATAACCTCTTGTGAGGTACCTTGTCAAATGCCTTCTGAACCCTTTCCCTTCTTCAGTCCCCCTTTTGGTCAGAGCCGGGTCCAATTCAGAGCCAAATGTTAGCATATGGGCCTACCTCCTTTGACAGGACATCTGCCCTTCTGCTGGCATTGGCACTCAGCCAGTGTACATTGGCACTCGGTGTAATCAGGCTGTTACCGTTTTACAACAAGCATTCAATAATGCCATACAAATACAACAAACGATAACAATGACAATTAATACAATAAACCCATGCGTCAGGTTTGATCCCCATGACCCAAACCATTGCCCCAGCCATCCCAGAGGGTTATAATTATGATATAGGCTCTCTTTATCTTTTCTTTGCGACTCTTTTGATATGATCTGCCAAATGAGTTATATTCTCCAAAGCATCTGGAATATATGTACAGCATTTGGAACCAACTATAGCACATGTCCCTCCTTGGGAGGCTAGCATATAATCGAGTGCCAATCAGTTCTGTAACACAACAGTCTGAATAGTTATGACCTCTGCTGATAGCTCGGAGATGGCTGTGCTCATCTCCTCGAACCCAGCTCTAGTCTCATTTGCAATCCACTCCAAGGTCGAGGCCACATGTATAAGTTCCTGAGCTGCTTTTGCCGTCCCATAAGGTGGGTAGGCTAGCATGAAGAACCATGCTGTCTCTCGAATGGCTCGCTTAGTTCTAAGCAGGTGTATTTCGGGATGATCCCATTAGTCAGT
The DNA here is from genome assembly GCF_965287045.1 of Carcharhinus amblyrhynchos. Lineage (NCBI taxonomy): Eukaryota > Metazoa > Chordata > Chondrichthyes > Carcharhiniformes > Carcharhinidae > Carcharhinus > Carcharhinus amblyrhynchos. The sequence goes on from NC_137327.1 coordinate 76,246,251, forward strand.
GTAATGGTGAATATAGAGCTAAATAATATGCTATGTTTAGGCTAAACATATGCTAAATAACACGATCCAGCCCGATCCCATGGAAGCCAAGAGTAGGCATTGCTTCCACAGACAAAATCCATGCCATTATATGCAGTCATACTGCTCACATAAGCACAGAGGTTGATCAGGACACTGGCTGTGGGGCAATGGATTGTAATCTGTTGCACCAAAGTCCAGGCGCCACTGATGACATTAACCTGCTGAGTACAGTAGCTACGGCCAACAGGTATGGTTCCGTTTCTTAACAAGCAGATAGATCCCCTTTGTTGGTTTTTCACAACAAAGTGAAGAGGAGAGTCTGATCTATTGTAGCTAGGCTGGTAATGGTTCTTAAAGACTGATAGAGTGCACCCTCTACCTCCTAAACCCAAAACAGCATCGCTGTCGCTTACATTGAAAGTACCTTGCATAGTGGTACCTGATGGGGTTTTAAATGTCACTTTTCTTGTCCTGTCCTGGATTCCATTCTGATTCAAAATCCATTCTACCATTTCCGGAGTTGACAAAGGGATTGGGAATAAAGGACTTCCCCCCTTTCCTCCGTGCTTGGGAATGTGTGAGCAGACCCAGCACTTGCTCAAATTTGATTGTAACGCATACAAGTGAGGCATATACATGAAAGTGTTCATGTGATGGGGTCCAATTTTAATGGATTGGTGCAACGACCGCTTGGACTGGCCAAATCTCTTGTTGATGTACTCATCCCCCTGAGCCCTCTGCTGTGGCCAGGCACAAGTCCATCCCGATCCCTCAGCTAAACACCAGAAATTCCAGTTACACCAAGTTACATTGTATGGGAGATCCCAACCACCTGGCCCCTCCAACAGAGTTGGCAACATAGTACAATTAAGGAACCCCAAGCAGCGGTCCCTACGGGTTACTCCCAGGGGCCTATTCCATGTGTCAGAAGGTTATAATAGACAGAGTCATTGTTACAGAGATGTTTGTGATGCTCTGTCCCCAAGTCTACACAATTCCACCTATACTTTCCCTCTGTAACTGGCAAGGCAAGGGTTGCGAGAAGCAGCATAAGAAGCACCCTATCACTTGCTCACCTTCACTATTTGGTTTTCCCTTACCGTTTTTTGCATATCCTTCAGTTGGGCGCTTAGTTCTAAAACATATTGTCTAATCCTATCCCGTAATGGGCCTACATTTGCCTCACTGGTAATAATGGTCTCAGGCAGTTGCATAGCCCTTCCGGCCATTAGTTCATATAGTGTCAACCTGGTGATTTGATTCATAGTGGCTCTGAGTTTCTTTAATATGGCGGGCAACACCTCAGTCCATCGGAGGTCTTAAGCGTTCTATTCATATGCTCCACTATTCCTGAACTTTGAGCGTGGTAAGGTATGTGAAATTTCTGTTTTATCCCCATCAGTTGACTACCCTCCCCCTGAAGTGTGTGCCTCGATTGGAGTCTATTTGTAATGGTACTCCCTACCTTGGGATAACTTCCTCAGCTAATACTCTTGCCACCGTAGTGGCTGAACAATTTTTAGTCAGGAACACCTCTACCCAATTGGTCAATTATCACCAGCACACCCTGATGCGGTTTCATCATGGACTGGCTCATGTGGGAAGGGATGCTATGACAACCACAGGAAAGGGGTGGTGGTGGAAAGGAATGGGACAGGACATTGCACAATATTGTCATTGGTGTATAACTTGTGCCCAGTATAACCCAGGGAGGCCTGTAAAAATCAAGCAGTAGGTTCTCCCATGTGACTGAGGAAGTGGTCCTGTAAAGTCAATTTGTAGATGTTCTCAGGGACCCTTAGGGTGAGGCTGGTGCCCGATCCTGATTTTTACAGGCCTCCCTGGGTTATACTGGGCACAAGTTATACACCAATGACAATATTGTGCAATGTCCTGTCCCATTCCTTTCCACCACCACCCCTTTCCTGTGGTTGTCATAGCATCCCTTCCCACATGAGCCAGTCCATGATGAAACCGCATCAGGGTGTGCTGGATACATTCTGGCGCTAGAACTTTATAATTTAATCTCCATACTGCCTTTTCGTCAGGTGTAGCTCCTTGAGCTTTCCACCTTGCGCTTTCTTCTTCAGGTGTGTCAGCATGTAGCTATGAGATGTCTGTTGGGGGTTCACCTGTAACCAAGGAGGCTGACACAGCTTGCACTTCTCCTGTTTCTAAAGCTGATTGTGCTACTTTGTCGGCTGCCTGGTTTCCCTTAAAAATATACCATTCAGGGCTTTGCTTATCTGGTTCCCTTTCGTGTGCCTTTACATTCAATACTTTACATTCAATACCATGGCCTCCAATGGGAGCTCACTGGCATCCAATAAGGCTTCGATTATTTGTCCATGCTTGACGGGAATGCCCCCCGTTGTAACAAATCCCCTTCTTCCCCAAAAGTCATACAGTCATGCACAATTTCAAATACATATCTACTATTGCTGTAAATATTGACCCTTCTCCTCACCGCCTCAGTAAATCCTGGGTCAAGACCACTAGTTCTGCCACTTGTGCTGACATTACCTTCCTCTACCCTTCCTGCTCGGACCACATGTAAGATCGCATTTCCCACTGCTCATCCCATTTGCAGTGACCCGTCTACATACTTTCATGACCCATCATCAAATAGGGTCTCCTCCGGTGCCTCCAAGGGCACATCCTTTATTCTATTTTCCCCTATCTCCTCATCTATGTTTCCGCACGTGTGTGGTTTCCCTTCACCTAACATTCCTTCGGCGGGGTTCTCTCTCATGTCTTGTACAATGGTGATGGACTTAATGGGGGGAAGAAGTACTGCCTCCCACTTCTCATATTTGAGACATATTGTAATTTTCCTGTATTTAACACTTCCACCAAGGTATGTTTGGTGTGCAAGATTATATTTCCCTTCATTATGATGGGCTTGCTGACGTTTCCTGTCCATGCTGCACAATTCAGTCCGGTTATACATCTGGATAACCCGGTTACTACGGGGCCCTCCGCTGTGGAATAATAACCCAACGGCCGCTGTTTGTCCCCATGGGTTTGGGTTACTACTGCCGAATAGAACCCTCCTTCATTGTTACAATAGATATGAAAATCCTTATTAGCGTCTGGTAACCCAGGTCCTGGGGCTGACATTAATCCTGCTTTTAGTTTACTATATGCCTTTTCCTGTTCTGATCCCTTCTCCACAGCTTCTAGAGCGGATTTCCCCCCCTTTTAATAGCCTTTGGATTAGCTCAACTAATTTGGCATATTCTGATATGAAGTTGCAGCTGTAATTAAACAATCCCAAAACTTTCCTTATCCCTCGGACAGTTATTGACCTTGGCATTTGTTGTATTGCTGTTTTCCTTCTACAGGCATTTCCTTGGTCCCTTTGGATATTAAATGTCCCAAATACAATACCTATTAGTTTTCCTATTTAGGTATACTATTAGTTTACCTAGTTTTCCTATTAGGGCTTTTTTTGGGTTTGCCTTCAACCCTTGAACTTCTAAGTGCTTCAAGACTGAGTATAGTGCCATCTGATGTTCTGCTTTAGTTTCAGAGGCTATCAAAAATGTCATCTACGTACTGTAAAATTGTTGTCCTTTTTGGGAGTTCCACTTGTTTCGGTATCTTATTCATTGCCCAGTGAAATATGGCCGGACTGATATGGAATCCCTGAGGGAGCCTATTCCACATATACTGCTTATCACCTACTGTGAAAGCAAATTTACCCTGTGAATTAAAATCCAAAGGGATGGACCAAAACCCATTGGCAATGTCTAATACTGTAAAAATCTCATGGGATGGTGACAATCCGTTTAGGATGGTGGAGGGGCTGGCCACGATGGGATGTAGTTTAGGAGTTACTTTATTTAAACCCGTATAATCAATGATTAATCGGTAACTCCCATCCAGTTTGGACACCGGCCAAGTCAGGGAGTTGGTGGTACTGGTGGTCTCCGGCAGGATCCCTTTTTCCACCAATCCCTTCACAACTCCCTCAACCGCTTTCTTGGCTTCGGGCTTAATCGGATATTGTTGGTGAGGTTTATGCTCTGAACCTTCCACTATTATGGGGTCAATTTTAATTAACTTAGTATCTAGTTTAGTTTTTGCCCATATCCCTGGAACTGAGGCACAAATGGCGCCAAATCTGTTACCTTCTAACTGCCAGTCGCGTCCTATTGCAGATGAGGCATGGACGATTCCTAAATGGTTTACATATGTTCCTACCCTGTCTTTTCTCCTGTCTGGGCGGGGCCAAATCAATTTGCCCTTCCCACAACCTATTAAGACTTCATATTCCTTCATCAGGTCAGCTCCCATAATAGTTCCTTCATTATTTTTACACACATAAAATTGCATAGGTATATACAAATCATTAATTTCTACTAGGGTGGTTTTGCTTAAGTAGGCAGGGGTCTTCTGTCCATTAATTGCTCTTACATTGATCATTTTATTAGTGGTGGGTAAGGGTAGGTCAGTGATAGATATGGAGGCTCCCGTGTCCACCAGCATTTCACATTGTTGGCCCCCTACTAGTGCAGACATGTGGATTCTACCCTCCTTCTTACCCAAACTGGCAGGGGCTGCCCCTTGTCAGTTTACCCCTTTCATGATGATGGGGGAAGGCTGACCAGGTCATCCGTGTTTGCTCCAAGATGTAGCCTCTGCGTGGCCACCCTTATTGCAAAATTGGCATGTAAGCATTTTCCTCTTACCCCACTTTGGGGCCCTGCAGTCCCAGGCGAAATGTCCTGGCTTCCCACAATTACGACAAGTCCCCTTAGGCTTGTTCCGTTAGTCAAGGCTATGTGCTCCTGCTTTATTCTTGGGTATTGTTTATCATCTGGTCCGTCCTTAATCCCAGAAGTCCATTCCACTACTTCATCATAGTTCTGCATACTAAGAACTCCCATTTTAAGGATTTTTTGATGAGAGGGCGACAGCCCATCTTTAAATGCTTGTATAAAAGGCTCTATCTGTTCAGGCAGTTTCGGGCATTCCTGAACATTTTTGGTATGCTTTAAAGAGTCGCTCCCCAAATTCAGAGGCTCCATCACCCCTTTGTTGTTCAATATTGGTAATTCTGGACCAGTTGGTTGGTGCGTTGCCCAAGACTCGTTGGACTTCCACCTTAAACCGATTAAATGGTTCCACCATTGCATCGATCTTGGCATTTATCTCTATCACGTATATCCACTTTCCGCCTTGGTAATCCAACCAAGCTTGGTTGACGGCATTATTCTGGCCTGCTCCATCACTCGTTAGTCTCCACTTGTCCTGTGGGCAAGCAGCCCGTACCAACTGGTGTATATCCCACAAGTGTAACTGGTTTCCAACCCAAATGATGTCCAGTTCTGCCCAAAAAAATTTGCTGCTGTTACTCTGGGGCTGGAGCCTTCTTAGGGATGCCAAAACTTGTTGTCTTTTTCCTGGGGTAAAGGGTTTGTTTCAGGTAGTGGGATTCTGTAATGTCCCGCCCTGAGTTATGGGAGTGAGATCATCGATCTCTTCCTCAGTGGGGACAAAGTCTCCTACGGGTGCCATGGGTTTTATGGCCAATCCACAGGGAGGCAAGGATCCCCAGCCAGGGTCCTCTAAAATTTGGCCTCTCTTTTCTAGTTCTTTATTGCGTGATTCCAACCTTTTGATTTTTGCTTTGTCATCAGCTCATTTCTTAAATGAGACTGAGACTTGTTCAATTAATCCGGCTGATTGGTGAACTCAGACAACTCCAATTTTCTTAGTTCTTTCTTTTCTTTTTCCAACCATTTCCATTGTTGGTCTAACGGGTGAGATGAGTCCCATCCCCCTTTTCTCATCTGTTTAATGACTCTGTCCCTCTTAGTCACATATTCGTTTATCAGGGATCCTGGAGGTCCCCACTGTCCTTGTGATCCCCCCATAATACAGATAAGTTTATACTCACCACCTGGAGTCTTCTATTCTCCCTTCTCACTCTCCCGCTTCTAGGCTGCTCTTATCAGAGTCTGGTGATACCTGTCAGGGATGATCAGATCCCTCTGTACCACCGCTTACATTGGTAGGCTTACACAGTCAATCTTACACTATTAAGCTGGCTTTTACTTCTACTCCGGCAATAACTCAGACAGTCTCTTTCTTATTCACGTCTGAACATCGCACTCCAGGCATCTCTTTCTTCAGACTCCACATTCACTTCAAAATCCTGACCTTCATGTGGGAGGCTAACCCTCTTAACAACTGGTCTAAGGCTGGGCGTTAAAGACAAATGTCTCCTTGTCTCTTTCACTCTCACAGTCTCTCATCGCAGACTCTCATCACAAATAATCTCACACTGTAGTTTGACTCATCCTGTTAAGTTCAGTATTCTATTCCAGTGCCCCGGTTGTGGCCACTTAAGCGGGCCCGCAAACAGAATCCCAGGTTTCAGCACCAAATTGATATAAGTGAAAAAACACCTCTGAGACTGTTAGTGAGTCAGAGTATACTGGTTTTATTACAAAGGCTTTTGGGAGAGATCTGGCACCTAACAGCGGTTTACCAGGCTTCTCACTGAACACAAGTAAGTGTGGGTATTTATACATCGTGGTTCCCAGCACCAGTCACAACGCAAACTCTGGTATCAGTCAAGACCCACAACGCTTCCAATTCCAGTCATGACGCAGCCCCTGACTTCAGCCAGGACTCACAGTTCGTCTGGCAGCTTCAGTCACAATGCAGTCATCGGTACAGTCACGACCCACAGCTTTTTCGACAGCTTTGGCAGCTTCTTCATTGAAGTAACTTGTGTGGTCGTGGCTTCCCAGCAGGAGTCCTCCTGTCAAATAACTGTTATTGCACTCTACCATCTGCAGTTGTTTAACTATGTTCAACTAGTACAAACAGATAAGATTTGCAATGTCTGCAAAATAACATTCACGTTTAACTATCTGTCTCTATGGAAATGAAAGTTAAAGAATGAACAAGTAAGGAAAACATGAATAAATAGTTTACATTGCTGCCAGGAGCAGTATAAGCCTGGGGAGATCAGCCATGAGGGAGGGTTATGTTTGTGATATATGCTAGTACAAAATTCATTAAATTCATAACCCTTTCCCTTCTTCAGGCACCCAGATACAATGCCATAATGTCTGCTTCTCTATGGAATATGGAGTTCAATCTCCAGATGCATATTTAATGAGATTATAGCTGGAAAATATGGTGTGGTTTCTCAACAGCATCCACAGTGGGAAACACTCCCCGTTCCCATCCCTGCCACAGGACTGAGTTTCAGATGGGACAATTCCATGCAGTGATTCTGTAACTTCCAACTCAGACGCTGAGAGACATATTGCTGGCGGCGACCAATAAAGTGGCTATTTCCAGGACCATTGCTGCTAGCCTGTCTCTCCCCCTGCGCCCCCTCCAACCCCTCCCCCAAAGGCCTGCTCGTTCAGCAGCGCCTTCAGTATTGGTGGCTACTGTTAAGGCTGAGCTGCAGGAGAGGGTGTCTGAATAACTGAGCACATTCAAAGTGAGGTAAATGGAGTTACAGCATGTCAGGACCAGATAGGCAGGCTCCCATGATTGGGAGCAGTTGGGGGATTGTTCTTTAAGTACCAACAATGCCATTGCCGCTGGGTTTTCTGGGCCATCAACTGTTTAAAGAGGAGGGCCAATCCACAGCTCACTGTGTGTTTTCACTGGACATGTGGTAGCAGGCCCTCCCAACATTGGCACAATGCTCATGGAACTAGGAGGTGGCGCTTAATTGACCATTTAACTGGTTCAATTTGCCTCCTGGAGAGTGGCCAATCTGCCATTTTTGCAGCTGCTCACAAAAAGATATGGCTGTGAGATTATATTGGGCACCCTGCCAATACGTTCCAATACCATTCTGCCAATACATTACAATACCATTCTGCCATTACATCCCAATGCCATTCTGCCAATACATTCCAATGCCATTCTGCCAATACATTCCAATACCATTCTGCCAATACATTCCAATGTCATTCTGCCAATACATTCCAATACCATTCTGCCAATACATTACACTGCCATTCTGCCAATACATTCCAATGCCATTCTGCCAATACATTCCAATGCCATTCTGCCAATACATTACACTGCCATTCTGCCAATACATTACAATACCATTCTGCCAATACATTCCAATGCCATTCTGCCAATACATTACAATACCATTCTCCTAATACATCCCATTGCCATTCTGCCAATACATTACAATACCATTCTGCCAATACATTCCAATGCCATTCTGCCATTACATCCCAATACCATTCTGCCAATGCATTCCAATACCATTTGGCCAATACATTCCAAATCCATTCTGTCAATGCATTCCAATATCATCCTGCCAATGCATTCCAATGCCATTCTGCCAATACATTCCAATGCCATTCTGCCATTACATCCCAATACCATTCTGCCAATGCATTCCAATGCCATTCTTCCAATACATTCCAATGCCATTCTGCCAATGCATTCCAATGCCATTCTGCCAATGCATTCCAATACCATTCTGCCAATACATTCCAATGCCATTCTGTCAATACATTACAATGTCATTCTGCCAATACGTTACACTACCATTCTGCCAATACATTACACTGCCATTCTGCCAATGCATTCCAATGCCATTCTGCCAATACATTCCAATACCATTCTGACAATACATTCCAATGCCATTCTGCCAATACATTCCAATGCCATTCTGTCAATGCATTCCAATACCATTCTGCCAATACATTACATTACCATTCTGCCAATAGATTCCAATGCCATTCTGCCAATACATTACACTACCATTGTGCCAATAGATTCCAATACCATTTTGCCAATACATTCCCATGCCATTCTGCCAATACATTACACTACCATTCTGCCAATATATTACAATACCATTCTGCCAATACATTCCAATACCATTCTGCCAATACATTCTAATGCCATTCTGCCAACACATTCCAATGCCATTCTGCCAATACATTCCAATACCATTCTGTCAATACATTCCAATATCATTCTGCCAATACATTATAATACCATTCTGCCAATACACTACACTGCCATTCTGCCAATACATTCCAATACCATTCTGCCAATAGATTCCAATGTCATTCTGCCAATACATTCCAATGCCATTCTGCCAATACATTCCAATATCATCCTGCCAATGCATTCCAATACCATTCTGCCAATACATTACATTACCATTCTGCCAATAGATTCCAATGCCATTCTGCCAATACATTCCAATACCATTCTGCCAATACATTCTAATGCCATTCTGCCAACACATTACAATGCCATTCTGCCAATACATTACAATACCATTCTGCCAATACATTACACTACCATTCTGCCAATACATTCCAATACCATTCTGCCAATACATTCCAATGCCATTCTGTCAATACATTCCAATATCATCCTGCCAATGCATTCCAATACCATTCTGCCAATACATAAGAACATAAGAACATAAGAAATAGGAGCAGGAGTAGGCCATCTAGCCCTTCGAGCCTGCCCCGCCATTCAATAAGATCATGGCTGATCTGTGGTAGCTCAGTTCCACTTTCCCGCCCTCTCCCCATAACCCTTAATCCCCTCTCTTATCAAGAACCCATCAACCCGCTTCTTAAAAATATTTAGCGAGGCAGCCTCCACCACTTCAACGGGCAGAGAATTCCAGAGATTCACCACCCTTTGAGTGAAGAAGTTCCTCCTCAACTCCGTTCTAAACCGCCTCCCCTTTATCTTGAGGCTGTGCCCCCTAGTCCTACTGTCTTTTTTGAGCGGGAAGAGTCTCTCCACCTCTATCCTATCCATCCCATTCATCATCTTATACGTCTCAATGAGATCTCCCCTCATTCTTCTAAACTCTAACGAGTACAAGCCCAGTTTATTCAGCCTCTCCTCATAGCTCAACCCCCTCAACTCCGGTATCAGCCTAGTAAACCTCCTCTGCACTCCCTCCAGGGCCAAAATATCCTTGCGCAGGTACATTACATTACCATTCTGCCAATAGATTCCAATGCCATTCTGCCAATACACTACAATACCATTCTGCCAATACATTAAACTACCATTCTGCCAATGCATTCCAATACCATTCTGCCAGTACATTCCAACACCATTTTGCCAATACATTACACTACCATTCTGCAAATACATTCCAATACCATTTGCCAATACATTACACTACCATTCTGCCAATACATTCCAATGCCATTCTGCCAATACATTACGCTACCATTCTGCCAATACATTCCAATGCCATTCTGCCAATACATTACACTACCATTCTGCCAATACGTTCTAATGCCATTCTGCCAATACATTCCAATACATTCTGCTTTCCACCTCATCACCAATGGGCTGGTAAAATTCTGGCCAACTGAATTTCACTTTTTGGACAGATCCATTAATTAAATCCTAGCAGCACGTATAAGAACATAAGAAATAGGAGCAGGAGTAGGCCATCTAGCCCTTCAAGCCTGCCCCGCCATTCAATAAGATCATGGCTGATCTGTCGTGGCTCAGTTCCACATTCCCGCCCTCTCCCCATAACCCTTAATCCCCTCGCTTATCAAAAACCCATCAACCCGCGTCTTAAAAATATTTAGCGAGGTAGCCTCCACCACTTCAACGGGCAGAGAATTCCAGAGATTCACCACCCTTTGAGTGAAGAAATTCCTCCTCAACTCCGTTCTAAACTGCCCCCTCTTTATCTTGAGGCTGTGCCCCCTAGTCCTACTGTCCTTTCTGAGCGGGAAGAGTCTCTCCACCTCTATCCTATCCATCCCATTCATCATCTTATATGTCTCAATGAGATCTCCCCTCATTCTTCTAAACTCTAATGAGTACAAGCCTAGTTTATTCAGCCTCTCCTCATAGCTCAACCACAAAGGGTTGAGCAGAAATTTCCATACAATAACAAATATGTACAATCAGTTAAATCTGACATTTCAAATTTTGTAGTAATAATGAAATAATCTATAATGCTACATTGATAGTATCCATGGTGATTTTATTTTTGTGCATGTGTTGTTAGAGTAGAGTGCCTCCACTGAAATATATATGACTTGCATTCAATTATTTCCCTCATCAACAATTCTTTAATTACTGCAATATTTTAGTTGTGTGTTCAGTCTTGAAAAGCAGCCACTGCATAATACGTAGCTGAGGGGAGATTCAAAGAGGGATTATTGTTACTTATCATAATTGAGTTGAAGATTATCTGAATTGAGTAATGTGTAAAGGCTGAAGCACACACACAGTGGCCTTAATTTGAAACTAATGCAAGGATCCTATTATGATATGATATTTAATTTATAATTGGATCCGAATGCAAGCCATATAAATGAAAAAGCCAAAAATGACTTGCCCAGTGAAATCTATGAGTTATTTAAATATGAGGACATACTGCCACTTGGCGCTTGAGTGCTATTCTATAAAATGATATATAATTTACAACATGAAGCAGGCTATTTAGTCCAACCAAGAACAAAAAGAACAAAGTAAATTACAGCCCCAATGCCCCCTCTGACCCTTGCCAGCCCCGATGGTCAGCCCTGATCAGCCTCTTCACTCCCACCGCCACTGACCCCGACTGTAGAGTGGCAGCAGGCCCCATCTCCCCACAGGTCCCACCTCCTCAATAGACGCTGACCCCCTTCTGGCCTTGCTCCTTGGCACAGCCCAATGCCCAGTGGGCAGTACCAATGTGTCCCTTGGGCATTGTCACTTTGTCCCTTGAGCAGTGCAAGAGGGCCAGGCTGACAATGCCAAGCTGGCAATGCCCAGGGAGCACCTCCTTACACCACCCCCTCCCCCAGCCTCCCGCAGACCTCAATGGCCCCTCTCACTTCAGTAGGGTTGGGCTGCCAACTCCTCATTAGTGGGGAGCTGTTATAAACCCCACTGGAGTGAACCACTCCTGGCAGGGAGGCGCAGTGGATTAGGCGAAGTGGGCCCAGAGACTTCAGTCAGGAAATTGGAATTTAAATATGGAAACCAGCTCCCTGCTGATTTCTGGTGCAGAGTTAATGATGCCAGTAGTCCTGGCCCCAGAGATACATAGAGGCTGTGATGCCCAGTGGGGAGCCCAATAAATGGCCTCCACTGATGTCTCCTGACCTGCTGCGCTGCTGTAGCAGTACAGCAGGCGTGGAGAATTTCCCCCTTTGTCTTCGACTGGGGAAAAGCTAATTTTGCTCAGCTGACAAGTGACTTAGTTAAAGTAGACTGGGAACAGCTACTTGAAGCTAAATCAGTGTCAAGTCAGTGGGAGGCATCCAAGGAAGAGATAGAGAGGGTTCAGAGCAAGTATGTTCCCTTAAAGAAAAAGGTTGATACCAAGAAGACGATAAAGGAACAAAAAAGAAACCATTAACAGATACCAAGGGATCAATATTTCAGAAAACTAGAGGGCTATAAAAACTGGAGGGATGGGAAAAGGAAATTAGGGAAACAGAGGGCACAAAAAATATTGACAAGTGAAATTAAGGAAAACACAGATATTTTATCTAAATACATAAAGAGCAAGAGGATATCTAAAGAATGGGTAAAGGCCATTAGAAACCAATAGGTTATTTGTGTTTGGGTAAAGGATGTTGGTGTGAGTCTTGATGAATATTTGCACTTGTACTCACAAAAGACAGTGATGAAAGAGGAGCTTAAAATATTTGATGAAGATAACACAATGAGACAAGAAGTATTAAGAAATGGATAAATAGGCAGGCCCAGGCAAAATGCATCCTAGATTGTAAAATGAAGCCAGAGAAGGAAAAGCAGAGGCTCTGACTATCATTTTCCAACCCTCTCTGACTACAGGCTTGCTGTTGGAGACCCAGGAGATGTTTTTCAAATGTTTCAAAAGGAAGAAAAGGTAGACTGAGTCAGGCCAGCCAGTCTAACTGGGGGATTAATTGAAAAGATTCAGAGGGTTAGGATAAATCTTCACATGGAAAGACATGGGTTAACCAAAGGCAGGCAGCATGGATTAATCAGAGGAATATCATGTCTGACAAACAGAAATACATTTTATGAGGAGTTTGATGAGGACAGTGAATTTGATGTAGTCCATATGGATCTTAGCAAGCTTTTGACAAGGTCCCACATGACACTTTGGTCAAGGAAGTGAAAGCCTATGGGATCCAAGGTAAAGTGGCCAATTGATCCAAAATTGGCTCAAAGTCAGAAGACCAATGATCAGTGGGTATTGTTGTGACCGGAAGGCTCTTTCCAGTGGGACTCCTTTTTGTGGTATACATCAGGGATTTGGATTTGAATATTGCAGTCGGATTAAGAAGGTTGTGGGTGATACAAAAATTGGATGTGCGGTTGACAATAAAGAAGAAATGTAAACTGAAAAAAGATATCAATGGATTGGATAGAACAGTGGCAATTGGAGTTCAAGCCAGAGAAGTGTGAGGTAATGCATTTGGGGAATTCAAACAAGGCAAAGGGATACACGATAAATAGTCAGAATTGCGGAAGAACAAGGGGATCTTGGACTGATTCCTGAAAGTGGCTGAATAGGTAGATGAAGTTGTTAAGAAGACGTATGTGATATTTGCCTTCATTGGGTGCAGCATGGAATATGACAGCAGTGAAGTTGTGCTGGCATTGGCAAAAACACTATTTAGTCCACAGCTGGAGTCTGCCCACTGCACCATAGAAAATACATAATTGCAGTAGGAAAGGCACAGTGGATATTTGCAAGGATATTGTCTGGACTAGAAAACACTAGATCTGAAGAAAAATTGGCTAGGCTAGGGTTGTCTTCTTTGAAGCATAGAGGGGAGACATAATTGAAGTGTATAGAAAGATGAGGGGTGTGGACAAAGTTAAAAAAAAGGCCTCAATCCAGGCCTCATTCCCCTTGGCTGAGGCATTCTTAGCCAGGAGGCATAGATTTATAGAAAGTAGGAGATTTAGAGGGGAATCAAGAAGAAATATGTTCACCTATGATCTGAAACTCACTGTTTGAAAAGGTGGTAGAGGCAGAAATTCTCATAACATTTAAAAAAATGATATGCACTTGAAATGCCATAACTTGTAAGGCTATGGAACAAAATAGAATTGGCTCTGTGACTACTTGTCAGCTCGTGGAAACACAATGGCCTCCTTGCATTCTGCTATAAAATTTCTATGACTCTGATTCATGCCCTATAGCCCTGCATCCAAATCATTGATGCAGCCAGGGAAGTGAATCTGTCCCAGGCTAGAACATTGTGGAACACGGATACTCACTTCTAACCACTTTAAAAAACCAATATTAACTACTCTGTTTCTGCACTTCTAATAAGCTTTATTTTTCTCCTCATTCTCCCTAATTCCACCCCATTTAATCTTCTCCAGTAGTCTTCCATAGAATCATAAAATCCCTACAGTGCAGAAGGAGGCTATTTGGCCCACTGGGTCTGAACTGACTCTCTGAAAGACCATCTTACCAATTTGGGGCCATCTTACCCAGGTCCACCTATCCCTGCAGCCTGCACATTTACCATGGCTAATTCTCCTTAACCTACACATGTTGGGACAGTAAGGGGCATTTAGCACGGCCCTAATTTGCATCTTTGAACTGTGGGAGAAAAGTGGAGCATCTGGTGGAAACCCCCCTCAGACATGGGAATAATGTGCAAACACATAGGCAGTCACCCAAGGCTGGTATCGAATCCAGGTCCCTGGCACTCTGAAACAGCAGTGCTAACCATTGTAGTGTCATGTCCGAGTTGATTGCTTTTTCTAATTCAGTAGATCCGCATTCTAAAAAGCACATTGGCTGGAATTCTCCAAAATCGCCTGTGGTTCAGATCAGTGAACGGAGATTTGGCCAAGCACCAAATTCTCCTTTCTCATTGGTAGCAGTAGTGGGAAGTGCAAGACCAGAGAATTCGGCTGTTGTCTGGTTTGTCAAGCATGATAGCAGAGATTTAGAGTTGATTTTAGATTTATATACATGTCATGTTAGTTGAGATCAAGCCCACCTGGTATGCGGACCTTGCAAAAGATTATTTCATAAGGATTACTTTTGAATGTTTTTATATAAGTCCAAATTGGAGGCCAATAGGCAGATATTAACAGATAAAGAATTTTAAGGTGAGAATGTGGGACATGCTGTCACATTAAAGCAGATGGCTTTGCTGCATTGAAAGCAAGTCTGATGCATATATGAGAGAGAGAGAATAGAGGAGTTTGGAAGCAGGTCGGGAATTGAAATTAGAGTGGGAGGTGGTCCTTACAGAGTACAAATACTGGCATGGATGAGTTGGTCCCTGCCTCCAATCTCTGTGCTCTAGATTTTCTATCTACAACATAGTAACAGATCTCTCAGCTTAAATGATGTTAGCACCACATATTCAGGAAATATGATACGGGTAGGTAAAAGTTTTAGGTTGTATTCATATGAATTATGGAAAGTTCTAATCTGAAAAATGTACTTTTTTTGATGGAGGTTGAATAATGCTTGCTGAGTGTTGCTGAAAAAGCATACATTTTCTCAAAGCTTTTGTTGCACTCATCAAGAGAAATATACAACAGGTGATATGACAAGATTTGTCCTCACTGATTGCTGTGTTCACATATGTATGGGCTGCCCAAAACACATAAACATGATATCCCTTTATGCCCTATGTCATTTATGACTGGTTCTGTACAACATGAATTGGTTAAATGGCTGCCTGCATTTCTACAACCAGTTTTGAGCAAATTTTCTGCATACATGGTGAAGGTTACGTTCATCTTTGCGAAGATTATATAGAACTTGCATGTTGATAGCAATGCCATGTCCATGTGCTCATTTGACATTGCTAGCCCATCCATCAGTGCCTCACTTAAGGAAGCCATAGGTATTTGCACTACAGTAATATACAACAGTGATCTAAACTCACCACTATTCTATGAATAAGTATTCATTGCATTTACGGACTTAACAACTAGTGAAATTGAACTCAGTTTTAAGAACACCAAGTGTGAGTGCTTGGGGCCCAGTTCTTGCCAACATTTTTGTGGTTTCCATGAGAAGCGTGTCTTTGATGGAATGACACCTAACCTCCTACTCTTGCATATTTCTGATATGTAAATGATATATTCACTATTTTTAAACCTGTAGCTACATGTAATAATTTCTTGACATGTCCTGATGGGCTCCACCCTGCACTCACCTTTGAAATGAAGCTGACAAGTGAACACCCTTTCCTTGATATATATTATTTGAGAATTTTTAATATATTTTAATGGGTGTTTTTGCTTTAAAATCTCATTACATGATTTGATGGTGATGTCATTAGGGTGTTGCCACAAGCTGTTTGCACTCTGTGCAGAGAACATCTCCTAGATTAAATTTATTGTTACTTTGAATCCATGTGTGCAAACAACATTCTTTTCTTTTTGTTAAAACCCACAATTCCTAACATAGCTGCATATGGAAAGAGAATTGGCATCAAGTTGGGATTTTGTTTAATCGAGAACATCGAAAAAGATCCTGTTAGAGGGGGTTAGGACAACTTGTGACTAAAAAGACTAATAGATTAAGATAAACTAAATTAGAGTCAATATAGTATAGAAAAAGACACAAGTAGCTTGAACTACGAAGGCACAGTTTGCATAGAAACACATATAACCACTATTAGAGAATTTAAACAATCTTTTATTTTGAAAAGCATATTGTATTCTGAATTAAAGGCGTACCTTGGCTAATGGTACTATAGGACACAATGGGATACAGCTGAGCAAGAAGAAACACATTCCTGGAAAACAATAAGTCACTGACAAACTATCTTAACAGCTTAAAAAAGCACTAGCTTTCAGACAGTACAATGAATAGAATAATTCAATTTTTCTGATAAGCGGTTATTAAAGTAGACAGTGGGAAAAGAACCTTTTGAACTCTATGGACGTACGTATTAAGGTTGCCAGGGGACAGTGAGAAAGAACTTTTGAAGTTTATGGACTTACGTGTTAAATAAAAATATACATATACTGAGAAATCTTGAGTCGCTAGAGCCTGCGAGACAAATGGCAGTTCAATCAGAATTCATGTGGCTTTTCAGTGAAGAAAATGAATCATGGAATTCCTATGCAGAGCATTTTCAGTGTTTTGCACAAGCAAATAAAATTGAAAATTAATTGTTCATACCAGTTTTTTCTCAGTACTATAGGATGTAAAATCTTTAATTTGCTTCGAAGCTTAGTTCGTATAGTAAAGTCAGGAAACAAAATTTATGACAACTTGAGAAAAATCCTTGAAGGACATTACTCTCTGCCACTGATCATTGCGGAATAGTTCAGATTCCACTGAAGGAATCAAATGGAAGGTGAAAGCATTGCTCAGTTTATGACAAGTTTAAAAAGATTGGCACAATACTGTTGAGTTTGGAGACTCATTAGAAGGTACTTTACAAAATTGTCTAGTTTGTGATCTTCAAAATGAGGCTATCCAAAGAAGATTGCTTTTCAAACATGCATTGAACTTAAAGACAGCTGTAGAAAACGCAGTGATGATGGAACAGGCTGCTAAAGAAGCTTCACAATTTGGTGCAGGAATAAAGATCCACAGGTTGGAAACTAACCATAAGAAGTCAAAACAGCAACAAGCATGTCATTGATGTGCTAAAATAGACTATTCAGCAAGTGAATGCTGGGGCAAGGACTGTCAATGCAAGGATTGTGGCAAAATGGGTCACATTGCAAAAGCTTGTTGGATTGGACCATCTTCCCCTGAGAAGAATATTCAGAAAAAGAATCTGGGAACATTCAAGAAGAACAATATTTTGCATTATACAAAAATAATTTACAACACAGAAGGAATGAATTTTGGTTGTGAACAAGATGTCCAGAAATATGATGCAGAGCTCCAACTGAGTGTCTTATCTATACAGAATGGATCACATAGGATCTGGGTGATTCCAAAGTTAAGTGAACAACTGTAAGGGGAAAAAATCCTAATAGGTAGTAAAGGTTTTTAAACCATTAGACATTAAGGCACTGACAGAGCGACCAGCATTGAGTTAAATTACTTTAAAACAGACCCATCAGCTAACATGAAAGAAGTTACGCACATATGAAATGCAGTAAGAAATTTAAACAAGTGCTAATAATTTAAAAGCACATATGCTAATACTTTGAATGTATTAATGTATTTTTAAGAACCATTATTCACTTTAGCCAAAGGCAGATTGTTCCAAAGCATCATGGTAAAGGACATTAGGACAAAGTCATTTTCTAAGGGGATAGAAAACCTTGGAAATGTGGCTATTTTAATGAACAGAGTTTCTCATGGTAAGAACATTCAGAACACTTAATCTAACTTCATGAATAGGATTTGTTCATTGTCCAGGTAAGATGGATGCCCAGATGTGGAATGATGTGTTAATCTGGTTTGACAGTGAAGAATAGGGGAACTTATGGGAATGTTCGCTTTGAACTTTGTGGTGAGCATCTGGCTACTAAGGGACATTAGATAGGAGATAGCCAAATGGAATTTTGGATTTAAAATGGATTTAAAAGACAAATGAAATACAATTATGCCAGAGGTTAAAATGGGATTGGCGAAAATATATTTAAAGGTATTATTGTTGATTTATGTATATTGAAGATGATTGATTTAAAGCTAATGAAAGACAAGGGTAATTGGTAAGAAAATCTATATCAGGTGAGAATGATGCAGAATTAGTTCCAAAAGAAGTGTCTACTGAAGTTTCAAAGGATTCTTCTAGGGTCAAAGGAAGCCAAAATGCTGAACATTGTATCCAACCAAAAATGAATAGATTTCCTCTTGAATGGCTTTCTTATTGACATTGTATAATGATTAATGAGGTATTGTATTGTGTTCACAGTATTATTGATCCTCTGTATGACATGTTGTAATCTGTTGTCATGATCACAGAAAAAAAAGGAGATGGGTGTTTTTATATTTAAATGGGTGCATTTTTGCTTTCAGAGTTGATCACATGATTTAATGAAGATGTCACTAGGGTGTTAGGATAGACTGCTTTTATACTTTCTGTTTGTACGCTGTGCAGAGAACATCTCCTGATATATATCTGTTTGGCTACTTTGAATCCACGTCTGCAAACCATGTTATTTTCATTTTGTTAAAACCCACAACTCCCAACATATTTCAGACATTATAGAAATCCGCCAGAGGCTTCTCTACCATTGTTTACTGTAAGGCTAACTTCACTGGTCACAGAATCTCTACAGTTCAGAAGGAGGTCATTTGGCTCGAGTCTGCACTGACCACAATTCTACTCAGGCCCTATTCCCATAACCCCACATATTTACCCTGCTAACCCCCCTGACACTACGGTCAATTTAGCATGGCCAATCAACCTGACCCAAACATCTTTGGACTGTGGGAGAAAACCAGAGCACCTGAAGGAAACGCATACAGACATGGGGAGAACATACAAACGCCACACAGACAGTGATCCGGGGCCAGAATTGAACCCAGATCCCTGGCGCTGTGACAGCAGTGCTAACTATTGTGCCACTGTGCCGCGCAATACATGGTCAATACAAGCATTGGGATTCTTACAGCTCCATGCATTCTAAGACTGGACTTATTGGCAATCTGGTCAACAGGGCTCAAGTCATTAGCTCATTGTGCAGACTTGATACTGAAAAAGAGGACATTAAGATTACCCTGTTCAGCCAATTTCACATTGTGCACTAGGCAAACTCATGAATGGGCCTAAGGCATCATTTCTGACCCTGAAAAATGTCCAGACTATCTCAGATTACTCAGGATGGGTAAGGTATCACAAACACTTGAGCAAAAGGTGAACTTAGCTGTTGTGACACTACTGTGCCTTTAAGGAATATATTTTCACCCTACTTCTCTGCTTTTTTTTGCAGTCCTTTTTTTGTATCATTGATGTCTGTAAGGAACATAACCTTTTAGTTTATTTTTAATTTGGTCCTAATGCAATGTTCTGGAGTTTAATGAGTTTTATGACCCTTCTGAATTATTGGAGGAAGACTAATTGACAGGTCAAGTTCAAGTGGTTTCTTCACAGAGGAATCCAAGGATTCACTTTCAGTTTGACTGGTCAGAAGCTGTTCGGACTTCAGGCTGCAAACAATATTTCTTGTCTCTCTGGTATTGGAAATTTAGCTCTTAGTAGCTGGTTAGCTGATAACTAGAGTCAAGAAGTGCCTCTGTCTCTTGAAATGGTTTGCTGGTGACACCCTAGCCGTGGCTCTATCTCCACCTTGAGGGGTGTGAGAGCTCCAGGATGGGGGCGCAGAGTTTCAGTTATCCATCCAAAGGACTGGACCACAGCAGGTGTTGCAAAGCTGCAAGATCATGTGAGCATATTTATTTTCTGTGCTAAACGAAACCAGGGTGTATATTTGTAAGTATGTCTGTTGTGTTAGAATAGTACATTTAGCTGTTGAAGTACACACAATATCATGATTTTTTTCTTGTTTGCAATTGGTAAATGTTATTGCTTTTTTTTTCTATGTATTAACTTTATTCTTAAACATGCTTTGTTTAATAAAAGCTCACCAGCTGATGGCTGGTGAGCGAGTGAGCAGCATTAATGCTGGTGGATGGTAAGGCAGCATTAATGCTGATGGTTGGTAAGGGAGTGAATAGTATTAATGCTGATGGATGGTGAGAGAGTGAGCAGCATTAATGCTTATGGATGGAAATGAAGCGAGCAGCATTAATGCTGTTGGATGGTGAGGCAATGAGCAACATTAATGCTGTTAGATGGTGAAGTGGTGAGCAGCATTAAAGCTGTTGGATGTTGAGGTGGTGAGCGGCATTAATGCTGTTGGATGGTGAGGGAGTGAGCAGCTTTAATGCTGATGGATTGTATGGGAGTGAACAGCATTAATGCTGATGGATGTTAAAGAACTGAGCAGCATTAATGCTGATGGATGGTGAAGGTGTGAGCAGCACTAATGCTGGTGTATGGTATGGGTGTGAGCAGCATTGACGCTGGTGGATGGTGAGAGCAGCATTAACGCTGATGCATGGTAAGGGAGTCAGGAGCATTAATGCTGATGGATGGTGACGGTGTGAGCAGCAATAATACTGGTGGATGGTGAGGGACTGAGCACAACTACCCATGGAGAACAAGGCGCGCGCCTCCCTGGCGGGGGCGGGAGTGGGCGTTGCGGTGACGTTGTCGTGCGGTGGCGGCTGATTGGCTGCGGGCGGCCATGTTGTTGTGGGCGGTGCCAGGGGAGGATGGCGCTGGGCTGGGGGAGGGGAGGCCGGGTCTCTGTTTCTCGGAGTATCCGCCGGTTCCCAGTCACTGCCAGCCTGCCCGCCCTCACTATGAGCAGCGGCCGCGCCTGGCGGCGGGACTAGGATGCCGTTTGTACAGCTGGAGGAGCCCTGGCAAAAAATGGAAGTGTCGAGTGTGAGTGAGGTAGGAGCGGCCTGAAGGGGTGGGCGGTGGGGAGAGCTGCCGGCCCCTGAGGCGCTGACTGTGTCCGACTGCCTGTGCCCGGCTCTCCCCGTGCCCTGTGCCCGGCTCTCCCCGTGCCCTGTGCCCGGCTCTCCCCGTGCCCTGTGCCCGGCTCTCCCCGTGCCCTGTGCCCGGCTCTCCCCGTGCCCTGTGCCCGGCTCTCCCCGTGCCCTGTGCCCGGCTCTCCCCGTGCCCTGTGCCCGGCTCTCCCCGTGCCCGGCTCTCCCCGTGCCCTGTGCCCGGCTCTCCCCGTGCCCTGTGCCCGGCTCTCCCCGTGCCCTGTGCCCGGCTCTCCCCGTGCCCTGTGCCCGGCTCTCCCCGTGCCCTGTGCCCGGCTCTCCCCGTGCCCTGTGCCCGGCTCTCCCCGTGCCCGGCTCTCCCCGTGCCCCGTGCCCGGCTCTCCCCGTGCCCGGCTCTCCCCGTGCCCGGCTCTCCCCGTGCCCGGCTCTCCCCGTGCCCTCTGCCCACCTCCCCTCTGCCCGCCTCCCTGTGCCCTGTACCTGCCTCTCCCCTGTGCCTGTCTCTCCCACGCTTGGCTCTCCCCCATGCCCATCTCCCCCGTGCCTGCCTCCCCCTGTGCCCAGCTCTCCTGTGACCAGTCTAGTGTCTCCCATCGGAGTCTGTGCCTGTCTCCTTCTTGAGTCCTGTGCCTTGCTCTCTGCCATGCTTTTGTGAAACTGTCTCATTCCCCCAAAGTCACAACTCCCCTGAGTCTGCCCACTTGCTCTCCTGGCGCCGCAACACCTTTTGCAATCTCCCTCCTTTCTCTGATGCCACCCAACGCCTATCTGTGGCATGTGATTGTTGCTGTGTTAATTGTGATACTGCACATTGCTTGAACTATTTGTTCCTGGTTCCCTGTTTTAACTAATTGCCTATCCCTGATCCTGCAGTATTGACTTGGAACAGTTAGCAAAGACTGGCTAAGTCTTCCTATCCACACTGTTGGTGGTCTCCTTTAATAGTTTAATCACTCACCACTGCATAATCAACCCTGTTGTTGGACATTGGGCTTTCCTGAACAGTTTGTTTCCCAACACTCTTATGAGGGGAGAAAAGATTTACTGTGTCATTCAATGTATGCATTAATTTTCAGCTTTCAATAGTCTGTTATATTTAATCAAGTTACATCAACACCGTTCCATACTAGTGTGTTTGCTGCTTAACAAAATTGGAAAATAAGTGTTTCTAAATTGTTCAGTATGTAAGAAAGCAGTGGCAGTGAATTATAGAATCCCTACAGTGCAGAAGGAGGCCATTCGGCCCATCGAGTCTGCACTGACCACAATCCCACCCAGGCCCTATTCCTGTCACTCCATATATTTATCCTGCAATTCCCTTAACACTAGGGTGAATTTACCAAGGCCAATCAACCTAACCTGCACATCTTTGGACTGTGGGAGGAAACTCACGCAGACACGGAGAATGTGCAAACTCCATACAGACAGTGACCCAAGGCCAGAATTGAACCCAGGTCCCTTGTGCTGTGAGGCAGCAGTGCCACCGTGCCACCCAGGTTGAATGTTGTAATTTAGCGGATTCCTCTTGTATTAATAAATTGGGTAAGTTATGGGTTTATTTTGGTATACAGACATCCTATTTCCTTGTTGATCTTATAGACTGAAGAGTCGTTTCCCAATCCTTTGCTGCCCTTGCATGACTTCAAGGAGATCTATGGATAGACAGTTTTTTTTTGATTGATTTAGGGATGGCATGGTTTAGCACTGCTTCTTCACAGAGTCAGGGACCCGGGTTCAATTCCAGCCTTGAATCTCTGTCTGTGTGGAGTTTGCACATTCTCCCTGTGTCTGCGTGAGTTTCCTCTGGGTGCTGTGATTTCCTCTCATGGTCCAAAGATGTGTGCGTTAGGTTGATTGGTCATGCTAAATTAACCCTACTTTCAGGATTACAAGGTAAATATGTGGGGTTATGGGAATAGAGCCTGGGTGGGATTGTGGTCGGTGCAGACCCAATGGGCCAAATGACCTCCTCCTGCATTGTATGGATTCTACGATTCTGTTCTATGATTTGTGAAATGTTTTTGGTGAAAGTGCTCCTTTCAGCATGTTTGATGTAATTTGTCCAGAATAGCATCTCCGCTGTCTTGCCATTACTACCGTGTTGTTCGCTGAAATAGCCTTGATCGCACTCTTTGCTAACCCATCTCAGGAACTCATGAGTGTGGAAAAAAAGTACTTTTTGGTGTCCATTTCAACTGAGCTCTGAAACACTGCATTTCTGTCATTCAGCATCACAAAGCATTGTTTTGGGTTCACTGGCTAGGTATTGAGCTATGGTAATTTCCTCTGAGACATTTGTTTTGAGACAGAAGAGTTCTGCTTTTGAGGCTGAGAATCATCATTACTCTCCTTCCCTTGGCAGTTCAGAACCTCAGTGTAGTAGGAATTGTGGGCAAAGTCACATCCTGTCACTCAGCATATGTGCTGTTCCACCTCGATTTCAGTATTTCGAGTGGAAAGTCGGTTTGTTGGAAAGTTGAAGGAACAAAGATTAATTTGGTATTTCTGGGGAGAAATGCTTTTTTCCAGTAAGTTTGGTGGTGAAAACCACCCCTCTTATTTGTTAGGATTTGGTTTTTGATGTGGTTTGCAGATTCTGAGCTTGTTGCATGGAGTGCCTTTGTAGTGTGTACTCTCACTTCCAGAAGAAAGCAAACTGGAGGTGGGAGGAGGAGGAATAGCAGAGACCTTGCCTATAACAACAGGAAGACAGTAAATATGATTAAAAGTTCTTTCTACATGCCTTCCAATCCCTACCCCCTTGCCGATGTAGGCTGACTGGCAGTTTGCACAGTTAGTTCTTTAGTATTAATTGTTCAATTCTGCAATGCTTTATTGGTGACCGCCTAATGCAGTTTTTTTAGTATGGTATACAGTAATTAAAATTGTATGTTGATCTGCCCGCCAGCCAGGCCTGTCCTTTGCTGTTAACATAATTGAGGTGATGAAGGCCCATTCTACCTTTTGAAGCCTGTGCTTCTATATGAAAGTTATCTGCACAATTTTTAAAGAAGTGTCCTGTTTAAATGTTTATATGTTTTGCTGCTGTGTGCCACATTTTATTTGATCTTTGTATGTTAATTAAAGCTCCATAATTCTGTATATAATTGACAATATTTTGCTGATATTGGCATTGACTTGAGGTTGAATAAGATTACCACTTGAGTTTCATTAATAGCTTGCATTCGTGCAATGCTTTTTATTGTAGTAAATGGTCAAAGATGTCTCATAGGAACCATTTTCAAAGGAATTTGACACTGAGTTATATACTGGATTTAGTACAACGGAAAATAGATTTTAAGAAGCATCATAAAGGAGGAGTGAGAGGCAGAGAGAGTTTGGGACCTTGTCAGGTGAAAACATAGGAATGTGTAAGAGACCAGAATGGAGATGTCTGGCAATCTCAGTGGATTCAGATGTTGGAGATCACAGATAGGAAGGGGCAAGACCAAGGAAGGATTTCAAGATGAGGATTGGACTGGTCTGGAAGCCAATGTGACGTAGCGAGCATAGGATGATGAATGAAAAGGACTTACTGTGTGTTACAATGCTGACAGATTTTTGGGTAAGTCCACGTTTATGGAGGTTAGGAGATGGGCAGTTCTATGGAGGAGAAGCTTTGAATTGGTAAGTATTTTTATAACCTGCAAAAATTGAATGTAAACTTTAGATTGAGCGACTGAACCATCAGCTACTTTTAAATTTTCGTTAATACAATGGGAAACCACAAAGCATGTCTAATCATAATGTGCTTTGGAAAAATAAGTTATCCAGCCCTAACTTGTTATCTCTTTGTAATACAAATTGTAAATACTTGAAGCTGTCAGTTTGCAGCTCATGGATGTACCAAATGTCTGTACTAGCTTTTCATGGCAATGTGAAATTTTGATTACTTGTCAGTCTGCCTTGTATGCCTTCGAGACCCAGTGTTCCCAGTACCAGATGCCTGGATTGACCATATACATAAATACCATTTGCTGCTAATAGCACATATGTGTGTTGGATCCACAGGTCTATGTAGCTTCAAAATGTTGAAATTTTAATTAGTTTCCCACTGGGCATTGTTTCCCAAACTGCCAGAGTTGGTAATATCAACATTTTGGTTTCCCATTTTTCATAACACCTGATTCTTTCTGCTGTCATTTACTTCCTCTTCCCACCCCTCCACCACTGACAGCTTTCGTTCATCCTCTGTTCAAATCTATTTACTGAGCTTGCTCATCTGATGATAAGGGAGATGGACAATATCACCGAAAAAATATGAAGGAGTTGCAATGCAAACCTTTTGAAATGCAAACCTTTTGAAATGCAGGTTGGATATTATCTACTTTTTAAAAAAAAATTGACCTTGGAGCTAATGATAGAGGTTCTCAGTTGAAGACAACTGCCTCCTCATGACTGGGGAAGGAGCACTCGAAGAGTCATTACTTTGTTGTTTGTGCTTCAAGTGACTGACTTGAGAGCAGCTTTGGTAAAAACTTGTTAATTGCAGGTAGCTCTATAAGGGGGTAAAATAATATTCAAATCCACTATTAAAAATAAGAGAAAATTGTAAAGCAAGAAGAAGATTTCACATCAGTTCAAATTTTATTCATCCAGAATAACAAAGTCACTGAAATTCTTCTCTGAGTTTCAGATGCATATTTATTAGGCTATTTTGATTTGTGGTTTGTATTCAATATTGGAAAAAAAAGAGGAAATGGTAGAGCAGCAGATCATCGTGTAGCTATTATGTTACATTAAACTTGGTGAAGTGTGCGCTCAATAAAAGTTCTTATCTCTTAAAGTGGAGTAGGCCAAAATTTTGGTGTTTGTTGGTGGGAGGTGGTCTCTTTAAAGAGGAATAGTTCATGGTGACCGTTTTATCTGTGAAACAGTAGCCAGGCAAATACTTCACACAGTACAACTAAAAAAAAATTTCCAATGGAGTTTTACTTTAAGCCAAACTGTGGCCCGCAGGCCACATTCGGCCCGCAGCAACTTGAAATATTTATAAATAATAAAACTTATTCATTCATTTAAATTTTATTCATTCATTTATAAAACTAATTTTTCTCTTTGGCCCATGAAAATGTGTAAAATATATGATGTGGCTCTCGTACTGAAAAGTTTGGAGACCGCTGCTTTAAACTAAGCACAACAGCTGGTTGCAGGAATCATGATCCAGGCTGTTGTCCTCTTGCTACATTTCAGAAGCTAATGTAATTGGTGTTTATTGACTTGATTTTGGTTCTAGGTCCCAGGTTTTTAGGAGAGAAGGGAGTGCTGGAAGCTGAAGTTTTTGTGAGGAACGTCAGATTTTGATTCTTGATACATCTAGCAACAGTTGACAAACCAAACAAGATGCTGTGAATTTGTAATTAAGATATAGTACAAAATAGTTTTCTTTGAAGTGCTCCTGCAATGTTTATCCTCGTGTTTATATTCATTTCAACTTCAGTTTAACACTTCCCTTCTGTTTGCCTATCAAAATTGTGGAAGGCAATGTAACACCATTTCTGTATGGATGATCTCAAATATTGTTCTGATTGACAGCAGCCCCAACAAACCAGTTGTAACATAAAGGTTTATGCTCCCTCTGTACATTAGAGCAAAAGCTGACATTATTTATTAGTGATATGTTTAGTACCCTTCTATGTAGAAACAGCAGTTAGCTCAACTGTTACTAGATTTATAAAACCTTAACTTGATATTGTATCTTGAAACATTTCAGAAGACTAGATTTCTTCTTCTTTAAGGGAGTGCCCTTCAACCCCAGGTTTTTGGCAAAATGTATGTTAAGAAATATGAGCTTTTATTGAACACCTGCTTCAGCCTAAAAACTGAGCTAAACATAATGTAGCATCCACACATTAATCTAGTGCTTCATAACTTGCTATTTTTCCCAATATTTCTATGTATTAATCAGAAAGCAGTACTAAAAAAGGATTGATTGAAACATTTGTTCTCAGCCATTTTTAAGTGGCCATGAATTCACAACACAATACCCCACAAAATAGTAATCTGCTTCAGCCATCTAAAGATAGAATGTAAAGATCTGTTGTGATGAGTGTTGAGGTTGAGGCTTGTTTTAGTGTGGTTTGCATGTAGTCCACCATAAACCGAATCTGAATAACTTTTAGCTGACAGTCATTTCCAAGACAGATAATGCTCTAATATCCATTACTGGAAATGCAATAACTTGGATTTGGTATCATTTTTGCTCCTTCTGGCCTCAATAGCATAGGGCTTTTGAAAAGAAGCTCTGTGCAGTTAAGCTCTTACAAATGAATTTTAATATGGCTTCCTGAGCTTGTAACTACTAGTCATATACAGTGCTTTAAAGTTAGGGGAAACATTTAAGGTAGATTTACTATTGCTAAGGATGAAAGGTTATAATTGGGAATGCTGGCATGACCTCTGCTGGAACTGAGCCGATTTTCTTTGGTTGGCATATTGGTGATAGAGCAATTGAGTTCGAGAGGGAGGCAGTAATTCTTTATGCACGGTTGGAGCATGGAATTCTTTGCCACAGGGAGTGGCTGAGGCAGAGACCATTGCAATTTGGAAGGAAAAATAGTTATTTATTTGAAACAGAGAAAGATACAAGATATGAAGAGAGTGCATTGCAGTGGGATTAGTTTAGATTACTCATGCAAAGAGCCTGCCAGACATAGTGATACAAATAGCCTCCTTCAGTGCTGTGATCTGCATAAAACAAGTAGTTCTCTAGTGACATGAGTTCTGAATATTTTACACAATGAACTTGTTGGTAACACATTTATGAAACTCGGACTTAAAATCTGTATATTGATTAGTTGTGTTCTTCCCTCATGTTTCTTCCATTCTGCACAATATTTGACCAATTAACTAATGAATAAATCGGTATATTTTGTTGCGAATGAGGGTTTGGGGGCAGGTGTAATGGATTAATTTAGTTCAATGAAGCAAAACTAGCTCGTGACTGATGTTAATTATCTTCCACAAATATAATAAATAGCATGCTTCCCCTTTTGTTTGTACTGTGTACTGTTTTTCAACTGGTGCTTTGAAATGTTTTTTGGAATATGCTAAATTCCGTGTAATGCCGGAACCAAACATAGTTCTATTGTTTTGCTTTTTTGTGGAGGAGTGAAAGCTGATGTATTGGAAGATCTGGCAATTGATATTGCTGAGTGCAGTGAGGAAGTCTGACGCAGGATCGCTGAAGTGTGTGGGTGAAGTAACAAAGGACTGCCTGCAATGTTTGTTAAGGTCTTGAAGTGCACTTTAAAATTATAGCTGGGGATATTTTACATTTGATGCCAAACGATATGTGGTCTGAATACACTCTTCTGTATTCATGTATTATGATTTGTTGAGCTTTGTATGCCTTTTTTGAATGGTAGAATTTGTTTGATACTGGGCTTGATTTATTGGTTTTGGCACAAATGAGGGGATAATAAAGGGCACATGAGTGCTGCAGTGTTTCACCAATCTGTGTATAAGGTTGTTATCTAAATACCAGTGTATAAATATTGTAAATGTAATTGAGAGTAGTGAATATCTAGTTTATTTTATGAATAGAAAAAGCTGTTTACCTGTTCAAGCTGTTTACCCATTAAAGCTGACATCATATGAATTCGGGGCTTTTGTAATGTGTGCAATTTGCTGGTTATTCCAGGATTCCAGACTGTTTGTCATTGATGTGTGCATGCTAGTTCATGGTGTTATTGCTGCAAGTTGTGTTTCATAGTATCATAGAATCCCTACAATGCAGAAGGAGGCCATTTGGTCCATTGAGTCTGGATCAACTCTCTGACAGAGCATCTTGCCCAGGCCCTCTCCCCCACCCTATCCCCATAACTCCACACATTTAGCATGACTAATCCATCTAACCAACAAATCTTTGGACACCAAGGAGCAATTTAGCATGGTCAGTCTACTTAACCTGCACATCTTTGTACAGTGAGAGGAAACCAGAGGAAACACGGGGTGAACGTGTAAACTCTACACAGATATTAGCCCAAGGCTGGAATTGAACTCGGGTCCCTGTGTTGTGAGGCAGCAGTGCTAACTACTGTGCCACCATGTTGCCCTTAATTTGGGGAAATCCCAAAAAGGGCTGCTAGAATTCTGGCCTTCAAAATTTCAGCAACTTAACTGTACCTGTGAAATTTTGTTCTGTTCAATTATGTGAGCATGCAGATTTGAAGCGGGCTTTTGTTGTTCTTGCCTAAGCCAGAATGCTAAAATTGTTTCAGTCAGCAACTTGAGATAAATGAAAATTAATGGCAACACATTATATGCAGCCCCTGAGATTCCATGGAATGTACTAATGCAGCCCATAAAATCATAGTCCTTGGAGATGCAGTTATTGCCAGCACCAGGGCCACGACACACCTCTGCTAGGGCCTATAGTTGGACCTCTGTTGGCTTGTGGTTGACCCTTCACTTCTTTGCCCTTTTGTTTCCACTGTGCAACCTCTGATATTCTGTCCAAGAACAGCTCTGTATTCGTGCTCCATCTACTACTATCTAAAAACCTAGACACTGGTTGTTTGATGCTCCAAGCTGACTCTGCCTTGTCAATAAGTGACAACTTTGGAATCTCTTGCATTGTTTCCTCCCTATTTACAGCCAGAACATCATAATCTTTGCTATTCCTATTTAATTGAGTTATCTGTATTCAAATTTGCATGCATATTTGACAGCTGTCTGGATCTAACTCCATTACTGCGTTCTCTTTACTTTTTGTTCTGTCATTTCTCCCCTTGAGTTCTTTACTCGTCAATCTTTACACAACCCATCATTACTCCTTTGCCTCCTTACTTTCCTGCTGTTGTCCCGGGTTTATATCTCTTGAATAAACCCATAGCTGCCCCGTTCCTTCTTGACGTTCTCAAAGTCCAGTTGAGATGCGCGCTGGCTGGGCTGATATGGTAAGCTTGACCTCATGCTCCCTTTCCTAAACATCTGCACAGGTTTTTGTGCACAGGCTCTTTGAGCCTGCTCCGTTATTCATTTTGATCATGGCTGATCGTGTGGTGAGCTGCCTTCTGAGTGACTTGCTGAGCCATTTCCGAAGGCGGCTAAGAGTCACGTCACCTTGCTGACTTCCAAGAGTCACATCATCTTGACCAGAGTAGTTAAGGATGGCAGATTTCCTTCCCAAAAGACATTAGTGAACCAGATGGGTTTTTTAAAGACACTCTGAAAGCTTAATAGTCATCATTATTGAGACTTGTGTTTTAATTCCAGATTTCATAGATTCATAGAATCCCTGCAATGCAGAAGGGGCCATTTTTCTGCACTGGCAACAATCCGACCCAGGCCCTATCCATGTAAGCCTGCAAATCCCCTTGAGCCGAAGGGGTGATTTAGCATGGTCAATCAACCTAACCTGCACACCTTTGGAGTTATTCATTAGTCACATTTAAATTCCATCCGATGCCATGCTGGGATTAGAACTTGTATCCCTGGGACATTGGTTTTGGTCTCTGGATTACTCGTCCAGTAACATTACCATAATACTGCCATCCCCAAGAAATAAATGCAGTTTAGTTTTTTTGAAATTCACCTTTCTTCCGTCTAACAGTGACTAAGTGCATTTTGTTGCTTATGTGATCTGCTTCTGGACGTGACAAGCTATCACCTTGCAAAATCTCTCTCAAAAATATTAAATGCACAGATCAACTTGGCACTAGATATTGCCCAGCTGTGAGATATCAAGCTGTAACTAAATTTAGTTTCATTACAAAGGGAAAAACCATTATGTTTGACAATGATTGTGAAGTAACTGCAGTAGATTTGCATCAATAGTAAGTTGCAGCATTATTCCTGTTTTACTATTAAACTATCATTATTTTCATATCACACTGAAGTCCAAGTCTGTCACCACATCCCAGTTTGCAGTCAAATCGAGCAATGATAATGAAAGACGGTCTGGTATTTATCTAATAATTCTTAAAAATCTCGCGCCACAAATCACTTCGCAGCCAACAAAGCATCGCAGAATCTCAGAATTGTTATAGTGCAGGAGGAGGCCGCCTTTTGGCCCACTGTGTCTGCACCAGCTTGCCAAATGAGCGTTTTGGCTTTTGCAGTATTGTCGTTGTTGTAATGTAGAAAATGTGGCAACCAACTGCACATAGCAAAGTTCCATATGCAGCAGTGGAATTTTTTTTTTGTTTTGTTGTGATGCAAGTTAAGAGTAAATATTGGCCAGGGCATTGTGGATAATTCCCCTGCTTTTCTTTTGTTTAAGAGGGCAATTAAGACCTTGATTTAATAACTCATTCAAAGCTGTGCCTCTCCAACAATGCAGTATCAGATTTGATTTTTGTGAAATGGATTGGGATTATGGCTTGGGTTCTTATCTGTTCTTTGCTGAAAATGAAAGTTGTGACTAAAAATATCAAAATACAGAAATTAATTGGAAAACAGATTTTTAATTTGTGTTAGAGAAATTTCTGTCCACACTGGTCCAAAGTCAAATTTGCGACAATTCCAGTGAACTTTGATAATATTGCTGCTGAAATAAATCCATATTAAATAGCTATTGATATCTGGCTACTGAAGTTTTATGAGTTGTGACAAAAGCTTAGACTCAGCTAGACATTGGTATGTGACTGAGCTTATTATAACATTGTTGACTGAGCCATGAACTATTGGACAATATCCACAGCTTGTTAAATGACAGGAATTGTTATTCTTCGTATTTCAGATTTGGTGGTAGACCCTAATGTTTTGTCTGTCATTTGGATCTAATAGATAAGGTGTGCCAATTGCAGCTGATAAAAGGAGACTAGAAATACCACACCAGATCTCTGATTCTTGCGCAGTGAAAGGAACTGAATCATAAGGTATCAATCATATGTTGTGCTGTACCATATTATGCAGTTGGCATAAGAAACATGTTTCTGTATTTTTGTTATTTTTAATACAGTGTTAGAAATAACAGTCTGAGGAGACAATCAGCTTAAATAAACAGTATCAAGTGCCAATCAGATGTTATTTGGCTCAATTGGTGATAGTTTTGCTTCTGAGGCAGAAATTGGTTGACTCAAACCATAACCCAGGATTTGGACAATCCAGACTGGCACTTCAGATCCTAATTAAAAATGTGCTCCATTGTCAACGATACCATCTTTTTGAATGAGATGTTAAACTGCTGAGATTGCTCAGGTTTACATTGAAAACTGAGTAGGGAATTCTTTGAGTGTCCGAATCAACTTTCTTTTCCCAAACAATGCATCACGTGAATTGGCTGTTTCTCTTACATCTACGCAAAAATGAATTGCTGCATCCATCTACATAACATTGCATTTCAGAGTAACAAATTGTATGTCCTTTGAGAAGTTTGCCCAATACAAGTACAAGTTTGTTCTTTCTGTTAGCTGCACGTCACACGTCTCCTCTCTCTCTCCAATCTTCCGCCACTGAAGCACTCCTCAAAGAAGAAAAACGTGCCGATTGATAATACAACCGGCAAACAAAAGTAACCCATATTTTCTCAGCCTGACCAGTCAAAAATTCTGAAATCTTTTACAAAACCAGAGTTGCTTTTTTCTTCTTGATGACTGTCTAAGAGCGCACATAATATCCTGGAGTTCAAAGTTTTCTCAATTCCTCCCAAGATTTGCCTGTTCCAAATACTGACTCTGGTGGATTGCGTTTTGACTTTCCAAGTGTCCTGTTATCAATCACTTCCTTAATAATGAATTCTAACAATTACCCCACAACAAATGTTAAATTAACTGGTCTATTATTTCCTACTTTCTGCCTCCCTTCCTTTTTGAATAAGGGTTCGTATTTTTTCAATTCATTGGAACCTTTCTTGCAACCAGGGAATTTTGGAATATTATAGCAATGGAATCATTACCTTCGCTGCCACTTCCTTTAAGGCCCTGGGATGCAGGCCATCAGGACCTGGGGGCTTGTCTGCCTTTAATCCCAATAGTTTGAGTACTATTTCCTGTAGTTTTTCTAAGTTCCTCCCTTTCTATTACCTCTGCATTACCTATTAATATTGGGATGGTGTTGATGTCCTTCATTGTGAAAACTGAGGCAAAGTGTTCATTCAGCACCTGCACCATTTCTGTGTTCTCTACCATTAACTTCCCGGTCTCATCCAATTATGTCTGAAAAACCGCTGCTTTATGGGAAGGGATGCTCTAAAGTCATTTCAGGTGTTATTCAAAACTTTAACAACTACAGAATCCATTTGTCAGGATCAAAAATTCCACAAGTAAGTTTTACAATGCAAGTTAATAACCCCCATTTGTTGACAAAACTACACAAGGTTAGCAGAAGGAATCCAGAGAACACAAATATAATTTACACTGCCAACTCAATGAAATACAATGTGAAAGTTCTCATCACTCAAGGTGAAGGGAGTTTTCTACTCTTCTGACTAACATCGTTCTATCGTCCAACACCGTCAAAACAGATTGCTCACAGATTTTGCTGTTAAGTGGGACAAAGCAATGCATCACTTTAGCTGTCATGTTTACCTACATCACAACTGTGACCATGTTTAAGATGTAATTATTACAAGTGAAAGGTACATACAATGTTGAGTTCTTTAAGCTTTGCAATAAATCAAGTTCTATATTTTTGAAATGTAGTCTTAAGATGAAGGACACTTTTGGATTTGACGGAATAAGCCTTTATTTTCATTGTTTTTTGTTGGCGGGATTCAATTTGCTGCAACTTAATAAACAATAATTAATGTTATGATACTGTACCTTTAAGAAATGCATTGGAATCATGTTCTTATGCAGAGTCTTTTATAGCCTTTTTATGCACTCGGAGCCATTCTGTCTACAATCGACATCCTGTTACTGCGACAGCGTAATTGCTGTTTATTCTAATGGTAGAATGTTTTAATCTGAGCTAATGTTGTTCTACTGTTTTGAGTGTTTTCCCCTGGGATTTTGCAGAGTAGGGCTTGATTAGGTTGATTGACAGGTAAGGTCAAATGATTGGGTGAAGCTAAGCTTACACAGTATTCAAGCTTAGACACAACTTTTGAGTTGAGAGAGAGCAGTGTCTCTTGATTCTGTCTCTGAAGTTTGGAGACTGGAAGCTGCCAGAGACTAAGTTTACTTCTTTGAAGTTTTGCTGTTTTGTGGATATATCCTTCTTCGGAAACTGCTGTCTGGATCTCTGTCCAAAAGTGTTAAAAAGCTAGAACCCAAACATCTTCAGTTTCTGTGCTAACTGGTTCTACAGAAGGGATTTATGTCTATTGGGTGGGGTAGGGGTGGGGGGGGGGGGGGTGCAGGTGGTGGTATTGTTGAATTGGAACAATAGAGATAGTTAGCTGTTAAAAATTATACTTCGTCATGTTCAAGTATTTTAATTGGTAAAGGTTATGCTAAACTTTTGTTATATTCTAACTGTTTTCTTAAATAAAGTTTGTTTTGATAAAAGCTTCTTAGTGAGTCACTTAAATCATACCTGGACTGGAACATTTTATGCCCCCCCAAATGCCAAAATCAAATGCAAGCATTGGGGTCTAGGCTAACTGCATAATATGCCTTCAGAGTTTCTGGTCTGGTCCTTAACATCAGAGACACTGTTTCTTGGTGACCAGAGAAATCAATTTTTAGTTTTATTATTTGAGATTCTGCATTGTTATTCAATTTTGGGGATTCATTCTGTGATTTTTCTTGAAAAGTGCATTTTATTTTCATTCCCCCTTTTAATCCATGATCTTAATTGCAGTTTTAAAAAATAAATCAGATGATCTACAAAATGTACGATGGGGTAATGTTTCTATTGAGTGGTTCTGCCATTGTTAGAGAGAAATCAAAAGAGTAGTTTAAAGTGAGATTTGTTTAGGTTGATTCCAGATATCTATTAACTGTGCTGAAGTTTCAGTTCTTATTTTGAAAAACAGTTCCTTTAGAAATTGCTGTGATATTATTAATCTGTCCAATAAATTTCTATTGAATTCGGTTTGATAAATGTCGATGTGATGAATGCTAATCTAGTGATGTCTTAGATGAAAGCTAAATATTGCAGATACTGGAAATCTGAAATAGACGAAAATATTGGAAATATTCAGAAGGTCGGGCAGCATCTGTGGAGAAACAGTTAACATTTTAGATCAATGATATTTCATTAGCTTCTGATGCAAAGTTAGCAACCTGAAACATGAACTCTCTCTCCACAGTTGCTGCCTGACATGCTGAGTTTTCCAGTATTTTCTGTTTTTAACACTTTCTTAGATACAAATACAATATGAACCTATTGATTTAACTATAATCTTGAAATTATTCTAGCAACTGATTGAATTAAGAGTAGACTGAATAATGTATAGACGTATCTAATTGTAAACTGATTTCATATTAAATTATGTATACACTGCCGGCATTTTATGTTGGGTATTAATTTGGTGTTTTTGTACAAATGATAGCTATTGATAATGCTTTTACACTGTAGAACTAAAAATCTGAAATAATTGCAATTTCCTGAGAAGATCTCTGCAATTGAATTGCCAGAAAGCCAGTATATATTAAACCAGCAAATTGTCAGTGTTGTTGCCAATGGTTATGGAATATTTTTAATTATGGAAGATCTGTGTGAGTTAATGAAGAGAATTGATAGCAGAGAATGGACATTAAGTTCTGGTGATTGGTTGTTGAATAAGAAGTTTTTTTTATCTTTCTCCTCAGTGAGAGAAAAAGAGAAATGTAGAGCTTCTGAAAACCTCAGTTACAGAATGGCGGAAGGACAATGCAGAATCTCAGGATTTGACTATCCATCAGTGGAACCATATCAACAATGAAATAAATGAAGTTTTTTTCATTTTCCTATCTAATAGGAGGAGCCGAAAAAGACTTTATCAGGCGAATAGGGATCGCAGCTTGACTAGATCACACGGTAGAGTGGAGAATGCTGAACCATTGCAACAACATGTCAGAAGCAGGAGTCCTCATGCCCAACAAGTTTTCGTAATGGTTAACAGGATAGGGAATACGACTATTTGGGGAGTTGGAGGGAGTTTGGTGTATATTCAGAAGTCTCAAATAGTCTGTGGCCAGATTTGTCATATAGGTGAGTCTGCATGGTCTTTCTGGATGGAACTTATTAGGCCTGAAAATTTGAAGAATGCTTAACGTAAAGAAGTCAGAGTGGAGTTGTCCACAGCAGGGAAGGTAATTTTGAAAATATTTCTCTAGTTTTTCTCCTTTCTGCCTCAAGTCCTGTCGGAGCTCATCTTGCCCAGGAGGCCCACTTTCTGTTCTCAATCCTGTTCCTACTAAACGTTGCCTTAAGTGTGTGAATGATTCTGATGTTAGGCTGAGGATTTCAGAACAACAATATGAATGACATGACTTTCATTTCTGTGATAGTTCTTTCAGATGAAGGAAGATGTTGTGGCGGACAGGAATGGATGTTGAGCAGGTGATAGTTGGGGTTGAAGGGAGGCAGGCAGGCACTTTCTGACGTGTTTTTTGATAAGGCTGCAGAAACTACAACTGCTGTTAATAATGTGGAATTCCAGAGGATAGAAGTGCACCTGACCACCAGCATGTGAATGCCAAGGTAAAGTCCAATGTTATAGCAGAGAGTGCAATCCTGCAGTACTTCACTAAACTTTAACCTGGTGATACCATGCAACTTGAAGGTGGAGTTTGGTATTTTTAGTAAGTTTTAATTTTTATAAGACCGAGATACAGTGCAAATAGGGAGAATGTTAACAGATATCTTGAGATGATGAAGATATGGACCTGGGATTTGGCAGTGGTCGGAGAGGTTGGTGTGAAGTTTGGCGATCTGTGGAAGTGATTTTGGTGACAGAGCAGAGAAGCAGGGAACAGACTTCTATCTTTTGTTTTCCTCTAATTGGTGTAGAATTTTCAGCAGTAAGTGTGGAGTGTATTTACATGTAACATTTATAATTCTGTGAGCATGTCACATCTCCCTAAGGATGTTCCCACTCTGTTGTACATCAAACAAGTTCTATCACTTTTTGTGAATTATTGATTTTTTTCGATTGCTTTATAGATCTTTGTTTCATTTTTGTTTCATCTGTGTTTTATTTGATTACTATACAATCATTACTTCAAGAAAAACAATGATAAAGCAAGAAGACCTTGTGCTTGATTTAATTTACATTTTCTCTGAGGGACATGAGTCTCTGGAACTTTTCCCTAAAAGATTGTGGAAGCAGAGTCAACAAAGAACAAAAACAGGCCCTTCGGCCCAATGAGCCCGCACCGCCATTTTAACATTACCAGTCCCCCTTCCACCCATGACCCTTATCTATGCTTATGGCATTCCACATTGAGGGAAAACTAATTTAGGGACAATTTATTACCTCCAATCAGCCTAATAGCACATCTTTGGGGTGTGGGAGGAACCCGGAGAAAACCCACACAAGCACGGGGAGAATGTGCAAACTGCCACAGACACTGGCCCAAATCCATGTGTCTGCACAGCAAACAGTGATAGTCACTGAGCTGTCGTTTTACCCAGCATCTGGCCCAGTTTAAGCTTTGAATGTTTTTAAGGCTGAGGTAGAAAGACTCTTGATCAACAAAGGTTGGGGGGGGGGGGGGGGGGGGGGGAGGGGGGGTTGCGGTGAAAGGTTATTGGGGTAGGTAGGAAAGTGAGATTGAAGTTACAATCAGATCAGCCATGACCTTATTGAATGGCGCAGCAGTCTTGAGTGGTTGAGTGAACTACTCCTAATTTGTATGTATGATCGCATGTTCATCTGGCAGTGTGTTAAAGATTTTCATACAAATAATTATTCTGGGATTCTTGGAATCTGGGATTCCAAGGTGTTGAATCATTTAGCATA
The DNA here is from genome assembly GCF_965287045.1 of Carcharhinus amblyrhynchos. NCBI lineage: Eukaryota > Metazoa > Chordata > Chondrichthyes > Carcharhiniformes > Carcharhinidae > Carcharhinus > Carcharhinus amblyrhynchos. The sequence continues at coordinate 76,284,464 of NC_137327.1, forward strand.
AAATTAATTCAGGACAAATCTCCTTTTTCTGTAAAGAAAAATGGTTACCATAAGACCATTTTAAATCTCTTTGGCTGCGGTTTTGAATTCCCAGATTTGCTTTCCTTCTCACCCTTGATATTTTGAGCCTTACCACACGTGTTGCTGAATGCGGTGATCATTGCAAAGTTATGAATAATATCAGAGTTTGATCTGAAATATGTTTTACCACTTGGTGCATGAGCCCATTTGGTTGAGCAGCAAATGCTTTAGGTTGCAGCCAGCTGATTATAATGTACAGTAAATAGTATGTTATTTTGTTGCCGTAACTTCCTGTTCCCAGATGAAGCGACTTGATGTTAATTAAAATTGCTGCAGAAAATGCCAGTTATCCGGCCAGAGCGGAGAATAAAAGCATAAATTTATCATTTTTTTCTTCTCCAGCTGGTATCTTGCTAGACAGGGGCATGAACCATGTGGATTATGAAATCTACAGGGCAAATTTTCTGATGGGCACACACATCTTGTGAGGCACTGAACTGGGACCAGGATCCAGCAAAGTAAACCTTCCACTTCCCAACCCTGGAATTCAATCATGAAATCAAGAGCATTTTAGTACCATTAAAGATGCCAATTCTGTACCAATCTCTCAAACTGGAGAACTGCATGAAACAGCATCATGGACCTTGTGGGTTGGGTGGGGCAAAGATTTGGAGCTACCATATGGGATTGACAGGTGGATATGGCTTTCTTACATGGGCTTTATAATTCAGAAGCAAGCTGTGGGGTGGGGATGGAGAGCAGGAAATGGAAAGGTTGGGTGGAAGGACAAAAGATGCTTTGTGGACTGTGGTAAAAACAAATGCTAGCAGTATTTGAATAGAAATTGCCTGAAACCAAAACTACAACTTTAAAGGGTGCAGCTGCCCAACTGTCTTGTGGTTTTCAACAACTTACATTTTTTCCTCAGAGCAGCAGAGTTCTGTTGGTTGTGGCTATATGAAACAACGTAAAGTTGCTTCTAAAATGGTTGATTTTGGATAGTGGAAACAAATAAATGAAATCAAGATTCAAAGAACCTCAGAAATGTTGCTGGTATTTTACGTTTAGAACAGTGCTACTGGGACTAATACCAGAATCTAGTTCCAGAATGGAGGGAGATGTCAGTTAATTAACATAAAACAGCATATTGGTGTGCACTTTGGAACAAACTGTTCGACAGGCCAAGTAGCTGCATTTTGTTTCTCTCTTTCTTGCATTACATTTCATTGCAAATCAGAAGCTAGAATGTGCAAGCATTCAAAACACAGTTGGTTGTAGTTTCTTGCATTGCTTCTCGCCCTTTTGGCTAAGATCAAGTGTAAAATGGACATGCTGTGCTTGGTTGAAGTTGTTAGGTTACATTTTAGCTTCATTTGAAGCAATTTTTAAAAGTGGCATCTTAGCCTTTTGGCTAGGATGCAAATGAGATCAAGCCTTGAAAGAGGAGCTATGCCTACTCCAATCAGCGTGGATCATGTAGATCAAGCCCAAGACAGGAGGTGAGAGCCCTGTCTTGTCAGCTTGGATCGGGAATGTCTCCACTTGTTGAGACTCTGAATTGGACTTGATTGGATTGAATTGGAATAAAAACAAAAACGGTCTATGCATGCTGTCTGCAAAAACACACTCTTTTTCCAAAACTGCTTAATTTTTTTTCAGATAATTATCTAATTGTCATTTGAAAACCACAATTGACTCAACCTCCATTACAGTCACAGGCACTGCATTCCAGCTCCTAACCACGTTCTGTATGAAAAGGTTTTCCTCGCGTCACCTTTGTTTCTTTCGTCATTCACCTTAAATTGGTGTGTCCAGTTCAAGATCCTTCTGCCAGTGGGAAGATGTAGTCTCTCTGGACACCTCATGATTTTGAACATCTCTATCAAACTTCCTCTCGACCATCTCTTCTCTAAGGAGAGCAGCCCCAACCTCTTGTAACTGACGTCCCTCATCCCTGGGGTTATTTTTGTAAATTTTTTCAGCACCCTTTCTCATGTCTTCACATCTACCTGAAAGTAGTACACCATATTCCATTTGAGGGTGAACCAGTGTTTTATAAAGATTAATTATAATTCCTTACTTTTGCCTCTGTTTGTAAAGTCCAATATCCCATATGCCTTATTAGCCACTTTGTCAACTTGCCTTGACGTGTTCAACAATCTGTGCACTCTGCTCCTGTAACTCCTTTAGAATGGTACCTCTTTATTTTGTATTGCCTCTCCTTGTTTATCCTACCAAAAAGCTTTGCTTTGCATCTTTCTGCATTAAATTTCCATCCGTTCCAACTGCCTATGTCCTCTTCACGGTTCACCATATTTCCAAATTTTATGTCATCTGCAAATTTTGAAATTATGCCTACACACGCAAGTTCCAGAATTTTGACCCAGTGACAGTTTGGGTGAGAGTGCGAGTATTTCTAAGTCAGCGTAGTGAGAGATTTGGAGGTTATGATGTTCTAATACTTGTTCTGCCTTTGACTTTCAGGGCAGTAGAGATCATGGGTTTGAGAGGTCCTCTGTCAGAAGACTTTGAAGATTGCTACTTGTTGAGGGTACACACTGTTGCCACAATACACTCGCAGTCAAGTAGGTTCCTTTTCCTGCCTAGTGTAAAGCTCCTTATGTTGTTGGAGTTACACTCGGTCAGACAAATGGAGAGTATTCCGCATCATGATTTGCAGATGCTGGACAGGCTTTGGTGAGTCAAAAAGTGAATGGCCCACCATATGATATGCAACCTCTGTTCTGCTCTTGTAGCCATGATGTGGAGATGCCAGCATTGGACTGGGGTAAACACAGTAAGGAGTCTGACAGCACCAGGTTTAAGTCCAACCAATTTATTTTATGATAAACTCACAAGCTTTCAGGGTTTGCCCTTCGTCAGGTGAATGGAGAGTTCTGGCCTCAGACAGAGCATATAACAGCACAGACAGTTTACGGATTACTGATTAGAATGTGAGTCTTTACAATTAACCTGCTATTCAAGTCTTAAAGATGCTCTTCCCACTCGCATTGTGGGCATTTTTAAGACTTGAATAGCAGGTTAGTTGTAAAGACTCGCATTCTAATCAGTAATCCGTAAACTGTCTGTGCTGTTATATGCTCTGTCTGAGGCCAGAACTCTCCATTCACCTGACAAAGAGCAAACCCCAAAAGCTTGTGAGTTTACTATCAAATAAATTGGTTGGACTTAAACCTGGTGTTGTCAGACTTCTTACTGCTCTTGTAGCCACAATATTCATGTTGCTGGTCTAGTTAAGTTTCTGCACAATGGTGACTCCAGTCCTTGGTGTGAAGGACTTGCAATTGTAATGCAATTGAATATCAAGGGGAGCTGGTTAGATTTTTCTTGTTGCAGATGGGCTGACACATGTCAAGTGCAAATGTTATTTGCTACTTATCAACCCAAACCTGAAATTTGTCCAGATCTTGCTGCATGTGGCTGTCCACTGCTTCAGTATCTGAAGAGTTGGAAGTGGAATTGAACTTGGGCAATCATCAGTGAAAATTTCCACTCTCGATCTTTATGCTGAAGGGATGATCGTTGGTGCTGAAGATGGTTGCTCCCTTGAGGAACTCCTGATGAGATAATTGGTGTCCCAACAATCAGAACAGTCTTCCTTTGAGTAGATATGACTCTTAACAGGTAGAGAATTTTCACACTGATTACCATTGATTAGCTGCACTAAGGATCTTGATAGCATTCTTGGTTAAATGCTGTTTTGATGTCAAGAGTAGTCACTCTCACCTCACCTCTGGAATTCAGCTTTTTTATCCATGTTTGGACTAAGGTTGTAATGAGATCTGGAGGCAAGTGGTCCAGATGGAACACAAACTGGCTATCACTGATGATATTGCTGACTGAGTGTCGCTTGATGCTTCTGACACCTACACGATTGATTGAGAGTAGGCTCATGGAGTGTTAATGCGTTAGAATGGATTTGTCCTCATTTTTGAGTACAAGATCTGCCTGAGCAATTTTTCATTTTAATGCGTAGATGCCAGTTTTGTCACCATACTGGAGCCCAAAGATTTGCGGGTTTGGTTGATTGGCTAAGCTAAATTGACCCTAGTGTCAGAGGGATTAGTGGTAAATGGGACCTGGATGGGATTGTGGTCAGTACAGACTTGATGGGCCGAATGGCCTCCTCCTATACTGTCAGGATTCTATGGAACAGCTTGGCCAGAGGTGCAGTGATTCTGGAGCCTTCTCCTGTTATTTTCTGCATTGGAATGAAACTTCCCTCTCCATTTGGAGTTTTGACACTAAGTAAGGTTTACACTAACCACCTCCTATGCTGTGTCATTTTAGGTCATAATCAGTACTGTTTCAGCCCTATATTTCATGAGGTTTTAATCAAATTTTTAAAAGACGGAGTGGGATGATTTGTTTAGCAACCAGGTGGCAGTTGAAATGAAGGGGGCGGATCACCAATTGGGACTTGGTGTGTGAGGTTCCACAGACTGAGTTCAGCTTTGAAACTGTGGAACTTTGCTACGTCTTTCACAGCAAATTCAATTGTTAACTAAAACCTGCACATGTGACCATGAAATGCATTTCTGGGTTTCACAGAAAACTAGTAACTGATAATGCTCCCATACTGTATCTTGAAATGCTCAGTGAATTGTGTAAGCTTTAGACTGGATAAATTCAGAAATGTTTGGGGTTTTGATACTTTGAATCTACAATAACCAGAAAACTGTCACCATCATATAGAGCTACGGGTATTTGACTTCACCTGAAATTGACAACTAAATTGTCAATTGAAATTGTTACTAAACTGTTAATTTTTTCTTTGAAATGCAATTACTTTTATCCATTTGAATGCACTATGTAGCAAGAGTACAGCTATGCTTGCAAATTGATGTGATGGAGGAGTAAGGAAGGAAGGGGGTTTGGTGGAAGTGCATGGTTGAGAAGGAATCTTTAGGGGACTTTCCTGTGTCAGAATGGCCGAGGATGTACCAAGAGAAGGACAGTAGTGGCAGATGAAGTTAAACTGGATGTTGTTATTGAGTTAGCCAAATGATGTATCACTGGACAAATAATCTACAGCACACATTTAAATTCCACTGTGATAGTTTGTTTAGTTTTTTACGAAAAGCAAATATCAGTAAAAAGTGCCCTTGAAGATGTTGCTTCACTGTAAAATCCCTACTGGCTCTCTAATGGTCTTTCCGGGAAGGAAGTTCGCTATTTTCTTTCTTGTGATTCTGTTTTCAATGTGCTGGACTCCTAACTGCTTTATGAAATGGCCTATACGGCTACTAAATTGAAAAAGTTCCACGAACACCGTCTCAGGGCAACTTGGGATAAACACTAAATGTCAACTTTGCCAGGTACATCCACATCACAAGACTAATTCAAGGAGGAAAAACAAAACCAAACCAAGCACTGAAGTATGTTAGGCACAAAGATTACAGTCACAGCTTTCTCTCACTTCAGATATATTATCCAGCCATAACTTTGTATAAACAATATATCTCAACTTTTCAAATAGAAATGTATCAATGAATTTAGGAAACTGCCGAAAATTATATCTTTTCAAATGCATTACATTTAATAAGAAATAGCAGATAATGGCTTATGTATGTCTTTCACCCTCTTAGCTTTGAATGATTTCCTTTTAAAATGATGTGAGTGAGAGGAGGATGTTGCAAAGGGGTACAGGCAGATTAAGTGAGTGGGAAAAACTGACAGATGGAGTTCAGTGTGGAGGAAGAGTGATGTCATTCATTTTGGATCCAAGAATGAAAAATAGTTTATTTTCTCAATGGTGACAAACTAGAAACTGTGGAGAAGCAGGGGGATTTAGGTGTCTGTCTGCAAAGATAGTGCACACATGCAAAAGGTAATCAAAAATTTCATGGAATGGAAAGGGAGGCACAGTGGTTAGCACTGCTGCCTCAGTGTCAGGGACCTGGGTTCACCTCCAGCCTCAGGTCACTATATTTGCGTTGAAATCACACGTTTTCCCTGCATCTGTGTGGGTTTCCTCCAGGTGCTCTGGTTTCCTCCCACAGTTCAAAGATGTGCAGGTGGAGTTGATTGGCCTTGCTAAATGAACTCTTGTGTCAGGGAATTAGCAGGGTAAATACGAGGGGTTACGGGAATAGGGTCTGGATGAAATTGTGACCAGTGCAGATTTGGTGGGTTAAATGGCCTACTTCTGCACTATAGGATTCTATGTTGGCCTTTATCATAAGGGGCAGGAATTCAAAAGGAGATAATGCTTCAACTGCTCAGAGTCTCAGTGCCGTCTTATCTAAGGTTCACTTTTGGACATTGTACTTCAAAAACAAAATATTAGCTTTAGTTAGGGACATAAAGCTGTTTCACTAGAATGATGCCTTAAAGGCAAAATTAAAAGGGCAGGTTACTTGAAGTGACATGCATTTCCTTTTGTTCAAAAGTGTTACAATCAGAATGGGAGGGATGCATGTGGCTCCACTGCTCTGCAGGTCACACTATTAACTTAAGAGTTCAGTTTACTCACCAAAATGGCCAATTGTTTACCTTCTTTACTGGTACCCTGAATAAAGAAGACTTTAACCCGGCTTCTTCAAGAAAATCAGAAAGATTATCTCTTCTAAAATTGTAATTTTTTTTAGCAAGTTGCAAGAACCATTTATAACTATTTCTCAATTCCCCCAGCAGGTGTGCTCATGCGCATGCTTAAACAGAAACAAACAAAGGTCAAAAGGGATGCTTTGCAGAGGTGGGCTTTAAAGGATAGGTGTTACAAAATAATGGATTAAGTTTGCATGGTCTTTGCTGTCGATCTGGAGTTTCCTCGTGAAGATGTCAGGAAGTCCTTACCAAAGGGACTTGGTTAGAGGAGAATTTAGGACTGGACATCTATTGCAGGAATAAATGCAAAGTTACACTCAAAGATTCCCTGACAGTGGATTGAGAACCAAACAATTTCAGGCCAGGTAAAGAGGGAGAGTCTTGCAGAGTAACCTTTCTTTCTCAATTTATTCTCCAACAAGACTGACTTTGAAACCAACAAGTTCAAAATTAAGGTTAGCTCTGCCATGTGATTTCCGGTAAGTCGCTGGTCTTTACCTTTTATTTTTTCCGCCCATCAGTTAAAATGATTGCAAAAAGAAACAGTGATTTAATGGAAGAAGGCAGGCTTGCTCCCAATTCAAAGTGAACTTATGATCTTGTTTAAATAGAAAACTCCAGGTCAGCATTCAAGTGTCCAGATAATATGTCTTTCCATATTTATAAAACAATGTATGGTTTTCCCAGCAAAAGACCAAGAGATGATCTAACTGAGTTGTTTGAAAATGGTAAATAGGCCCAAATATGGTTGAGACTGGGAAACATTCCCCTTTGTATGAGGGCAAATCCAGTTTGACCATTTGCCATCCCATCAGCTGACTCTGAATCATAAATTAGTGACAGAAGGTAGTGTTAGCTCAGTCAGTCAGGAGCAGAATTAAGGAACATCTTTTTTTCATAAAGAGTAGTGAAGTCTAGAATTCTACCCCAAGAACTATTGTGGATTCCGGTTCGAATGAGATATGCCAGAAAGATAGGTAGATTTGTGTTGGGTAAGGGCTTCAAGGTCCAAGACTGATAAATGGAGGTGAGGTACAGGACAACCATGATCTGACTGAATGGTGGCACAGGCTCGACAGGCACAGTGCCTACTCCTGTTCTCTGATATACTGATACTAATTTGCAGTCCTGCCTGATTAGCAGGAAGAAGCCCCTTATTGAAATAATAAAAACAAAATGCTGGAAACACTGAGCAGATCAGACACCATTGTTGGAGGGAGGAACAGTTAATATTTTGGATCGATAATATTTCAGCTTTCTTTTCTCTTCACTGATGTTGCCTGAGCTGCTGAGTATTTCCAGCATTTTACAAAGAACAAAGAACAACCCAGCACGGGAAACAGGCCCTTCGGCCCAACGAGCCCGTGCTGGTTTTCTGGTTTAATTTTAGATTTCTAGCATGGGCAGTATTTTGTTGGTGATTAAAGTGTTGGCCTACCTTACTTCATTATTTATCTTGGACTCAGCATAATTCCACAAATTAAAGAGTCTGAACACTAACTGGTAAGCCTGACTCAATGAAGAGTTCAGGAGGGCAAGCCAGGAACAATACCAGGCGTACCTAAAAATGAGGTCTCAACCTGGTGAAGCTACCAGTACTTAATGCTTGCCGAGCAACATCAGCAAATAATAGACAAGCTAAGCAATCCCATAACCAACAGATCGGATCTAAGTCCTGCAATCCTGCCACGTCCAGCCTTGAATGGTTGTGAGCATTTGTAATCCCCCCTTTCCTCTTAAATGTTTTTTCTTTTTTGTTTGTGTATATTTCAATTTCCTGTTTTTATGTTCTTTTATCCTTTAATGGAACAAGCTTCCTACACTCAACGGTGATTACATTTCAGAAATACTTAATTGGTGGAAAAGCACTTTGGAAAAGTAATATATAAATGCAACCTTTTTTGCTTGGGAGTGTTGAATTGCTTACTCCATGTTTCTTTCTATATCTTTATCACCTCAATGATTTTTTTTATCACTCAGCATTTTGCTATTAAGCAGTTCCAATTCCTTCTAACTGGTGAATAAATTCATGCTCTCTGTCTCTCCTGCTTGGATCAGAATGTCTCAGAATCTGAAAAAATGCTTGGTTCTCTGGTACACTGTAAACATTACATTCGTACGTAAACATTAGCATCAAAATGTTAACACCTTTACCAATGCTGTTTATTGCACCGTTTTCTGTTTTTATGCTCATTGGAAACGTTACGACTGTTTCTTTTGAATAATTTATTTGAATCCCCTGGTGCTTTCCCTAATACCCTACTTTGCATAAATTGCAACCGTTCATTATTTTGAAGACTTGCTGCATGTTTTCTCCAGTGAAAACAAATTTAGCCAATTGCGCTTTTCTTCACAACCCTAGGACTTACAGTTATCCTGATCACACTTCTGCAATATGATTTACCTTTTTGAACTTGGATGAATAAAACTGCTGTTGAACCCCAAAATCTGCTTCAGAATCACTACAATGTACAATTGCACCTTGTTCCAAGTTGAATTTCCAGTAGATCCCATTACATACAATAATTTGCTTCAGTTTGATGGTCCCAAAATATTTTGATTTTTGATCTCTGACAGTGGAGACAAAATTGAACCCTTTATACTCTGCATACTTCTTTGAGTTATTCAGTATTTATAAAGACATTAAGATCCATCTGCCAATTATTAGTCTGTCTACACAATATGTTATAAGTCCTCTTGAAGGTTAACATATTTCCCTTCTACTCATTATCTGCCCACGTAGGTTTGCGTCATCAGAAACTTTAATATTAGCAATAATAACTGTATTTGGGGCGTATAACCTAATCTTGGATTTTTCTTTATTGATTTCAAAGCATCTTGCACTAAATTACTGCTGCCATTCCCATGAGCTAATTCAGTGCAAGTTAGGACTTAACCCTCATTATTTCTAGTCCATATGTTCAAGAGTAACCCGCCAGATAAGGTCATTTCACTGCAAGGACACTCCATCATATCACAAGAGAAGTACCCCAAATATTATTGGAGCAGCCTTGAAAGCACTGTGGGGACTACAACTTTAAATTGATATGTGAATTGGTTTGTTGCCACCAGTGCCCAGACAAATATGTTTCTGACTGAATTTAGAAAGTGCATAGCTGCTACCGTGACTTCCTTCAGTTGAGAGAGTTCAGATTGATTCTGAAACAACTATGATACAGCACATCATTGGGATACTTTCCCGTTAACTGCTGTCTTTCCAATTTTACCCCTTATTCGCTCATGTTATAGACAGTTAGGGACTTGGGAAGTTAACAAAGTTAACAGTCGAATTTGAGATGAAAACAAAATGACAAACAAGTAACAAGATTAGCAGGCATCTAGAGGAATTGAGATGCAATTTGCCATGTCAGAAAATAAATAAAAACATCTTTATTGTGATTTCTGATGCTTTATTTCTTAGGGAATTATTTGAATTCTGACAGGATGATATCTTGTTCACACTGGAACTGAAGTTACATCGTGTGGGGGTCTATAAATGATAACTTCTAAAGGCAAGTAATTTGAGCAAGGTAGCCAATGCAATCCACAGCATGGAATAGCAAAGAAACTGAACAATGTAACTGCTAGCACCCTCATTGTGGAAGGAGGCTAGTTTTCTGTCTATCAGTCAGACAAAGGCCTGTTCCATCTAACATTTGGAGCCAGAACAGATTGCAGATATTCTCCTCTAAAAGACGCAATTTTGTGGCTTCACCGAACCAAGAAAAGTCATTTTCCCAGACTCGGTCATCTGAGCTGTCTTGTGTGGTAGCTATTAGCTGGACTTGGCACAGTTGGATGTTTGGGGAAAGAGAGGTCTCAGTGGTTTCAGGGAATGTGGATATATTTTGGGAGCAAGAAGCAATTTTAGATAAAACAGTACTTATTTATTAATATACTTGAGTGTCATAGTGTATATTAACTTGTCAAGTGTTTTTTTCTTTTAATCCATTAAATTCTCTTTGTTTACACAATGACTGGACTGGTTCCACACTGAGTTGTACAGGTTCTTCACATTATTCCAAACAAATATATACCACTAAGAAGCAGTGTTTTCAAGTTATCCTTAGGGAGATTCTTGCAGTCATGTTAGCAGGGTTCTTTAATGCTTTCTTCAGATGCCTTTTTTCCTCTTAAGATGCTGCCCCTCTCCTTAAAAACTGCTATCGTCACTCCTTTCTGCAAAACACCGACCCTTGATCTCACTATCCTTGTAAATTACTGCTTCATCTCCATCTTCTATTTCCTCCACAAAATCTTTAAATGTGTTGTTGAATCCCAAATCTATTCCCATCCTAGCCAAACGTCCATATTTAAGAGCAATTAGGTTTCATCCCTGTCATAGAGAAACAGCATTTATCAAAGTCCTAAATGATATTGTTGCCAGGGGCCTGCAAACTTGATGAGTGTCTAAAAATGTATTCAGAAAGACTACCTTAAGAATTGCTGTGCCTTTATTCGAGTATCAATAGTAATGGACTACTTGTGGATTTTTATGTTTTACAGGTGCTCCTAAACGTAGGTGTTTTAATATCAATGAAAAAGGACATAATTTTGATCAAAAGTTGCTAATTTTTGCTTTCTCACCAGTGAAACTTTAAAAGTTAGAAATAGAACAGGACGTTTAATTTGCATTGTCTCTTTCCTTAAAATAAATAAAAACATCTTCATTGCGATTTCCGATGCTTTATTTTTTAGGGGAGTTATTTGAATTTTGGACAGTGATGTCTTGTTCATACTGGAACTGAGGTTGTACGATTAACTTTCTGCCTGAAGAAGTCTGACTAGTTTCACTATTCTGTCCGTCATAGTCTTCGCAGAACAAGAAATACCTTTACATTTTTTGAATAGTTCAGCTTTAGTTTTTAAAATCTCTGCATAGCTGTTTTAAGTCTTTGGTAAAGTATTTTTGTATGTGTTCACCATCTGTGCAAGGCTTTCCTTGTTTCACAGTCTCTTCAGCTGCTCTGTTCTTCTAGGTGATGGAGGTTTGGAAGGTGCTGTCAAAAGGGCGTGGTAAATTGTTGCAGTACATCTTGCAGATGGGGTACATTGCTTGCCATCGTGTAGCTGTTGGAGGAAATTAATGTTCAAGTTAGCGGATGGGCTTCTGATCAAGCAGGCTATTTTGGGTATTGTTGGAGCTGGACTTACCCAGGCAAATGAAGAGTATTCCATCACAATCCTAAATTGTGCCTTTTAGATGGTGGACAGGCCTTGTGGAATCAGCAGGTGAGTTACTTGACACAGAGTTCCAAGTCCTTGAGCTACTCTTGTGGCTGGAATGTTTATATGGCTGGCCCATTCAATTTCTGGCCAGTGTTGCTTGCAGGATGTTGATTGAGATTGTAACGCTATTGAATGTTAGGGGAGGATGGTTATTACTTGACACTTATGTGGCAAGAATGTTACTTGCCACTTAGCCCAAATATCGAACCTGAATGTTGCCTGGAATATTGATAGTCTCACTGCAAAAACATTTGAAAATGTTGCACCTTGTTGATTGAGGTGTGGTTGGGTTTCGAACAGGTTTCTAACTACATATTTATTGGTAAGTACATCATTGGCCCTCCATAGGATATTTTATATTTGTGGAGTGTCAAACTTATCCATTTAAAAAAAACTGTATTTTTTTCAAGTTTCTAGTTTATCTATTTTTCTATCTCAAAATCTATAAGTGAGGAATATTAGATGCTGTTAATTTCTGTGGATTGTGTTTGAATGCTTCAGTGTGAATGGCTAGTGTTACTGCTGCTGCGCATGAAGATATTCCCTTGACTTGATGTCAGATTTGAATTGCCATCAGGAAAGGGGAAACCACACCACAGAGATCACCAGCTCCTTGTGGACAAATTTCTTCAAGGTCAACAGAAATGCTGTTGCTTTGCTCCAGATCGCAAAATCCAGTCCACTGGCTAACTGTGCAGCATTAGTTTTTATTTCTTTCTCTGTTACTCAACCTACATCAAATGATGACACATATGAACATACGTCCGTACAAACATAGTCCCAGGGAACTCTCTACAAGTAATGACACGTTGTTGGGAATGCCTCCCCCTCCCCAGTTTCTGAAGGGAAAATGTACTATTGTTATAGAAAATATTTATTGATGTGGAGCAACAAAGAAAACATACTAGTCAGTGAACAAAACAGTGTACTTGTGTAGACTTCAACTCTTGAAAGCATATACCAAAGAGAATGTGTATCCTTTGAAAACTCTGATATAATTACATATAATCCTGGCTAGCAGAAAATAACCCTTTTCACTTTTGCCAGAATAACAAGTAGTGATATTGCATTTTGTTGCTGTGCACTAAGAAAGTTGTTGAAAAAAATTCCAGACTTGAAACAAAATCAGAAAATATTGAAATTGCTCAGTAAGTCAGATGAAGGGCTGTGCCTGAAAGGTTAGCATTGAGTATTCCACATGAAACCATGCATTTTGACAGAACCTTAGCTAATATCAGTGAACATTCAAAAGAAAACTTGACTTGACGTGGATTTAGCGCAGCTTTGTTAGCTTTCAGATACTCCCCTAGTATATTTTTATGTTTTACGGATAACTCTCAAGTGTAATTGGATGTGAAGTAATAGGTATAAATTTTCAAAAGCTGTTACCTTTAAAATGAATGATGGATCCGTGCGTTGAATCATTGTGCACCCAATGATAGCTACTAAGTTACATTGAGCATGATTGTTAATGCCACTTGTTTCCTCCGATTTAAACTCCAGCAGTTTAAATTAGTCTTAGTTACATTTTTTTTGTCATCTTTCATTGTTTTTATTCAAATCTTCATGGCCTTAGAAGTAGATGAAGTCAATTGGGTGACAAATCTAAAAGTAAACTTGGCTTTGACAATCGCACCAAACACTAATTGTCTCATTTTAAACTATTTGTGTCTTTGTTATAAAGCATTTGTGCTTTCATTGGCAAACAATGCAAGTTGGAAACAAGTTGGATTGTTATAATCCAGGTCAGAAACTCCAAGGTGTTTTATGAAATCAGCTTAGATCATAAGTTTTGCACTTTGAATTTTGGCATAGGTAAGCATGAGATATTTCACTCTGGGTATGATTCAAATGACCCACTAGCTTTTATTAGACAAAGTTTATTTAAGAATACAGTTAACATTAAGACAATTAGCAATACATTTTACAAATTACCAACAAGAAAAAAATCCTGATATTGTAGATACATTAATAGCTAAAAATGCTGTTCCAACACCAGCGTTTGTACAAGTATACACCCCAGTTCTAGGCTTAATGCAAAACAAATATGATCGTGTGATAATGGACCTTGCAGCTTTGCCATACTGCTGTGACTTAGTCCTTTGGATGGGGAATTGAAAGTCTGACATCCCTGTCCTGGAACTCCCAGCACACCTTGAAGTAGAAAGAGAACCACTACTGGCCTCTAGCTTTTAGCCAGCAAACCACTTTAAGGGACAGAGGCACTCCTTGCCTCCAATTACTAGTAGCAGCCATCGAGAGTTAAATTTCCAATGCCAGAGAGAGAGAGAGAAATATGCTTGCAGTCTGGAGTCCTAACAGCTTCTAACAAAAATTGAAAGTGAAGATCTATGTAAGAAAATTGTCCAAAAGCACCTGACGTATTCAAACAGTCTTTTCCCAAAAATTCAGGAGGGTTGTAAAACTCCAGGACATTGCATTAGGCCCAAATTAAAAATAAACAAAAAACTTATTACATGGCTCTAGCAACAATAAATAAATATCGGCACAGACAGCTTGGGCCCATAATAAAAAAAAAGTTGCTTACAAACTGCAAAGAACATGCTTAAAATACTTTTCTTTATGGCACAATGGCATCACAAAATATATCACAATTAATTTGCTGCTAACACTTCATCAAGGCTTCAGTTTTACCAAGAATGCACAGATAACAATGACAAACCTTTGAGTGGAGGGTTTCTTTTGATTCCTACGTGCTAAATTCCTGCATGTCAGCCAACAATTCAGTGTTTCTAATGGGATTGTAGGTAGGGTGCTCATCACTGGATGGGATAACATTGGTTAACTGGGTTACGGTTTCTGTTTTAATCCAAATCTCAATTCTTAACCTCAACAGCTAATGTCAAAATCTTTTTGTTGAATTTGGTTCACTGTATTTGCTGGCTTTTTGAAGGAATTATCCAATTAGTCTCACACCAAAGGACCACATGACCTACACTATAAGGATTGCAGGAACAAGAAGGCAGCTCACCACCACCTCCTTGAGGGCAGTTAAGGATGAGTAATAAATGCTGGTTAGTGACACCCACATTCCATAAACTAATAAATAAAAAAAACCTTTTTCCTCATAGCCCTGAATTTATTTTCTTTTTCAATTATATATATCTAATTCCACCACTCTTATAGCCAATTCATTCTAGATCATAAAATGCTGAACAAAATAATTTTCATTTACTCTTTTTGGATAAAACAAAGCAATTCGGCTATGGAAAGCATTTTCCCATTTAGAGAATAGCCTATGCCTTCGTTCCTCCTTGCAAAGTGCAAAATCTCACACATTTCCACATTGCATTCCATCTGCCACTTCTTTGCCCACTCTCCTAACCTGTCCAAATCCTTCTGTAGCGAATTGTGGTAGCCATACTTTATAAAACCATAAGAAATAGGAGCAGAATTAGGCCACTCGGCCCATCAAGTCTGCTCTGCCATTCAATCATGGCTGATATTTTTCTCATCGTCATACTCCTGCCTTTTCCCCATAACCGTTAATCCCCTTATTAATCAAGAACCTATCTGTCTCTGTCTTAATGACACTCAATGACCTGGCTTCCACAGCTTCTGCGACAGAGTTCCACAGATTCACCACTTTGTGGCTAAAGAAATTCTTCCTCATCTCTATTTTAAAAGATTGTTCTTTTATTCCTGAGCTTGTGCCCTCTGGTTCTAGTTTTTCCTGGTGGAAACATCCTCTCCGTATCTGTTCTTTCCAAGTTTCGCATATCCTGCATTTTTCAATAAGATCGTCCGTCATCCTTCTAAACTCCAACTAACACAGACTCAGCATCCTCAACCATTCCTCATACGACAAGCTCTTCATTCCAGGGATCACTCTTGTGAACATCCTGTGGACCCTTTCCAAGGCCAGCACATCCATCTTTAAATATGGAGCCCAAAACTGCTCACAGTACTCCAAATGGGGTTTAACCAGAGCCTTATAGAGTCTCAGCAGTACAATTCTGCTCTGTATTCTAGCCCTTTCGACGTGAATGCTAACGTTGCATTTGCCTTCCTAACTGCCGAATGAACCTGCACGCTAACCTTCTCCTTAGTAATGGCCACTCACCTGTACCCCTGATTCCCCTGGAGCTCTGGCATCCCACTGGTGCCTTCCACGGTGAAGATTGATGCAGGGTAACTATTTAGTTTCTCTGCCATTTCTTTGTTTCCAATTATTACTTCTCCAGCCCCGTTTTCCAGTGGTCAAATGTCTATTTTTGCCTCTCTTGCCTTTTATACTTTGAAAAAAACTCTTCCTATCTTCTTTTATATCACTAGCTAGCTTTCACTTGTATTTTCTCTAACCCCCACCCCCAATTATGGCTTTTTTTATTGTCCTCTGCTTGCTTTTAAAAGCTTCTCAATCTTCTGGCTTCTCACTAATCCTCGCCATTTTGTATGCTGTTTCATTTGCTCTTATGCTGTCCTTGACTTCCCTCGTCAGCCATGAATGCCTCGTCCTCCTCTTAGCATCTTTTCTCCTCCTTGGGATGTGTTTCTGTTATGCCTCCTGAATAATCCCCAAAAACTCCTGCCATTGCTGTTCCACTGTCTTCCCTGTTAGGCTTCCTTTTCAATCAATTCTGACCAGCTCCTCCCTCGTGTCTTTGTAGTTACCTTTGTTTAATTGTAACATCATTACATCTGATTCCAGCTTCTCTCCTCAAACTGCAGGGTAAATTCTATCATATTGGGGTCACTGCTCCCTACCTAAGGGTTCCTTCACCTTTAGTTCCCTAATCAAGTCTGCCACACATCACCAAATCCAGAATTGCCTGTTCCCTAATAGGCTCTGTTACGAGCTGCTCCAAAAAAGCGCCTGAGACATTCCACAAATTCCTTTTCTTGGGATCTACTGTCTAGTGATTTCCCAGTCCACCTGCGTATTCAAATCCCCCATGATTATTGTAATATTGCCTTTTTTGTATGTCTTTTCTATCTCCTGATCTGTTTTCTGCCCCACATTGTGACTATTACAGGGGCCTGTATGCAACTCCCATCAGGGTCTTTTTACCTTTGCGATTCCTCAAATCTACTCATCTTCTGATCCTATATTGCTTCATGCTATCGATTTAACTTCATCCCTTAGTAACAATGCAACCCAGTTCCCTTTTCCCATCTTTTGATAGGAACACGTATCCTTGGAAATTTAGATTCCAGCCCTGGTCCCTTGCAGCCATGTCTCTTGTGATGCCCACGACATCGTACTGACCAATTTCAATGTGCACAACAAGCTCATTTACCTTGTTCCGTATACTGCATGCATTTAGGCACAACACCCTCAGTCCTGCATTGACCACCTCCCTTCTCATACTTGCCACCTCTTTTGCTCTGCCTGAAGTTAGATTCCTGCCACCTTCTACACTATTACCTGGTCTTAAACTAATGCACGATCTACAGCCCTGGTTGTACGATTCGCCACGTCTCTGGTCCTAACGTCATTCAGATGGAGGCGGTCCCATCGGAACAGGTCCGCTCCTTCCCAGTACTGGTGCCAATGTCCCATGAATTCAAACCTATTGCTCCCACACCAATCTTTGAGCCACGCATTTACCTCCTTAATCTTATTTGACCCTGTGCCATTTAACTTGTGGCTCAGGTAGTAATCCAGTGATTATTAGCTTTTTGGTTCTGCTTTTTAATTTAGTCATTGGTAACTACGAGGACCACGACAACTGGATCTTTGCCCTCCCACTCCAAGTTCCTGTGCAGCCCAGATGAAATATTCTGAACCTGAGCACTAGGCAGGCAACACAACCTTTGGGATTCTCGATCCTAGTCACAGAGAACAGTGTCAGTACCCCTAACTATACTATCCCCAATTATGATTATATTTCTTTTTTCCTCCCCCCGCCCCACACACACACACACACACACATGCATATTTGAATGGTTCCCTGTACCACTGTGCCATGGTCAGTTTGCTCATCCTCTTTGCAATATCCATTTCCACCCACCTAGGGAGAAAGAATCTTGACCCTTTTGTTCAAGTTCAGGGACTGAGGCTCCTGCAGCCCTACCTCCTGGGTATCCCTACGTGCTTCACTCACAGCCACACCTTCCTGTCCCTGACCACTGGCCAAATTCAAGGGATTTAATCTAAGGGGTCTGACTGCCTCCTGGAACACTGTGTCCAGGTATCTTCACAACTGGTTTTGCTTCAGATGAAAGCAGGATGGATAGAATCCATGCAGAATCATATGGGTGGGGGAAATCGAAGCTTATACCTTGCGCATATGCTTCCTCTGAATGTGTAATATTTTCAGTCATCCACTCCAGGCAATGCTTTTTAGGCTGAACGTACCTTCCTTAAATGTTCCATGTCAATTACTATTGTCTTTCCCACATTATTGACTGACTGCAAATTATCTGTCAATCCCAGGTCCATCGTTCTTATGTTCCAGCTTGCAGCGTGCAAAGCTCAGAATCCAGGTCATCCGCTCTGAGCTGGAGTTCCTCAAGCAACCAACACTTAATACAGATGTGCTCACTGGGAACCACAATAGGATCCACCAGCTCCCACATCATGTGTGAACTAACACATCATTTGACCCTCTATCTCTATTTAATTAGTTTTTAATTTGGGTTTTAAATTTAAACTATTTTTATTATAATATTCCCTTATTACCATAACTGGTACATAACTGTACCCTTGGTCACGTTGAGAGCGGAAGGGTGTTTAACATTTTATTTTCAGGAAAATGGTCATCAGGTGGTGGTTTATCCTAGGAAAGCAAATTATTCCTATTCTCATTGTGTAATTAAAATGCAGAAATGATGCATATTTAATTGCAGTTTCTGCATAGTAAATTCTTGAATTGATGCTGAACAAGTGGATGGAATCCATTGCATACCAGGAAACAAAAGAGATTTTGCCAACTGTTTAGTTGGCAAGCTGGAACATCAGGATGATGGGAGTTCCACACACATGAGGACGGTCTCAACAAGGATCTTGGGTTCATGTCGCACTATCTGTAACTCCCAACACTTGCCTGGGTTTGCAAAACCTCACTCACTACTGTCTGGAGACAATACACATCTCTTTAACCTGTGATCAGTGCTCCTTCCACTCACATTGTCAGCCACTTCAAGACTTGAACAGCAGGTTAGGTGTAAAGATTCGAATTCTAATCAGTAATCTGTAAACCGTCTGTGCTTTATATGGTCTGCCTGAGGCCAGAACTCTCCATTCACCTGACGAAGGGACTAACCCGAAAGCTTGTGCATTTATTATCAGATAAATCGGTTGGATTAAAACCTGGTGTTGTCAGACTTTTTACTGGGCCTGAGATTGACAGATAATTTGAAGTCGGTCAATAATGTGGGGAAGACAATAGTAATTGACATGGAACATTTTAGGCTGAACGTACCTTCCATTGCCTAGGGTGGATGACTGAAAAAAAATTACATGTTCAGAGGAAGCATATGCGCAAGGTGTAGGCTTTGATTTCCCCCATCCATTTGATTGTGCATGGGTTCTCTCCATCCCGCTTTCAACTGAATCAGAGCCAGTTTACCTGATGAGTATCCATGTATCATTACTGTTCTCCAGTATAGAAATGATTGAGGCTCTTGACATTATTAGGAGAATCCCTCAGTTACAACCTTTTTTACCTACTGGGGATTTTAACACTATCTGTAATTTTGGGTATGGCTGTCCAGCCCTGGATATCATGTCGTTGAAAGGTAAATGATAACAGACAGTAATTCAGCTTTGTTGTACCATGGATTTTGTGTAACAAACACGTTTGAGAACAGATTATACCACTCGGAATCCTGGAGACATCCAAGATCAGAACATTGGCATGAGCTGCATCTGATCATTACCAGAACATCTCTGAGCAACACTCTGAACTCATGCAGCGATCACAGTGTTGACTGTGATTCAGATCACTCCCTGCTGTGCACAAGGGTTACAATGCAACCTTTGAAGCTTTTTTTCATTCCAAGCAGAAAAGCCACCCTTGTATCAACTTCAGCCATGCTGCCTACCAAGGTGAGAAAAACAATTCTGAGGCTCAATTGATCAGATGTTCAGTAGCATTCTTACATAAAGTGCAGGGCAAAATGGAACATACTTTGAAACACCATCTACAATACCATACTCGCAACATATGAGAAGCAAAAGTGGAAAAATGCAGAATGGTTTGAGGCTAATATTACTGTCATATTCTGTCATTGGATCCAAGCAAGTTTGTTGTTATTAATTACAAGAGAGGTACCTGAGACAAGAATGAATGTGCTTCGTATGGTTTGAAGTAAATGTTCAATGGAGTGTGTGGTGATTTGCCAGTAACTACTGATTACAAATTTGCCAGTGTCCAGATATCCTTCAACACAGGGAATGCTAGGGGCATGGATGAAAGGATCTAAAAGACAACAAGCTCATCAACAAAGAACATTGCTCTGTTGAAAGCTAAGGCAAGAGAAGTCATCGCCAGTTGCAACAAACAGGATGGATGGACCATTATTTTGAGTTGTATTTCAGGGAGAACACAGTCACCCGGGAAGCTGACACATCTTGGAAAGTCTGCCTGGCATGACACAGCCGGATGTCAAATGCACAGTGATGGAGTTTAGAAAAATTTTTGGCTCATTTGTGTCATGAAAACATCAGGGAAGTCCAAGAAACTTGATTGTTTTCCTTCTGGTGATATTCTGGTTATGTATTTTAAACTATAGGAATATGCAAGATAATTAAAGCAGAGACAGAACCTGATGCAACAGATGTATTTGACATGTTAATAAGCCTCGCAACATTGCAAACAGATGTTTACTAAGGCAATATAGCAACAATGGGGGCAGAACATGAATAAGTTTGAATAATTGTTAAGGATTCATCAGAAGAGATACAAGATGTGAAGGAAAGATGCCCAGAGAGAAGGTGCATAACATGAGTTTGCTTTTAAAGTTCAAAAGCTAAATGAAGATGGAGGTAATTAAGACTGGTAGAGTGCTATTCTAAAGAAGTTAGGTCAGATGAGAAAGTTTAAAGGGAAAAACATTTAAGGAGATGTTGAAACCTCTGCGGAGAGGTTTTATTTCCGATTTCAGCTAACCGCAGGAATAACTTTGAGCGAAGGAGGTTTAAAGGATATGGTGGGGAGGATGAGTGAGGGGGTGGGGGGGGAGATGGTGGTGAAGGTAGGACCAAGCTATTGATTTGGAAGACCAGCCATCATCCTAATGAATGGCATAGTAGGGTCGAATGGCCTCCTCCTGCTCCTATTTTCTATTTTCTCTTTTCTCTGCCAATCCAAGCAGTTAGTGTGAAGAAAGATTGATTTGAAAAGCAAGCTGCTCGTTTACATCGGAAACAGCCCTAAAAGAGACTGTGTGGTATCAGTTACTGGATTTTTATAGGTCTTAAAATCTACCAAGTGTTGTGGTACAGTTTGGGGAGCATTAGCCCTGAAGGTAGTTGAGTTTAAAGTTGTTTGGAACTGTTTTAAGGTATTGATACTGTATAAAGCTTTTGGCTGTACCTTCTGACCTGAATCCCGGTTTAGGCCGAACGTGTGGCACACATGCACGTTGCCACAATTTGGATGTCCCAACAAGTGAATGTGCATGCTGGAAGAGCATCAAGTTTGAACTTTGACCTGGGTTTGAAAAGCTGCCGGTAACTACCATCACTTGGGTTAATGAGTGGTGAGTTTTTCCCTTATTTATTTGCATTCATTTTTTGGTCTGCCCGCCTTCTCCGACCCCCTTAATCCCGCCACTTTGCCCCCTCAGCCCTGCACTCTCTGACCACTCTTTGTCCCCCTCTGACCTGCCTTGGCACCACCCTCTGCAACCTGCCTTGGCCCTGCCCTTTGCCTGTCCCCAGCTTGGCCTCGCCCTCTGCCCGCCCCCACCCAGCCACCCGCCCTCTGCCGGGGCCCCCCTCCTTGGCCCCGCCCTCTGCCGGGGCCCCCCTCCTTGGCCCCGCCCTCTGCCGGGGCCCCCCTCCTTGGCCCCGCCCCCTGCCGGGGCCCCCCTCCTTGGCCCCGCCCTCTGGCCCCCCCCCCCCCCCCCCCCCCCCCCCCCCCCGGCCCTTGCCCCTCTCTGCCCCCAGCCCTGCTCCCCTTAACCCCCGCCCACATCCCCCTTCTTCACGTGAGTGTTCTTTTTCTAGTTCTCAAACATTTACTTTATTAAAATCATTATCAGGGACATCATTCTTTGGATTTCAAATCTCTCTTGTCAGTACAAATTGCAAAGTACAGTTGAGATTATTTCAAGTTTCCCTTCTGGGATTTGAACAACCTGGCACTAATCATCGACCATGCCCTTAACACTTGCCATAGATAGAGTTCCAGGTGCTGATGCTATTCCACTTGAACTCATAAAACAAAGGGAACCAGAACGTTATAGCATGTGTATGAATGCCTCTGCTGGTATAAGGGCCCAGTGTCTCAGATACGTGTAATGCAAAGATTGTGATTAAGAGTGACTGCAATGGTAGCAACAACCAATGAGACATTTCTGCTGAGATTGTGGGGAATGACTTGCCTGTACTACCCTTTTCAGACTGCAGGTCTTGGCTGCGCACATTGACCTTGATCCTCAGTGTGTTTCAGAACTGGGGGGGGTCTACAGTTGGTATGATCTTCTTAGCCTAGCAGCTGTGAGAAAAATGCCGTGAACGCCGTAGATTATCCTATATTGCTTACCCCAATCTCACCAAGTCATTCAACCAGAGCAAAGGTGGTTGATTTAAGCTGCTGGGAAAAATTGGCCACCTGTCGAAACTGCTCAGTAACTTCCTCTTTCCATTACAACATGGGGCAACATTAGAGCACGTTGAGATCCATCTTGAGCTCAAACAGCTTGTATTCTGGCATATTCTTTGGCATATTCTTCTGCTATCTGCTGCTGTGATCAGCCTTGAGATCATCCAGACAGTGTTTACTTACATACTGAAACTGATGGAAAACTGCACAGCCTTGCTCACTTGAGATCCAAGACAAATGTTCAATAAGTCCTCATCAGAGTTGTTGCACTTGCATTCCATATTGAGAAACACCTTCTGCAGCAAATGGAGAGAGTCTTTCTCACCTGTGAAGAGCTTAGTTTGACTGTTAGAAGATTGGTTTGGCAAGTTAGAAGGTGTTTAGATTCCAGACTGGATGCAGTGTATTTGTCTTTCTCCCTAGTATTGGAAATAATGCTGGCTAGTTGGAAGTAGTCTTTCTTGTCTTTCTGGAGTAAAAATCTTGCTGTTGGTGGTTTACTAGTTAGAGCCAAGCAGTGCTTCTATCTCTACCTCAAGGAATGCTGGGAACTACAGGACGGGGAAGACAGAGTTTCAATTCTCCAACTAAAGGACTGTTCGTAGCAGGTATTGCAGAGCATGCAAAATCCAACATTGCATGAGCATACTGATTTGCTGTTCTAACAGGGTGTTTGTCAGGGTTTGTTTGGCTGGAACAATATATTTAACTGTTAAGGTATCTACAATATCTTGATTCTTTTTCCTTGTTTATTAATTGGTAAAATTTATTGCTAACTTTCTTACCATATGTTAACTGTATTCTTAAATAAACATTGTTTGATAAAAGCATCCTAGTGGCTCACTGAATCATACCTGGAACGAAACCTCTTGTGCTTAACCATGCCAAAATTCACAGTGCAAAATTTATAATCTTGGCTGACTTCATAAAACATCATGGAGTTTCTGACCTGGATTATAACAATTCGGGGCTCTTTTGTGGCATTAAAATCTATATTCCTTGATTGATTTGGGATTATTGGACTCAAAGACAGTGCATAGTGAGCATGTTTGTATTTTCTTTTCAGGTGTTATGTTCAGGTTTAAATAGGGAGTGCCTTGTGGAATAAAGGCGGTTTGAGGCTAAGACGTTCCTGGGAGTGGAATAAATACAAAAAGTGACTAAAACAAAATTTTTGGAATTGACATTTGACATTAGCTGACAGTGTAAGGAAGGGGGAGATAATTGTGGCGATAGCTCAGCATTTAAAATTGCCAGAAACAGTCAGACTCATTGGAAATGGCTAGAATTCAATTACAAATGAAATAGCTTGAACATGTAAAACAAATAAAGCAGCTTGAATTTGAAATGAAAGAAAGGGAGGCCATTGCTGTAGAAAAAAAAACAGGAAGGGAGGAACAAAAAGCATGAGAAATGAATTGGCTTGAATTACAGGCAAGGGAAAAAGAGAGAATTTGAATTTCGGAAATTGGCAATAAAAAGAGAATGTCAGTTAAAATTGGCAGAGGTAAAGAGAACAGTAGTTTGGATATTGTGATGAGGAAGATGAAGAAGAACATTGTAGTCAAAGGCTTAATGGGGATCTGTTTAAATATGTCTAAGCATTGCCAGGGTTTGATGAGAAGGATGTAAAAGCCTTTTTCATTGAATTTGAGAAAGTGGCTAAACAAATGAAATGGCAACCGATCACGTGGATATTACTGATTAAAACAAAGTTGGTTGATAATGCTAGTGAGCTGTTTTCATTATTATTGGAGGAGGTATCTGGGAATTATGAAGTGGAAAAATCCATCTTAGGTGCATATGAACTAGTGCCAGAAGCCTACAGATGGTTTAGACATCTAAAGAAAGTACCTGGTCAAATGTACATAGAATTTGAAAGGATTGAACAGACTAATTTTGATAGGTGGATAAGAACTTTGAAAATTAACAAAATGTACAAAGCTCTTAGAGAAATGATTATTTTGGAGGAGTTTAAAAATTCATTTCCTGACATAGTGAGCACTCATGGAAGAGCAGAAGGTTAAAACTGCAAGGTTAGCAGCAGAAATGGCACATAATTATGAATTAGATCATAAATAAAAGTTTGGTTTCAATTTCAGTTTCAGCCTGTGAGGGATAGAAACTGGGGAACAGAGAAATCCTCAGGTAAAGGAGGTCTCGTGGGAGATAACGAAGACCAGGTACTTCAGGTTAAAAAGAAAATACAGGAGAGTGGAAGGGAAATAAAAAGCCTTGGATGTTTTCACTGCATTAAGTTAGGCCATGCAAAGGGTTGGTAGTTTAAGAAAAGCACTGGGAAGACTGACAAGGCAGAACAGGATAAGCCAGTGGGGTTTGTTAAAAGTCCAGTTGAAATGAAAGAGGTGCAGAAGAATGTATAGCTTGGCCAGGAGTTGAATGATAAGAAGATGCCTGATCTCTTTAAAGAATTTACTTGTGTTGGTAAAATTTACTATGTACCAGGAGGAGCAGATAAAGAAGTTAAAATTTTAAGCAACATGGGAGCAAGTCAATCTTTGGCAAGAGATGAGGAGTTTTGTAGTTTGGAAGGAGTATTGCCGGAAAAGTTGGTAGTGTGTAGAATTCAGGAAGTTAGTGTTCCATTATATAAAATGAGGTTGGGGAACCCAATGAAGAGTAATGAAGTGGTAGTAGGAATACTAGAGAAATTATCTTGTCCAGGAGTACGGTTTTTCTTGGGTAACAATATAGCTGGATCACAGGTTGGAGTGATGCCTACTGTGGTTGATAAGCCAGTGGAAAATCAAGCAACTAAGTTGTTGAAGGATGCGTATCCTGGGATTTTTGCTGATTATGTGGTAACAAGGTCACAAAGTCACAAGTTAAAATGATGAGAAATCAATGAGCGAAGATGAGAAAGTCGAAGTTCAGTTATCAGAAATTATTTTTGATCAGATGGTTGGGGAAAAAAAACAAGAATGGGTGGAGAACAAGGTAGATATTTTTAGTTTGGGAAAGTTGGCAGAGTTGCAAAGCAGGAACTAGTAATAAAACAGTTGTATCAGAAAGCGTACACAGAAGAGGAATCTGATTGTATAACAGAATGTTGCTACTTTAAAATTAATGTCGTAATGTGGAAATGGAGACTTTTACATATTCAGGTGGATGAAAAATGAGTAGAAGTTCATCAAGTGGTGTTGCTGTTAGGGATAGAAAGGAGGTGTTACAGGTAGCACATGAGTTACCAGTAGGAGGTCATTTGGGAATAAGGAAAACTCAAGCTAAAATACATATACCTTTTTATTGGCCTGAACCACATAAAGATGCGGTTAAATTCATGTCACACATCAGGTAATAGGGAAACCTCAAGTGGTGGTAAAACCAGCACCCTTAATACCCATTCCTGAATTTCAGAAACCTTTTGCAAGGGTCTTAATTGATGCATAAACCCCTCACTAAAATGATAAGGTGGACTTAATTAAACACTTTGGAGTTTCTGACCCAAATTAGAACAACTAATAGCTTGATTCCAGCTAATTAATTTCAATTTTTTGTTTAAAAAAGGAATATAGTTTAGAAGGATTCTGCTACCTCTTACGTAAGTCTATTGCACCGATGTGCTTGAGCATGATTGTTATTTGTTACTGTATTGTATTTCATAACTATTATTACTACAATGATGCGGTGATGATTGTCAAAACATAATAAACATGCATCTTCTCACCTAACACTTCATGTGTATGCATTTTAGTGTCACTTAGTAACTTGTGTACCATTACTCTGCTGAGCAATTTTCAATTCCTTTATTTCTCACATGCAGAGAATGTATGTACAGCTATTTTCAGTGACATCATGCAACTCTCTCCCACTTCATTAAGATCCATTTCCAGTACTTCCCACATTCATCGCTCCTTAATAGTCTGTTCAGCTTGCCACCACTATCCCAATGCTTTCAATTGCAAGATCGCATTCCCATCTCACTTCCATAATCCCAACCCACACTGGAAAATTTTGGAAGTTGCGTTTCACTACTGCAATAGGTAATGACTACCCCATTCTGCGTTTCTTTTCAGAATTCCGGAGAAACATCCTTGTCTCCTTTAGAGTTTGTCTTAGTTTACTGCAGTTTGGATAACATTTGTCACAGAGCTAAACACGCACATTAACAATCCAATCCACTTGGTTGCAGTTTCCATATCAATGTGGGCATGGATTAATGTAGAATCAGAAGAACAAGTAACTTTATCCCTGAATAGTTAATAGCTTTGACCGCAATCAACAAAAATAATTGGCTGTGATAGTTATACAACATAAAACAGCATTTCCTCAACTCAGTTGTAGCCAAGACCATGCTAAAACTGCTGTTTTCACAAACTGTGTATGAGTTCTCTTATCTGTTTGATTTTAATCACAATTATTTAATCTTGAGTAACATGAAACTTGTAGGGAATTTCACATGTTGAAGATGATGGTTTGTACTAAACTTTGTTGTGTGATAAAGTTGGGTTACAGTTGATGTTTGAGCAGCATATGCTCTTTAATTACGATGTCGTATAGCAGGACTCCAGTGCTTGGCATGTTTTGTCAATCTGTCAGCTTTAGAACATTGTGAATTGACCACAGCTCTGTTAATAACACCATAACAGGAAGGTGAAATGGCCCCAGAGACATAAAACAAAAATAGATTATAGTTTGGCTTTCTGATTTTCAAGTTTTGCATTTCCCTAATATGCTGTGAGCAAATATGATTTTGCAGGGCAAAGCCAAATGTTTTTCGTTTGAAGACTTGGGCTTTAATTGGGAAATCACATCATATTAAAACAATGAACTCAATACCACAGATAAATGACATCAGTGGAAACAAGCCTTTTTATCTAAACCTTGTGGAGGTGAAATCTTTTTGAATGAATAATCTAATGTATGATTAGGACAACTTATTTCTATTCCGCAGTAGTTTGGTTAAAAAAAGTTCAAGTTTCAGGATTTTTGGATTTAAGCATGATTCTTTTCAATGTAGAATTATTGGTTTAATTAACTTAAACCTTAAAAGTAAAAAAGATATAATATTCTCCTGGATGAAGCATCTTTCTCTATTATACTCTGAAATCTTGAAATGCTAAGTGCTCATGGTTGTGTATAGATTGGATGTTTGGCCAACTGATTTCCTAGGTTTGGTTATATTTTTATTTCTAA
Source organism: Carcharhinus amblyrhynchos (assembly GCF_965287045.1). NCBI lineage: Eukaryota > Metazoa > Chordata > Chondrichthyes > Carcharhiniformes > Carcharhinidae > Carcharhinus > Carcharhinus amblyrhynchos. Next base: position 76,312,177 of record NC_137327.1, read on the forward strand.
CCACAGTAGACATGAAACTTTACTTTCTATTGTTAGTAATATGGACTTGGTAACTCATTCACACAGCTTTCATCAGTTTAGTTCATCAGTTTAGTTCATCAGTTTAGTTCATCAGTTTAGTACACTATATGCTGTAAACTCCACATTGTGTTATGTCTGCAAGAAGTATAAGGATATTTTATTTTACTATCAAGCACAAGTTCTATTTTTGATTTGTCTCAGAAGGGATGTGTTTAAAGCTGCAGAGATTAAGTATTTTTCAATATGTTGAATCTGGGACCTTATTAATTCTTAGGTTACAAAATGGCTCGAGTTGAAAACAAGGTTCATGCTTTTGCATTTGATCAGAATTAAGAATTGAGGAAGTTGCTTGCCCATAAGAGAGAATTCCTTCTGTATGTGACTGCTAATTTACCCTGAAAATTAACACTTGTTATTCACAATCCATCCTTGAAATGATGATGTGCCACTGTTGTATTTTTGTTGGGTTTTCAACAAATTTGGGTCACTTTTTTCATCAATTTTGAGGCCCTGTTTAGCCAATTACTATATGCAAAAATGATGTGAATCATGTAGTTTAAAAACTGGATTTATTGCACTTTTCAACAGCCATACATTACACTACTCATCTAATTCTAGGTTTGTCTTAAGAGCAGTAAGGTCACATCAAATTCATTTTGCTTAGAAGCAGTGAGACGAGTAAGCATATTAGCTTTGCTTCAGTGCCCTGACTGAAACCTGCTCATCACAGTTGTGACAGATGAATTTGAAAGATGTGGCTGTAACTTCGCAAGTGTCCGGCTGAGCAGTGAGTAATCTTCAGCTTGTGTTCCTGGACTGGAGCTTAAGTAAGTGGACATGCAGTTAACTAAGTTCAAATTACTCTTCATAGAATGCTATATCATGTAATGTGGTGTGATGTGCTCCATTAATTTGAATTTGTTTCAAAGATGGCACTTAAATTTGCATAGGAGTAGTGTGTTGCTGTCCTGAAAAATATAAATTAAACCTCTACTAAAGACAAAAGCCCTATTTCAGCTTTTCAAAATAGCATTGTTTCATCATGTTGTGTAAGGTGTATTGACAGCCAAACTCATGATAGGTTAGGCATTTGATGTCTTCAACAATGCTTAGATGCATTAATGTACCTACAGTGAAGGAACTGACATTGTGTAGTTACCAGGTATCAGGCCCAAGGGTGCATTTGGGAGCTCAGTGTTTCAACTCACACCCTCCCTTAATCTTGCATGGCCTACCAAACATTTGAAAGTAGGAAGCTGAATTTAAAACTAACTTTAACTACTTGCAGGTTAGTTATTACTTGATTTTGCTCTGGATATTGCTTTGATTCTGCAAGTGTTTTGTGCTTTCTATGTTTAAAGTTACAGCTATGTACAGGGTGTGGTGTGGCCGATGCTGAAGGATGTTTTGTAGACTGAAAGTAATTGCTCCCAGACATACATGTGTAGGAAAGGAACTCTCTTGGAACATAGTGGAGAATGAATAAAGGGCACACAGAGCAGGAGAAGCTGCTTGAAGAGGGAGAACGAATGAGCTCAACAAGAGAACTTTTCCACCCAATGTGATCACAGATCAATTCTCTTAACCAAGCCTCGGTGAGGAACAATGCGTGAGTTGTCTGTACTTTAATATGGACAACCTTGTTGAAATTTGCAACCCCCTCTTTAGCCACAGCTTCACCTTCGGAGTGGAGCAAAGCACCACATTGGCACAATCAAAATCACAGCTTCAGGCAGTGAGCTTTTCATGTGTCTGGATCCTTTGAAGCTTGAGTTTGGAGATATTTGCAACATCTCCTAGTTTGCCATCCACAATTACCTAAGAGAGTTCGCTGAGACTATCAATGAGAGCTAACTTTTTTACTCTTGCTAGAGGGAAATGGGTAGAATGAGAACACATCTTATGCTTCCCCATGGCAAATGGTACCATTAATTATGTGCACATTGCTTTGCAGGCACAGTGTATCTATGCTGCCCACCATTGAAATCAAAATCAGTTCCACTCCCTCAGTGTCCAACTGGTGTGTTAGCTTCAGCATGCAGTGTTCAGTATCCTGGCAGCAGTCATAATGCTATCATTCAGTGGCAGTTTGCTGTGCCATCTACATTCGGGTCATCACAACAAAGAAAATAACTTGGATGACAAAGGCTATCTGCTCCATATATCTTAGGGTAACACAGTAGTTAGCACTGCTGTCTCACAGCACCAGCGACTGGGTTTGATTCCTGGCTTGGGTCACTGTCTGTGCGGAGTTTGGACATTCTCCCTGTGTCTGCGTGGGTTTCCTTCGGGCGCTCTGGTTTCCTCCCACAGTCCAAAGATGTATGAGTTAGGTTGATTGGCCATGCTAAATTGCAGCTTGGTATCAAGGGGATAGCAGGGCATGTATGTACAGCTGCAGGGTTAGGGGCTGGATTGTGGTCGGTGCAGGCTTGCTGGTTTTAACAGCCCCCTTCTGTACGGATTCTATTCTATGATATGCGGCAGAACTGCATTGAAAGCCATGCAGTCACATGAAATGTGACAGGATACTGTGGTTTACTCCGAAAAAGTGCTTTTTATTTGGAGGAGCTTTGCAGTATTTGGCAGACTGGATGTCGAGATTCGTTATGGTCCATTGCATGTTTAAAATGAAGTTTGTTTATTAGTCACAAGTAAGGTTTACATTAACACTGCAATGAAATTATTGTGCAACTCCCCTAGTTGCCACACTCCGGTGCCTGTTCGGGTAAATGCACCTAACCAGCATGTCTTTCAACCTGTGGGGGGAAACCAGAGCGCCTGGAGGAAACCTGTGCAGACACTGAGAGAACTTGCGAACTCCACACAGACAGTGACCCAAGCCGGGAATTGAATCTGGGCCCCAAGTGTTGTGAGACAGCAGTACTCACCATTGTGCTACCGTGCCTCATCTTGCCAGCGTGATTGGGCAGTCCTTGCAGCCATATGACCAACAGCTGAAGCGCAGGAGCATATGTTGGGGGAAGAAAAAGGGGAGAGAGAAGGCAACCAAAATAATCATTTTCTTGGCTATGTGCCTGTGAAGGGCTCATCCCACGATGATACCAGTAACCACAGTCCCCATGCACTGTTTGCCAGAAGTCCCAATCCGTAGCTTACCTTCCCTCACACTGATAGTTGCGGCATCCACTTTTACTCATTGCTCAATGAAAGTGTCACAGTTAACTTATTCCAAACCAAATTAATGAATTAAATAATTCCATCTTGTTGACAAAAGTGAATTCCTCGCCTTTGTATTATTGCCTTTCCTTATTGCCTGTCTTCAATGTACCTTTGCCTTGTCTAATACAGCTATGCAGTGTGGCTGGTGGAAGGCTGCTGCCTTTCATTGGAGGAGACTGCAGATGGCCTTGGAGAATGACCCTGAATAGTTCTAGGCTTAGAAGGCTGCACAATTTCTTCCTGGAGAGCGGTTGACAGGTAACAGCTGGAGTATTGGTGGGTGTGGGAGGTGAATCTGTCCTCTGGCAAGAGCACTGCAAGTTGTTCTCCATAGTGTCACTGCTATTTCCTTTTGGGGGTGGGGGCATCTCAATGTTCCTAGTAAGGTGTTGAATGAAGATTAATGGGCTGCTGTGGTACCTTGCGAGTCCTTTTGCACACTGTAATCAGCAATGTGATGAGCATTTAGAGCTTGCGTGATAGCCAATATGTACTTCCTCTGAAAGTCAGATCCTTGGTGGCTGCTGCTAGTGCTTAAACAGAAGCTGCAACATCAGCTATCAGGTGTTGCATCATGGTTTTATTTGTAAGCCTGTGAATGGTGTTGGCCATCAGTGCGATGTTTGAAAGGATGAACTTCAAGTTCATTCTGTGTGCCAAGTTGGTGTTGGACCCTGCCACGTTGCTTGACTTAGACATGCAAACATAGAAACAGAGGTAATAGGAGTAGGCCATTCAGCCCTTTGAGCCTGCTCAACATGATTATGGCTGATCTTAATGCCGTACTCCGTACTCTCCCCATACCTTTGACACCTTTAGAGTCTAGAAATCAATTTTCTTATTAAATGTATTCAGCGACTTGACACCTTTATGTGGTAGAGGATTCCACAGGGACACCACCCTTTGAGTGAAGACATTTCTCTTCATCTTAGTCCTAAGTGGATTTCCCCATACCCTGAGATTGTGAGCATTTGTTTTCGGATCTCCCAGCCAGAGGAAACAACATCCCTACATCCAGTCTGTGCGGCCCTGTCAGAATTTCATACATTTCAATTAGATCTCTCGTTCTTCTGAATTCCAATGAATACACGCCATTCTTTCCTCATATGACAATTCTGCCATCCCAGGAATCAGGCTGGTGAACCTTCAATGCTCTCTCTCTATGGCAAGTGTATTCTTTCTTAGATAAGGAGACCATAACTGTCCACAGTACTGGTGTGGTCTCACCAAGGCCCTGTACAACTGCAGTAAGACTCCCTTGCTCCTGTACTTAATCCTCTTGTGATGACATTTAGTGGCAAGCTTCCCAATGCACTGAATATTTTATTGTGCATATCCCTCAGTGTTCCTCTATTGGTTGCCCCATCAAAATGTTCATTTGAGTCCTCTGCAACAGTACTTGCTCTCCAGTGAGTTGGTACATGTGCTATCCTCGTTCCCTGTGTTGGCTGGAAGCCACTCATGCCAGGTATCTCTGCATGTGTTCATCCTGGCTCCAGACTATCCTCTAAAATATTCTGTGTCAGTATTTGAGCTGTTGACTGCAAATGTGAAATTTAGTCGGTATGTCTTCTTTATCACATTTTTCCAACAGTGTCTAGCCAGGTTTCAGTTCTTGGATATCTGAAAAGTCAAAGATACAGGAGTAAGATTGTGTGCAAATGATGGGCATTAACTGGGGATTCATTTGTACCTCTTTCATTAAGCACGGACTAAAACTGATTCCAAAGTCAGGAGGTGCTTGACACATAAACTTTGTAAATAAATGTTCATCAAAGTGTGTAAAGATTGGCTCCAATTCTGTCCTTCAACAGGCTTTCTGGAATATAATGTGTAGTTGTAGATTTTATTGTTTGAGCCTTCTGTTTTGTATGTTGCAATTTTCCTGTCCTTTGACATATCCTATCTAAGGATTTATACCTGTACCTAGGAGGATACAATCAATATCTCTGTAATTTTTGTTATTTCCCTCAGCATCCTAGGGTGCATCACACCCAATTCTGATGAATTCAATGTTTCAAGATCTCTTTGTCAATTTTTTTGCAAACCTGGAATCTCAATTACTATGGCTTTGGCAGCATCCCTTTTCTTCGTGAAGACAGATGCAGAGTCATTTTGTACTCAACCATGCCCTCTGCCTCCATGCACAGGTCTCATTTTATCCCCTAATTCTCTCCACTTATTGCAAAGTTATTATTTATTTACCTATGTAATAGTATTGTTTTAGGTTAGCTACCAATTTCCCCTCATACTCTCTCTTTGTCATTGTTACACAGAACATAACAGCACAGTACAGGCCCTTCGGCCCTCAGTGTTGTGCTGAGCTATGTCCAATCCCAAGATCAAGCTATCCCTCTCTATAATTCTGGAGTGTTATTTCATTTTCTGTCTGAACTGCTACATTCAACCTGTTCCCACTTATTTTGTTAACTTGATATTTAACCCCATGCTTGTCTCATTTTTTGCCTCATCCTACTTCCTGTGCTGGATATTTCCCTGTCCAGAGGAAGGAATGGGGGATGGTCCCAATGTATTCTTCAAAAGAAAATTGGGTAAATACTTGAAAAAGAGAAAACAAAATGAGGAGAATGGGAAAAGAGTGACAGAGTGGGACAAACTGAATTGCTGTTGGAAAGAGCTAGTGTGAACTTGGTGGATGAGTTGGTCTCTTGTGTTTAAATATTTTTTGGAGTTACTTGAGCTCAATTTGCTGGACAGCTGGTTAGTGATGCAGAAATGATAATAAACGTGCATTTACAGTACGAGTTTCAATTCCTGTATCAGCTGAGGTTATTCATGAAGGCCCCATATTCTCAACCTAGACCCTTGTCTGAGGTGTGATGATCCTCAGGTTAAAACACCACCAGTCAGCTCTCCCCTCGAAGGGCAGAGCTTCCTATGGTCATCTGGGGCTATAGTTATATGGCGACTTTATCTTATCGGCATAGCTGTGACTGGAAAATCCTGGAACTCAGAGTCTCCAACACACTGTTCTTCATTCTTCAGATTTTCCCAGGTCAAAGTCACTCACTGCATGATTTCCACAACCTGATCCAGCCACTATACTTCTCCCCTTTTGAGACTTACAGGCTGCATTTAGGTAGTGCTAACCACTCACAATATTGGCTTGCCATTGACACTTCCAACTAATCAAGTATGTGGTTAGCATTTAGATAATTGAAATGAATAGGCAGCATGATGCTACTGTGTTTTCTCTATCGCAATCAATGGGTGCAGATTAATCACTCTACTCAATCCCGACACCTGTTCTTGAGTGCTATTAAGTTTAGTCCTTTAAGTGTTAATTTAGTGAACGTACACCAGTGCTGTGCTCTGTTAATGTCTATAATCAGTATGTTTTGTAAGAAAAGATGTGTGTATTTTCTTACCCTTTTAATGTATATTTCAGTTAAATAATTCAGCAGCGTTAAAAGTTTAGAGTTTAAAATGAAAAAGGTTAGTTATCCTCACAGGTTAACCCAAAATTAACATATCAGACATACGGTCTCACAAGTGTGCATGTACACATGCACTTTTACAGACTCAGTCTCTGATATACAATTTTCTGTCTCTCATATGGCAGGCCTGTAGTTCATAGAATCCCTATAGTGCAGAATGAGGCCATTTGGCCCATGGAGTCTGCACCAACCACAAACCCACCCAGGCCCTATCCCCATATCCTCATGCATTTACTGTCGCTAATCCCCCTGACACTGAGGAGCTATTTAGCATGGCCAGACAACCTAACCCGCTCTCCTTTGGACTGTGGGAAGAAACCGGAGCACCCGGAGGAAACCCAAGCAGACACGGGGAGAATGTGCAGACTCTGCACAGACAGTGACTGAAGTTGGGAATTGAACCCAGGTCCCTGGCGCTGTGAGGCAGCAGTGCTAACCACTGTGCCATCCGTGCCACCCCATAGTTTTATGAATCGATTTGATGAGTTAAAGTTGAAGCAAGGTACTTGACAAATGAAGACTTCGCAGAGGGCTGTGTGATTGAATATCTAAGAGTTTGATTCTCGGGTAAACTTTGAAACTGGAATGGGTTAGACAATTTGGCTGCTTCTGATTCTTACACTGGCTGACTGGATACTTCTTGTGAATTTGCTGGGTCCTGGGGTAATTAGGGTGCAGTCCCTGAAACTAGTTTGGATTACATGACTGCTGGGTTAACAATTTAGAGGCACACGTTGCCTAGTTTTGATGGGTCGCCATCGTGATATAGTGAGAAGTTGATTGTGGCCGTTGCGTTTCAATTTTCCTATTTCTTCAGTATGACACTGGAGACGGACACTCTAGAAACTCAGTTGTCTCTAAGTGTTGGCTGGTCCTTAAAGAATGAAAATTTCCATAAATGGCTGTGAGGTATACTTGCCCAAGTCCATTTGTGTCGTATTCACCACAGACTTGACACTGTCTGTAGTTGAAATGCCTAAAGTCATGTAACTTGTGGCATTTACCTGAAAAGCTTGTTTGTGTGCCATTTTTAAAAGCATTGATTGAAAGTTCACAATCTGACATGTCATTACTGGGCATGACAGCATTCTTACCTCTTTGAAAGTTCGGTATTAAAACACCACTCGTAGAATAAGAACATAACATAAGAAATAGGAGCAGGAGTAGGCCAACTAGCCCTTCGAGCCTGCCCCGCCATTCAATAAGATCATGGCTGATCTGTCGTGGCTCAGTTCCACATTCCCGCCCTCTCCCCATAACCCTTAATCCCCCCTCTCATCAAAAACCCATCAACCCGCCTCTTAAAAATATTTAGCGAGGCAGCCTCCACCACTTCAACGGGCAGAGAATTCCAGAGATTCACCACCCTTTGAGTGAAGAAGTTCCTCCTCAACTCTGTTCTAAACCGCCTCCCCCCCCCTTTATCTTGAGGCTGTGCCCCCTAGTCCTACTATCCTTTCTGAGCGGGAAGAGTCTCTCCACCTCTATCCTATCCATCCCATTCATCATCTTATACGTCTCAATGAGATCTCCCCTCATTCTTCTAAACTCTAACAAGTACAAGCCTAAACTATTCAGCCTCTCCTCATAGCTCAACCCCCTGCAGAGGAGGTTTACTAGGCATCAGCCTAGTAAACCTCCTCTGCACTCTCTCCAAGGCTAAAATATCCTTGCGTAAGTACGGCGCCCAAAACTGCACACAGTACTCCAGCTGCGGCCTCACCAATGCCCTATACAGCTGCAGCAAGACCTCCCTACTTTTATATTCAATCCCCCTCGTGATGAAGGCCAGCATCCCATTCGCCTTCCTGACCACCTGCTGCACCTGCAAGCTGGGTTTTTGCGACTCATGCACAAGGACCCCGAGGTCCCTCTGCACCGTCACCTGCTGCAGTTTTTCTCCACGTAAGTAATAATCCTTCCTACCATTATTCCTACCAAAGTGGACCACCTCGCACTTACCAACATTAAATTCCATTTGCCATTTCCTGGCCCATTCGCCCAGCCTATCTAGATCCTTCTGTAGACTCTCCCCACCCTCCGCACAATTTGCCTTTCCACCAATTTTGGTGTCATCAGCAAACTTCGACACCCTACACTCGGTTCCCTCCTCCAGATCATCTATATAAATGGTAAATAGCTGAGGCCCCAGCACCGACCCCTGGGGCACTCCACTAGTCACCATTCGCCAATCCGAATAGCACCCATTGACCCCCACTCTCTGCCTCCTATTTGACAACCAGCCCTCTATCCACGCTAACACCCTACCCCCAACTCCATGCCCCCTGACCTTCTGCAATAACCTCTTGTGAGGTACCTTGTCAAACGCCTTCTGAAAATCCAGAAAGACCACATCCGCCGGCTCTCCTCTATCCACCGCCCTAGACACATCCTCATAGAACTCCATAGAAGATATAATGTCGGCGTGCCCTTCAGTGCAATGCTGAAGGGGTACCTTATGCTATCTTCTTAATGAGGGTGTCCTTAAGACAGAAATAGATCGGTTCTTGATTGATAAGGGGATCAGGGGTTAAGGGGAAAAGGCAAGAGAATGCGGATGAGAAAAAAATCAGCCACAATTGAATGGTGGAGCAGACTTGATGGGCTGAGTGGCCTAATTCTGCTCCAGTGTCTTACGGTCTTATGAGTCTAATGAGATGGTGAACTGAGGTCCAGTCTTTCCTTTCAGCTGAGTATAAAGAATCCCAGAGCATTAAGTCATAATTGTACCCATTCACAATAAATTGGCTGCACTTAAAAAAAAAACACAACCGTGTGAAGGCATTCAAATGCATGTTTGTTATAATTTCTGCATAGGATAATGTTTGTATAATTTAGTTTGAATGGGGTATGGGTGCAATGTATATCGACCCACTTATTAGAAAGAGTCTAAAATAGGCCCATTGCTATGATACATCTGCTGTGATTTTCTGCTGTTGTGAACTTTACCGGGATCAGATTAGAAAGATGTTCAGTGAAAGAAAAATCACAAGGAAAAAGGCTGCATATATCATTACTGTTCGTGACTCCTTCCTGTGCATAAATTAACTGTTACCTCCTTATATCCCAATAGTAACTACACTTCAAAAAGTACCTCATAGTCTGTAACGACCTTTGTGATATCCTAAGGTCATAAAGGATGTTATCTACATGCAAATGCTTTCATGACTTTAATCCAAGTTTCACTTGATTTATCAATTATTGTGATTGTAAAAGAATAAGTAATCTTGTTTCAATTTATCATGTTTCACAACTCTGCTTTTTCATCATTGTTTGTGAAGGGAAACATTTCAAATTCCTCACAAGGCTATCCCCACAAGTTTTATGCCAGCCTGCTATTACACAGATGGTATTGGATAGAGGTGTCAACAATCATAGAACATAGAAAAACTACAGCACAAACAGGCCCTTCGGCCCACAAGTTGCGCTTAACACCTCTACCTACTTAGGCTTACCTATAACCCTCAATCCTACTAAGTCTCGTGTACTCATCCAGAAGTCTCTTAAAAGACCCTTTCAAATCTGAATCCGCCTCCACCACCACTGCTGGCAGCCGATTCCATGCACCCACCACCCTCTGAGTGAAAAACTTATCCCTGACGTCTCCTCTGTACCTATTCCCCAGCACCCTAAACCTGTGTTATCATTTTGACACTTTGTGTTTTTTGCAAATAATTTTGTTTTGAAACCTATTAATCAGTGTCCAGAAATGTTACACTTGAATCATGTTAAGTTTTTATCATTTAGTGGAATTGTGTACTTCATTAAAATCATGATAACTTCCATTCGTTGTCCATTTAAAATAGCACTAAAATATTTGATGTCTCTTTGTAAATATTAGTAGGAAAGCCAGATCTTCAAATATCTTTATTGTTGTAATCTATGTAATTAGTGTGATGCCATAGTAATTTAACAATGGTTTGCATTATTGGAAAATGCCCATGGTGATTCCTTTTGCTTAAAATTCTAGAAAAACTAAAACATGAAGTTCTTATACTTTAAGAAAGGTGGACAAAATGCTGATTAAATCAATATTCATCGTTTTGGTAAACCAAGTGGTAACAGAACAAACCAGGAGCTGTTTGAAATGTAATTGCTGTCTCCTAACTATAGCCACATTTCTGCTCGTGCTGTTTCAGCCTGAATTCTCAGAGACTAGGTTCTATGAATCTGATGGGTGAGTTGCTAATTCCTTATTCCATTGGCACATCCATTGACTGTCTGTGAGCCTACGAGTTGGAAGTTAGATTTGGTAGTTGCTCAAGGCATTCCCTGTTAGGATGTGACTGAAAGTGCATGTTAATAATTCATGTAGAGCTGTATTAAATATCATAGTTGGACTAAAGTATGGTTACATTGGAAATTTTGAAACTTTCTAATTCCTGTTATACTTGCAGTGATGTAAGTGATTTTCATCTGAGTGGCACTAATAATTAAGATTATAAATTTAGTGATGTTGCTTTGCACGTTAGTTGTTTTAAGAATGAAATTGTTAGACTACCAACTCCATTTGCTCCAAATTGGATACAAGTAGAAGGCGTTTTTTAAGGGAAGCTAGATTGACACATGAGGGAGAGAGGAATGGAAAGATATGTTGTTACGCTGAGCTGGAGTAACATGGGAGGAGGCTCATGCGGAACATAAACACCGACATTGATTAAGTAGGCTGAGTGGTCTATTTCTGTGCTGTGAAATTCAGTTCAAGTAAAATAAATTATCCGTGTATCTGATCAGAAAACAGGTGATAAATTGTGATTTGTTTCCATCAGAAATTTTCTGGAGTTATTTTTTACATTGTGACTGAAACACTGTTAATAACTGTGCATGTGTGCTTCAGGCTTGTAGTGGGTTGCAGTGTGGGTGTTTTGGCATATTGAACAGAACGGTGTGTCTTTATTTCCACATTTGAGTCATGAATCCTTCTTTTCTGGATCAATTCCCAGTTTGTTCAATTTAATTCGTTATGCACAAGGCATTTAGTGCACAGCACACTATTATATAACAGAATTTTGTTTGTGTTAATGTGGCATGCAAATTTTTTTCCTGTTTGGTTCCGCATTCATGTTGTCTGTGATATGATTTAGAAAAGGCAAAGGAAGTTAATGTATGGTAGTGCAGTGTAGTAAATTAGTAAAATACAAGACAAATTGAAATAAATTGAATCAGCTTGTAAAACCTTTTATACAGTGTAAACTCACAAATATATAACCAGTTTAACAAAATATTTCCTTGTATCTGTTGTTTGCATGTATAAAGTGCAAGAAAAGCCGTTTATTGCATCAGTCCAAGTGGCTAATTTGTATGTAAAAATTCCCTACTATTTCATCCTTTTGAACTATTTCAAATTGTTTCTTACTGTTTCTGTTTAACTTCCTTAACTCATTTTTACATTTAGCAACATTTACTTTATAGTTTGTAGCAGGATATGTTGTGCTTTATATCATAGCCTTGTCCTGTTAAAGGACTTTCCTCTGATTCATAAGCAGTTCCATGAGTGATCAGCAATTGCGGCAACAAGAGTTTTAGAACATCTTTGTAGTTGAGTGTTTGCAGTACTGTTGTCAGTATCCAATTAGCATTTGATCTTTCCTCAGGTAGATGAGATTAAGTTGCTTTGGCTTTGAGGGCTGGATGCAATTTAGATTTACAAGGATGTCGCCTGGATTGGGAGGCATGCCTTATGAAGATAGGTTGAGGGAGCTAGGTCTCTTCTCCCTGGAGAGACGAAGATTGAGAGGCGACCTGATAGAGGTTTATAAAATGTTGAGAGGTATAGATAGGGTGGATTCTCGGAGGCTGTTTCCCAGGGCTGAAATGGTCGCTACGAGAGGACACAGGTTTAAGGTGCTGGGGAGCAGGTACCAAGGAGATGTCGGGTAACTTTTTCACCCAGGGTGGTGAGTGAATGGAATCGGCTGTCATCGGTGGTGGTCGAGGTGAACTCGCTGGGGTCTTTTAAGAGACTTCTGGATGAGTACATGGGATTTAATGGGATTGAGAGTTATAGATAGTTCTATGGCCTAGTAGGTATGGATATGATCGGTGCAACTTATGGGCCGAAAGGCCTGTTTGTGCTGTAGTGTTCAATGTTCAATTCCACAAACTGGTCATGGCTCCTCTGTGTGAGTAAGCACTGGCACCTTTGCAAAGCTGTGCAAATGTGTTACTGCTCCAGTGCACCAGTCCCCGGTCCAGTTCTAGCTCTCTTTCATCTTGCTGGGCACCAGTTACGATTCAATACCATTATTTACATGTAAGCCTTGGCAGTGAATGTTGTATTATTTGTCCTTGAAGTACATCGGACTGGCCTTGAGCAAAGTCTGATATTGTCGTCATCTCATGTTAGACACACACTGCCCATCAGATGATTCAGTGGATGGTGAGCTGAAGCAGCAGTGCTGAGTGATTTGTCTCCTCATCTCATCTGAGAATACTGAGACTAATTTTAGTTGTGCAGGTTTATTTGTGGGCTTTTCTGCACTTCCTTTTCCTGTATATCTATTGGTTCCATGATGCGACCAAAATGTTCTTGACTTCCTATCGTTCCTTATACTAAGCAAAAGAAAAAAAATTATCAATTGGTCAGCCTATTCACCTGATAACTGAGATTATTTTTGCTGAAATATAATGCTTGGCTGCCTCTTGATGTTTAATTTTATAGCTATATTTTCTAAATGTTGTATCATTAGGATGAAGGAAGATTCAAAGAGATTGCAATCACACATCATGTGAAGGAAGGCTGTGAGAAGGCTGATCCCACACAATTTGAGTTGCTGAAGGTTCTGGGTCAGGGATCTTTTGGAAAGGTAAGTGCTCTGTAATCTTAGTTACAACACGTTGTTGAGGGAAGCTTGATCAGTCTTTGTTAATCAGGCAGGAATTCAAATGAATTTGTCCATCTCGCCCTTTTTCACTAAGTTTGCCTATGCAATTTTTAAAATGTGAGCATGTTACAAAGTATCACATTTTCTCTGTTGTTGATCCAGCCTTCATTGTTATATGAGCATTCTCTTTTGCTGCATTTGAACAACTGGAGTGGATTATCTGGTGCAGAATAAAGTTACTGAATTCCAACTGCTGTGGTTAACTTTGTCTATTATTAGTCTTAAGTCAAAAATATCTTGTGATGTAACTGTAATTCAGGACCAGTTAATGGTTCATGCACTGTGTACGTGACATTAGAAAAGAATGGCTCCTTGTTTTGAGTTAAAGGCCACAGATCAGAGGCTTCATCCTTGGCCTGGTCAATTTCAGTCGAGGATGTTGGAGCCGAGGGAGGGCTTTATAATCGGTCACTGTTCCTAGGCTGGTGAAGGCCAAAATTAATGAAGGCCTCCATTTCTGCTGGAAGTGTATTTGTGTAGCCATTAGGTGAAACTGAATTGGAATCAGGGGCATGGTGTTCCCAACCAGGTAGCCCACAGACAGTTGCTGTCCATGTTTTATCATGAAGGCTCACTTGGGAACCAACTGTGCAGAAAACAAGTGTCCAGAAGTTTAATTGTGTGCACAATTTAAATAATATATGCATGTTTTGATATTTGCTGATCAGTCTCAATATTTCCAGAGTCAAAATGTCCTTATGTTAATCAACTTCGCAGAAATCTGACACCATTCCATTTTTCTTTCCCCTCAGCAAATATCCCCCAACTCTTCCTCATCTAAGGGGTTCATTCCTCTCTCGGGTGTGACTCCATAGATGTTACTTTCCATTTGATGCCTAGCCGAAATTGCCATTATACATACATATATTTTGATACCCATTGCACCCAAACTTAACCTTAATATCTGTCCCTCTGCAGGGATTGAGAGATAATTGTTAGGAGGTGGAACTTTGACTGACCTGCCCACCCCATCCCATTCCATCTGAAGTGCCCCCAGTCCTCCTGATATCAGCTAGCTCACAGACAATGGACCAAAATTCAGACATCCCATGCTTGCCTGCCTCAGCAATTCATTTAATAAACTTGTTTTGCAGGATCTCTGTCAGCTTGTTTTAACTACTAGTGGTTCACTCTTACATCCATAATTCTGTTTAAATTTTTTTGAAATCAAATGATACAAATGGTAATTAACATTCACTCAGCTTGGCTGATTTCTTAGTTTTAAAATTTTGACTAAATTTGCATTACTCTGTTTGGTTTAATTGGAAATTTATGAGCAATTGACAAATTCTGATTACACTTTTTGAGGCTGCAATTAGCTGTATTTGAGTAAATCTGCAGATCACATTCCATGTCAATGCTTTAAATCTTAAAAGTTAGAGTTCACTGCAGTGGTGTTGTAAACAAATTAATTGTGTTATACATTTATTGAGTACAGTGTTATTGATTAATATTCAAGCATGAAAAGTATATTGGTTGTATTTATGGGCAGTGATGAGTTTCAATAACAAAAAAATGGTCCTGAAGAAAAACCATGGAACACTAGAATATAGACATTTAATAAGTCCATCTGAAAATTTAATTGATGATTACTGAGGCATTAGGTTCTCTTAAATAAATGGATTCATGTCTTTTAGATATAGTGAAGGGAATTTCAGATGAATACAAGTTTGTTTGCTCATTCCAGGGTGCTCACCCCAGTTTTGCCAGCCCTCTGGACGACCTCCCTCCTATTCTCCCACCACTTCCTACCCCCACAAGCTACCAAAACCCAGAATTGCTAAGAAATAAATTTGAACCCCATTTCCCCTCCCTGTAGAACTGCTAATTGCCATATCAACCTCCAATTCAGGCATTTTGCATATCCTCCTCTTGATTATACAAATATATAGGAACATGTATAAAGAATACTTATTTTGATTTTTCACAATAATTGTCAAAGCACCAGTACAAATCACAAAATACATTTTAATAAAAATGGAGCTTGACTAACTCGATTACTGTAAATCAGTAGCTCTGATTTATCCTCATACACAGACATAAATATGCCCATTATCAACAAAGAATCTTCTGACTCACTGATCATTACCATGCTAGAGCTAATGTACCCTTTTACAGAACACTCTTGTTAAAATGTTTCACTGGCTGCTCATCCCTGATTAATCAGTATCATTACTTGAATTAATGACTGTATGTATCACTAGAGAGGTGTTTTTTTTCATTCTTGAGCTGAGTAAGACAAGAGGCTGTATTGAAAAATATTCTCTGCCCTGAGATTAAGTGCTGCTTGGCTGCAATGATTCCAAGAACAGAATCACAAAACAGAGGAACAGGAACAGATGGATCTTGCCTCATTTCCATTGGACATTTACCGTCTGTGTTAAATAGAATATTGCACAGGTAATGCTGAGATAGACATGAAGCTTGCAGCAGTTAGCCACTAGCTTCATGCATCTAGTGGGAAGACCAAAGTAAACATATAAGAACATAAGAAGTAGGAACAGGAGTAGGCCATCTAGCCCTTCGAGCCTGCCCCGCCATTCAGTAAGATCATGGCTGATCTGAAGTGGCTCAGTTCCACTTTCCCGCTTTCTCCCCGTAACCTTTAATTCCCTTGCCTACCAAAAACCTATCTACCCGTGACTTAAATATATTTAGCGAGGTAGCCTCCACCACTTCAACGGGCAGAGAATTCCAGAGATTCACCACCCTTTGAGTGAAGAAGTTCCTCCTCAACTCCGTTCTAAACTGCAAAACCCCCCCCCCCCCCGCCCCGCCAATTCTTCAGGCTGTGGCATTCCACTAGTTACCAACCGCCAATCAGAATAGCACCCATTGATACCAACTCTCTGCCTCCTATTAGACAGCCAATCCTCTATCCACACTAACACCTTACCCCCAACTTCATGCCCCCTAACCTTCTGAAGCAACCTTTTGTGCGGCACCTTATCAAACGCCTTCTGAAAATCGAGAAACACCACATCCACCGGTTCTCCTCTGTCTACCGCACTAGTCACATCCTCATAGAATTCCAATAAATTTGTCAAACACGACTTCCCCTTAACGAATCCGTGCTGCGTCTGCTCTATCAAACAATTCTTCTCTAGGTGCCTCGCTATTTCTTCTTTGATGACAGATTCCAGCATTATTCCAACAACAGACGTTAAACTAACTGGCCTATAATTCCCTGCCTTTTGCCTTGTACCTTTTTTAAACAGCAGCGTAACATTAGCCGTTTTCCAATCTTCCGGCACTTCCCCAGAATCCAGCGAAGTTTGGCAAATAATCACTAAGGCGTCTATTATCACCTCTACCATTTCCTTCAGAACCCTGGGATGCATTCCATCCGGTCCTGGGGACTCGTCCACCATCAGTCCCACTAGTCGATCAAGCACTACCTATCTAGTGACAGTAATTGCATTCAGGCCCTCAACTCCTACCATCCTTCTATCTTTAATATCTGGCAAACTATTCATGTCCTCCTCCGTGAAGACCGAGGCAAAAAACTTATTTAAGGCCTCAGCCATTTCCTCATCTCCCACCACTAAATCCCCCCTCTCATCCTCTAAGGGTCCAACATTCACTCTAGCCAGCCTCCTCCTCTTTATATATTTGTAAAAACTCTTACTGTCCTTTTTTACATTTAGTGCTAGTTTAGCTTCATAGCCTATCCTCCCTTTCTCTATCAACTTCTTGGTCATTCTTTATTGATTTTTAAACCTCTCCCAATCTTCTACTCGCCCACTACTTTTAGCCACTCTAAACGCATCAGCTTTTAATTTAATACTCTCCTTTATTTCCTTTGATAACCACGGCTGATTATCTCTTCTCCTACGTTCCTTCTTTACCATTGGAATATATTTCTGCTGAGCACCGAAAAAGATCTCCTTAAAGATCCTCCACTGTTCCTCAGCAGTCCTACTGACGAATCTGCGCCCCCAATCTACATTTGCCAATTCCTCTCTCATCCTATTGTACTCCCCTCTGTTCAAACAGAGGACACAGGTCTGGGACCCTACTTTCTCATCCTCCATCTGCATCAAAAACTCAACCATACAATGGTCACTCGTCCCAAATTTGCCAAATACATTCAGAATATAGAAAAAAAAATGCGCGAGTCGGCTATTCAGCCTATCGATTCTTCTTCTCCATTTCAACAGCTCATGGCTAATCATCTACCTCTCTGCCATTTTCCCCACTATCCCCTTATCCCTTGATGTCATTGGGATCCTGAAATCTATCAACTTCTTCCTTGAACATACTCAGTTATTGAGCTTCCACAGCCCTTAGGAAGCCCTTAGCTTCCATAGCCTTTGGAATTCCAAAGATTCACCACCACCTATGTGAAAAAATTCCATCTCATCTCAATCTTAAATGGCCTACCCATGATCCTTGGGCTCTGTCTCCTGGTTATAGACACATCAGCCAGTGGAAACATCCTACCCATAAGTATCCTGTCACAGCTTCTAAGAATTTTGTAAGTTTCAATGAGATCACCTCTCATTCTTTAAAACGTTAGATAATAGAGGCCCAGTTTCCTCAATTTTTCCTCATACGACAATCCCACTATTCCAGGGATTAATCTGATGAGCCTCCATTGCACTTTCTCTTTCAGGTACATCTGTCCTTGGATAAGTCTCACCAAGGCTGTGTACAATTGCATCAAGCGTCTTTACTCTTGTACTCAATTCCCTTATGATGAAGACCAACATACTGTTTGCATTCTGAATACTTGCTGCACTTGCATGATGGTCTTTCATGACTTGTGTACATGGACACTCGGGTCTCTTTGGATATCAACCCTTGATCTTAACACTGTAAGAAATACTCCGCCGTTCTGTTCTTTTCTATCAAAATTGATAACTTGACACTTATTCGCATTATCTTCTATCTCTATGTTTTTGTCCATTCACTTAGTCTTTCCAAATTCCTTTGAAATGCCCTTGTATTCTACTCACAATTCATATTCCCACTTGTTTTTGTGTCATTAGCAAATTCGGAAATATTATATTTGGTCCCCACATATAAATGATTTATATAGATTGTGGACAGCTGTGGCCCAAGCGCTAATCCTACTCACAGCCTGGCATCCTGAAAATCACCCATTCACTCTTGCTCTGTTTTCTGTTTGTTCATCAATTCTTAAATCCAGCATATTCACTTAAAGAACAAAGAAAATCGCAGCACAGGAACAGGCCCTTTGGCCCTCCAAGCCTGCACTGACCATGCTGCTGAAGTTCCTACTGAACTAAAACTCCCTATCCTTCCGGGGACCGTATCCCTTCATTCCCATCGTATTCATGTATTTGGGCTCTAATTTTGTTTACTGATCTCCTGTGTGGAACTTTATCAAAAGCCTTCTGAAAATCCGAGTATACCGCATCCACTTGTTCTCCTTTAACCTTGTTACAAATAACATTCTCAAAAAACTGCCAACAGGTTTGTCAAACACAATTTCCCTTTTATACATCTATGTGGGCTCTGTCAAATCGTATAATTCTAACTGTCTACATGCAATTTTCCTCAAGTGACTGTTGGGAAATCCAGTTAAGTACTGGCTCTGCAAATCTGCTAAGATTAGTTTGTGCTTCGTGCATGACCATAGTAAAAAATGAAAAGGACTTCCAAAACCATGGAAGCTTGTGGAAGTTGTGGTTAGTTGAGTATTTTCTTTCAGACTCATCTTTCTAAAGTATCCTGGCAGCATTTAAAATGAGAGAATCAATTGCCTCAAACTATCTTGTAATGCAGCACTGACTTGTGCATCAGTTTTTGTAACTCATTTATTTATATTTTGTTAAATCTTGGAGCCACTTCCCCAGCAGGATCATTTGGATTGGGAAGAAAGTTCATTGCTTGATCCATGTTAATATGCAGCCAGTGTAATTTAGCTCTTCAAGTATTGACTTTACTTCCAAAACACCCTTTGCATTCAAAAGGGCATCCTGTCTGATTTGGATGGAACATGCTGGTTGTAAACACTCTCATTCAAAGATTTTAACTTGCACACAGTTTAAAGTGATCCCATAGTTTTGCTCTCCGAAACTTTTAGCAATGCTTCTAGTAAGGCACTTTAATGAAGACTTTCACACATCCTGTTTTAATTATGAAGAAATAGTTGCAAGTATTTAGAGCACAGAAGTTCATCCCAGCAGGCTCAAGCTAGTGTTGAGAGCCTCCTTTCATCTTTCTTCACTTGATCCAGCAACATAACTTTCCATTCATTTCTCCCTCTTGTGCAAATTATTGACCTGGTTTTGAAATTGACTGAGCTCCAGGAGACAGATGTCCTGCAAGGATACGTTTTGAGGCCTCAGCTATTCATCGTACTCATTAACAACCAGGCTAATGGGATAGAAAGCCACTTATCCAAATTTGCTGCTGAAACAAAGATTTTGATAGATTAAGTCAAAGGGAAAAAAAACTGCTGCCGATGGATTACAATGAAGGCAAACGTGAGCTCATTGTCTTTGGACCTATGAATGATCAAACAGGATATTTTCTAAATGTGAAAAGCTAGTAACTGTGGAAATCCAAAGAAACTTGGAGATGCTGGTGCATCATTAAAATATGATGAAAGTCACAAGGAATAATAAAATAGGTTAATGGAATGCTGGCCTTTCTAACTGAGGATTGGAATATAAGGAGGTCATGCATCAGCTACACAAAACCCTCGTTAGACGACATCTGGAGTATTGTGAACAGTTCTGAATATGACATCCCAGAAAATATGTCTGGATTTTGGAGGGAGAGCAGCATAGATTTACCAGAATTTATACCTGGCCTCCACAGATTAAATTATAAAGCCCAATTGCACAAATTAGAGCTGTATTCCCTGGAGTACAGAAGGTTGAGAGATGATTTGATCAGTTATCAAGACATTAAGGGGACTCCTGAGTCCAAATTGTTAACGTAAAGAGTGAACAAGAACAATTTCAGCACCAATCCTGACAGAAAATCACTTTGCACCATTTGTAATTCTGAATAACTACATTTGAATCTCTGTATTCTATTCTCTGTATTGTTTCAACCTGGATTCCATCATCCTCACCCCCACCACAAACCTTTCTGCCTACCTGTCTTCCAAGTCACTTCTTAAAACCTACTTCTCTGACCAAACTTTAGGCCACCTGTCATATTTGTTTACATGTTTTGCTATCAAATATTGTCTAATGATACTCCCGTAAAAATTCTTAGGATAGTTTACTCAAAAGATGCCATATAAAGGCAAGTTGTAATCTGTGCAGAATACTAGATAACCAACAATGATCAGGTCATTTTGTGGTTTCCCCTGTTGCACATTGCATCCCTGCATAGCGAGTGTGGGAGGGTTCTACAATCTCTGCCGTGTTTATTACATGCCTGCAAAGGTTTTGGCACCTAGTCAATATATTTATGGTGTTTTGAGAACAAAGACAGGAGTAATCACACTTGTGTAGTAGTTGAAAAACATACATAGTATTGCAAATTATAAATTGCACAGGCGAATCAGTGGCCAAACCAGTTTCAGCTACAGAGGAGTTACACTCAGCATGACATTGAGTCCAAGCAGTTGTAAATAAACTCCTTGATGGGTTGCACCTTAGTTAATTTGGAAATCTGTTCAGGACTTCATTCACCGCTTTTATGGCCACTTTCCCATCTCTGAAAAATTCACTTTTGTCAGTGACAGTACACCTGAAGCTTTAGCCTTGCACGACAGCAATGTAGTTTTGTCACTTTCTTCCTTATCCTCCAACCACCACTGATGTGTGAAAAGAAAATATGCAGTACAGCATGGAATATGTCAGAAAATACTGGAAATATGTACCAGTGGAGTCAGAACTGGCAGGTATTGAGACATGTCTACAGAATTGTTGGGATGTAATGTTTATGTTATTTGGAGCAATTGTTTGTTTGTTAATTGAACATTCATCTTTGAACTGCCAGTTATTTTGAAAATATTTTACCAGATAATGTTCTGTTGTTCAGGTATTTAAAATGATAAATGGGTACACAGAGAAACTGTTACCTTGAGTGAGGAGAATCCAGAGTAAAAGGGCATAAAATCAGGGATCTCCCACTTAAGGATCATTGGTGTTTGAAATTCTCTTCCCTAGTGAGCCATGAACTGGGTCATTGAATATATTCAAGAAGGAATTGGATTGATTTTTGACTGACGAAAGAGTCAAAGGTAATGCAGTGTTGGCAGAAAAGTGGAGTTAAGACCGCAATCTCCTCAGACATGATCATATTGAATGTAGGAGCAGGCTTGAGGGACTAAATGGCCTACTCCTGTTCCTATTTCTTACATACTTATGTAACCTTAAGGTTTAGAGGAACAAAATGAAGAAGCACTTTTGCCACCCAAATTGTAATGGTGATTTGGAATTCTGTCCCATAAAAGACTGATACTGGACTGGTTAAAATTTCCAGGACTGAGATTGCTAGGTTTTTATTGGCAAGGGAAGTCGAGGGATTGTGAAGCAAAGGTCTACTCCTGTACCTTTATTTAATCAGTTAGAGATTCAGTTAGAGATAGTTAATTAACCCAGATATTTCTGAATTTAGTATGCCTGGATGCTTTGAATTTCCATTTTTTAGCAACATGATAACTTATTGTCTCTGCATGTTTCTTTAATCAGGTCTTTTTAGTTAGAAAAGCAGTTGGTCCTGATGCTGGACAGTTGTATGCAATGAAAGTACTCAAGAAAGCTACTTTGAAAGGCAAGTCTGAATCTCCTTACAAATTTTGCTTTTGAATAGTTAATCGTCTGCCGTGTGAAAGAGGAATAAGGAACAAAATTAAACAGTTCACGTTTTTACAACACCATAGCAAAATTGAATCTTAAATGAGAAACAAAATACTGGAGGAAGAGAAAACAGAATTTGCATGTTCTGATGAATGGTTATTGACCTGAAGCATTAACTGTTTCTCTCCCCATTGATGTTACTGTTCTGCTGGGTATTTCCAGCCTTTTCTATATTTGTTTAACCATTTTTACAATGTTGATGGATTTTAATAGTAAATAAATGGGTCTTAACATTGGCAAGTGGTTAGCACGCTGCCTCTTAGCACCAGGGATCAGGGTTCGATTCCTGGCTAGGGTCACTGTTTGTGTGGAGTCTGTACATTCTCTTTATCTGCATGGGCTTCCTGAGGATGCTCTGGTTTCCTCCCATAGTGCTGGTTAGGTGCATTGACCATGCTAAATTCTCCTTCAGTGTACCCAAACGGGTGCTGGAGTGCGGTGACTAGGGCATTTTCACAGTAACTTCATTGCAGTGTTAATGTAAGCCAATTTGTGACATAATAAATTAACTTTGAATTTGACCATAAAGCTTTTATAGAAAATATTAATTACCAATTTTTTTACAAATTGCTTGCTTTAAATGTTTCTAAATTTATAAAGAGATCTTCTGCCCTCAATAGGTTTAACTAGTTGGTCAATCATATAATACAAATTAAGGAGCAATGGTGCATTTTAAGTCCAAACCCTAAAGGCCCATGAAAGAAGTGAATTTTGACAGATGGTAATGGCTAGATTATTTAGCTCAGCCGTCTCTAATAAATATTTGGCACTATTGGCATTATTTCACTCAGCTTTAAATGTAATGTGTTGCAACAGTAAATACACTGTGTTAAGATTTTGAACTAGCAAGGCTTTCAGATCGTTGCTAGTAGTTTTGGAGTTTTGGCAAATATATCAACTGCTTCAAGTAGGTTGGTGAAGCACTATTTTCCTTGGGAGAACTAGAAAGCCTGATGGAACATCTGGCGGTTAGGAAAGGGAATGTTTGTTAATTACACGTTCAGTTATTTGATGTCTCTGCCTGCAACCTTTCCTCAGTTTTTCACCATGTGGATTTATACTAACTGGGTTTTTGTGGCTAAACTGACCCAAAGGAAACCCAGGGAAGCGTAAAAAATAGGAGCAGGAGTTTGTCATTCAGCATTCAAGCCTGCTCTACCATTCAATATGATCACGCCTGATCGTCTATCTTAGTGCTATAGTCCTGCACTCTTCCCATACTGCTTAATGTCTTAAGAGTCTAGAAATCAATCTATTTCCTCCTTAAATATATTCAGTGATATGGCCTCCACAGCCTTCTGTGGTAGAGTGAAGAAATTTCTCTCGATCTCAGTTTGAAATGGCCCACTCTGTATCTTGAGACTGTGATCTCTTGTTCTAGACAGCCCTCCAGCCAAAGGAAACATCACCCCTGCATCCAGTCTTTGAGCTCTGTCAGAATTTTATACGTATCAATAAGATCCCCCCTTGTTCTTAGAAACGCCAGTAAACAGTTGATCCAATCTGTCCTCATACAACAATCCTGCCACCCTAGGACTCAGTCTGGTAAACCTCTGCTGCATTCCTCCCACAGCAGATATATCCTTTCTTATTTACTAAAGAGTAATAACTCTGTTTCTCTTTTTGTAGATTTTGCATAACCTGTGTATTTGCAACATTCTTCTGCATTTATTTTAGATTTCCAGCATCTGTAGTATTTTGCATTTGTTTTTTGTGCATGTTAGCATTAGATTATTATTTTCACGAAAATAATTCAGTGAGTACATTGTAACTCAGAAGGCAAAATCTAGGAGGGTCACTAAGAATTAATGTGGTAGTCTTGTTTTCCACATACTTATTAATTATGCATTTCTGAAGGATATGATTTTAGTTCTAGTTGGGAAAGGTTAGGACATTTGGCTTGGTGCAGACAGCGACAGCTGAAGAGCTGAATTGGATACTCCTTGTAAAGAGTTTTCTTTAACTATTTGATGGTTTGTATTTGTTTTCAATGATTGCACGTTTTTTCTTTTCAGTACGGGATCGTGTCAGAACAAAAATGGAAAGAGATATTCTAGTGGAAGTAAATCATCCGTTTATAGTTAAATTACACTATGGCAAGTACTAAACCCTCTCTCGTAATAAGTAACTTTTATACTTTTAGGTGGCTTTAAGTAAAGTTAATTTTATTCTGTTGCTGCATTGTATTTTGGAGATCTTATCAACAGGGTGTCGGCTCAATACTCGCATTCTCATTTAGTGTATTTTGTACTGTTACCATCCCTGTAGAGATCGATAACTTTTAAAGAAATGGGAACTTCCAACTGAAAACTCAAAGGATGACACAAGATTTCACATTCTAAGACTTTACTGTAACATACAGACTGAAAAAATCATTAATGGAACACTTTTGTTGTCCTCAACATGTGCTTTAAATTACAGAACGGAACTTTCCCCCTTTATTTTTAGCACAACTGAAACACCCACTTCACAAATATTCTTTACACTGTCACTCAAACAGTCAATAGATTTTCCTGAACCAGATATGAAGTAATTCTTAATTTCTGAGGATTTATTTCTGATTCTTTCCTTTCCCAGCCTAGTAACTGTAAACCCCAGAACTGTCTTTCACGGTGAGGGTTTTTCCTAGAAGTTTTATCTCTGGTGCAAGCTAGGTGAGCATTTCCAGCCTTGTTGCAAATCCTCATGAATTTTATCTTCTCCATCTAATGTGAATTCTTCAGCCTTGTGTCTGCACTGCAAACCATAGAGACCTTCAGTTCCTAATTGGCCCCTTTCTCCAGGATCCTAGTAGCTTGCCTGAGTTTCAAGAATTTTTTGTAGAAACCTTTCCCCTTTCAAAGCCTATCTCTTTGTCAGTATGAATCCCATGGTCCTTGTATCCAGACAGAAATGCTGATCAGCTATTCACAAGACTTCAACTCTCTTTCATCTTGTAATTAAATGGACAGGTTAAAGAATAACTATTTGCAAGTCGACATTCTCAATACATTCCTTTAGCAACTAGCAGTCTGACCATAGTAAACACAGATGTTAGTATCATTGTTTCCAAGTGTGAACATCTTACACCCCCTTTCCAGCAAACAACCCTGACCTCTCTTAATCCTCAACAGCCACATTATCCATGCCTGTTGTTGGGAAGAATTCAGAATGAGTCATGTGACACCCCTTCTGCCCCTAATTTTACCCTAAATTATAGGCCATTTCAAAGCTTAACAGTCTTATTTGTAACTACTTATTTCACCACTATTGATAAATGATCTGTGCATTTTTGAGTAGGGCAGCTAACATCTAATAATGTGTTACAAATAATGTAATATATAAAAGCCAGACTTGAAAAAGAAGGCCTTACACAAACATGTGCACGCACATACACGTTTGCTCAGTAATAGCTGCTTATTGTGGATGTGAGGACAGAATTGATTTACCTGTGCTCCTACTGTTAACTAAGAACTGAAATTTAATAGGAGTCTTGAGAAAGTAAATAATCAACAGAGGATAGGAAGCATAAAGTATGTGCATACGTACACCGTAAATATTGTGTGCTTGTCTATGTCCTTTGTCAAAAACTGATCACAGGATGTATTCATTATCAGTCCCTAGTTACATGTTTATGCTCGACATTGCTTTCTCACACAGTAGTGCTATTGAGGCACTATGAATATGAGAGTTAAGATGATGGAGGGAATTTTCCTGAGTTTTTTTAATTAAATATGTTAGCAGTACCAGTTTCCCATGCATTATTGTCATAGATATAGAATAATTAGAATTGATGGACTTGAATCATTAATGTTTGGCAGGAAAAAGTGTGAAAAACCTGAAATGGTTTTATATGTGAAAGAGTGTATTTGGTTAATTATTCAAGTAAATGAATTTTTGGTTAGACTTTGATTTTAATGGAGAAAGTTCTGGCTTTGTCAGATACTTTACAGCTTCATTGTAGGTGAAACAGAAAGCGTTCTGTGTGCATAATTAATTAATTGAAGTTGATGGGGAAGAATTTCTTGGTTACCTTGTTATTTTACCCACATAACGCATTGTAAAGTAAATTTTTAAAAAACTGGAAACTGTATATAGCGCAAATCAAGTTTCTGCTATCTTTTGCTTTAATTAAAAATCAGTAATCTAGGAATTGGCCCCATCCAGAAAAATGGACATGTTGCCAAAGCAAATTAACCACCATTTGGAATGGAATTAATTGCAATAATTTGCAGGACTTTAAGTCAGCATTAAAAACAAGTGTTTTTTGGATGCCAGGCCACTAACATGCATGTTTTTAAAGCGTTTGAATGTAATTTTTAATTTACAAAGACTGGCTACTATAACCCAATATAACTAGAGAATCATGCTGTACATTTCAGAAATTTAATTTTGGAGTAGTCAGGTGGTGAGCAAGACATTGTGATTTCAAATGCTTTTTTTTGGTGATTAAACGCATTTTCAGTCCTGTTAATCAAATTGTGTGAAGTCACCACTCTCTTAACAATGTTAAAGAATACTTTCATATAAAACAGTGCCTGACTGTGCTGATTTAAGGCAGATTTTGAGTTTTGCAATTGACAAATGAATTTGGGTGACAACGTGAGAAAACCACTTCTGGAAACTTGTGCCATTTTTCCAGTCGCACGCAAAGTGAAAACTCTGCCCAGTATTTTAGTTTTTCTGATGTTGTAATAGTTTCCACATTCATGTTCGGACTATCCTTTGTTTTTAGAATTCTGTTTCTACTAGGATATTTGTGCTGTAAACTTGATACATGGAAGCAGATGAGTATGAATCAGAGTATTGGGGTCAAAATGACTTGTTTAAAAAAATGTGTAACTATCAAAGTGAGTATTTTGGGAAACTTAAACTTAAAATCTTATTTTAGGTTACTTTGCTGCTATAACCTGGATTTGATTTTCATATATGTAAGTGGGATTTGAGGGTGTAGTAGCAGCTGTTATGTTAGCATGCATGACTGAATTAATAGAAAGTTTCAAAACGTATTTATTAAAACAAGAATTAAGATTAGAATAAAAAGCCAGAAGAGCACAGCAGGTTTAATTTGTTAATGAAGGAAGGATGTAGTGATGTAGGTAAACGTCATTAGAATGGGGGTGGTGGAGAAATGGGATACTTTAGACCCCTTAACCTTTTTTTCTTTTTTACAGATATTGTCTATTTCCAGCATCCTCTGATTATGTCTGTAGATTTTTTTTATTTAGAATTTTATTTTTAAATTTAAACAAAGTCTTTAGATTATTTTCTTTCTGGCCCCTCCCTTCCCAGTTCATCTTTTCCCCGATTGGGAAGTTTGTCAAATGATCTGCACCTAGTACTCATGCTGTTAACCAAAGAAGCTTGCTTTGGAGCACATCAGCCCATAAATGTACAATGAGGCTACTGTGAACCTTTGATTTTTCTCTTTGAAACACATTCTATCAAACCATTTGCAAAGTATATTCAGTTGTAGTACATCATATTTATTGTTAAATATTCACTTTAGAATTCTAAAATTATTCATTTGCAAAGCTGAAATGAATACCGTTATGAAATTAGCTATATAAAATTGCACATATTCTGATTGCCATGTCGTAATCCCCAAAGTAATGGTTTAAAGTGTTACGGCATACCAGTTATACTTGATTGTAATTTTTAAAAAGGGGGTCCTAAGAGAATAGGGTAGTGTTTTCTACATGAAAATCAAAGTTGCTTCTCATTAGAAGCTCTTGAACCAAGATTATAACACTTTATTCAATTTAAGTGAACTTCCAAGCCTAATTTTATGCTAAGTATGATGTGCAGTAAAATACTATTCAGTTAGGTCTTCTGCAGATGCACTTTTGTGACACTGATGATGCATAATAAACTGGAAATCTTAATTTTTCCCCTGAACAGTTAAGACAATATTTTACAAACTACCTGCATGCACATGGTCTGTCATCATGGCACCAAATTTCATTCAATGCATGGTGGTTTTGGGTATATTTTGGCATAGAGGTATTAATGGAACTTGAATGGATCCTGACTTGATGTTAATGTAGGCAAAAACTCAGCAGAAACTTGATTTGTAATTGCTTACACTCACACCAACTTTGTGCAAAGCCATATTTTCAGATTGATTTTTAAACTTTCCACTTGTACTTTTAAGAGAACAAATGCTTGCTCCGCTTGTCCTTATAGAGGAGCTCAGAGTATGGAATTCTGGGCAAATGTCCAAACAGGCATGTGTGCCGAGTGACACTGGTTGACTTTACTGTGAATTGGATGGATGTATAGCATGACTTCTCTGCTGAAAGCAACTCATGTTTCATAATTAACAATCAGAATGAATTAGATTGAATAAAACCTGAGTTCTTGGAGACTCAGAATTTTGACCGTGTGACAAATAGTTGATGAAACAAAATATCTTCATTCTCTCAGTGGAAGCCCTCTTGTTTCTCGACCTGATGGTCATGGGTTCAAGCTCCGCTCTGGAGACTAGAGCACATAATTTAGGCTGATGTTTCAGTTTGGAGCTGTAGAAGGTGGAGGTGCGGTCTTGCAGTATTAATCAATGAATAGCACAGGAGTTATTTTGAGGCCCTCGCTAGCATTTTTCCTGCAAACATAATGATTAATCATCTAGTTTTTTATCTGCTTACCTTCTGTGGGGCCTAGTTGTGCACAAGTAATATGTCCATTTTCCATACACTACAGTAGTGACTGTATTTCAAATGTACTTAATCTGTAATATTTTAGGATATCTTGAGATTATTCCTTTCTGTCCAAACAGTTGCAATGATGTGATTGATATAATGTAAATAAAAAATTGTCAGAATCAAAATACACTTTGTTTAATCACTCAGAATCCAATACATTTTTTCCTGTGTGCAGTAAGACCTTTTTACTCTGCTAATGAGCTCTTCTAATGAATCCATAGTTTTGCTTTTCATTTTGCATGTGTCTGAGGCTCCCAGTTCATACATTTTTGAATCCTTTTGAGATGTAGGAACTTTTTTAAAGTCCATAAAATATATATTGTACTCAGTATATTCGGCCTATAGAAGTTTATATTTCGTTTTGAGTCTGTTGTATAATATGTGAAAAATACACTGGTTTCAATGTCTTCACTCATTCTACCAATTTTTACTTCAGCCTTTCAGACCGAAGGGAAACTTTATCTAATTTTGGATTTCCTCAGGGGAGGGGATGTATTTACACGTTTATCCAAAGAGGTAAGATACTGGATATATTTTTCATCTAATCAGTTTTTGCAAAAGTAAATACAAGTTGAATAAACAAAAGAGCAAAGAAGAAAAAGATGCTGACGGTCATTGAATCTGAATTTGTTATTTGTCAGTAAAATCAGTCATCGGGGATCGAGAGTAAACCTCAAGTGTCCAAAAGGAACAGAACAGCCTTAATAGCAGGATGGATATCTGAATAAACTTGTCCTTCCTTGTTAATCCCGATTCAAAACTGTCCCAAAAAAATTGGAATTTTTTTCCACTTTCATTTCACTATGTTTTGACTTGTTACTTCTTTCCCTACTCCCCCCATAGTAGATGAAGTGTATTTAGACTGGTGTGGCACAACTAATAAATTGCATATCATACAATATGATATGTAAGGCAATTTATTGATATCAGGCAGTATGCATTTAGTGAGAAAAGTGAATTTTTCTTCAAAGCCACTCTTTGTGGAAACAGATTTATAATTACATTAATGCATATATCTGCTGTCTGTGCTGAGGTCATAGAAACTGATAAAACAATGTGATTCCTCATACAGGTCATGTTTACTGAGGAAGATGTCAAGTTCTACCTCGCAGAATTGGCCCTTGCTTTGGATCATCTACACAGCTTGGGAATAGTGTACAGAGATCTAAAGCCAGAAAAGTAAATCTTTTATTCATTGTCTTTTGGGATTTGTACTGTATATTTTCCATTATGCATTTTTGTGTCTATTTAAACAGTAACTTTGTATTTTTCATAATTTTCTTAAATGCAATGATTACATTGCTGATTAGAACAAGTTGAGTAATATATTAAAGTATCATTTTTAGGAATTTTATACGAGTTTGAAATGCTTTTTTAAATTTGACATTGCAAATGTTATGTGATATAAAATCAATAGATTGTTAAACATTAAGAGTAAATGCTCAACTTTATTTGTAAATACCCTATTATTGTGATGACTTTTTTTTAGCTTGATTTAAACTTAAGTACATGTATTGGAGATTGTGAATTTTAATTTCAGCATTTTACTTGATGAAGGAGGACATATCAAGTTAACAGGTAGGTACATTCATTACTCTGTGTGTCAACTATATAGATAATTGTTTTTATTAATGAACAAGATTGTTTTGTTGATCTTTTTAAAAAAAATAGCTGATTTGTAATTTGCAATATGTTAGCAAAATTTGCTATCCTGAGAATGCTTCTTGCTGAGGTAGTTTGAATCCAGACAGTAAAATTTCTTATGCAAAATGGAGGAATTATTTGATGCTCTGCAGTCAAAAGATGAACTGACTTACTGGATGAAGTCAGGACACTACCAAAGAAAGACCTACAGCAAGCAAATCACTTGAGGATTACCTTATTGCTCAGTTTTCATCACTTACGGAAATAACTAGAAATAATCATTTTTGACTGCTTACCTTCAATTGAATAAATGATGAATAAGGCAACATTTGCTGTTACATTAATTCATTTAAGTAAAGATGAAAATAAAAGAAGAGCAATGTACATAATCTGTCAGCAGGAAATAGCTATGTTTGCAACGAAACCATATGATGAACTTTTTGTTCATTTTGAATGATCAATTTGGAGCCTGAGTTTAAAGGTGAATGATGGAAGCAGTCACTGGTGTTTGTATGTTATTTGCTAAAGATTCGAGAACCTCAAATAAAGATATAAAGATCCTTGCAAGCCACCTTTTTGCCCTTAGCTGCTTTTAAAATATCAGAAGGCGTGATGTGTATTTGTCAGAAATAGAACACTTGCTTTTGTTATCCCATCCAATGTCTTTTCACCTTCACTCTAATTTTGAACAGATGACATAGAACAATCAATTTCTAGCAAGTGGCTTTTCTGTGAACTGAAGCTATATTTTGGCCTAACCTCAGGTCCAATCTGATAAACCATGTTATCAAGTGATTACATTGTCCGAAACAAGAGCCTGAAACTTAATCAAAATTTGCAGTACAAAGTGAATTTTGAAAAAAAATTGAAGCTGTTTTGAGAAATTCATTTGAGTGCAGAATTTATTTTTTGTTTAAATGCCCTTATATTCAACATTGTGCACCATCATCATTGTCCAGTTCCTGGAGTTGAATTTCTCAAATTATTTTATAAGTTGCTTTAATTAAAACTCAAATGAAAAGCAACAACTTTGTACTTTGTACTAGCGCTCTAAAGTAATAAAATGCCCCAAGGCTGATCTATTGATGTATTAATTTGCTGACCTGAACAAAATTTGATACAGTAAATGCAAACTTACATTGAATGCTGAAAAATTGATTGTTGCTGGAAATGAAAAGTAATACCATGTAGCGAAAACCTTGCACCTTAATGTTTTTTTCAGAAGACATCCAAAGTAATTGGTCATTTATCTTTTTTTGGTAAGTGGGATGTCTGACTCACACACACAAACCATTATTTATGTAAGATAAAATTTTCATTTAAAATCATCTTCAGAAAAGTGTGTGTCTGGGACCTATTCTGGTTCTGCACAGTGTTCTTTACAATAGACCTAAATATTAGATTGCTCTCATAGGGTTTTATGTACTGTAAAAATATTTGATTGAAATTATCCTGAAGGTTGTTGCTGCATTTTATTATAAATCTTTGAACAAATTCCTCCATTTTACATTTGTAATTTTTTTGTATGATTTAGGAAACTGATTCAAATAATCGCATGGGAAATATCATCAAGTATTTTCTATGGGGACATCAGTCTTCAAGTCTTAAGTAGTATTTTCTGCCAGTTGCTAGTTAGAATAGCGTCTATTGTGTAGTAACGTTGCTGTAATCCTTATTTGGTTGGTGGAATATATTGGCCTTTCAACCAGTTTATAAATTGACCATTTAGTATTTTATTTAGTCATGTTCTGCAAATTTCACATGGTAAAATTTGAATTTGTTCCCACAGTTATAAAGTTGCTGAGATTAATTTTAGTAGAGGATGAGAAAATATATAATTCACTTCCAGTCTGCCCCCACTCCGAGGATAGTCAAACTACAGACATGCAGAAACATGGGCATTTTGGTAATGAATCATGACTTAGAATCATTGAATGTTTGCAGCACAGAAGGAAGCCTGTTCTGCCCATGCTGACCCTTTGCAAGAATAATTCATCTAATGCCACTCCCCTTTATTTTTCCCCATAGCCGGCATTTTTTTCCCCCTTCTTCAGTTAAGGATCCAATTCTCTTTTGAAAGCCATGATTGAATCTAGCTCCACCACATTCTCTGGATTCCAGGACCTAGTCACTCACTGATTAAAAAAAAAACTTTTCCTCCTGTTGCCATTACTTCTTTTGCCAATCACCTTGAATCAGTGTGCTCTGATTCTTCATCCTATCACCAACGGGAAGAAAAATGCTCATGATTTTTGAATACCACCTTCAAATCTGCTATTGATCTTCTCCTCCAGGGAGGATGGTCCCAATTGATCCATGTGACTGACATGCCCCAACCCTGGAATCATTCTTGTGAAGCTTTTCTATACCCTCTCCAACTTGCCATCCATATTTACCGTTCAGCTGTTGCATAATTATTTGGCAGCTCTGCAATCCCAATGAACTGGGCTGTGTATCAGCCGCTCCTTCTTGATACCATGTTGCCATATTAAAGAGCAGGAACACAGTATGTACCAGTGAGGTGGCAGCCTTAATAGCACCTGTTGATGTGCGCAGACACAGAGCTGAACAGCCGCCTTCAGTGGAGTACTATTCTATGATTCTATCAAGTAGGTTTGACTAGGGCAAGTGTGACTTCATCGGTGAGCAGGTGGTAAGTAGAAAATGTTTGGATTTTTTGGTTAAAAATCAAAGGTCAGACATTTTCATCAGATCAACCATTATTTGCATTATTCACTTTAATTACTTTTAAAATGATGGTTACTTATTTGCGAAGTGTTCATATTTTTGACATTACTCTTATTTTTAGATTTTGGGCTAAGTAAAGAATCAGTTGACCAAGAAAAGAAGGCCTACTCATTTTGTGGTACTGTAGAGTATATGGCACCAGAAGTGGTTAACAGACGAGGTCACACACAGAGCGCAGATTGGTGGTCATTTGGTGTGCTTATGGTATGTTTGAGATTTTGCCCACGTTACTTTTGTATTGGTCCTTTTTAATTAGTGAAATTGACTGAATATATCCTGGTGTTGAATTTTCAGTTCCATTTGTGTATTACTCTATCTACGTTTCTTCAGATGCATTGGTCCTAGGCAAAGGAAATTGAGAGTGACTAACTCGAGGGCTATTAAATCTGAAGAGCTTAGTTATACAATTGCTCTTAGTCTGTAATTCTGAAACCAACTGTCAGCTCCATTCTTGTTTCAGATGTTAATGTGATAGTTTAAGGCTGCACTTTTATGGAAGTTTCATTTGGAGGCTTTATGCTGAGCTAAGAGTACTTGTTGTGGAATTCCTGGCTGGTTGGGGTTTAATATCGGGCTCTGAGTGCCTCAAAGATTGAATTTCCTGAGTACCTTTATGTCCCAAATTTAGCATTGAAGCTATAATTCTTTTATGGGATGTAGGGTGTCACTGGCTGGGCCAGCATTTATTGCCCATCACAACAGACTGTTAAGAGTCAGCCACATTGCTGTGGATCTGGAGTCATATGTAGGCCATGCCAGGTAAGGGTAGTAGATTTCCTTTTTTAGTGGACGTTAGGGAACCAGATGGGTTTTTACAACCATCGACAATGGGTTTATGATCATCGGACTTGTAATTCCAGATTTTTATTGAATTCAAATTTCATCATCTGCCATGGTGAAATTCGAACCCAGGTTCCCAAATCATTACCTTTCTAGTCCAGTGATGATGCCACTAGGCATTGCCTCCGCACATGATAGTGGAACCTTTTGTGGCAATTTTTGGATTTAAGGATTACCCTCTGGATTTCAAAATATTTAAAGACAGAACCAACTTGTTAGCAAGAAACTACAAATTATTTATACTATACCACAGATAAGCAGATGTTTACCTCTTGTCAAATTTGCTTTGTTGGCCTTAAATATAAAATTTCCAATGCTTTTTAATATGTATGCTCTATATTATACTGATAACTGGCTAATATTTATTTGAATATAAATGTTATGCATTGCTTATCAAACTGCTACTGATTTAAGTAAGACAAATAGTTGCATATGTAATAAATTTTAAGACCCAATTTTGCTTTGAAGGCACTGTCCATATTTTGCTCTTACTTTTAGTTTGAGATGCTTACTGGTACGTTGCCATTTCAAGGTAAAGACCGGAATGAAACTATGAACATGATACTCAAGTAAGTTTGTTAAGTGTACTTCTGTGCAGTTCATATTCTTGCTCTAGCTTGTAGGGGGCATAATAATGCTTAACTTAATAAACACATCATGGAAACCCCCTTGGTGACCGTTTTGAGGTTACAGGAAAATATAATGGATATTGGAAAATAAAATGATCATATAGAGGTTTATTTTAAGTAGGAGCCTGTCATAGACATGGCAGTTCATTCAGTCTTTCATAATTGGGGGATGAAAGATAATTAGAGAGATAGTTCTATTTTTCTGTACCCCCTTATTGACAATTGTATGCGCCCTAATGCTGGTCTCTGCTTTTTGCTCCTGGCTTATTCAATAAAATGAAAACTCCTGCCACTTAAAACTGTGAGAAATATAGGATTTGTTTTTATTCTTGATGTTACAGTTTGGGAGGGGCTTGTCATTTTCTGAAATCAACATAAAATCAATCAAAATTCACTCAGGAGAGGCATGCAGATTAAAATGCAAGTCTAGGAAGCAGTTTTAATGGAAACTTTTCAAGTTAGAGGTGAGTGTTTGGCCTCATGTCACTCGGCCAGCTTGACTAGTTTATTTAAACGTTCTTTAATTAGTTTAGATGGCCGCAAGTCTAAGTGGATAATCTGAGAGAAACACATTGCAATACAGTGAAGTTCTAAATTTTACTTTGCGGTTGGTGCTCTCTGCCCCCACCTGCCCCATGCCTTGTGTTAACTGCACATCAATCTGTCAGAAGTAGATAGAGGTGTCAAATTTAAACAGGGAATAATGGAGAGTGATTAGAACACACAAATCTAATTGAGGATTACAACTTATGTGATAAACAAGCTTAAACTGCAGAAAATTGCATATTTCATCTGAAACCACAAAATGAGATTGTAATTTGAAAATCATCATTGACGTCTGCTATTTGTAATGTAAACGGGTGTAATTTTTAAATTCTTTGTGCTGGCTGCAGATAATTGGATATATGATGGCTTTGAAGATGAGATTAAATATTGAAACGTCATTGCTTCAAACTGATTCATTTTTCTGTATAGTAAACAGCTACTTTATAATAAATCAAAATTATTCTTATGGATTCAGTAATAAACCACTGTAGCTACACAGTTTATGGACCAGATTTTCTGCGCTTTTTCATTTTCCATCTTTTGCAGTCATGGGATCTTCTGGTCCCACTGCTGTCAGAGGTTGCCTGTTGTTTGCGCATCCCCCCCCCCAATGCCGCGCCGCGCCACCCCCCTGCACCACCCTACTGCCAGGAACATGTGGCAACAGTTTGTTGCCGGTGGGACTGATGGACCCCATCGGCATGAATGACCACAAGATTCCAGCCTATGCCTTAAGACTAAATCATCGCAATATTATAAGATACAGCTTTCACTTCCGAAGACTCCTTAGCTCTAAATTAACACCAACTTCAATAAACCATTGTCAGAATAAACATTTGGCCCACACTACCACATTGAACAGAAAAATATTTAATGTAATTAGGGTACTAGTGCCAGATGTCACATAATGGCACTGTAAAGCCAATGCCCCCGCAGCATGTTATATCATCTTGACAAGTTTAAGATTTTAAATTTCCAAATGTCCATATCATAGGCCTAGGCAGAACAATGTATATATTGAAAAAACAGTTTCTAAAATTAAATCCAAATATACATCTTAATGTATTTTAGTTGTATAAATAGCCCAATTATATTTTTAAGATTAGCTAACCTTATCGGAATTATGCAAGTCAGCTATTGGAAGCATTAATTTACATTCACTTAAAAGTCAAATAGTTTTTTTATTATGTGGGAGTTGTGCCATTATTTAGGGAGGTTGTATTCTATCTACATAGAATATTTAAGATAATTGACAGAAGAACCAAAGAGGGGGTTTGGGGTAAGAATGCTTTTTACACAGAGTTCAGAATCGGAAATGCACCAGGTGAAAATTTCA
The DNA here is from genome assembly GCF_965287045.1 of Carcharhinus amblyrhynchos. Lineage (NCBI taxonomy): Eukaryota > Metazoa > Chordata > Chondrichthyes > Carcharhiniformes > Carcharhinidae > Carcharhinus > Carcharhinus amblyrhynchos. Next base: position 76,348,941 of record NC_137327.1, read on the forward strand.
GTTGCAACTTTCAAAAGGCAATTGAGTAGAACAGTGAAAAATTAAACTCAAAATGTGGCAGGGCTGTGGGGAAGAAAAAGGAATTGAATTAATTGGATTGCTCTTTCAGAGCCAATACAAGCCTGATGGGCTGAATCGTCCCCTTCTATGCTCTGAGTCTATGGTGATTAGGCTAATTGGTTTCTCTGTCAAATTCTGTTTTTATTGCATTGAGTTTGAACATGTACGCCCAAAGATTCCATTTTCCATGAAACCTGCAAATTGATGGCTGGGGAAGTATGTGACAGAATGAGAAATTTGACAAGCAACTGCCAAAGCCTCCATTCTATTGACCCAACACCGTGGCAGTCTTTGGTGCTTTGCAGGTTCATGTCATTGATGCTTTCTATCTTAGGTGAATAAAGTTCATTTATAGGACTACTGTAGATTGCTTGCCCTTTGCTCAAGTGAGCCTATCTTGCATGGAATGAGAATGATCATGAACTTAGAGAATACTGTATGTTAAGTAAAGATTATGAAGCAGCTGCTATATATTAGTATGCAATGTTGAGTATCATTTAAATAAAATAATCCATTTACTCTTTCCAAGAGCTAAATTAGGAATGCCTCAGTTTCTTAGTCCAGAAGCTCAAGGTCTTCTCAGAATGTTATTCAAGCGAAATCCTGGGAACAGACTAGGTACTGCTCATTTTTTTATCATCATCCATCTCTATATTGAAGTTATTGTTTCCAGTTATTGTTGGATATTGGTGGATATGTATCTGATAATGAAGATCAATTGGCACTGCGAAAAAATCATTGCAATACTTTGTTGCATGCCTATTGATGTCGTTGTCTATAGAATGCTGGAAATACTTTTTTGAAGTTTATTGCATTTCTATTCCTTTACATTTAATCTTTAAAGTGATAGAATAATAAATTGTAAGGAGGAGGTTTGTTTTTGTGTCGAGAGTGTCCCCAGTGCAAATGCTTTACAAACAGAGTTTTCTACCCTCTTGGCTGCCCAACAGATTAATGCAAAGAAATAATAGGAAAGACAACACTGGAAAAAAACTCGTAATTTATCTGCCAACCAACATCATCGGCTCTCATCTCCCATTCACTATCCCATTTACGTATCCAATTCCCCCATGAATTTACAGACACAATCCACCACTTACTCGTTCAGCTGATTTCAGACATTCACCAGTAGAAACAATAAAACCTGAACTGAAAGTTCATTCTTTTCTTGGCTTCTGTCTTGCCTAAGATCAGATGCATGTTATGGCCATGTAGAACCAGACCTTTGGGCACAAATTTGATGCACTTGGACCCATTGCTTTGACACTAGGGGTTCCATTTTGGTGCGAAAGTAGTGTCTGCACCATTTGTGCTCATTTCTGGTGTGTCACACATGGAATGTGTTCTTGGTGAGGGTGTTAATATGATTGTGAGGAGCCTGTGCTGGAATCTGATGCCAGAAGGTGTATCATGCTGACCTGTTGCCAGTGCTGCCATTTTTTGCTGTCTTAGTTAACACCCTTCCTTAACTTGAATATGCATTCAGCAGCAGAAAGGCCTCGCCCAATCACATCAGTGTTATTAAAAGAGATTGTGTCCTTGTAGGATAGTTACTGGTTTCTCTGCTGGCTCAGTTGGAGTTCATGGAAGTGCTGGGTGTTTTGAGGAGGAGGTTAAAGTTGAGGCCTGCAGGAAATGGTGCTGCATGTGGAGAAGATCTTACAAGGGTTCTGTACACATCGCCTACTCACAGTCATGTGTTTATAGTTACTTTTCCCCTTAGGCTGTAGTATGATTGGGAGATGGAGCAAACAAAACATGTTGCTTGAAGAGGCAAAAAGTGCTCACAGCGAGAAGCCTTGTGCACTGTTGGTCTTCAGGCAATATAACACCTATCTCCAACTAAGCCAGCAACAGTACCTGAAGGAGGTATTCACAGAACTCTGTCATCCTTTTGCAACCAGACCTACAGCCAGTAAAGGGCTCTGAAGGTGACTTTCTTCATACTGGATTACTTCCAGGCTGGAGCAGGCAACATTTCTCAGTTCACTCTCCACCTCTACAACAGATAACTGACAGGCACACTTCCTCCAGGAGGGAAGAGTTCACTGTTAGATTTGTTCTCCCTGAACAAAGAGAAACAAGTGGAGCATGCATGTATTTTTGCCAGGATGGGAGACTTCCTTATGGTGCAGACGTGTAGCTTTGTGACTTCCACATCTTAGTGTTGAGATCAAGTACAACCGGAAAGATTACCCCTTGTTTAGTGTGCAGTTGGTGTGTGGTAGTAATCAGCACATCATGCTGGTGAATTCTTGGTATCCTGGCAGCTGCCTTGGGGCTTTCATTCTGTGCTGGTCTGTTTCTTTGATCTTTCAGCCACCACGTCAAAGTAGAGGCTGATTGCTGAGTGACAAGGGATCTGCTTTACATTTGACTTTTGATTATACCCTGCAACCTCGACCACATGTAGCTTGCATGCATACATTTAGCCATACTGCTAAGCGATACGTCGTATTTACCACTTAAGTGTTGAAGCACAGTTCCATGCCTGGACTGCTCTGGAATAGCCTTTGACAGAGTTGTGCCACTGTCATCCGCTGTATGGTCTAAAACCTGATTACAGCAGGACAGTGTTTTCAACATGAGAGATGTGGCTCTGTGGTTTGCAGCAGTGCTAAGTATGTGATGGTGGAGCAGACAACCAGATGAAGCAATGAATGTGAGATATGTGTTTGTGTGTGACAAAAATTGGAAGTTGAGTGAAAGGGGTGAGGCAAATTTAGTGGCACGTGTGGTGAATTGAGCAGTGCTAGGCTGATAGTTCAGTTCTAAGGGTATGATATTTGAAAAGACATTGGCTGACTTTGATTGCTCTTGGAAGGTAATTCGACTGCATGCGGCTCAGCGTCCAGGTCCTCGATGGCATTGATCTTTATAAATGTTTGCTTCAGTTCCCTCTTTTGTTTTTATGTGGAGAGCCTTCTGACCCCCCTATGGTTACAGGGCAATTCTTCTCCTGTCCATCTTGAGCGCTCAGGGACACGAGTAGTGTGTTAGAAAATTTGGGAGCTTGCTCTCTGCCATGTTGTTCCATCTTCATTCTTCCTCTAGGTTAGACACTGATGACTTCAGTACCTCATGCAGCCAGAATGTACTTCCTCTTTAAAAGGACTAGGCTATCTTTAAGTAGTTCAGGCTAGCTTTAAGTGGTGCTAACCTTGGGTGACCATGGACACTCTGGTGAGGTGTGCAATTTCTCTGCAGTACATTTATAACACCACTGCATGCCACTAACATTTGGGTTAGCAGGTGTCACAAAGTTTGTGTGCTGGGTATATCATTTTAAATCAGCATAGGTTAGTCTGGCATTGCGATCCCTGTGCCTGCATTTGGGCTATTGAATTTTTAGCCCTTGCTGTCTTTCAGCAGTGACCTTGAATTTGATGAAGCATTTGGCACTGAATGAAAGGTAAGTAATCAAATTCTCTCGTTCAAAAAAGTCTTACATTTAATTCCCAATGTAAGCAGAAATTGTGCATTTTTTGTATTTTTCAACAACTGTTGGGAAAAAAAACTTGCTCTTTTCCATAGTATGCTGAGATGTATTGGGGAACATAATAGAGGAAAGCTCATCTCCCATTTATGTTGGTTCACATGACATAAAAACTGTTGCCTCCCTATTTTCATTGTTGAAGAAGCCAGAGTACAATTCCAGACATCATTGAAAAAACCCAGCCATGTATTAGCACTGATGCTTCAAATGAAAAATGTTGTTTAGAGTTGAATTTCTTCTGATGTGCTGATATACACTGGAAATACCTGTGCCGAGACGTATAATTAATTTCCTACATTCCTGCACATTGTGGAGTGGGCTTGTGTAAAACACAAATTGCCCACTACATTGCACTGCTTTTGCAGCATTGTGCAGTGATGTAACAGCATTCATTTATCTCCAGTACATGTTACTTGAAAAAACAGTTAGTTGTACTGGGTTGGAGATTGGCCTCTGCCTGCATGCAGCCAAAACTACAAATAAACATCCCATGATCTTAATTCTTGTAGGAGCTGGCCCTGATGGAGTTGAAGAGATCAAAAGGCATCCATTCTTTGCTACCATTGACTGGAATGTAGGTGTTTCCCATTCCAACAAGCAAGATCAAGGTCACAAAGCTGTTAAATGTAATGCTTTTTACTCCTGAAAAACCCAAAGTTAAAATCTAAATGTTCATGCTTTTAATTCACTGCTTGTTTGAAAGAACTTTTTTTCTGCTGTTAATAAAAGATTTTTAAAAATTATATATTTTCTGGGATATTAGACCATTTGTTCAGAGATTTTGTAACTCTTATGCCAATCAAACTTATGAATTCTTATCTAAGGTGTTAGCACCCATTGCAACTGTAAATTGTGAAAGGGTGTTGCAATTTTGTAAATCCTGAGTTTTAAAAAACATGTAAATGTTAAACCAATAATTCGAAGTAATGTAGTTGGGTATTCATAATTATCCACATTGTCATTCAAAATAAAGTGACAGAGACATGTAAAAATGAACCATTCTCTTTATCTCAGAAACTGGTCAGAAAAGAAATTCAACCACCGTTTAAACCTGCTTCTGGTAAGCCAGAAGATACCTTCTGCTTTGATCCAGAATTTACAGCTAAAACACCAAAAGGTACAGATGATTACTCTTTTATTGTTGCTATGTATTTTGTGAAAACCTAACTCATCACTTTCTCTGAAACAAAATTAATTAGGAGTTTTGTCATGGATATTGAAGGAAGTGTTTTCTGACATAAAAAAATGAAATATGATTTAATTTTTAATATGATTAAATATGATTTAATTTAATTTTTATGCCCTTTACAATGTTCATTAAACTTATTGGATTGTTCAAATCTCAGAATATGGATGAGTATTTAAGATGATCCCTGTGCTTTTCATTGTGCCTTGCTTTCATTTTTCCCACATTGTTAGTATTGTTGAAGTACAAATGCTTCCAGCTCCAATATTTTAAAATCAACTTTTTCATTTGTGGAAGTTGAAGGAAAGCTTTCTTTATTAGCTTTCCAAGCTGGTACCTCTTGCACCTGTTAATTGGCAAAAGAAGCAGTGGTGACGCGAGGAAAACCTTCTTTACATAGCGAGTGGTTAAGATCTGGAATGCACTGTCTGAGTGTGTAGTAGAGGCAGGTTCAATAAGGGAATTGGATTATTAGCTGAAAATAAAAAATGAGCAGGGCTACAGTGATGATGTGGATTGCCAGCGTTGGACTGGGGTAGGCATAGTAAATAGCCTCACAACACCAGGTTAAAGTCCAACAGATTTATTTAGTAGCACGAGCTTTCGGAGCACTGCCCCTTCATCAGGTGAGAAGGCAGAGAGAGCCAGCACAGATATGATTGGGCTCGAATGGCCTGCTCATGAGCTGTAATTTCTGTGGTTGGGAAATTGACTGAGAAGCTCAGCTTGAAGAAGTGGAGAATAGTAGTAATGGCAGGTACTCTAATGGACAAGATGTGACTATTCCTGCAAAGATCTGTTTTGGGGTTTTAAATATTGATTGATGTATTTGTTAATAACTTAAGATGGTGTGATAGTCACAGATCAAAATTTTCTTACGGCACAAATAAGGCTGCATTGTACGTAATGCTGATGGAAATGTAAAATTACAGAGACCTATTTATAAATTAAGTTACTTGGCAAATAGATTTCAAAGTCAGCAAATGAGACCATCCACTTTGACCATAACATAGATGCAGCTGGGTACTTTCTAAATGGCAAAAAAAGGTAGAAACAGTGGAAGTCCAAAGAAACTTGGGATTCCAGATATACAGAACCATAAAGTTTTATGACCAGGTAGAGAAAATAATGAAAAGGGCTCTTGGGATGCTGGCCTTTGTACCGAAAGCAGTAATACAAAGGGGTAGAAGTCATGTTTCAGCTGCACTTACAAAAATAGCTTTGGTTAGACCACACCTGGAGCATTGTGAGCAGACATGTGCATCACACCTTACAAAATATAAATTAACCCTGAGGGAGTGTATAGAGTTAATCAAATGATAACTGGACTCCAGGGAGTAAGCTACGAGAAGAGGTTCCTGTGGTTGGGTTCCTTTGAAATTAGAAAGTGATCAATGTCCACGAGTATCCACATGAGTTCAGGGATGGCCAAGGCAGGGTGGGTATTGTTTAGCTGGATGGCCACCTTCTCAGGGAACACATCAAAGATGGGTGATTTGATAGAAATTCTCAAGTGATCAAGGGGAACAAATAAAATAGATAGAAACTATTCTGCTGATTGGTTGTTGATTCTTGAAAAAAATTAGAACTAGACTTTTCAGGCAGTTCATGCATGACTAACTTTAAAACTGATAGGTTTTTGTTAACCTGATGGTATAAAGGGCCAGCATGGTTGCACATCAGCCATTATCATGTTGAATGGTGGAATAGGAATAAAGGGCTGGATAACCTACCTGGGTGGTTTGTTTCCTTTAGAAATTTATTTTCAAATTTAGTCTTAAGTTTAATAATTTATAATGATGCCCACCTTAAGATATATTGCACAAAATAAATCTTTATGCTTCCGTAAATAAAGTTGAGGATTTATGGAACCCAATCCCTCAGAAGCAGTTTAAAAACAAAGCCTATCTGCTTACATGCATTCCGACTCACCTCATATATATTGCATGTGAATACGGAAGGAAGTGTTTCTGGGTTCATATTAGAGACTGTATTGTCAATACAGATGGGTAAACATCCTGAAGACATCTCACTTGCACTGTGTCAACTCCTTTCTGCATTTCTACTCAATTCTTTAGCCCACTGTATTAGTACAGCTGTTAATCCTGTCAAAATAGCTGGAAAGGGATAAAGAATTTGTGTTAATCTCCCACACTGTAATTTCAGGACCTAAACCTTTAAGTTAGAGTCAGGGATAGTGATCCATTGGTCATTAAGACCAATCTTGAGAGTTATGCAGCTCTTCACAAACAATTGACATTTGTCTCAGAATATGTGATTTATATATTGCTTGAAACTTCAGGTGAAACGACATCATTATTTGAGCAGACAAGTGCCATTTTGTTTGAGGGATAGCTTTTATTCTGTGGGCAGAAATGTTTATTTTGAAAGAGCATTCAAATGTGATTTTTAACTTAACATTTTAAATAATTTGTTGTTGCTGGGAATTGTATGTGTTATAATATTAGATGTTACTTTAATGACTCGGGCATTGAATTGTATGAGGGGTACGTGTCTTGGAGTTCAATGAGATTGTCAGAACTAGACTTACAATGTTCATAAAACTTTGTTGTGGAAATAAATGAATGATAATTGAAGGTTTTTTCTTTGTTCAGATTCACCTGGAATTCCACCAAGTGCTAATGCACATCAGCTATTCAGAGGATTTAGTTTTGTTGCAACTAATGCAGTGGAAGAAGTGCAGAGTAACCCACTGACAGCTGTACACCCTATTGTACAGGTACAATGCATAGATGGCTTAACAACAAGTGTGATGCTGAACTTAGAAAATGTCTACAGACTGTATTCTAATGTTGGGCAAGATGCTGTGTTTTAACAAAAAAATCTAATTTTTTGATAAGGAATTTTAATTTTATTTCTTCGTTTATAACAGCTGCATGGGAATAGCATGCAGTTCAATGATGGATATGAACTAAAAGAAGATATTGGGGTTGGCTCCTACTCGATCTGCAAGCGCTGCATACACCGAGTTACCAATATGGAGTTTGCCGTCAAGGTAATTAATGATAACTCAGTCGTCTAATCCTAATAGGAGTGCTGAAAATTTACTGCCTAATGTATAATGTGGGTTTTTAATGAGACTTTGTTGTGGACTTCCATGTTTTGGAGGAAGGAATAGGTTTCTATCTTGTTTGTCCTCTGTTAGAGTCAAACTCTCCAAATATGCTGGTTCATTCCATTGGTATTGCATCATCAACTTTGAGTATTGACTTCTCATTATAATTTTTACAAGCACAACTTTCTGCAAGGTAATTTGTTAGAAGTTTGGAGATGTTGTTACTCCTCCAAACCCACACAATCTGAATTCATGAAGCTCAATTTGAATTTTCTGCTTGTGTTTTACTGTTGACTGTAAAACAAAATCAAGCTGAATGTTATCACATATTGTCTCATTGGCAGTCACATATAACTATTCATATTATACTTTTCCGAATTAGTGAATGAAAATTCAATTTATTTTAAAAGAAGACTTTCTGTTAAAGTTAAAGTTTGTTAGTGTCACAAGTAGGCATACATTAACACTGCTGCAAAATTCTGTTGTCTACAATTTCCCTTACTAGCCAGGTTTTCTAATTTGTGTCAACATCCATGTAATGGGTAACACCAAGATAATTATGAATTGCGTATGCTGTGCATGATGTATGTTATTTGTCTTAGTGGTAGTTTCGGGGGGTAATAGCATGGGGGCAAATTTTAGAGGCATGATTCTCATCACCCTGAATGTTTAGAGTTTTGATATTTGGTGAATTCTCCCTCTTGCCTGTCTGCCAATTATTCAATCCCCAAACTTCCCATTTGCTGCTTCCCTGCTAAATGGCTCTTTTCAACCTCCTCATTGCCTCTCTGGTCTGCTGCTTTTTGTAACTCCCACCCGTCCCCAAGCTCGCCATGGTCACCCCCCCCCCCCCCCCCCCCACCCCCCCACCCCAATCACCAACCTTACCACTTGCATGCCTCCCACTTTCTCACCCCTTATCTCCCTCTGACTGACTTCTGCCCTGACTCTGAGTTGAGAGAGGTAAATGGTGAGTAGGAGGGAGACAGTGAATGGGCAGGCACTGAGTAGAAGGAGCTGGGAGGCTGACTGGGAGGGTCAGGATGGAAGTGGTGAGTTGGGAGAGACAATGAGTGACAATGTGCAGGAGGGAGGCAGAGAGTGTGAAGGTGGGGGGAGAGGGGAAGTGGCGAGTCAGAGGAGGCGGCAAACTGAAAGGTTGAAATTGGGGAAGGAAGTGGCAAATTGAGAGAGGAAGCGAGTGGGACAATGTGGCCAGGGAGAAGTGATGAGATGAGCAAGGCAGCGGTGGTGAAGTCAGGAAGGGAAGCAGTAGGCAAGAGAGGAGCGTTTAACAATGGTGACAAACTGCAGTCAGGAAGTGGAAAGCAGGAGGTAAATTGAAAGAGTTTGAAGATTGTTTGGACTGTTAGGACCACTGATCTGGTCATTCTGCTGCAGCTGATTTTGCAGAATCACTAAAGGAAGATTGATCCTATAGACGTCAACATAATAAAATTAAGGGGCATTTCCTGAACGTTTTGTGCTGTAATTTTCTTTGTTTTAGTTCGATCGGGCAGCATGGTCGGTGCAGGCTTGAGGGTCAAAGGCCTTGTTCCTCTAACTTTCTTAGTTCTTTGTTATTTTTAGGTAGTTTGTGAGAACTTTTGAATTCCTTGTACAGATCTCCAAATAATAATAGAGATTCTTGTGGTGTCATCCATAGGGGAATTTTAAACCATGCCTATGTGTAAATGCTTGTGCTACATGTCCCCAATTCACCTTTGCATATATTGTGAGAAAGTTTACTTTAAAAATAGTGAATTGGTTTAATATTTCATTATTAACAGACTTTAATGTAAAAAAAAATCTAGGCGCTGTTGTGATCCTTGGTCAGACCCCAGGCTGTGTTGGGAGGTTGAGGGAGGGGGGTATCCAACCACGGACCAATAACATTTGTTTAAAGTAAATTAAATTTGAGATTCGAAATGCATATGAAGTGAGTAAAATCACACGATTCTGCAGGTTTGCAACAAACAAAATAAACTTTATTGTACAAGTTCAGAAAGATAAAACAATTTACAATATATGTTTTATACTCTAATGTTGAAATATATGTGAATTAACAGGCAAACTGTGTTTGCGCACACCACAGTACATAGTAGATGACAGATACGATCAAATTCAATTTCATGGATTTCTCAGCAACCCACGTTACGTCTTGCGTCAATCATTCTGACTGAAACTTTATTTTTCTCACGAGAGTTTCAAATCTCTACAGTTGAAGATTTTGTCTTAGAATTCTCTTGAAAGGTTGCTCCAATTTGGATGGCTTCAACAACAAACCACCTTGCAGGATTTCAATCTCCCCTCCCAGGATTCTTTTCCCCTGGATCTCCGAGTGCTCTCAAGCTTCAACTTCCAAGCACAATTTCAGATCTTGGGCTATGCCAAGCAGAACATCATCGCTCCAAAGGGATACCTTTGCTCTGACGGCCTGCAACATGAAGTCGTCAACCTTTGGCTGCCTTCTTGGAGCTTCAGGGCACCTCAATTAAATTAGTTGGACCATTTCAATTAAAGCCAGCTCCCTGTAGCTCTTGAATTGAGAGCCTGTTACTCTGCCCTTTTCTTCCATTTCATTTAAGGGGCCTATTCCTATCTGGGCTTTCATCCTGGGCTGAGGCCGCTTTTCAGGACTTCTTCCTGTTCCGTTTCTGGTTTGGGACTTCAGTTTCCTCCTCCCATGTCTCCCCTAGGGCATCTGCCAGATCATAGCGTTCTGCCTCTGATCATCTGATCTGCCTCATTGCCGTGTTTTCTCTTTCCATCAGTGCAGGCACATAGAGCCAACCCTCGGCCTAAAGTACAAAAAGAAAAGAACTGTGAGTGAGTGACCACTTCTTAGCTGGGGCATGTGCAAAAGACCCTAGGTTGGTCAGGATTGGAGTTCTCGACTTACAAAATAAAGAAGGTTAATTATTTGAATAAAGTGGAATAAATGCGACTGCTGCTTCAGAAATTAATTTAACAGTCATTTTCCCTCTTGGGATTCCATTCTCTCTTCACACAGTGCTGTCTTCTCCAGTCCCCAGATGTCGTTTCTCCTTGAATATTCACTTAATTTACAGGGATACTGTCTTGCTGACTTTTTCCAACCTGTTCATGAGAACCAACTTTTGCCAAATTCACAGAAACCTCTGCCTTGTTGATGTGAAGAAATGATGGAGCTATTTTTCTCACTCTTAGCAGTTTTAATTAAACAAAACACTTCAGTAAGCTGAAAAAATAAATTGCCTTTTCCACATTTTCTATCAATTAAGGCTGCTTTAGCTCCTTCTGTTTTATGAAGGTGGTCGGTTTTTGGCAGTGCCTTAAAGGAGCAAAGTGAGGTAGAAGGATGTGTTAGGAGAGTATTCCAGAGTTTGGAGCCTAGGTCACTGAGGGCATAGCTATCAGCAATGGAACAATTAAAATCGAAGATATACAGGAGGCCATAATTCCTAGTGCACTGATATCTTGGAATGTTGTGGGATGGAAGAGATTACAGAGCTGGGGAAAGAAGAAGACCATGGATGAATTGGAAAACAAGGATGAGAATTTCAAAATCAAGATATTGCTCGACCAGGAGCTAGTGCAAGTCATTGAGCACTGAGGTGATGGAGCATGGAATTTCTGGTGTTAAGACGTAAGCAGCAGAGTTTTGGGTGACATTAAGGTCATGGATGTGGAATTTGGGAGACCCATCAAGAGTTGGAAAGGTGAAAGATAACAGATACGTGGGAACTCTATTTTCAAGTTCCCCTCTAATTTGCACGTCACTTTGATTTGGACATTTAATTTTGCTGTTCCTTTGTTGGCAACATCTTGGCATGCCCTGCCCACTGGCATTGTGAGGATAATTTCAAGTCAGACACTGATTCAGGAAGATGGTCCAATACTGTTTTCTCAAAGGCATCCTGCAATAGTCAATAAATTCTGGCCTTGACAGCAATGCCCATATCCAGAGAATGAATTTAAAGGAAATTGTGGTACTTAGCATAGATTATCGAGACAGAGCCAAACATTTTACATTTGCAGTCAAAAGGATTTAAAGTACTCTGTGCTTGTGTTAATCAGCTTAACTTATTCATAACTCTTTATTCTTCTGGACTCTTGCTTTGGAATTCATTGGCCTGTGAGTGAAAAGTTACAACTGAAGATTCCCCTCTGTTGAGAGACAAACAGTGCAAGCTCAATGATGCAAGGGTAATCCTCAAAATGTGACTGAAATACTTGATGCAGGTTGCATAGCAAGTTAGCAGAATATTTCCAGCAAGGAATCTCTGTTGTTAGCACCTACTCTGTCAGCTTGGACAGTTAAAGCAACATTCTTACTCTAACATCTGTCTCATGTAACTCTTCAGTTTGTTCGTGGAAACCTGTACTCAGAATCTCGTTTTTGGCACAATTGCCTCTCCTTTCTAGAAGGCTCCATTGATTTCATTGAACATAAGAAATAGTAGCCTTTGAGTTGCTCTGCCATTCACTATGATCATGGCTGATCTGATCTTGACCTCAAATCCACTTTCCTGTCCTTAATCCTTATCTCCTCTGTCATTCAAAAATCATACTGTCTCAGGCTCCACTGCTGTCTGGGGTAGAGAATTCCAGAGAGTCATGATCCTCAGAAAAAAGTACCCGCTTCATCTCTGTGCCTTAAATGAACAGCTTCTTATAACTATGTTTCCTAATTCTAGATGAGGGGAAACATCCTCCCAGTATTTTCTCTTCTAAGCCATCTCTGATATGTTTCAGTATGAACATGGACATTCTTCTGATGTCCAGTGAGTATTGGTCCAACTTGCTTTACCTCTGCTCAAAAGACAACTCCTCCTTCGCAGGAATCAACCTAGTTGAACCTTTTTTGAACCACCTCCAGTGCAAGAATATCACCCCCACTCCACTTCAAAGAACAAAGAACAACCCAGCACGGGAAACAGGCCCTTCGGCCCAACAAGCCCGCGCCGCCGCATCACCCTACACCTATTCTACCCTGCGTGTCTACGAATAGAACCCCTGACCTAGCCAGATTCGGGGGAGAATAGTGTCAATTTGGTAAAACCAATCAGCCTAAGAGCACATCTTTGGGGTGTGGGAGGAAACCGGAGCGCCCGGAGGAAACCCACGCATCCACAGGGAGAATGCACAAACTCCCACAGACACAGGCCCAAATCCATGTATCTGCACAGCCAGCAGTGCTAGTCACCAAGCTGTTGCGGCGCCCGTCTACCGGTCCAGGATCAAGCACACACACCGACACGAAGTACTAGGCCACTCCCAGAACCTCCAAGAGTAGCCCACGCACGACCCACCGTGTGCATGCCCCTCGTTTGACAACGAGGTGGACCTCCACCTGCGGAATAAAAGACAAAAACGTTAATCACAAGCCTGCCTTTCCGGTGTCTCCCGAGGTTCTAACCCTTATTTAATAACCCCTAACATAACCCTCCATCCTCGTTTCACTCATGTGCCTATCTAACTGAACCTTAAACGAGTCCAACGTTCCCGCCTCCACCACCCTACTCGGTAGCGCGTTCCATACCCCCACAACTCTCTGCGTAAAGAACCTTCCTCTCATATCCAAATTATACCTCTCCCCCCTCACCCTTAAATCATGTCCTCTTGTATTTGTAACCAATCTAGGGAGCAGTCTCTTACTATTGACTCTGTCTATTCCCTTCAGTATCTTATATACCTCTATCATGTCCCCCCTCAATCTCCGTCTTTCCAAGGAGAACAGTCCCAGTTTCTCCAACCTTTCCTCGTAACCCAGCCCCTCCATGCCAGGCAACATCCTGGTAAACCTCCTCTGCACCCTTTCCAGAGCCTCCACGTCCTTCCGGTAGTAAGGTGACCAGAACTGGACGCAGTACTCCAAATGCGGTCTAACCAACGTTCTATACAACTGAAGCATTAGATGGCAGCTTTTAAACTCTATACCCCTTCCTATAAAGGCTAGCATTCCATAAGCCTTCCTGACAACATTCTCCACTTGTGTCGCAACCTTCATGGATTTGTGAACCTGCACTCCCAGGTCCCTCTGTGTTTCTATACTCCTAATTTGCCTACCTTTAATCACATAGCTCCTCTCTACATTATTCCTTCCAAAATGCATCACCTCGCATTTGTCAGGATTAAATTCCATCTGCCACCTATCTGCCCAATGCACCAACCTATCTATATCCTGTTGTATCACCTCACAATCCACTTCAGTACCCGCCAACCCTGCCATCTTGGTGTCATCAGCAAACTTGCTGATCACACCACCTACGCTCTCTTCCAAGTCATTTATGTAGACTACAAAGAGGAGAGGTCCCAGTACTGAGCCCTGCGGCACACCACTGGTCACTGGCCTCCAGCCGGACAAAGCCCCCTCCACAACTACCCTCTGTCTCCTATTACCCAGCCAATTCTCAATCCACCTAGCTACCTGACCTCGTATCCCATGCGCCTTAACCTTTTCTACCAGCCTACCATGAGGGACTTTGTCAAACGCCTTACTGAAATCCATATAGATGACATCAACGGCTCTCCCATCGTCAACTGTTTTTGTCACCTCCTCAAAGAATTCCACCAGATTCGTAAGGCAAGACCTCCCTCTAACAAAGCCATGTTGCGTATCCCCAATCAGACTGCAACGCTCCAAATGCTCATACATCCTATCCCTAAGTACTTTTTCCATTAATTTCCCTACCACCGATGTCAAACTCACCGGCCTATAATTTCCAGGGTTATCCCTGCTACCTTTTTTGAACAGTGGTACCACATTTGCTACCCTCCAGTCACCTGTGTCCAAAGAAGAGACAAAGATTTGCGCCAGAGGCCCAGCAATTTCATCTTTCACCTCCCTAAGCAGCCTGGGATAAATACCATCAGGCCCCGGAGCTTTATCCGTCCTTAGGCTTCCTAAAAGCCCTAGCACTTCCTCCCTCGTAATAGATATTTCCTGCAGCTGATCCTCAGCTCCCTCTAACAGACCGCACGATTCCGAACCCCTCTCCTTTGTGAATACCGACGCAAAGTATTCATTCAGGAGCTCCCCCATTCCCTCCGACTCAATACATATCTCCCCATTTTTGTCCCTAAGAGGACCAATTTTCCCTCTAACTGCTCTTGCTCCTAATATAGGAATAAAATGCCTTCGGATTTTCCTTAATCCTACCAGCCAAAGCCATTTCATGCCCTCTCTTCGCCCTTCTAATTCCCCTTTTTAGCTCCCTCCTACTCTCTCTATATTCCTCCAGCGCACTCTCCGTACCCAGTCGTTTTGACCTAACATACGCCTCCCTCTTCTTCCTGACCAAGTCTTCAATACCCCCTGTAATCCACAGCTCTCTAATCCTACCTTTCCCATCCTTCCGCTTAACCGGAACATACCTCCCCTGCAACCATTTCATTTTGCCCTTAAAAGCCTCCCACTTGCCAACCGTGGACTTGCCAGCTAACAGTCCCTCCCAATCAGTGTCCTGCAGCTCCCTCCTAATCCTGCCATAGTTCGCCTTTCCCCAGTTCAGCACACTCCCGTTCGGCCGGTACTCGTCCCTTTCCATTTTTATCCTAAAGTAGACGGACTTGTGGTCACTATTAGCCACATGTTCGCCTACCTCTACCTCTCCCACCTGCCCCGGCTCATTACCCAACACTAAATCCAGTATAGCCTCTCCCCTAGTCGGACTAGTTACATACTGCTCTAGAGACCCTTCCAAAACACATTTCACAAACTCCTCTCCCTCCGTACCCCCAGCTCTAGGCCCCCTCCAATTCACTCCAGGAAGATTAAAGTCACCCACTACAACCACCCTATTCTTCCTGCACCTATCCAAAATGCCCCTGCAAATGCCTTCCTCCACTGACCTCGGGCTGTTGGGTGGCCTATAATACACCCCTAGCAATGTAATCTCTCCCTTTTTATTCCTCAACTCCACCCACAGTGACTCAATCCCTATCTCTTCTATATTGTCCTCCCTCTGCACTACTGTGATGCTTTCCTTGACTAACAGCGCCACCCTTCCTCCTCTCTTCAACCCTCCTCTGTCACACCTAAAACACTTGTACCCAGGAACATTCAGCTGCCAGTCCTGCCCTTCCCTTAACCATGTCTCTGTTACAGCCACCACATCTAACTGCCTCACAAACATCAAGGCCCTAAGCTCATCCGTTTTCCCTGCCACGCTCCTAGCATTGAAACAGACACAGTTCAACCCACAAGTGCCCCTCGGAACCTCCTTCTCCCTGATACTTTTCCTTTCACCCGACTCTCTCCCAGCCACCTCCCCACCCCCCCTCCATATTAGTTTAAACCCTTCATAAACACCCCAGCTAACCTCCCCGCTAAGACATTAGTTCCCCTCCCGTTCAAATTCTCCCCACCCCTCCTGTACAATTGCCCTTCTCTCCTAAACACCTCCCAGTGATCCACAAAAGTAAAGCCCTCTACCCTACACCAATCCCTCAACCATGCATTCAGCTGCATGATCTCGTCATTCTTTGCCCTGCTGGTGCTGGGCAACAACCCAGAGAGTGCCACCCCGGAGGTCCTACTCTTTAGTTTGGCCCCCAACTCCCTAAATTGCCTACAGACCTCTACCCTACTCGTCCTTCCTATGTCCCCCTCCCCTTCATGTACTATGACCTCAGCCTGTGCCCCCTCCCCTTTCAAAATTCCCTCTACCCTGTCCGTTACATCCTTGACCCCTGCTCCAGGGAGGCAGACCACCATCCTGGAGTCACGCCTCTGTCCACAGAACCTCCTATCGATACCTCTGACCCTCCCGTCCCCTACCACTATCACCTTGCCAGCCCCCTTCTGTCCCTCTAAGTCAGTCTCCTCCTCCTCCTGCCTATTTTTCTGTGCCCTGTCGACGAACCATGGGGGGGCCTCTGGGGAGGCCGGGGGACCCTGACCACTCTTCTTCTTCCTCTTTCCCCTCCTAACAGTCGTCCATCCTCCCTTCTCTTCAGTCCTTGAGACCTCCTCCTGCTCATGGTTCCCAGCCATTATCTCCTCGTTCTCCCTGACTAGAAACGCATCTTCCAGCCGCCCCTCGAGTTGCCTGACCCGGGCCCTCAAGCGCTGCAGTTCTAAACATTTACTGCAGATGTGGACCTTGGGGACACGTGACACCACCAGGAACTCCCACATGTGACACCTGACACAACTTACATTCCTCCCTATATTCCCTACCATGTCCCAACCTCCTGTAAGTGCCCAAAGGTAGAAATCTGTCACTCACCTTCTCTAAGCCTGCTCTCTCCTAAGCCCAGCGAGCCAAAGCCCTTCTCACTCAGTTCCCACTCACTCCGCTGCCCGCTCTATGCTGCTACCCCTTTTTTATACCCCCCGCTCCCCCTTAACGACAATCCCCTGGCCTAACTTCCGGTACGGAAGTAAACTACACTCTAACAAGCCCCGAGAACCGGAAGTACAGAAAAAAAGCGGTTTTTTACTTTAAATCAGTCACTCACCACAGCCACAGCCACCAGGTTCAATGCTCCGGAGAACACTTCCTTAAAGTAAGGAGACTAAAAACATACCAACACTTTGTACAGAAGTAACAAGATTTCTCGACTCTTAAACTCCAACCCCCATGCAATAAAAGCCAGCATTGCATTTGTCTTCTAGATTACTTGTTTTACCTCTGTGCTAATGTTTTATATTTCCCTCTGCCCTGCGAAATTCTCTCTTTCCATTTAAATGGTGTTTTGCTTTTCGGTTCTTCCTATCAAAGTGGATAATCTCATATTTTTCCGCATTATGTCCTTACCTGCTGAATTTTTATCCACTAACTTAACCTATCTATCTTTATCTCTGTGCAGCCTCTGAGATCGTCTCACAAATTGCTTTCCCACCTATCTTTACATAGTGAGCAAATTTAGCTATAATTGTCCAGTAATTCAAGTCACTAATATGCATTATAACTAGGTGAGGGCCTAGCACTGATCCCTGGAGTTCCCCACTAGTTAGTTACCCAACTGAAAGTTACCCACCATAAATTGTAGCATGTAAGGCGACACCATTTTTCAGGCCCCAAAAAGTTGTGTTTTTATGTGTACTTAGTGTATAAGTTGACTCCCCTTTTCAGCTATTTTCTCATTAGTTGTCAACCTTAATTTTTTACTCCGCGTTCTATTTACGGAGCTTTTAACTAAATGCAAGGGAACAAGCAGCTGATATTGACAGTGTTGCAAAGGTGCATTTGATTTTAAAAGATCCCCACTCTGCGGCAGGTGTTCATAATCTTTCAAAATGGTGACCATCTGTGCTGGCGATTTTCTTTTATACTTAATGTCTGAGTTGGCCTTCGTTTTTGGAGGGATTTTTCAAAACTTCAGCTGTCGACTTGTACACTGACAATGGCAGAATTTGTCCTAACTTTGTTTTTTGTTAGCAAATACTTATCACATAGTGCCCCCCCACACTAGTATCATGAAGTTGTATGCAATAAATTTGTATGTGACATTTTATTGAATGTATTTGGTAATTCAAATATACAACATCTACTTTTTCCTTTTTATCTACTGCTTCTCTTTTATCCATTGTGCTCATAACATTCTCAAAGAACTAATGAATTAGTCAAGTCTGTAATGAATTTGTCCACAAATTTGGCTTTTTTCTTTGCACAAAGCACATTCTAATGAATGGTTTAGTTGGTTTGGAGCTGGTTTAGTTTCTCATGTTTTATTACCAATGCGATGTGACGTCCCATTATTGCAAGAGCTGAATATATGGTTATGGCACCATCCTCTTAATGCTGCATTGTTCCTCTTGAAGGAATTGTTGGAACTGCTTGAAAGAAAATTTAATTCCTTTCATGCTGCATTTGAAAGGCAACATTGCTAACAGCTTCAGCAAATATTTCACCATTTTGAAATGAGCAAAATAGCTAACTTTGCAATGTTGGTAACATATGAGTTGATCCACCACAGAGACACAGCATAATGCATCTTTCAAATCCATGAATACTTGTTGAAAGTCATTTTCAAGCCAGAGTTGTATGTCCTGTGATTCTGGTGTATGAGATACTGGGATTTGTAAGCACTTGAAACTTATCCGATGCTGTTTCCAGTTTTTAGTCCTTAATAAACTGGGAATTGCGAAATGACTTGCCTTTACTTAAGATTATATTGATTAATGTTTCCTATTGGCTCACTGTGAGGTTTGTAATAATGCCAGAAGAGATTTCTGATTGCCTTTCTGATTTTGAGACCAAGCCGCTATGAAATATCTAACGAAAAGTGGAAGCTTTCATATTTTTCTAATTTAATCCATAATGTTTCCAAAATGATTTTCTGGAGAGTTAAGCAATAGTTAAATGACCAGTGATATTTAGTACTGTATTTTTAAAGTTCACTTGCCCCTTGATTCTATTCAGTAAATTTTTGGTGTTGGCATATGGAATAATTTTTTGTTATTATGAGTCTATTGCCACGACGCAGCTGCAGAGAGAAAGAACAGTGTTGACCAAGACTCAGTAGTAATACTCTTTATTCTAAGGCAGAAAGTTTTGGATTGAAGGCTTAGGAACATGAGCAGTCGATCTAGGTTGACTACTCCAGTTCACTACTGTGAGAGTATTGCACTGTTAAAGATGCTGTCTCTGGATTGAGCTGTGAAAGTTGAGGCACGGTCTGCTCTCTCAACTGGATGTAAAATGTCTTATTTCCTCTTCAGTGAGGGGATCTTCTCCCAGATGTCTTGCCTGCTTTTAACCTTAAAGCAGATTGTTGGTTGTTGTGTGTAGGATCTTGCTATGCAAAAATTGGCAGTTCTGCATCATCATAGTAATTACGCTTAAAGTGCATAATTGGCTGCAAAGTTCTTTAGAATGTCCAGAGGTCATAGAATATTATGTAACTGGAAGTATTTGTCCAGGTTGAGACAGGAAGGAAAATATAAATACATATCTGTGTCAACCAGATTACTCTAAAATGACCATTTTGGCATAGCTTTACCCTGACTAGTCATGACTCATACCAGAGGACTTTCTAACCTCCAGACAGACTGGTAAAGTTTAATTATCTTTAAAACAAATGGCATTAGTGGCCTTCCCTAGAGCTGCACAAAACTTATTTATATTTCTAAAAAAGAATTCTGGTCACCAGAGATCCTGTGTTTCCAAGGACAAAGGCAGCTATTTGTGACTAATATCCAATGTGCGGTCATGGCCCTACTGTTACCTGCTCCAAAACACAATGGGTTTCAACTATGGGTCTCGTTTGTCAATCTAAAACTACACTATCACATTACTGAGACTTGGATTGTCTGAATTCATTTAACTAATAAGCTGTAGGACCATGTAGTCAGTTTCTTTTTAAAGTCCGAGGGGAAACTGTTACTCCAAGCAACAACTTGTCATTGTCTACGATCTTACCATTGAAACGGTAGCAGCAGAAAGATTTCTGTGCAGGTACAATTGCTTGATCCACATCTATAATGTGAGCTAGTGGGACTTTGGAGTCTGTGCCTTAAGGTTATTTCCACTCTAAATGTCTTCTCTCCTCATGGAATGCTCACTTCTGGAAAGAGGGATCGTTCTGTGATAGTAATCCAATCTACCCTTGGAATAAATATTCCATTAGACATTAGATTCTGGACTTGCATAAAATCATAACTTGTATCTTTTATTGTGGTCCGACCCTATATTGCCCTTATCCTTTTTTACCGTATAAGTGCATAAACAGGCGGCCACTGCGAAACCTCTTCTGCGTTAACACTTTTATTTTATCTTATCTCGCTTTTGCTGTGCAAGCTATTCATAGAAGTTTGGGATATTCCATTTTTAAGGCAAATATGCCACCACTTATAAAGGAGAGAAATCAAAAATAAAAATTCTGTTTGTGGACAGGCTGTGAGGAGAAATCAGAGCTGTTTAAATTAACCCCCCTCCTTTCTATAACATCTTTTAATATGTTACAGAACGATATGAGACTTTTATGCAGAATGGCAGATGCACATGGGGTTCATGTTACTATCTCCACTTACACTGGAAACAGATTAAAAGTTTCATCTCCCAACTTGTGCTGGAAAGTTCTGCCATTTATCAATGTGCTCTCAGGCTAATTTACGTTTACTTTCTTTTCACTTTTATAATGTTGCAAAGAAAACAATTTTTTTCTACATCTATTCTTGGATTTAAAATTGTATTTGAATTTACTTGCCTCACATGGTCCAGCCAGTTCCCTCTCAGTCATGTTCTCTCTTGGTTTCCCTGAGCTTTCCTTCTGAGTATGATTCTTCTAGCTTGCCATGCTCCAGTTGATTCTCTGTTTTGGCATTTGCTGCTCTGTTTTGCCCAACCATGTTATTTTTGGATTAATTTTAATTGTTCCTTTGGTCTTTATTAAGAGTCACGGTCCACTTCAACCACACCCTTCCCTCCACCATGCAACACATTAGTTATTGGCACCAAATTCCATATGCAATCCTGATGTGCATCAGGCCCAATCCAATAGTTATGTTGTATGCGATGTAAACTTGTGTTGGAACTGATTTTCAATTAGATCCTCATCCTAATGTTTTCTATACATGGAACTGTATTACAGAACCTCAGTTTTCTCAAAGCTAGAAATAAATTATGCACAAAAGCCTTCTCGATGCACTTCTCTCTGGGAATTACAAATGCCACATTCACTTTTTGTCTTTATTTCCAGGTCACTTAACAGTTCCCTTGGATTTGCTTGCTCTTCTGTAGTATGCCGATTAATATTAAATTTTCCAAAGCAGCTATTGTGCTACTATTAGAAAATGTTTCAGCTGGGAATATGAAGCAAAGTCCAGTTTTATACATACATTCCATAAAATAACACCCTAATTTTACAACAGGCTTTAATAATGGTAAATGGGTTTGATAATTAAATAATCTGAAATGAAGTGGATGGAGCTTTTGTTCGGGAACTGGGACTTAAGTTCCGGATCTTGAGTGCTTCGGATTCCATTAGCCATGAATAAATTCTGCTTGAGAGAGAAAAATGCATCATCATAATGAAATTATAGCTTTTACTTTACTTATTTGGAACAGCAATGCATAGGCAGAAAGTTTACAACTTACTGAGGGCTGTGGCTAATGAGGCAGGTGGAATGGGGGGAATGGGGGAAGGCAGCAATATCATATATAACTTTAACTTCTGCTGTGCCATAAAAGCAAAATCAGAGCCAAAAACGTTTTTTTACACATTGTGACGTTGGCGAAGATTGAATTTTGGCGTAGGCGATGGAGAGGCATGTTTGGTGTACTTTGGTGCTGAGCCCAGATGACATGGCCTCTGCATGACAGCCAAATCATGATGAGTAAGCATCTGGTTGGGCATTGGTTACTGGAGCCTGAGCAATGGAGAAAATCTTCCCACTTGATGCTGTATCAAAAACAGCTTCAAAAAATTGTACAAATTAACAATTAGGGGACAATACTAAGCAGTGTGTAAACAACAGAAAAAGGAGAAATGTATTATTTTTGTGGGGGAAGAATAGAAAGTAAATAAATGGAGTACTTGTATTCTGAAAATCCATTGTGGAAATTGAAGCAAAAAAAGTGTTAGAATGCAAATAATTGAGAACTTAGGGTTTTGGAGAAAGGAGGTAAAATATAGCTACTTTGTATATTCAGAATTTGTGAAGTACTATCTAAATATACTGTAGATATTATATCTGCAACGTCTGAACTTTTAGCATAAGATATAGAATATTTCTATCTTGGGCCATTCATGTAATCTATTGTTTGAATAAATTTGTTATATCTTGATTTAATTTAAACTGCAACAAATCATGGTAAACATCAGACACATTCAAAGGTCTCTGTTTATCTTTCAGTATTGCAGTGTGAGGTCTTGCAGGCAGTTTTACTCTGATCCATTTCAGTTAGCAGGCAGCCTTAGTGATGTCATACGAAATTGTTATTCTAACCTTGCATGATTTTGATTTTCTTTTCAATCTACGCACATAGAATTTGTCATAGTTCAGAGTTTAGAATGTAACATAGTTGCCTGTATACTGTACTGAATTTAGTTTAAAAAAATGTTTTGCTGCAAAATACAGTTCAAAAATTTTAAATGGAGCTGCAATCTTTTGTTGGTCGTGCATCACGTTCGTTGTGCATCCTGAGTGTAGATCTCTTGAGATTTTCTGTTACAGCGAATTAGAAAGCACTTGGGGTCAGAAAAGAAGGAAGGAAGAAAGACTCACATTTCTATAATGCCTTTTGTGACCTCAGGACATCCCAAAATGCTTTACATCCAGTTTAGTGCTTTTGAAGAGTACTCACTTTTGAAATAATGTGGAATAATCACTCTGGAAACTTTGGAATATGGTAGCTTATGTCTGCAGCAGTGTTGCTGAAATGCAAAGTTTGAATATTTTGAGCAAGGAAATTATACCTTATGCTGATCGGTTCATCAAAATCTTTTAGTCCAATTTCTGTCTTGTAGGAGATACTTCTGCCTACTAATTTATATAGGAAACACTAATGTATAGTTATGAATCTTGGTTTGTTCTGAGAACTTTCCAATTAGTTAATTTCTGTTCTGTCTCTTGATGCATTAAGGTACAAATCTTGAATCATCCCTTTCTAATACAGATGTAAGGGGATTTGCATCATGGTTGCTTCTTGTAGTCCGTGCTTAAAACACAGGCGCAAAAAATGGGTTTGGGGCAGTGCATGTTTGTTCTGATGGTTTCCTGCTTCTTTCAAGTGTAATGTTGGAAACTGCATTCATCTACAGGCAGATTGTGTGCCTGTGAACTATTGAGGTCTACCAATTGTAGTTGCAGGGCAACTATCTCACAGATTATTAAAATATTTGTCAAAAAGATCAAGCAATCAGACTATTCCAATCAATTCAACTGTGCTATGTAATTGACGATCGTTTACTTAACATATTACGAGAAATATAATTTCTAGTGTCCTTTGCATCTTTGAAGAATGTTGAGCAGCACATCTGTGACAGATTTTGTGCATAGTTGCATCCTCTGTTTCCCTTTCAAACGTTATACTGAACTCAGTTGTATTTTGATCACTATTACATAAACATTCACACTCCATTAGGTTGTTAATAAACCTGGCTCGTTACTAAATCTAATATTGCATGCCCCCATTGTTGGTTCTAGAACATATAGCTGAAGAAAATGTCCTAAATACACTCAAGAAATTTGCAAACCTTCAGACAAGTGGTAGCCTGCTTATCCCAATCTACACGAAAGTTAATATTTCCTATTAAAATTACTCCTCCTTTGCTTGTGCTCTCCATCTTTCCTATTGATTTCAACCTGGTATATTTAGGTGTCAGTCTTGACTATCTTGTTGCAACATCTCAGTAATGGCTACTTTCTACATGGTTCCTTGTATTCCTTGCATTTGGGCAAAAGAATGCTTATTTGGACTACACTCCCTAACCAATCCTTGTGCTCAGACAAAAACAGAAAATGGTGGAGAGACTCAGCAGGTCTGACAGCATCTGTGGAGAGAATAGAGCCAACTTTTCGAGTCTAGATGACCCTTCATAAGAGCACATCCAGACAAGAAACACTGGCTCGATGCTTTCTCTGCAGATGTCATCAGACCTGCTGAGTTTCTCCAGCATTTTCTGTTTTTATTTCAGATTCCAGCATCTGCAATATTTTGCCTGTCCTTGTGCTATATTGTTTTACTCACATTTCCTATTTCTTTCCCCTGCTTTAATTAATCCCCATCTGATCGTTTTCCCCTCATGTGTGATGCCAAATGGACAATTTATGACTGTTACCTTGTTTGTTTCCCTTTTATTTGTTTTCAAACTATTTTTGTTGCTTTTCCACCTGATTTTTTTTTCCCCACTCCCTACCCACATGTTAGTTTAAAACCCTCGTGACTGTCCCTTTTTTTTCCACAGAGCTCAGGTCCAAACCCAATCTAGGTGGACCTGCTTCCTGTCCTACTGCCAGTGTCCCATGAACCTCTACTTCTCACATTATTACTTCAGCCTCACTCAGCCTGTTCATCTCTCTAAGTTGCTTATCCCTACGCTTGTTTGCATATGACTCTGGTAATAATCAAGGGATTTATTATCCTTGCGTTCCTGATCTTTGAGTTTAGCTCCTTAGTTCCTGGCAGTCTCCAAATAGGACTCTTGCTTGCTTTGCATTTGTTGGTCCCATCATCGATCACAATGACTGGGTTCTCTCCTTCCTTCCCCTCTTGCTCCACTCTTTCTGCTTCTTTTCAGATCCTTCTTGCTACCCACTGCTTTGAGTAGACCCTCAGATTTTCCCCTCCTCTAGCTCAGTATGAAGTAATGAAGTGCCCTGTGATTGTTAAAAATATGTAAATATGTCAAACGTATAAGTTATTTTGTGATGTTGTGTTGCATATGTCCAGCATGAACACATGAGGGCAGTAAGCGTGCAAAATTGAATGAGTCAATGAACAGAAACTGCAGTCATTCCAAATGGAATTGGTTTTATGATTAACTGAAAAATTCATCAATTTGTCTTTGCTAATTAAATTGTCTTAAATTTACAGATAATTGATAAGAGCAAACGAGACCCTTCAGAGGAGATTGAGATACTTATGCGCTATGGACAGCATCCAAACATCATTACTTTGAAAGATGTAAGCTCATAGTTTAATTCGAATTGCTTTTGTAACTTGCAACATTTTTAAAGGCTAATATTGCAGGACACCTGTTCCAGATGTTTCTTTTACATTCTTTTCATCTATTAAACAGGGTTCAAAGAATCCAAAGCAATCTGCTTTTTATTTGTTTAATTGAGTTTCTGAATCATGCTGTAACTTGCTTGAATATATATTGCTGTTACATCCTTGTTGCTGGGTCACTATCCTGGAACTCCATACCTGTATACTTAACACTGTTGTGGGAGCAATTTCACTACAAGGACCACAGTGGCTCAAAGGGCAGACCCACCACCCAGTCAGAGCAAATAGGGATGGGCAATGCATACCGACATTGAGTTCAAATTATAGTGAGTAGTTTGTATCTGTAATGAAAGTGACTCAAATGGCCTGTGGAAGCGGTTAATACAAACCTCTTAACATTTGCAATACCTTGTTTATGTTGATACAATGCAAATCCACATCTTGTGCCTGTCTTCACGTTAACATCCAGAGGTCCTGTATGGAATGGTTATTGTGAATGTATTGACTGTCATTCTCAAAAGGTTTAATCTTAGCGCCAACTCGTACTGTCCTGATTTTGTTTGATTAACACTTTATCATACCTTGTATGGGAACCATAAAAATGATAGCATCAATGCTCTTTTCCCCCACCCCACCAGCCCCAACTACTCTCCCACTCCCATTTGGACTACAGTCAGAAACTGGTGTCATATCATTATTTTTGGATTGACTTGAAAAGTAGCAATATAACTCTACCTTCACAAGCTTGTACCATAAAATCTACAGTGCAGAAAGAGGCCATTTGGCCCATCAGGCCTGAACCACCGATAGTCCCACTCAGGCCCTACGCCTGTAACCCCATATATTTACCTTACTAATCCACCTGACAAAGTAAGGGGCAATTTAACATGGCCAGTCATTCTAACCTGCACACCTTCGGACAGTTGAGGAAACTGGAGCACTCGGAAGAAACCAACACAGACACCAGGAGTGCAAACTTCACGCAGGCACCCAAGGCTGGAAGTGAACCTGGGTCCCTGGTGCTGTGAGGCAGCAATGCTAACCATTGTGCCACCATGTTGCCCCAATGTCAATAAAGGAATTGTAGCTAGCAAGAGTTGGGATACACTTTCCTGTGACTTTACCTTTAGAATGGTGTCCAATGCATGACCTTATAGAATGAGTCCAATTATAACGGATAGTGTGACATTGTTTGATTTTGGTCGTTCTTGAATTATGTGACTCCCACCCTGTCACGTTCCCTCACCCCCACCCCCAACCATAATCATTACTTGGGTATTGGCATTTAAGGTGTATACAAAGAACATGCAAGCCCTAAAGCAAAATTTATGCGATATCTATCCAATTGTTGAACAAATATGTAAAGAGAAATGTTCTTCAAAAGCAGTGGAATCTGGGTTCTGGGATGGGCCAGGTGACGTGGTAGAGCAGTATGCTGGACTTTGTGGAGTAGGGAACATGGGCTACAGGAATATGGGGGGGATAAGGGGCAGGGCACTGGACTCTGGGGTAGAGGGCATAGGCTGTTGGACTTTGTTGGAGAGTTGGAGCACTGTTGGACTCTGAATGTTCATGACTGAATTATCTGTGATAATGATCGTGTGTGCAAATGAATTTTGCTTGCGTATGCAACTGCATAAATTCTCATACATAAATAAATTCTGGCTATTTTTATTCAATTGATTTTAAAAATGCACACCTAGCTTTTCCCAAAAATACCATCATCTCTGTGTTATGTATGTATGTGAGCTTAAACTACCATGGGATTGAGCTTTATATTGGGTGGGATCTTATGGCCTTGCTTGGGTGAAACCGGAAATTCCCACCTGCGGCGAATAGAGATTTCTGTTGTCGGACCTTCACCCACGTTGATTCAGTGACAGGTGAGGTGGTAAAGTTCTGGCCAGTGGGTCCAAATAATGTTGTAAACATGTTTGTTAAATTTAAAGTTTCTTCAAGAATGACCTTGTTGCAAGACAGTTTAACATAATTTGTTGTTGGCTGTTTTGCACGCGCAGGTTTACGATGATGGCCGCTATGTTTACCTTGTCACTGAACTATTGAAAGGAGGCGAGTTGCTTGATCGACTCCTTCGACAGAAGTACTTCTCTGAGCGGGAAGCCAGTGCTGTGCTATTCACAATAACAAAAACAGTAGAATATCTTCACTGTCAAGGGGTAAGTCATTAAGCTTACAGCAAATCATAATTCCTTAGAGCCTTAATGTATATGTGTAACATAATTCTCTTTCATGTTTTTGCTTCAGCGTTAAAAATGCACATGTCGAGAAAATACTTTAGGATTCTTTGTCTTAGCTAACTTGAATATAGCACCTTGCTTTTTCTTTTAATTCTTTAAATGCAAAGCCAGTATTTGTTGCTCATCCTCTGAGAAGATAGTGATGAACCTATAAAGGAACCTTGCTGAAATTTCTTTCATATTGCACACAGTGACTTTTTAGAAAGAAAGTGTAACAACTAGGAGAGGGGAATAGGCCATGCAGCCCATTGAGCCTCTTCTATCACTCAGTGGCTAAACCTCTGCTTCAGCTCCACCTTCTTACTGTACCTCTATATTCCTAGATTCCCTTAGTGCCCAACAGTCTAAAGCTAGAGCATTATAAATTTACTTATTTCAAATTAAGTTAGCTGGATTTGGACCTTGTGTTACTACTGTGTTCTGAGGAGTCTGCTAGTTTGTGTGTATATTCATTCAAGTTGCAACATTTCACAAATGTGAATTATTTAATTTATTCCAACATTCATTTTTAGTAAATGAATTTGTGCCCTTTTTCTCTGCAGAAGGGGTTTTAGTAACAAAACCTACTGCCAATGTTCCCTTTTACTGAGCCACAATCATGCATAGACTTTGAAAATGTTAACCTGTAACAAATGCAAAGTATGTTCTGTTTAGACTGCAGAAATTCATCAAGAGGAATCCTCTCTCTATAAAACTTGCTGCAACTTTTGATAATGTTCTTGTAATGTAAATGATGTTTTAGTGTTCCAGGTGAGCTGTGTGAATAATTTGTGGTTTTTTGTACTTAAAGGTTGTGCACAGGGATTTAAAGCCAAGCAATATTTTGTATATGGATGAATCTGGTGATCCTGAATCTATCCGGATATGTGACTTTGGCTTTGCTAAACAGCTGCGTGGTGAGAATGGCCTGCTCATGACCCCGTGTTACACAGCCAACTTTGTGGCTCCTGAGGTATGCCAACAATCCTCACCTGTTGCATTTAAAGAAACTAATACTTTACTGATAAATTGTTAAGATCAATCAGTTCTCTTACCTGGAATCTGGGGTAAGTTTATGAAACCATTGATTGGTTGTCATAACCTTTAACTCTCTGTTCTAAAGAGTGGGACTGCTACATGACTTAGTAGCACCAAAAGAATCTAGCAAGTTTTAAAATAATCAAATAGCTCAGGTGCTGACTTGTCTACTGATTTCCCCTCAACTGCAGTTTACTTGGACTGTCCTAAATGGGAACTAACTTACAGCAAAATGTAATTGAGATTACATTACATGGGTTACAAACTGCTGCCTGTGGACCATGTGCTGCCTGAGCCTTGGCAATGTAGCCCATCTAAACTTACTAAGTGGTAAGATTCTAGCCTCTCAGTTAGAAATTCTCAGGTTCAAGTCTCACTGCAGCAACTTGTTCAGCACATAATCTAAGATACAGACTAGTATTGAGGGCAGTACTGCACTATTGGAAGTGCTGTTTCCCAGTTGAGATATTATCCTGAGTATCTCAACTGGATGTTAAAAAATCCCATTGTCACTATGTTGAAGATGACTAGGGAAATTCTCCCACGTTCTGATTAATATTTATCCCCAGCCCAAGTGATTGAAACACATTGAACCAAATTTTCTGAAAAAATAATGGTGCAGCTGTAACACACATGTCCAAACTGGCTGGCATTTTCAGAGGTTGAGGTATGTATTTCCAGAAGTTAGTTGATTTTTATTGTTTTACCATTGTGCCTCACCAGCATATTTCACCCTTATCCTTCCAGTTATTTTTTTTTGCTGGATTTGCCCGTTAATTTCCAATTTTAAACTCACTGCAGTAATTTAGGGCTCATAATTAGCAGATTAAATACCCTTTTAACAACATAATAGTTAATGCACTGCTCATGAATCTCCCAGCTAAGAAAATGAGCAATGTAACAATTCCTTCAGGTAGTGAATTGTTAAGAGATTTTTATTATAAATTTTGATTTTTTTTTTCTCTTTCCAGCTGTCTTAATTTTCCTGTACCTGATTTGACTAATTCATTCACCTTCTCTGTCATGCCTTTCGTTTCCTTCTCAACCCTTAAATTTCTTGAGTTAAGGAGTTACCCTGTTGAATCTGTTGTTCATTAAAGTCTCAGATGCTGTGTTGTCAGTTTGCACTTCCAGCAAGATATGGTGAAGATTATATTTGAGCTGAAGATTGCTGGAAAAGGTTGAACCAATTGGGTACATAATGAAATGCATCCCTTCGGTTAGATTTGGCCCATTGCTATTATCACATTGTTATTTGTAGGACATTGTGCAAACTGCCTGCTGACTTTTCTACATTGTGTTTCCTTGTCTGTAAAGAACGCCTGTGTGTCCTGTGACAGTGAAAGGCCCCATGTGATTTCATGTGATTGAAAGGCCAGAAAACTTTCTTCTGTATTCTGTTTCTTTCTCTTTCATTTGCCCCTTTTTAATTTTGTGAATTTAAGTGTTTGGAAAAGGCCATTCTTAACATATTGCCCCACTTTGTGAAAAATTTCTAATCAAAGAACCAAAGTCTGATTGCACAAGCACTTTGTAAAATGTGAAGGTTAATGAAAAGAAAAATGTTTTTATGTTATATCATATCTTCAGGATGTCCCAGGGTGCGTTATAATAAAATGCCACCACTGTCGGAACAGAGCAGCTCCTGCCCCTAACAAGGTTTCAGGCACAACAATGCTACGACAGATCAGTTGATCTGTTTTGTTGGTGTTGATTGAGTAAAGTATGTTGTCTAGGACATCAGATGAACTGTCCTGCTCTTCTTTGAATATTGTCATAGGATTTGTTTTATACGCCTAACTGGATAGTAACAGGCAGAGCTTTAGGCTTAATGTTTCATCAGAAACACAGTGCAGCACTGAAACGAAGTCTGGCCAAGATTATCTGCTCAAAAATTATTGGTTTAAACTTTAACATGGTCCATAAGGCATGAAAACTCAAAGCAAAAATATTGGTGCGCTCCATTTGGACTCCATCTGTGCAGGGAGAAGAAGTGACACTTCGACTGTAAATTCTTCCTCAGAACTGAAAGATATTATGAATTAAAAGCATTTTAAAAAGACTGGAATTGGAAAAAAGGCAAAAAGAAGCACAATGACTATATGCAAAGGAAGGAATAGAATGTTCTGTAAAGTGTTCGGTGGATAACAGGAGATGGTTAAATGGCATAAGTGATATTCATTTGAGATAAAAGGAAATGTAATGTGAAATTAGAAGAAACAGTGTTGAAAACTTCTCCACTGTTTTGAAAAAAGTGGTAACATATGATCAAGGCTTTTTGGAACAAAGAAGCATATAACAAATCAAGCCTTTAATAATTAGGCTAGTTTTTCTTTTGACTGTAATTTGTTGAAAGTACACCTTTTTGTTGTTTTTCAGGTTCTTATGCGACAGGGTTACGATGCTGCATGTGACATCTGGAGCCTTGGAGTGCTTCTATACACCATGTTGGCTGGGTAGGTAGAGCTAAACTCACCAAGCTTCCATTTGTATTACATCACCTGGTCTTTACATTTTGGGTTATTATGTCAAACTTCAGTATCATTCTCAGACCAGTACTTCTCCAACAAATTAAATAAGATCTCCTCGAACATGCAGAATTGACATGCAAATCAGGCTTCTGTATTAACTTGTGTCTAATGAAAGCATTTTAAATTGAGAGATTTCTGGTGTTCCAGCACCATTTCAGTTTTAGCAAACCAGATGTGCTTCATAATAGCTTTGCATTGAGCTGTCTTTATGTTTGGAACTGTTACTTAGTTTGGTGCTTAAATCTCTTTGTTTACCATTCTCCTCTTGACTGCCTTTAATCTTGGTTATTTTATTGAGTTAATCATACTATTCTTTTCAGATTATGTGATTAAACAAATGTGAGACATCAAACCTGATATTTTAAAAATATTTCATGGGATTTGAACGTCATTGGCAAGGCTAGTATTTGTTGGCCATCTCTAATTGCTCTTGAGGAGGTAGTGGTGAGCTGCCTTTTTGAACTGGACAGACTATCTATTGTAGATACGCACGCAGTGCTACTGTTTTTCTGGTACCTAGATTGCTAATGAATGACAGTGTTGGACCATTGACCTATCATGATGTGGAAGTGAAAATTAAAGTTCAAAGGCTGAAGACAAAGTTAGTGCTTAAGTTAGTATGTTTAAATGGACTGCAGGAAATATAGTTTTGCCCTTTGCACAGAATGATTATATGTCTCAGATTTATTTCTGGCATAGAATTTTTTAAATGTTGAGTTCTCCCCCCACCTCCCCCCTGCGGAAGTCATTGAACCTCCTTTGGCTGCACAGGAAGCTCCAGATTGGAATGGCTTGTTGTGCTTTCTCCTGCAGTGCAGAATCAAATGTAACCAAGAGAGATGATAATTAGCGATGTTCCTTGTGTTGCAGCCAGTGCTGGATTCCCCCACTGCTGAATGGAATTCATGCTTCTCTCCTGTCTCCACAAGCATTTTATTTGTTAGCTGCATCCTCTCTTTGCACTTTATCCAAAACATTTCTTCAGTGAACTGTGTGTAATTTGAAGTTCACATTCCCAAGACTGCAATGGTTCTGAATCTTTGTTAAACTGCAAAACTCCTAACAAACTTGTATAACAACAAAATTGAACATGAATGACACTTGTAGTGTATGACAGTATTGCAGTTTATGTTGAAATTTGATTTATAAACATTTTCCCCAAATTGTAAGTTTTGAAAGAAAATTGAGAAGTAAACTGAGGATGTTTTCCTTTCATGGAGGGACTGAATATTTTTAACCTGAATGTCAAGTTTAGTGAGCTTTTCTAATCTGGCCAATGTGGTCAACATCCAAGCTATAAAATACAAATGAAAACATTTCAGGAGTTTGGATCTCTAAGGACATTTGAATATATTACAATACGGTCCCAGTTTGACCCCAGACACTGCTCACTGAATTTTTTTTTGCTTGCTGTAAAATTGCTAGTGTCAGATAAACAGCTATTGTACTGTTACTTTTCTGAAAAGTTTGAATGTTTTCCACTGCTTTTGCATTCTGGGGTTAATTTTTAATCATTGCTTTAATAAGAGGAACCTGTTACTGCAGTAAATTATCCTTTCATTCCTCTTTGAATACAAGTTCAACCTGGCTAGTGTGTGAACCTTTTTATGTTTGGCTTAGCAGGTGATCTTGTAGAAACATGTGGATATAAATAGGTTAGAATAACTATTGCCAACATTACAGAATGAATAATTTACATGGTTGCATGAAGTTCCTCTCTTTTACTATTTAAGAGCAATATTTAAAATTATTAAAAGGATTTGTTATTTTAAATGGGTTAATGTCTACGCTAAAATAGTAAAAGAATGGTGTATAAATGCATTGTGTTCATTGTGGATAGCATTAATTCTAGCCTAATTGTATCTGTTATGTCAGTGTTGTTTGGTGAATTAAATTGAACTTAGTACGTAGTGCATAAGAAAGGCTGTCAATTTCTGGTTTTACATCTCTTTAAACTGAGTTATGGACACTTGCACTCATTCAGTACTAATTGCTCTATCATTGAACATAACTGGTGAGGAAGTTTCATTTGCAAAAAGCAGTGATTATTTCAAACTTTGAGTTGTCAAACTGAGCTTAATGGATTGGACATTTTAGCACTGCAAAGCTAGTGAGCTGATAAAAAGTGCTATCAAGTCTTCATATCATGCAGTCATTGGGCTGATCACAGCGAGGGATTTTAGAAGGCAGCAGAGTAAAAGTTACTTTGCAACCAGAAGAAAAAGTGTTGGAAAATCGTTGACAAAGTGACATCTGGATTCGAAGTATCAGCTCTTTTCTCTCTTCGTGGATGCTGCCAGACCTGCTGAGGTTTTTCCAGCATTTTCTCTTTTGGTTTCAGATTCCAGCATCTGCAGTAATTTGCTGTTTTTAAAAGTTACTTTACAGCTGACTATATATTGTTAAAAATGGGTTCGCTGGGATTCTCTGGCCTGCCTGCGGTGTTCTTGGTGGTGTGCCATTGGCTGGTGGCGGGGTGTGCCTTTGCACCTTCAGCAGGGCCAAATGATTGCCGGCGTGGGGATCCGGAAGATTGTGCCATAAGTCCACATAGCCATAAACACTTTTAGCCTATGTTGGCCAGCTGTTTGTAGAAAAGTAAATGACTTTGCTTCTTTTAATGACTGGGGCATGGTGTACAAATGACACCATGACACTATTCACAGTTTGGCTCCCACTTTGTAAATTGCAGTTGCCTTCAGAGTGCTATCATTGGCCCTAAATTGGGGATAAAATAATTGGCCAAGCTTCCGACTGCTGACCGAATACATGTTGTGGATGTCAAGTGAGATGAGAACAGGGTCAGGATTGGCTGTGTTGACTCACATAGGTTGCAGTAGGCTTGCATGTGAAACATGGCCACTGATGAAAGGAGGGCAATCGACATCAAAGGACCATATTTGTTGCTGCCACAAGAAAATTAGAAAGTATGAACATGAGTTTTTGTTAAATCATAGATTCATCTTTTCACATACTCTAGCTATACTCCTTTCGCCAATGGACCAAATGATACTGCAGAAGAAATTTTATTACGAATAGGAAGTGGCAAATTCTCACTGAGTGGAGGCAACTGGGATACTGTCTCAGATGCAGCTAAGGTAAGTATACTGTGCCAGTACAATTATGGTAGCATTTAAAATTTGCTTGCAAGTACAATATAACATTTTAAAAATAAAGGTGAGAGAAAATTAATGGGTTAATTGGCCACTGAACAATTCATGTTGCCAAAAGCTGCATTTCTCCTTCAGTGACTTTTGATTGTGCTGTTACTTAAGTGAATTGTATTGATATCCAAGTCTAGGCAAGGTGAGCATTAATAGTGTTAAAGCAGAAATAATTTTCATTTTTGCACTCAGTAGCACAATTTTATAGTCTTGAGGCTTGTATAGTTCAGTCCAACAGCAAAATTGCGCTTCAGGAGTTGAAGTGCTGCCTTGTGCCTTGGCTCTGAATGATATTGTTTGATTACTGTGGAACAATTGGCAGTTTTTTGGTGCTGATATAAGTCAGTGAGACCCAGGTTAAAGCAGTGTTGAGTGGGCCAGTGTAATCAGGCTAAAGGACTTTTTAATCTGGAGTTGTCAGACAGTGGATAAACATCTCCCTGTTTACCCCCTCAAATTTTCATGTTAACTTCCCAAGTGAAGATCTATTATATCAGGACTTTGTTCACATCACAACACTATTCACATGAGCTCTTTATGAGTAGGCTGGCAGCTAAAATTCAGTAGCAAACAGCGAGAGATACATTTTGGTAGCAAGAATGAGGTGAGATAGATTAAATGGTACAATTTCAAAAAGGGTGCAAAAGCACAGAGAACTGGGGGAACATAGAACATTACAGTGCAGAACAGGCCCTTCGGCCCACGATGTTGCGCCGACCAATTAAAAAGCAATGACCCTCCAATCTAAACCAATCCCTTTCCATCCATAAACCTATCCACGGATCTCTTAAACACCCCCAAACTAGGCGCATTTACAACTGCAGCAGGCAGGGCATTCCAATCCCTCACCACCCTCTGGGTAAAGAACCTACCTCTGACATCCGTCCTATAACTACCACCCCTTAATTTAAAGCTATGCCCCCTCGTGCTAGCTTTCTTCATCCGAGGAAAAAGGCTATCACTGTCCACCCTATCTAAACCTCTAATCATCTTATATGAGTACACACACAAATCTTTGAAGTTGGCAGGACAAGTTTTGAAGGCCAGTGAAGAATTACACAAGATTCTTTGCTTTAAAATAGGAATGCAGAATACAAAAACAAGGAAGTTGTGCTCAGCTTTTACGCAACATTGGTTAAGCCACAGCTGGAGTATTGTGTTCCGTTAAAGGCATCACTAGGAAAGGTGAGAAGATCTGAGAGATGGTGCAGAAGAGATTTACTGGAATGGTACACGTGATGAGAAGCTGCAGGCATATGGAGAAGTTGGGGTGGTTATCCTTGGGGTGGAGAGTAGATTTGATACAACTGCTTAAAATTATGCACTTTTTTGAGACTCTAAATAAGGAGAAGCAGTCTCCAGTGATCAAAGAGTCACTAACCAGAGGATGCAAATTTAAGGTGACTGGTAAAAGAGCTAGGGGTGACATGAGGATTTTTAACACAACTTAATCCTATAATTCTGTAGAGCCACATTACTGGAAGATACTTCTAATGTTGGTTTGGATATAATGAATATGAAGAATAGTTCAGTAGTGAGTGCGAGCCACACATTGTGCTTGTGTCTCCTATATTACTCTCCTAGTTTTGTCAGAGAAAGATTCTTATGTACTCAGCTTGAACCAGAATTAAACTAATGCTGCTCAATTAAAAAGCATATCTTTAACTCATCACAGTAGCCATACCCAGAATTAATTTTCAATTATTCTTTAAATAGTTTTCATCAATATCAGCATATCCAGTTGTGCACTTAGCTTTGAAGAGTGATTTTAAATGCTTTCCTTCAATTCTGAAATCCAGGATTTGTTGTCCAATATGCTTCATGTCGATCCCCATCAAAGATTCACAGCTGAGCAGGTGCTCAAGCATCCCTGGATTGCTTGTCGGGATCAGCTACCACATTTCCAACTAAACCGACAGGATGCACCTCATCTGGTAAAAGTAAGTGTTATCACATGTATAAACTAATGTGGAGATGCCGGTGTTGGATTGGGGTAAACACAGTAAGAAGTCTCACAACACCAGGTTAAAGTCCAACAGGTTTATTCGATAGTAAACGCCACAAGGTTTTGGAGCCCTGTTCCTCACTGAGCTGATGAAGGAACAGTGTTCCTAAAGCTTGTGGCGTTTATTATCAAATAAACTTGATGTTTAAACCGGCTGTGATACTTGCATAACCCATGTATGTTTTACGCGAGAGTTCTAAAAATGCTCTGAGCTGTTGTTTGCTCTCTTAGAAAATGGAGTACTAATAGAGTTCCCAAAGATTGGATTGAATTAAATGTAAGAAGAATTTGTTAAATTTGTTAATGACATTTTATTGCTAATTACAAAAAACTGCACATCTATCTTGTTCAAAAATATCAAAAAATGCATTAAATATTTCATTCTTCAGTTCAGCGATGGCATTGCGTGCAATAATTAGCGTGCAATAATTACCAAAGTGGCTGAGAGCATCAGCAAGTGTTCACTGTAAACTCACTTGTCCATGTGTTGATATGTTACATCAAGTGATCGTGGGTAGAAGTAGCCACATGGGCAGCTGAGATAGAATGACTATAGGGCAGATGACTTGTGGTACTGTACCCCATCACAGGGACAGCATATTTGGGAATTATTTTGGGGGGGAAAACATATGACTTTCCCTAAAATAAGTTTGCCGCTTTTGTCTGCGATATGTTGCAGTAACATGTTTTCACTATAATTATGGAAATAAGCATCAGCCAGAAATATATAATGTACTTCTGCTTTTACTTGTAAGCAATTAAACTGCCTTTGATTCTTGAATTGATGCATCAGAGTGAAGAGTCCTGTTTTTCAGTCCCAGTTTATTCGCAGAGAAATGTTGGTTTCCAAAATTGTGTAGAAAAAGAAACTGTTTAATTTTGATGATCTGAAGTAAAGAACACGGTATTTCAGTGTTGTGTTTCCTAATAAAGATCTCTCCTTATTCTTAGGGTGCCATGGCTGCTACATATTCTGCCCTCAACCACAAGACCCTTCGTCCAGTGTTGGAGCCAGTTGCAGCTTCAAGTTTAGCCCAACGCAGAGTCATGAAAAAACTTACCTCAACAGACTTATGAAATATGTATAAACCAACAATATATGACTTTTTCAATTGACTTGAATGGCAGCAAGTTCCTGGTGGTTGCACTAACTTAAGAGTTTTTGCTTTTCCTTATTTTTTTACTTTGAGTATTGGGAGATCAAGCTACCAAATCAAGACAAAGGATTAGGTTCACTGGAAGATGGAGTGATAAGGTTTTATCAGTTATAGAAAAGGTTACAGAGGCTTATTCATCTCACTAAAAACAGGTTTACATCATGGAAGTTGAATCTTATTGCAATTTGAAAAGGGCATACTAATTCTAATCAAGGTGGCAATGGGATCAGCAAAGTATGGAAGATGGTCACTGATGGCCACGTTCAGAGCTATTTTGCTTTTATGTGATCTTGTTCTGAGGCATTGGTTAATTAGACTTTGTATATTATTTATTTACTTTCATTTTCAAGAAATACAGTACTTTTAGATAAAGTTTTATTTTGATGTCAATTTATATATTGTCATTAAAATGTCATATTGCACATCACTTCTGGATTGTATTAAGTTGTCCGACAGCCTTAATATCGCTCCTTAACAAATGTCCTTTATTTGGTTTTCCACTTTTTCTGAAATTGCTGGACAGCACTTGCATTTCTGCATTTTTGTAATGAGATAAATACTGTCCAAAAGGTACATTTGAAAATGTTTCACCTTTTATGGTTGAGATATTACAGTGAAATCTAGAAAATGTTGATGTTTAGGGTAAGCGCATTAATCACACTAAGGTAGAGGATCCTGCAGTTCCTTCAAGTAATTTCTGAAGAGAGAAATGAAAACATCAGTATTCTGTGATGTTGATGTACTTCATCTTCATGTTCATCACAATAACATTTTGATTTCTTCAGTTTTCTGTGGTTTATGAAGTTGCAGATAGCTAACAATATCATCTGCAATAGTGCTTGTCCCATATTCTAGTCATGGTCACATTTTCAAAATCAACCAACTTGTGTAATTCGACTAAATTAGAATCTTGGCCCTAAGCAAATGGAAAACTACAATAAAGATAAGACATTTTAACAATGCTTTCACTTTTATATTATATAATCTCTTCCAGCTATAAGAGTCCTGCACAGTTTTAGTGTTGATCACAATCCTTGCTGTCACACCTCTGAAAGAAAGTCTTTGACTGCCTGAATAATACAATTCACAAAAGCGTCTCTTGTAATCCGATTACGTTTATGAATTTGCTGGAAAGCCAGGTGAATGAAATATCTCTGAAGGACATCATTGCAATTATTCATAATGTGTCCATTTTCTTAAATTCATGTGTCACACTGGTGAATTGTGCAGAGATATTTATATAGAATTTGGCTCAGGTTTTGTTGTGCTGGTAATAGCAAAGCTGTTGGCACTCATCAATATTATTGGGTAAAACTGACAGCAACGTGTATGCATTTAAACACAGAAATCCACCAGTTGCTATCAGTGATACTCTGCTTCTCCACAGGATGTTGCTATTTCAGTCTTCACAGATGGAACCCAAACTGTGAATTTGGGCTATTTTGGGGATTGGGGGAAGAACCTGTTGGGCAGCAAGTTGTGGCGACCTGGAACTGGCTGCTTATAAACATGGCGGATCTAGAGAATATTGGTAATTTCAGAAGGAAATTGGATGCACACTTCAGTGAAATTAAGTACAGGGATAGAGTGGAGAATGGGACTGATTGGAGTACTCAGAGAGCTGATGTCAGCTTGATGGGCCAAATGGCCACCTCTTATGCTGTAATGACTTTGATTCTTATTATCCACTATTCTCGCACTAAAGACCAATGGATTAGCTTAAGCTTTTTCAATCAGGAGTAACTTTGAGTTTTTAACAGTGTAGAAAGTCATAATTACTGCTGAACAACTTCTCTGAAAAATGAATTTCACAAATATGAAGTTTAATGCGCTTGGATGAAAATGAAAGTTGGATTTATCAAATAAAATTAGAGTAATTTTTTAATATAGCTTTTGTATTTGGTCTTTTATGTCTTTCCCTTAATCTCACGTATCTCCATCTACACTTTGTATGCAATGATTTAAATGTGATTTAGAATTCTTTTTTTTACTTCCTGCTTTGCCACCTGTGAGAGATCTTCAAGCTGACTGGCATCCTTTTGCTTGCTCTGCTTACAGGTGCCCCATGTCTTCTATCGAGCACAAATCAGCTAAATGCCTGAAGAATAGAAATCTCTGCGACAAACCTGCTAAAATTCTCTGGGCAATTTCTTGATGTGAACTGGTGCAAGCCATTCCTTTGCTACTTGTGACAAATTTTTGGGCCATTACCATTGATTGTGGACAGTATATTACAAGTCTTTTTTTTCTGTAAATATATTTTAGCTTTATTGTAACAGTCATAGCTAAAATAGTGTCTCAGAAATGTTTCATTCTGGCCAGCATTTTGGTCTTCCCCAGGTTTTGCTGATGAAGTGTTTGAAATAAGAGTTTTGTAAGTAGGAATTCCAACTTGTCAGAGAACAACTTATCCTTAAACTGATGCAGTTTGAGCCTTTCTGGTAGCATTTGTAAGACCATTCATAGCTCAGATATCTAAAGGTTGCAAATTAATATTTCTCAGAACCTGTACAATCGGAATTTAACTGTCTTGAAATCATTTTTGGGTAATCTTCAATGGTTAATATGACTGAGTCTGAAAAAGTGATCCACTTCAGTTTTGTTCCACCCATTTGGTTGCAACAAAGATTTTAAAATTTATTTTCCTCATTAATGCTTTTTCCAGTTCAAGTGTATTAAGAAGAAACCAACCAAAGCGGTTTTCTTGAGTCAAAGAAAGCATAAATTTATTAGCTACTAAACTCGAGAAACACACACACAACTGAAGTAAAAAAGTTACAAGTCCAATAAATAAACAAACATATGACTGAAATCATTTGCTTGTCTTTGAGGCATATATTGTTGAACATTGCGGCTGAAGTTAGTTGATTTCCTGTAGAATTCTGAAATTCATTTATTTCAGGTCTGCACTTTGTTGAAGACACTTTTAATTTCAGAGAAAGAGAGAGAGTTTGTTTCTGCTCTCTTCCAGCAATGTTTTCAGATGATTGTGATTATTTTTTTCACTTCCTCCTGATTCTGCTTGGAAGTTTCTAAAACCCCTGTCTGTATACTCTCGAGAAGAAATAAGATTAGGATGTCTTACAGTCCTTGTTGCAGACCAAGTAATTCCATTTTTTGATCTGTTGATCTCTGTAATGTTTGATATATTTCAGGATAGAAATCAACAGGAGATGGGATTATTTTCTAATAATAATAACAGGGGGTTTTGAATGCATGATGAATATTTGGCTGGTTAGCTGTTCCCGTAGTCCTGATAGAGCTACAGCTGATCAAAGTCCATCACTTTGCATTTTTAATGCTTTCCTTTCATGAGAGTCACTGATTAAAGTGGCCTTGATACCCCTGCCAGGTGTGAAATTCCATGCAACAGGTCTGCAGTGCAATTCGTAGAGAAATTTGCCAGCTTACAGTATTTGACACCAGGTGGCTTGTGGCAGCCATTTTTGACCTGTGTCTTGTAGTTTTTTTTTAAACAGGTCTCTGTTGAACAGTTCCGTGTGTGTGGTTAGCTGGTGAAGTTGTAAGTAGATCTTACTCAGTCACTGCTTCTCGTTGTGATACCTACCCCTCATGAAGAATAAAATGAGATTTAATCGAATTTCATTACAAGAACAGAAAAAAAAGAAAAACAAACATGTTCACTGCCATTCATTCTCTTAACGTTAGTCTAGATTATCTCCTCAGTTCTTACTGAACCTCTAAATTTTGTAAGAAGTCTCACAACACCAGGTTAAAGTCCAGCAGGTTTATTTGGTAGCAAACACCACTAGCTTTTGAAGCGCTGTTCCTTCGTTAGGTGAGTGGGAGTTCTGATCACAAACAGGGCACATAAAGAGACAAACTCAATTTACATGAATAATTATTGGAATGCAAGTCTTTACAGGTAATCAAGTCTTAAAAGGTACAGACAGTGTGAGTGGGGAGAGCTTTAAGCACAGGTGAAGAGATGTGTATTGTCTCCAGCCAGGACAGTCAGTGAGATTTTGCAAGTCCAGGCAAGTCATGGGGGTTACAGATAGTGTGACATGAACCCAAGTTCACGGTTGAGGCCATCCTCATGTTTGCGGAACTTGGCTATCCGTTTCTGCTCAGCGACTCTGTGCTGTCTTGTGTCGTGAAGGCCACCTTGGAGAATGCTTACCCGAAGGTCAGAGGCCAAATGTCCGTGACGACTGAAGTGTTCCCCAACAGGAAGAGAACAGTCTTGTCTGGTGATTGTCGAGTGGTATTCATTCATCTGTTGTCGGAGCATCTGCATGATCTCCCCGATGTACCGGGCCTCAGGCCATCCTTTCCTGCGTGTAGCAGGTAGATAATGTTGGCCAAATTGCAAGAGTATGTACTGTGTACCTGGTGGATGGTGTTCTCACGTGAGATGATGGTATCCGGGTTGATGATCCGGCACGTCTTGCAGAGGTTGCTGTGGCAGGTTTGTGTTGTGTCATGGTCACTATTCTCCTGAAGGCTGGGTAGTTTGCTGCGGGCAATGGTCTGTTTGAGGTTGTGCGGTTTGAAGGCAAGAAGTGGAGGTGTGGGGATGGCCTTGGCGAGATGTTTGTCTTCATCAATGACATGTTGAAGGCTCCGGAGAAGATATTGTAGCTTCTCCGCTTCGGGGAAGTACTGGATGACGAAGGGTACTCTGTCAACTGTGTCCCTTGTTTGTCTTCTGAGGAGGTCAGTACGGTTTTTTGCTGTGGCGCGTCGGAACTATTGATCGATGAGTCAAGCATTCTGAGTTTTGAAGTTTTTCAAAAAGGTTAACTGGTTGTGGTCGGTAAAGATAATGATCTCTGTATCCATTTCAGACATAGATCTCATCATGTTTGAGAGCCAGTAATAAACCTAGGGTTTCCCTTTCTATTGTCAAGCATTGTTCCTGATGTTTAGTTTTTTGGAGAAATACCTGATTGGTGTCTCTATTCCTGATTTGCTCCTCCTAGTGGAGGGCAGTCCCTACCCTGAAGTGGCTTATCACTGGCTATGTTAATTGCTTTGTTGCAATGTGGAGCTGTTAGCGCTGGTTCATTTATTAGAATGGCTTTCAGCTTTTCAAGACTGTCTGGAATTTCTTGGCCCATATACTTTTACTTTATTCTGCAGTATGTCTGCCAGTAGAGCAGCTACAATCCTACAAACTTGCCATTACCATGTTCATCAGCCTTTCAAAGGGGCCTCAGTATTTCTGAGTCCAAATGGCTTGACTCGATGCTGTCTGGAATTAGAAAAGATTTCCTTTGTGTGGGCAGTTGAACCTGCCAGTATTCCTTGAGTAAATCTATCTAGGTAATGTAGATTACTCTTTTTATACAATCTTCCTGGTGGAGGGTGGCAGATAGAATTGAGTCTTGTCACTGAATTAACTTTTCTGCAGTCAGTGAAGAGCCTTATGGATTCATATGGCTTGGGTGAGCACAACTGAGGAGCTCCAGCTACTCCTGTTAGGCTCTAATGGTTAGTTCTCTAGTGTGTCATTAATCTCCTCCCAAACCTGAGTTTGCTTTCTTGGACCTAAATGATAGGGATGCTGCCTTATGTGAGGGGTGTCTCCCACATCATGAGGAGGTAATGTGGTACAGTCTGGCTTGTCTCTACATAGGTTTAAAATGCAGTGAACAGCCTTGTCAAGTCAGCTCACTGGTTTGTATTTATGTGGATGAATAAGGAATCTACATCAGGTAGCATTTCTGCATTGTTAGCAGGGTAGTCGGGGATTCAATGTGGCCCTCACCCATGCCTCCCCACAAATCATCCCCACTGTTACCTTATCCCTTAGGTTGGTGGCTAAGGGGCAGACTGTTAACTTTCTTGTCCTCTTGGCTGTGATATTGTTTCATCATGTTGACATGACATAGCTTTTGCATTTTCTAGTGGTCTAGTGTGTCAGGTAGTTTACTTCCCTGAGCTTTTTTGCTACTCTGTATAGGTTTTTAGAAGTCCACCATAATTGGTAGGAACACTAGCACCTAGTCTTCTGGCTGAAAAGTTCGGACCCTAGCACACTGGTCTGACTTTTTTTTCATAGCTATTTGGAAGATTTTTAAAGAGTTTTTGGGTCACATCACAGGCCCTTATGAATTGCTCACTTAACACTGTTACATGGTATAATAAGATGCCCTTCTGCTCTAAAAATCACCTCGATTAGTTTCGGAGATCTCTTACTTGGTGTTCCTAAACTAATTCAAATGGGGAAAACCAGAAGACTCACTGGATGAGTGGTTGGTAGTGAACACATGAAACCCTAGTCCTTTATAGGTGTACTCCTGGCCACATTCCCTGCACAGTGTTTTTAGGATCTGGTGATATTGTTGTAGTGCCTCCTGTAACTGTGGGTGATGTGCTGAGGACTTCATGGGTTATGTCCATCTATCCATGACCTGGAATATTTTGGACATGGAATTTGATCCCTGACCTGACCACATCTCTATAGGCAGTCGATATCTAGAATTGGGTTAGTTCCCCCATCACTGTTTTGGCAGTTATGGTTCTTGAGGGAACAGCCTCTGGGAAGTGACAGCAATGTCAATGATGGTAATGGTAAGGATATACAGGTAACCCATTTTTGTTTTAGGCAGGGGTCTCGCACATTCCACGAACACCTTGCTGAATGGTGCTCCAAAAGCTGGCATAGGAATGACATGCAGATTTTAATGCAAGCAGGAGTTTCCCCATAACCTGGCAGGTGTGGCACTTTCTGCAATACCTTGCTACATCCTTGTAGAGTTATGGCCAGTAGAAACGTTGGTTGATGTGGGCTTGGGTTTGCCATGTGCCGACATGCTTAGTCCATGGGCTTTGTGTGCTAGCCGTAATATTTCCCTGAGATATCTTGGTGGATCACAGTTCAGTCCTCATTTTCAGGTCTGTGGGGGTCTCAACTTCCTCATTAGCAACTCATTTTAATCTAATAGCGTTTAGAAATTGCTTGGGCAGTCTGAGCAAGTTTCTTTGGGTCAGCTTCTGAGTCTCAATCAAGGAAGGTTCATTTATTATCTCCTTTCTGTCTTCCGGACGTCTGAAAGAAGTTTCAGATAACCATACGATAGAACCATCTGTCTCCAGCGCCATTCAGCCTGCACTGA
Organism: Carcharhinus amblyrhynchos; assembly: GCF_965287045.1. NCBI lineage: Eukaryota > Metazoa > Chordata > Chondrichthyes > Carcharhiniformes > Carcharhinidae > Carcharhinus > Carcharhinus amblyrhynchos. The sequence continues at coordinate 76,393,582 of NC_137327.1, forward strand.
TGGAGCTTGTCTGGCCATAGACTGGGTTATCACACAGTCAGAGAAAATACCAGGCAATATTTCCTGAAAATGTATCGTCTCCTGATCTTGCTTGGCTCCCCCTGAGAGCACTGGAAATGTTCTCACATTTGATCCTGTCAGGTCATTGCCAAGGAGCAGGTTGATCCCATTCGTAGTCACCAGTCCTGAAACAAGGTTGCACTCCAGATGCACCCAGTACAAGGAGATGCCTTTACCAGTGCCTTGGCACTTAGTGCACTCTCTGGTGGAAAGATCATGCCATTTCCCAGCAGAGTTTAACTGGACCCTATTTTCCTCAGTATCACTATAGGCTTACATACCTCACCCTGGAGAAATGTGGCTGTTCTGGTACAATATCCTTCTAATATTCAGGGATTTGTTTAAACTCACCGTCACTCTCACTAGTGTGTCTATGAGGATTTGCTGCCACAATCTGAGCTCTAACTGACCCCCATGATCTGTGTGAGGCTAATATGTCCCAATAAATCCCAATTTTTTTTTGTATCTGAAACTTTAATTGAAGAGATGTTGCTCTCTGTACTCTGCAGCAGTCCTACTCCTACCTTTCAGCAGTTAAAATGCACAAGCTTCCTGGCCTCACTTTTCTCAGTACCACCCTTTCTGGCCTTTGTGCGGAGGGTGTGGAGAGTCTGCAGAAGGATCTAGATAGGCTGGGCGAATGGGCCAGGAAATGGCAAATGGAATTTAATGTTGGCAAGTGTGAGGTGGTCCACTTTGGTAGGAAGGACTATTACTTACGTGGCGAAAAACTGCAGCAGGCGACGGTGCAGAGGGACCTCGGGGTCCTTGTGCATGAGTCGCAAAAACCCAGCTTGCAGGTGCAGCAGGTGGTCAGGAAGGCGAATGGGATGCTGGCCTTCATAGCGAGGGGGATTGAATATAAAAGTAGGGAGGTCTTGCTGCAGCTGTATAGGGCATTGGTGAGGCCGCAGCTGGAGTACTGTGTGCAGTTTTGGGCGCCGCACCTGCGCAAGGATATTTTGGCCCTGGAGGGAGTGCAGAGGAGGTTTACTAGGCTGATACCGGAGTTGAGGGGATTGAGCTATGAGGAGAGGCTGAATAAACTAGGCTTGTACTCGTTAAGAGTTTAGAAGAATGAGGGGAGATCTCACTGAGACGTATAAGATGATGAATGGGATGGATAGGATAGAGGTGGAGAGACTCTTCCCGCTCAAAAAAGATAGTAGGACTAGGGGGCACAGCCTCAAGATAAAGGGGAGGCGGTTTAGAACGGAGTTGAGGAGGAACTTCTTCACTCAAAGGGTGGTGAATCTCTGGAATTCTCTGCCCGTTGAAGTGGTGGAGGCTGCCTCGCTAAATATTTTTAAGAAGCGGGTTGATGGGTTCTTGATAAGAGAGGGGATTAAGGGTTATGGGGAGAGGGCGGGAAAGTGGAACTGAGCCACGACAGATCAGCCATGATCTTATTGAATGGCGGGGCAGGCTCGAAGGGCTAGATGGCCTACTCCTGCTCCTATTTCTTATGTTCTTATGTTCTCCCCAAGAGTTTCCTTTGGGATGAGAATTTGTGGATTAGGTCATTATCATCAGTCATCTTTGTGCCTGCGTGGTCCCTGCTGCCCTATGTTGCTCAATGTGTGTTCTTATTGGGAAATGTATGGAATTTCTGAATTGCTCAAAGAGAATTATTTCATGAAGGTTTTGATCAGCAGCTTATGTTTTAAATACCCATACCCACTGGTGGAAAGCAAGCTGCTTAAACCTCTCAAATTCTAGGTAGGCCTGGTCAGGCTGTTTCCAGAACTTCTAAATGTACATGTCTGGCACCAGCTGGTATGCATTTTAAAATTACCTTTTTTGCTTTCTCATATCTCATGGCACTTTCTTTAAGTAAGAGAGAGAAAATCTTGTGAGTTCTTTCTTAAAGCTTACTTTGCAATAACAGGGACCAGTGTTGAATTGGCCACTTTTAAATGCTGTGCTAACCATTTAAAAGAGAGGAAGAAGGTATCCATCCAGAGCTGCTTCATTGAACTGAGGGATTAAATGGGTGAACGATTCCCTCAGACTTACGTCTGAGCTAGTAATGTCTTCAGAGAACATAGTCGCATCCCTGCATCTTAGCTCGAGTTATTTTATTTAAAAATCCCTTTGCCTTTTCTGGAATTCTCTCTCTTCCTTTCGTTCCCTATCCTGTCTTTCTCCTTTCCTGAAATGCTGGTTTCAATTTCTGCTGCTCCAATCTTAATTTCTCTGTTGCTAATGTACCCATTTCCATGACAGCAAATACTACTTTGCGATGTTTGGCCACTCATTTTAAAATTTCTGATTTTATAGTTTTTGCGTGAAGTTCTGAATTTTTAAATCCACCTAAGTAACTTTTCTCTCTTCAAAAAGTACTGACATAAAATGTGAACATTATTGCATTTCAGTATTACAGATGCAACCTCTTTTTGCAATTTTTATTTATTTTCAAAGGGACAGTTTACTACTTGTACTCTTATTCTTTTGTTAGTACGTGGGAGCAAATCTCAGAAACCAGTCCTAAATTTTGTTATGTCTGGGTAGGGAGGAGTGAATTGGCTCCCCCTTCTATTCAGCCCCCTTGGTTGACCCCGGCAAAGGTTTTTAAAATGTATTTTCCCTTTTAAAATGCCTTTTCCAATTCAAATGTATTTATTTGCTAATAAGGAGCCAATCAGATCAGGTTTCCTTAAGTCAAAGAAAGAGCAAATTTATTTGCTACTAAATCTGAGAAATAAAGACACACAAATTAGACGTAATGAAGTTGGAATCCAATAAAAAGTTAAAAGGGATATACTATTAAGTCCTTTGCTTGTCTTTGAGCTGTAGATTGTTGAATGTTGCAGCTGTTTGAAGTTAATTGGTTTCCTGTAGAATTCTGAAGTTGACAGTTCAGGTCTGCACTTTGAATATACTCTTTCAGCTTTGGAGAGAGAAATTTTTTCTGCTGTATTGTGGCAGTGTTTTCAGATGACTGCGAATGTTTCTCATCCTGATCCTGGTTGGCAGAACCAGTTTTTAATACTCTTGTGGTATAAGCAAAAGGAATTTGATTAGCATGTCTTGCAGTCATCATTGTCGACCAAGTAATTCCATTTTTGATCTTTTTACCTCTGAAAGCTTTGGTACATTTTAAGACAAGAATCAACAGGAGATAGGGTTATTTTATCCTCTACAGGTGATTTTGAATGACTATTTAACAGTTCCGATTATATTGATATAAATACAGCTGGTCAAAGTCCATCACCTTGCACTTTTAATGCCTTCCTTTCAAGACAGTCATTTTAATGAAATGGATATCTACACCACCCAAATGTGAAATTCCATGCAATAATAGTGCAATGCAATTCATGTAGAATTGTTTTGGAGAAATGGTCAACTTGCGTTATCAGACATCAGATGACTCATAGCAGTCATTTTTTTTAATCAGTGTCTCTTTTCAAAAACAAAACAGGTCCTTAAACAGTTTAACGTGTGTGGTTAGCTGGTAAAGTTGTAAATCTCAGTCACAGCTTCTCATTGTCATGCCAAGGTGTCCAACTCCTGATTGCTCATAAAGACCATGTCAAAGATAGTGAACTTTCCACGTAGGCAAAACTTCAGAAGCAGCCTTTAGAGTTTGTTAAAAAATAATTTCAACTTTTGTGGGCAACTTGATTGTTGATCAAATTAATTCCAATATGCTTGAATCTTTGAAGTATGCGAGTTAGTTTGTATTCAGGTTTAGCACACATGGATGGCCTATTTTGTTACAATCATGGATCCTATTTACAGTCGTGTAGTTTACCTGGAGCTGGTTTGTGGAGACTTTGAAGCCTGTGTGTGACCTACTGATGAGGAGTGCATCACCTGGAGTGAAATGATACACTACTAAAAACACAATTTGCTATTTCTCTTGTCACGATACGTTCTACCTGCATTATCCATAATTCTTAAGGGTGCACACCTACAATTTAACCTGTCTTTTCTTTTTAAGCTGCTGACTGATTTGCTTGTTTTTCTAGTATTTAATATTTTTATCAATGATTTCCAACATTTGCAAGGAGTTCCTGTTTTACTTTTGACTTTTGAATTTTATAATCCCATTGCAGCCACCGTGTACTATTGCTAAGAAAATGAACAGGGCCCAATTTGCTTTCCTTTTTTTTTTGTCTCAAAACACTTGCTCTCTGCTTGACCTTTTTTGTTGAATGAATAATTGTCCAAAGGAAAAAATACTTCACGTTCCCAATCCCCTGAATGTACTTGAGAGACTGGATTGGAAATTGAGGATTTATGAAGGATTTCATTGCCAACAACATCTTTGACTACAAGGAGGCTTTCTAACCACAGTTCACTTGATTAAAATAATTACCATAGTATCTTCGCCAGTTGCATCACTCCCATGGGGTCTGAATACTATTTTTGATCGCGCTGAAAACAGCAGCATCTCAAAGCAGGAATCACAGTATAAACAACTTACCAGATCAGTGAATGATAATCCTGGCAGAAGGAGCAAGATTTCTTATTTTGGGACTTACTGGGGACACAGGAAATGGGACTCCAGACATCTCATATTTCTGACAACACTCGCATCTTTTTAAACTTCATTCTTAGGATATGGAATGGCTAGAGAGGCTCACAATCAGTAACCAACATTACTTGCCCTTAACATGATGTTTGTGAGTCATCTCGTTGAACTGCTGCTGTCCATTTGATGAGACTACTCCTGTATTGTTCAAGTGTTCTATGGTTCTGATCCATAGTTGATAAAGGAATGCCAATCTATGCCCAAGTCAGCGTAGGGTGGGAAATTTGGAGGTGATGATGCTCCTATATACCTGCTGCACTTCCAGGTGTTGAACATTGTGTAGGAGGTCTTGTTTGTTGTAGACAGAAAGAACATGCGCACCCATTGCATCTGTTTCATTTAAATGAAATAAGTGACAGCTGTTTCACACCCCAAAACAGTGCCTTGACCAATCAAAGTCAAGCTGCCTGGTTTATATTTCAAACATCTGCTGGTCTTCATCAGCTGGTGCATTCTCCATGGCAACATCTCTACCAATCAGCATTCTCTTGTACAGTATGAATTGTTGTTTTCCCCTTATACTGGTATTCTTATGAAGTGTCCTGATGAGTGCAGGGCAAAAAGCTTTGACTGTCTCTTTTTGTTATTATTAGTTTACACGTTGAGAAAGTTACAGGCAACACCGCCTGTAATTTTCTTTGGACTTTGTGGATGATTTATTTAAATGTGCTGCCCCTTTAAATTACTTTTGTTCAAGGGACCAACTTGTACACGTCCTGGGTCAGGGGGGAGGGAAGTGGGAGCAGAATTTCTGCTTCCCAAACAAAAGAAACTGAGATGTTGAAGGGTAAGGGGCAAAGTCTAACAGAGCACATCATGACACACTCAACTTCATCAAATTCAGTGCCCAATGTTATGATTCTATTCACTAATTTCCTAAGGGAGGCACAGAATCAAAAGATTAGTAAACCTGACATGGTACTGATTAAAGAAATAGATTTCACACACGCTGAATTAAGCCAAACTCTGTAAAAACAGAAAATCTTAAGCACAGTTTATTTATTTTTTTCAGGCCAGAACATTGGCCCAGGAACAGGCACAGGCAGAACTCTCATCCCACCAATCTTCAAATATCGATATCCAGATTCATCTGGTTTGAATTCTCCTACTTTGCTACTTCCGGGCTTGAAGTTTTCTGTCTTCTCGTGTGCAAATTCTTCTGTTAAAATCTTCTTCAAGGGTAAGCAAAATGGAAGTTTATTAACAGAAAACAGCTTTTCACCATTCATATTCTGTTGATACTACAGTTCTGACTGGCATGAATTCAATTTTTTTGTAATCTTATCGATTTGAGTGATTTGATTAGTTTATAACAGTTCTGTAACCAAAAGCAGAGCCTGATTGGTATGGAGGTTAATGTCTCCACCAGTGCTAAGGTCAAGGGCTATGACTGTCCCAAGATTGACAACTCTGCTGATGCTGAGGTACGGGGTTAGACTGGCACAAAGACCAGAGCTCTACCCTTACACAGGTCGGCCCCATGTTGGATTCAAATTATGTTTTAATAACTCCTTTGACTCAAGATTTACATACATCTGAGAAAAGGTTAATTTGACTCTTAGACCAGTGCTCACACTAAAACCAATAGGTATGTTATGGGTTAATACAACTTCAGGCCATTACATAGCATCCACCAAAACAAGCAACAATAATCTCGTCCTCTGATGCCTTCTGATTTAAAATAAATATTGATTTGTTTACATTCAGTGAACGTGAAACCTACTTCCATTTCGTGTAGATGTATTGGGTGTTTTGATGGCATCCTTTTATTTGGACATCTGGGCTTTTCAAAGCTTTGGTTTTTGTGAAGCTTTGATTGTTCCAAGTTGAAAATAGCATCCAGATCTGCAATGGGAAGTGACAATATTGGTTTTCCATTTAGAAAATGTAATTCAGGCTTTATAACACTTCTGTAGTCTATTACCAAATCAATCTAAGTAAAGAGAAGTAGAGGTTACAATGCCCATAATATTACAGTTTTAAGTATATTTAAACTGAGCAACTTTCCCTATAACAATGGTGGTGTTATCAGACAACAAATTTTATGAAATTGGGCACACAAAATGGAAGCAAACTAAAGCTATCCTCAGAGCACTCCACTAAAATCACAAAGTAACAAACACTGATCAGTAGGCAAGAGCATGCTTTTAGAATGCAAATGAGGGCCAGCACATAAGGGAAATTGGACAGGATGGCACCTACAGGAACTAAATTAAAGAACACATCCCCACCCCATCAAAATCAGCACTTCTAAACCAGTCAAACAACCCATGGAGACACCTAAAATTAATACAGTTAAGGAAACGTCCCTGGCCCCTCAAAACTCTTGAGATCAATAACACACCTATGGTTCAAACCCCAGAGATTCTAGCCCATTGATAACCAACCAGACAAAAACGATTAACACACACTTAAAACAATTGCTCCAACACTCGAAAACATTGAAACAGGATGGCTGAAGTCAAATACTGTAAATAAAGGATTAGCATTTGAAACGCGATGTTCAGGTATAACTGTAGCCCCTTGTGGGGGTCTTTAGAGCACTTTCGGGACAGTCCGATTGTATGTCCTGACTGTGCTTCTCCGTCGACGTAAAAGAAATAAAGCTGTGCCGTTATTGAACTTCACCCTGAGTCTGTAGTGGTCATTTCGCCCACTCGTGCTAACAATGGTAACCAGCATTACTATTTTAGTCAATTGTTCACTTGCTTGCCTTCCTGTTAAATTTGCTATTTAAATATAAATTATTGATGAGATAATGGCAAGATGGAGGGTCAACCCTTTTTCTTTCATTTATTGTTAAAGTATTAGTGATAAACACAATATGGATATGGGATTTATCAATAGCTCACTGGTCCTGTGATTTTTCTTTGCATGGTAACTTATGGAGTTCTGGGATTGGTCTGTGGGAGGCAATATGAAACATTCATTTGCCATTCATCAGTGGTAATCATGTGGCCATAAAAAGCAATAACATCCCAAGCACAATGCAACTTCAAGGAAGTGTTTAACTGAATCAAAATTAGGGGTGGATTCAACCTCTTCTCCCTACACAAAGAATTAAAAGTGTGAAATAGACAAAAAGACAATGGACCAGTAAGGTCATGTAAATATTAGAAGACACTGACTTAAATATATAACAATTCTTGTACCTGAGCATTGTCATGCTAGAAACATTATATTTGTAAGGATTCAATGTGAGATAGCTGTCTCATCAGACACAACTGATTTGATGCACAGGACAGGTCACTTGAATGGGAATATTAACTCGGGGGTATATAGGGAGGGAATAGTTGATAAGTTTATCTTGGGTAAAGAGTAACTGCCTGCTGTACAAACCTAATATGGTTTTCTGACTAGAAGAGATCTCCAAATACTTGTCTTCATCGAGGTTTTGTGATAGAGCTGGAGGAGTGCAGTCAGCATAGTCTTCGTCCATTGTAATTGGTGTCAGTTGATTAAATAGGTTTGGTCTTATTCACGGTGATTGCTAGAATTTACCACCTTCTGCTGAGAGAAACACAAGTGTTTTTCAGAAATCAGTATGACTCAAATGACAGCCTAGAAAGGGCTGTTGGAGAGTTTAGTAGGCATGCTCTTCACACCGTAACATCCTCAGCAGTCATTCCTCAGCTTTAAATCTTGAGTTGCTTTTAGAAATGGCTCCACCTGGAGCCTACATTATATTATTTAAAGTATTTTACGATATCACTTTCTGGCAACATATTGATAATATACAGATAACTGTATTTTGTAACTATTACACTTTCCTCATTTTAAACAAAGCAAAAATAGAATTAAACGTATCAAGATAAACACCAAATAGATGTCTGCAATGTTCTTGTGAAAACCCACTTTTCAGAATGTAAGAATCCCAAATAATTTGTTCGCTCACACACTGATCACGGCCTTATTTAGAAAGTATATTTCTTTCATGGACCGATGAGTATCCAATCCCTCTTCAAGGCTGATGTTGGACGATAATTACAGAGTTCATTGTTCGAAAGATAATTTTCTTGTATGGGATGTGGATTGTGATCTCACAATGAATTCAATGGTGAATTCATAATGGCTCTGAAGTGCCCACCTTACGAGGCTCCATTGTGCTTAACAGAGTTTATTGAAAAATAATGTGCTTGTATTCTTGGAATCCTCAAAAGTTTAAAAAATATTTTTAACACTAGTTTAATATATGCTACAGGTTACATTAAAAGAAAATTCTTTGTCATATTTGATGTGCCCATTTTTGGAGCAATTTCAATGCAGTAAGGAAATGGTAGAAAGATGTGAACAGATGAAATGTAGTTATTATTATTGTTATTTTCTCTTAGGAAATGTAGTCCTCAGATTTCCCCCCTCAGGATAAACTCATTGTAATGGAGTTGGGGCAAGAAACAGTTGTATCAGGTTCCCTGCTCTTTTCCTCCATTTTTAGATAATGATGTTCTGTGTCATGTCTTAGGATGCTAAACTGAGGTGGTGGCTGCTCCCATGCTACTATTTAAAGAAACTGGGAGTTCTCCCTGTTGGCCTGGTCAATATTTGTCCCTCAACCAGCATCACTAAACCATCTCCAAAACATTGCTATCTGTGGGACCACGATATGGGTAAATTGGTTGGCACCTTTCCTCCATCAAAAAGTATTTAATTGGCTGTAAAATGCCTGAAAATGTTCTGAGGTCATAAAAAATGCCTGTTAAACTAAAGCAATGTAACCACTATTTAAGCTGAACCTCTCATGTTCCACTAAAGCACCCAACGTTGTTCATAGCCATAAGTGGACATTCTCCCATCTCCCGCTGAGATTACCTTAACTACAGATATCTTACTGGTCTATATTCTGGGAGGATATCCAGCAAACCTTTTTTTTCTGTTAAGGATGGACAGCAGTCCCCTGTCTAGATAGAGACACTCGCTCTTTCCGAAACTCAGCAGTACCTTGCTGAACAACATCACTTTATCTCCCGGGCTTTGTGTAAATTTTATCACATATGGAAAGTGGGTCATATTTAAGATTGTATTCCTTTTACTGAATTAATACATGGTGTCCTTGCAATTCACAGCAGCACCAGTTACCAGTACACACTTTCTCCAGTCAATTGCTGTTCAAAAATGTTCACCTGTTAAGCAAAGAGCTGCTAACTATTCATTCTCAAGAACCTAATGGCTTCCATTACTGCATGTCTCATCCTGTGATGCTATATTTCATTGCAAAGACATTAATCCACTGGTCCTTCCAACGACAACACCTTCATCCCCTTCTCCATTTCCTTATTCATTTGCCCACTCAAAAGCCATGAGTTTGATTTTTAACCTGCCTCCTCCAACCCATGAGGGGCAAGGAATGTTTGGATAAAGATTTACTATCCTAAAAACTGAGATGCTGCCTGCAGCCTGCCACACCTTCGTCTGTCGCAGTATTAATGACAGTGATTTAGACCTGCAGTGTAATTTGATGTCCCACACTGGGCAAGTCCTGTGTTGTCTGCTGCCTCATTGGAGAGCAGAGGCCCAGCAAAGCTTTAAAGCTTTTAAACTCCCCCTCAGCCAGGAAGGGCGGTACTCCACCTGCATTCCCACAAGCTCCTTAACTTTGACATCCCTACAGCCTTCATTGAAAAAACAACTCCTCGCACTGTGACATGAGAACCTTTCCATGCATGGACCACAGCAAAAGGTGCCTGAGGAGACATGTGATTGAAGAAAGTGACTGAAAAATGGTGACAGAATGCCCAGAACAGAACATTTGGTATGTTAAATGACTTGAACCACTTATGAAACTTTATATCTTTTGCTGTTTACTATTTCAGGTGGTCTAACGAGGTGTTGGAAATATTCATTAAATCAGGCCCTATTGTTCTGGCTGGAAGGACCTCCACCTAACTGCCTTTGCCTAGAGAAACAGAGACCCATCTGTTTGAACTATTTGCTTACATATAACTGTAATTAGATACTGATTAGTTACTGTAAGACTATGTAATCTAAGGATCATGTTCTCAAGTCCAACAAGCAAAATTTGCACTTGCACAGAACAAGCAATGTTACAAGAACAAATTCCCTCATCAATCAAGGATTTCTTCTGCTGCCCTTAGTGATGCTTTCATTCTGATCTCCTGAAGTGCCTCTATCTGTAATCCATCACTGTCTGCCAGCATTTACATTGTATTTTGGGGAGACTGGTGCATTAATCATGTTTGAACCTGTGCTAATGAAGGAAATCTGCCATATAATGTATGATCACAATGTGTGCTGTGGTGATGTCGGATATGGTAGATGCATGTGTGTCCTGAGTATGCAGCATTCTTAATGGTGGTTAGTACGTAGGTGCCATGTTAGAAAACACTGATTTTCTCAGCTGTAAACTCTTACAGGTGCAATTTCTAATTACTTTTCCCACACCCATTCATTCGATAGCTACACATTGCTGACTCCAGAAAATAAGTTCAGGCCAGGATAACAAACAAAAAATACTGTGGATGCTCAAAGTAGGAAAGGTCTCTGAATTTTAGATGAAGGTCACAAGTCTGAAAGGTTATGGGCAGCATGGTGGCACAGTGGTTAGCACTGCTGTCTCACAGTGCCAAGAACTTGGGCTCAATTCCAGCCTTGGGTGACTGTGTGGAGTTTGCCATTCTGCTATCAGTCTCTGGGTGCTCCAGTTCCCTACCACAGTCCAAAGATGTGCGGGTTAGGTGGATCGGCCATGGTAAATGGGGATGGGGTGGGGGAAAGATCCTAGGTAAGATGCTTTTTCAGAGAATTGGTACAGACCCAATGGGCCGAATGGCTTCTTCTGCATTCTGATTCTAAGTTTCCCTTTTACTTCCTCAACAGAAGCTGTCGGACCTGCTTTTTCAGAAAGGTGGAAGTAAATTGTTCCCTGTTGTGACAGAGAGGAAATTCAGGCCCTGACATCTTGGCAAAAGGATAAAAAAAATTTACTCATTCTCAACCTTTGCTCAGCAGTGCCTATGAATCTGCTCACTTTTGAATGCCTTTGATCAAATCCAACAAATCTGCTGAGATGGCATGGAGTAGTACGTCTTGGTTTGCTCTTGCATTGCTGCGCATCTAACTCACCTTCAGAAGTGAAAGTCAGAAAATTGCTGCTATTTCTTTGGGGAACCACAGAAACGCAAGTTTTGAGCTCTCACGTTCTGGTGAGGTTAGCCCGATGTGGAGATGCTGGCGTTGGACTGGGGTAAACACAGTAAAGAGTCTCTCTACACCAGGTTAAACTCCAACAGGTTTATTTATTTGCAAAAGCCACTACATTTGGAGTGCTGCTCCTTTGTCAGGTAAGTGGGAGTCCTATTCACAAACAGGGCATGTAAAGACACGACTCAGTTTACAAAATAATGGTTGGAATGTGAGTCTTTATAGGTAATCAAGTCTTGAAGGCAATTCGCAGGGGTTACAAATAGTGTGACATGAACGTAAGATCCCGGTTGAGGCCGTCCTCATATGTGTGGAACTTGGCTATCCGTCTCTGCTCAGCGACTCTGTGTTGCTGTGTGTCATGAAGGCAGTTTTGGAGAACGCTTACCCGACTTGCCTGGGCTTGCAAAATCTCACTAACTGACCTGGCTGGAGACAATGCACATCTCTTTAACCCGTGCTTAACTCTCTCTCCACTCACATTGTCTGTATCTTTAAGACTTGATTACCTGTAAAGACTCACATTCCAACTATTATTTTGTAAATTTAATTTGTGTCTTTATATGCCCTGTTTGTGAATAAAACTCCCACTTACCTGACGAAGGAGCAGTGCTCCAAAGCTAGAGGATCAGAGGCCAAATGCCTGTGACTGCTGAAGTGATCCCTAACAGGAAGAGAACACTCTTGCCTGATGATTGTCGAGCGGTGTTCATTCACCTTTTGTCGTAGTGTCTGCATGGTCTCCCCAATGTATCATGCCTTGGGACACCCTTTCTTGCAGCATATCAGGTAGACAACGTTGGCCGAGTTGCAAGTGCATGTACCATGTACCCGTGGATGGTGTTTTCATATGAGATGATGGCATCCGTGTCGATGATCTGGTACATCTTGCAGAGGTTGCTGTGGCAGGGTTGAGTGGTGTCTGTTTTCCTGAAGGCTGGGTAGTTTGCTGTGGACAGTGGTCTGTTTGAGGTTGTGCGGTTGTTTGAAGGCAAGAAGTGGAGGTGTGGGGATGGCCTTGGCGAGATTTTTGTCTTCATCAATGACATGTTAAAGGCTCTGGAGAAGATGTCGCAGCTTCTCCGCTTCAGGGAAGTACTGGATGACGAAGGGTACTCTGTCCGTGTTTGTCTTCTGAGGAGGTCAGTGCAGTTTTTCGCTGTGGCACATCGGAACTGTCGATTGATGAGTCGAGCGCCATATCCTATTCTTATGAGGGCATCTTTGTGTCTGGTGGTGTCTGTTCCGATCCTCTTCATCTGAGCAGATCCTGTGTATATGGAGGGCTTGTCTGTTGGGGAAGGCCCTTTAACGTGTTTAGGGTGGAAGCTGGAGAATTGGAGCATCGTGAGGTTATCCGTGGGCTTGAAGTGCTGAGGTGACTGTCCTTGATGGAAATGCCTGTGTCCAAGAATGCAACCAATTCCGGAGAGTAGTCTGTGGAGGGTCTGATGGTGGGATGGAACTTGTTGATATCATCATATAGTTGTTTCAATGATTGTTCACTGAAACAACTTTTTGAACAAGAAATCTTTTTAAACTTTTTAAAACTCTTTTTTAGCAAATCAGCTAGTCCCATTCTCTTGCCTTTTCCCGTAGCACTGTAAATCTTCCCTCTGCAGGTAATTATTCAATTCTCTTTTGATGGTCTTGAAGGAGTCTGCCCCCACTGCACTCCAAGGAATTGCATTCCAGATTCTTGGTTAAAAAAGTTGCTGAAACAGGTTAGTCCGTCCAGCAGGTGGAGCAGCTGTGTCACACTTACAGGTCATAACTAAATTTGCCACTAGGTGGAGCAGCCAAGTCACTCATTCACTTCAAACCTCTTATGATGCAGCTGAGAGAATCTGGGATATATTAAAGTATCCAAATATTTGGTTCTAACTAAGTAACAGCAGTTTATTTTTCTTAAAGGTATGACCAAGTGTTTGGCAAAGCTGTATCCATTTGTTTGCAGACGCCATGTTAATAAATTGGCTTCAAATACATCATTCCCCTGCTGGTGTTTAATGTGAATTTTGATGTAAATGACACATGACCTCTCATCCTCCACTAACAAAAAAAATGTTTTACAAACACCTTCCATGAACACAGTGTTCCATTAGTAATAAAATATCATAATAATTTGACATACATGAAGGTATTCATGACAACCAGCATGCGGTGCCATGAATATTATAACTGAGAGAATGCCCACACTAACAGCAGGAAGAGGGAGAAATTTAAAAGAAAACCAGTTGTAACAAGCCGATTCTGAAATTATTTCCTTTGTGTTTCGCTGGAACGTTTGCAATAGCATTTTTCTGAAAATGTATTTGCAGGAAAAAGGTTTTTAAAAGTTAATCACTGGCAACCAATTCAAAATTAGTTTGATACTGGCTCATTTTCGGTTTGCAATAGCAAAATGCTCAAATATAATGTTGGAAAATAAAGGAAGTATAGGAAGTTTGAAGAACATTAATCTTGCATTTAGGATGGTTACAACAAAGAAGGAGGCCTTTCAACCCATTGTGTCCTTGCCACCCTTCTGCATGAGGAAATCAACTAGTCCCTTTTCCCGTAGCCCTGTAAATCTTCCCTTTCTGGGTAATTATCCAATTCTCTTTTGATGGCCTTGAGTCTGCCCCCACTGCACTCCTAGGAGTTGCATTCCAGATTCTTGGTTAAAATAATTGCTGCCTGTTTTTGTTAGTCACCTTAAATCCATGTCCTCTGCTTTTCAATCTGCCTGTGAGCGGGAATAGTTTCTCTCTGTCTACTCTGTCTAAACCCTTCACGATTTTGCACATCTCTATCAAATAATTTAACCTTTTTTCTGTGGAAAATAGTCTCAGCTTCTCCAATCTGCCCATATTGCTGTAGGTTCTCTTCCCTGGAACCACGCTCATGAATTTTTTCTCGACCGTCTGTAATTCCTTCATGTCTTTTCTAAGGTTTGGTGCCCAGATGTGGATGCAACACCCCAGTTGAGGTAGGACCAGCAGTTTTATACATCTTTTGTACTCTATACCCCTGTTTGTAAAATCTAGGATCCTGTATGCTTTATTAACAGATTTCTTAACTTGCCTTGCCCACCTGCAATGGCTTGTGCACATATACCTCCATCCGCTTTTGAATTGTACCCCTTATTTTGTATCATCTCTTTAAGTTCTTCCTACCAAAATAAATCACTTCACACTTATGTACATTGAGTTCCAACTCAAACTGACCTCCCATTCCACTGGCCTGTGTCCACTTGAAGACTATCACGATCCTGCTCACAGTTCATAATATGTCCAGATTTTGTGTCATCCACTTTATTGGTATGTATCCTACTTTGGAAGAAAATGTGATCATGTGGATAAAGCATCCTACATAATAGTTGAGTCCTTCTTGTGATCACAGAAATTGACAATAACTGGGGGCTGTCATTTTGGATTTTTATCTTGCGTTTAATTTTCAAGAGGAGTGATGTTTTTATGCTAGAGGGTGTAATGTCAAAATTTAATGACAAGCTGATTCATTGAACATTGGGTAAAACTACTGGTGGTTCTTGTGAATTATATTTGTTGCAACAAATTTAAAATAAATCTAAGATTTTGACAGTAAGAATTTACATATCATAGAATCCCTCAGTGCAGAAGGATGCTATTTGGCCAATCGCGTCTGCACCACATATTTATCCTGCTAATCCACCTAATACTAGGGTCAATTTAGCATAGCCAATCCATCCAACCTGCACATCTTTGGAGTGTGGGAGGAAATTGGACTGCCTGAAGGAAACCCACGCAGACACAGGGAGAATGTGCAAACTCCACACAGACAGTGACCCACGCGGGAATTGAACCTGGGTCCCTGGCACTGTGAGGCAACAGTGGTAGCCACTGTGCCACGTAACAAATTCATGAAATTTGATGATGGAATGAATTCTAACAGTATAAGAAATTCAAAGAGTATATTTGCCAAAAGAGGGTGCTGTATGCTGTTGCTCAGTTTGTAGAGCCATAGAGATCTGAAACAAAAACAGAAAATGCTGGAAACTCTTAGCAGGGTTGACAGCATCTGTGGCGAGAGAACAGAGGTCATGTTTCGAGTCTGGATACCCAAAGATTCCAGCATCCGCAGTAATTTGCTTTTATCTTTGTAAAGATCTGGTTGGCTATTATGGTTACATCCAATCAAATGATAATGAGGTTAAATGTGACTTCAGGTCAGAAGATAAAAGGAAATGCAAAAGAATTCATTACATCCAAATAAGTACTTTTCTGGAGCGAAGTTACTGTTGTAATACAGGAAATGTGCCAATCTGTTTGCACCCAGCAAACTCTGAGAGAGCTATGAGTAACTCCCCAGGTATTCTGCTTTAGTGTTGTTGGTTCATGGATAAGTATTGACCAGAACGTCAAGTATCTCCTCCCACTTTTTTTTCCAAAAGGACCGTGGGAGATTTTACCTTAGCTGAGGAAAGGTGGTATCTCCATTTAATGTCATATCTGAAAGACAATACAGCGCTCTCTTAGTGCTACCCTGAAATGTCTGTGTGCTCAAATTTCTGTAATAAACCCACAATCTTTTGACTTGCGTTGTTAGGGGTTGCTCAGAAAATAATACATATACTGATGTTATGATTGTAGTGTTAATTCATAGTTTTCACTGGTATTTGAAGACATATGCCTATTTTAGGGAGCTAATACAAGTAACTGAGAATGCTCTTTTGTAACGTGCAAGGTGTTCTTTTAAAATACTGATGGTAAAATCAGAATTTTAATTTCACGTCTCCATTCTGGGTCCTTGACCACCTCTTGGGCTGTCAACAAATCTTTAAAAAAAACAGAACCAGCATCTTCCTTTTATACTGAAAAAGTATTTCAAATTTTGATGAAACTATCCTGTATGCACTGTTCAAAAGACAGGACAGGATTTTGCTTCTCTTTGACCTGAGCTGCACTTCGATCAGAAATTGTGAATGTGTGATAACACTCTCCTGTCCAGCTCACTCTTTTGGAATAAGGGCATGCACTGATCTCTAGATGGCAGTAGAGAGTCATGTTTCCATTCTCTGAACAATACTTCAACAAACCAGAGAGCACTTGTGACAACCATTCTATTCAAAGGTAAAACACAAACTCCACCTTCCTGCCATTTATATTCAGGCTTTGATCTCTTAAACTGACACATTTAATCCCTATGAAAGTACTGTGTGCTATTAGCAGACGAAGATACCAATTTTTATTTTCAATAAATGAATTAAAATAGTTGGCAAAAAAAACTTGTGCAAATATTTAACATCCACCCACCAATATCACCAACTGTAATATCTAGGTGTTTATTTAGTCTTTGACGCTCACTGACATCTTGTGGCTTTGGTGCACCATATTTTATACTTTTTAACACAGTTTACAGGAAAATTTCTGTCTGAATGCAACCCCTGACTTCAAACCTTAGTCATTGTTGTTTCTTCATGGTTTTCCAATTCAAACTTTTGTGTCAACTTTCATCCTTAATAAATTCTCTATTTGTATGATGATAACTTGTCATGTTGTAATTCTATCCTCTGATTATTGGTAGCACTGTGCTGCTCAGGCACCTCCCAGTTTCCAGCCTATACAGCAAAGAAATTCTTAATCCTTTAACTTTAATGTATTTCAGAGTGCATGTTTAGCGATCAAATTTACATTATGAAATCAAAGCTGACATTTCAGAGAAGGACTGAGGAGGAGTCCTGTGTTGATGGAACTGCCATCTTTCAGCCCAGATGTTGAACTGATACTCTGCCTGTGAAAGGTTCAACAACACTTCTGAAGTAGAACATTGGAGCTTGAATGAGCATTTTTAAGATATTTAATCCTGGGATATGGATGCCTCCAGAAAGGCTAGCATTTGTTGCTTACCTCCAGTGGTCCTTAAGAAGGAGGTGGTGAGACAGTTTCTTGAACTTTCGCAGTTCCGGCTGTTGTGTTTTTATAATGATGTAAAGGAACCAATTGCTTATAAGACGAAGGTCACTATATTATGTCTTTATGTATTCAATTTAGGCACATGGGAACATCTATACAAAGATGTCAAGTTTGTGGAATGCTGTTTGTGCTTTGTTTCAAAGTAAAAATGAAACTTAACTGGATTGCATGACATAATTCCTTTCTAATGATATCACACTCCTAACCCTTAGGTATGTTATAATGTCCTTCTTTCTTTTTAAAGATACATTTCCCCCCTTCCAAAGAAGTACAACTATTTAAAATACATGTTTAGTTACCATTTCATAACTGTATAGGATTGATGAAACAATGAGTCTCTAAACCGTAAAGGTAATCTACTGGTGTGCTAGTTATGGTAATGGTAACCTTTTCTGGAGGTGTCTTTAATTGCTCATAGTGATTGGGGTTGCTGTTGTTTCTGATTTTTCTCAATGCAGTAGGAAAATATGGTGGTTGGGGAGTTGACATAGATCTGATTTGTCCTTGGTCATGCCTCACTGTTGCCCCTTTTCTGTAATGACTTCAAAAGACTATGTTTCTGAATAGATTCTTGCCATGTCACTTGGTTGCAACGTATTTTCTGTGCAATCCTGGGTGTGAACTATCGCAACTGTGCCCACCTTTTTATTGTGTATGTTAGTCATCTTCATTCGCAGTTTTAAAAGTTGCTCTCTACCTTCTAAAAGTTAAGAGTAGATAAATTGGCATGCACTGGTCTTTCAAACATGATCTCCACCAGTGATGGAATCATTGCACTCAGATGTAACATTGCAATGTGTAAATCTTGCTTGATCTATAACCATTTGTCATTGCAGGATTTCACCACAATGTTCATTCATTCAGCTGGGCTGTTGGATCTAAGGAAATGAGAAGTAGGAGTGTGATCAGTATTCCACTTCTCACTTAAGAAATGGCTTACCAGCAAATAAGTTATTCATGTTAATCTCTCCAGGCACACCAAATAAACTGAAAATATCATTTAAGGTAAATGTGACAATTGTGCTTGATGAATTGTGCAATGATTAAATAATGTGGTACTTGGTAAAGTAGTCAATGATGATGAAGTCAGTGTCATGGATGTGAAAAATGTCAGATGTGATTTTGGACAAAGGACTGGTAGAAGCTTGTGAAATCAGTGGTTCTTTGTGTTGTCTTGGCATATGTTCCTGACATGCCTCACACTTCTTGATGACAACTTCAATATCACTCCTCATCCCCAGCCAATAGACTGTCTCTATTGTGTGACTTCTCAAGCAGAGGTCATGTTTGAAAGACCAGTGCATACCAATTTACCTACTCTTAGCCATTCTATTCTCTCAGAAGCGAGGGAATATTTTTTTAAAACTGTGAGAGAAGATGACCAATGTGTGCTGTGAAGACACTCTTCATTTTGGAAGAATGCTGGACATTGAAGCCCTCCACCCAGAGTATGTTCTGTGCCTTTGTTACCCTCTGTATTTCCTCCAAGTGGTGTTCAACATGGAGGAGAACTGATTTGTCAGCAGAAGGAAGGCGGTAATTGGCAGTCGGCCCTATGTTTGATGCCATGAGACTCCATAGGACCTAGAGTCAATACTGAGAACTTTGAAGCCTCTTCCCTTCCACAATGTATAGACTTGTGCCCTCATGTCTTTGGGTCTGTCCTGCTGGTGGGAGAGGACATAGCCAAGAATAGTATTGAACAGACTAAGATATTTGTGGATAAGAACGATTCCATGAGTATGACTATGTCTGTGTGTTGATAACTCATCTATGAGCCACTGCTTCCAACTTTAGCACTGGTTACAAGATGTTAGTGAGGAGGGCTGAAAGATTTAATTGGGCTGCTGATGCCTTTGTGTGTGCTGATTTGATGCTGGTGTCATTCTTGTGCTTTGTAATGGTTTGATTAAGATTGAAGGGTCACTTTAGAGGACAGTGAAGTCAACCATGTTAACTTCATGTGGGTTCGAAAGCAATTAAAAGGAATTTTCCCAGTGTGGTTACTCTTTCCCAATAAGGGACAATCTCAGGAGTTGTCACCAACCCAACAGATTTGAAGAAGGTGAATGCAAAGTGGATGGAAATTCCTCGTTGTAACAGACAAGCTGTGAATGATTTGACCAGTTATACTGAAGAGTCGCAGACATGGCCAGGTGAGAGGCTGCCTTGCAAAGCTCTCTTTCTGTCAGAGAGTGCAATCACTGCTTAACTGTTCCTTGGGAGGCAACTCACCTGCCTTCAACTGCACTTCCTGCTGCCAGATATTGGAGCAGCATGGGAACAGTTTATGCAGCTACACCACCCCTCCTCTATGGAGGATCTAGGACCTGGGGATTCCCACTGCAACTTTGAGTGCCAATAGTGGGACCAAATGCCTTTTCTTCAGTTACATGCGCCTCAGCAGGGCAGAGGTATTGGCCATTGATGTCAGTTGGAAGGAGGCCAGACCTCCAACAGGAAATCTACAAGTAGTGGACCATATCTCTTGACATGGCTGGTCACCAGTTTCCAGGTGGCTTAAGCTCTTATGGCAGGTTGCTGTCACCATGAGTATCTTCATGCTGCATGACTGCCATGACGTTGGGCAAGATGGGTATGCATTGCCAGCAATAGAACCAACTTTCTCCTTTCTCCTACAACTCCTCATCTCTGACTGTTGCCAAGTTGTCAGATCCCTTCTTCTGTGAAGAGAGGAAGCAGGGAAGTGTGGGTGTGTGCAGTAGTCTGTGTTTAGATGAGTAAAGGGCAACATTTGGGCATGGTGACTGTGAGGCATGGATGTAAGGAGCCAGTAGGCTAAGGATCATTGTGAGAATTGGCTGCTCAGTTAGGGATATGGGGCGCTTGCAGAAAGAGATCTAAGTGCAACCTGAGGAATGCTGTGAAAATCAGAGTTTGGAACAATGTTCTGCCATCATCTTCCCCACACTCCTGAGATCTGACTCCTGCTGATGCACTATCTCCAGGTTAGAGGGATCAATCAAAAGTTGCTGTTCATTTCCTTGGCCACTCCTATCTGTGTTGAAGAAACTGTTCTCCCCCTCCTGCCAAGAGGCTGTAGTCCCTCAGCTGTATTCCCAGGTAAGAGTGTGAAAACTGGGGAACTTTCCCAAGTTGTCTCCTCTTTCACAAGGGTGCTGCAGCCTGGAAAGTCCCAAGTCCTGGTGATGCTTCTGCAACAAGGTTTTGCCCCTTTATTTAGATATCCTCCCTCTGACAAAATGGTCTGCCATCCCACTTAATTGGTGGAAGAGTCCACAGGTGGGTTCTGAACTGATTTGCTCTCGTCAAGGCCAATCGAGAGGCCTACTACTTCAGAGAATGGCCCTGACATCCAAAAAAACACATCAGGAAAATTCAGACTCTATTCTCTGGATTAATAGTTCAAGCCTCAGAGTCCAGTATTATTCCCTCAATCAACACTCCCAAAGAAAGGGGAAACATGCTGTGTGCAAATTGACAATCACTCGTCTTGACAAAATGACAGTGATTACACTTTGATTATTTCATTGGCTCTGGGGTGTCCTGAGGTGGTGAGGGGTGGGACTCCAGATACAAGCTGTTCATTTTTTTTCATGTGAAATGTTGAACACAGTAAAAAAAAGTATGACTTTCCGATGGGGACACAAATCCTGATTGGATCATCCACCGTATTTAACACTCGACTTCCTGGGAGCAACCACATGAGAACACAACTTGCTTACATTTTCATAGATCATGAAATCTTTATCCACCGCCCGCCCCAACACACACACACACACACACACACACACACACACACACACACAGACATCTCAGTCTCCCTGGTTGAGAGAGAAAGTCTGCTAATGCTTCTCTGCAACCAGTCTGTTTGAAGCTTTGACTTTCATTCTTTGATTCTTGTTAAAACATTTCCTCTGGGAAGTGCCTTCTCCCACGCCCTTCCACACATCCTTCCAATATCCTTGCTGGGATTGGGATTTCACAGTGTGGGGAATATTGGGCAGGGGTTACCATCCCACCACCTCACTATGGAATATATCTGTGCTGCGGCAGTTTAATATTTTATTGCATTTGACAGAAGTGCCTAAATTTTTTGTCCTTGTGGGAAACTTGGATGCATCCCAGGCAGAATCCTGGGTGATATTTTCAGCTTAAATCCATGTCTCTCTCAATTCCTGTATCTCGGGTTGCAGACACTAACTGGCCTAGTGTTCTAATTTAGGATTTAATCACTAATGAGGCAGCAGCACTGAGAACAGCCTTCAGGCATGAAATTCAAACAAGATAAGCTTGTGAGTCAGAATCAAATGCAGAAACTGAGCTGATTTACTGGGTTGGATCTCAGGAGCAGTGTATTGGCCTATGGTTGCTTGTCTGGTCACCCCTGATTTAGGGCATTTTTAAGTTAAGGAGAAGAAAATTGTAAACAACGGGAAATTAGAAAATGGGCTTGCAAATAAACCACTTGTACATCAATAATGAAAATAATTCTCCAAAATGGCGGAGCAGATTCGAAGCACTGACCAGCCTACTCCTGCTCGTCAATCCTACGGTCCAATAAACTCTGGGTCTAATGTGGAACTCCAAGTTTTATTGCGACACCATTGGCTGCCTTTCTTTCAGCTGCTTACACTCTAAACTCTTGAAGTTATCATAGATTCCCTAAAGTGCAGAAGGAAGCCATTCAGCCCATTGAGCCAGCACTGACAACAATCCCACCCAGGCCCTGGCCCTGTAATCCCACGTATTTATCCTGCTAATTACCCTGACACTAAGGGTCAACTTATCATGGCCAATCAACGTAACCCGCACATCTTTGGACAGCGGGAGGAAATCGGAGCACCCAGAGGAAACACACGCAGACATGGGGAGAACAGGAAAACGCCACACAGACAGTGACTCAAGCCAGAAATTGAACCTGGGTCCCTGGCACTTTGGAGCAGCAGTGCTAACCACTGTGTGCTGTGCCACTGTGCTGGTTGGATTTACAGGATCTGAGGATTGAAACTTACTTTAGTGATATTGACAGTCCTCTGAGAGTAATTGCTAAGCATCATGGGTGTGTTTATGGGGGGCCAGGAGTTCCAAAACGTTGATCGATCGAAAGCATGCTTTGCACTGTGCAAGGTAGGCAGGTGAAAGGATATAGGAACAGAATGAGTAAATGTATTTAGAACTATTTGCTCTGCGAGAGGATGTCCACAAAGCAAAGAATTGCATTCCTTAAGTCTGGCACCTTACACCACTCAGCCATCCTGACAACTTGCTAAAGCCTATTTCTCCTGTTCTAATGTCCATGATAATGATTGTGTGACTGAAGGGACTATCCTTTTTAACTGTGGCACAATGTGCTGAATACAGCAAGACTCTTTGCAGTAAAACATATTGTGAATGTGTAAGATGATCATTCTGACCTAAGGGTCAGAAAAGATATTTTTTAAAGAAGCAAGAACAGATAAGTGTAACTGAAGGGATCCCATCATTCAGGAGAAAACAGGCCACATATGACATGAAATACATAAAAATCAGAAATTGAACTCTACTTATCAGACCACTTAGTGATACAAATGAGAAGACGGAGGCCATTCAGTCCATCGACTTATCATTCCATCAAAATATAGGCATTAGTATCACAGCATGTCCTACCCCTTGGACGACTGCAGAGTTTTTATTTCAGTGCCTGAATCCAGAAGACCACTCTTTATGAGCTGGCTTCAATCCTGAACTTGCCTTTTACTAATTCTCATCTATGATCGCTGGTCCTGTGCTTTTGGTTTAGTTTGAAACAGTGCTTCCAATTAACCTTTCTTATTCCTCTAATACTTTGTATTTTCTTCTCATCTGGCTCAACTCCTTTCAAACCTGAACAGTCGCAGGTCTTTTTCAACTGCTCATTGTGACTTAGCCTCCTGACTCTAGGCATCTTTCTCAAAACCATATGCAGAACTAAGATAATCTCCCTGTGGCTTGAACTCAGTGCGATATCCAAACTGTAACTCAACTCGAGCTCTGCACAGTTTCATTATGATGATCTCAGACTTATACCCCAATCATTTGGCAATTGTAACTCAACACTTCTTTTGTTTAGACTGATTTCTGTTCTTAGTTCAACATACAGATTAGAATGAAACATTGTGCCCAATTACCATCAATATTGTTCCAGGAATCGTCCTTCCAGCATCTCACGATTTCTTCCTTGTGTTGTATCAAGTGAAAATATACCCTTACGTTGATCATTATCACCATCTATATTGCTTTCACTCTCAGAATGACTGTTGTATGATTCAAACAGATTGGAGGAAATGGCTGATTTATTGAATTATAATTTTAGCAACTCAAAGAACAAATAAACTCAAGATTAGGTTGGAGTGGTGGATAAGGGAAGAGGGTGTTGCAGTGATATATGAACAGGGTAGACTGAATGAGCTTATAATCACTTGATCATGTGGTGAGTAAATGCCCAATGGCCTGCTTTCGCTGTAGTAATTTCCATGTAGTCAAATATATTTGAAATTTCAAAAGAAGAAGTAACTTAAAAATAAATGATCACTCCCCTGCCGGACGGATAAGGGAAGTGGTGGCATAGTGGTATTGTCATTGGACTAATAATCCAAGAACTCGAGTTTGAAACTCACCACAACAGATGGTAAAATTTGAATTTAATAACAATCTGAAAGTAAAATGGTGACCATGAAACCATTGTCAATTGTTGTAAAAAAAAATATTCTTCAGGAAAGGAAATCTGTTGTCCTTACCTGGTCTGGCCTATATGTGACTCCAGATACACAGCAATGTGGTTGATTCTGGACTGGTTCCTACAGATTGGAGGGTAGCTAATGTCAGCCAGCTATTCAAAAAGGAGGTAGATAGAAAACAAGAAACTATAGACCAGTGAGCCTAATGTCAGTAGTGGGGAAATTGCTAAGAGTCCATTATCAAGGATTTCATAGCTCAACGTGGTGTAATCAAACAAAGGAGAAATTATGCTTGATGAATCCTTTGAGGATGTAACTAGTAGAGTTGATAAAGGAGAATCAGTGGATGTGGTTAATTTAGACTTTCAGAAGGCTTTAGGCATGTTCTCACATGATAGACTACTATGTAAAGTTTAAGTGCATGGAACTGCAGGTAATGTCTTGAGATGGATAGAAAGATGGTTAGTAGATAGGAAGCAGAGAATTGGCTTAAGTGGGTCTTTTTCTGATTGGCAGTCAGTGACTAGTGGCGTTCTGCAGGGATCTGTGCTAGAACCCCAACTGTTCACATTATATATTCATGATTTGGAAGAGGGAACTAGCTGTATTATCTCCAAATTTGCAGATGATACAAAGTTGGGTGTGAGGGTGAGCTATGAGGTGGATGCTGGGATGCTTCAGCATGATTTGATCAGGCTGAGTATGTGGGAACTATGCAGTATAATGTGGATAAATGTGAGATTATCCACTTTGGTAGCAATAACAGAAGACAGATTATTACTTGAATGAGTGTAAATTAAGAGCGGTGGATACTCAGTGAGACTTGGTGTCGTTGTCATCAATCACTGAAAGTAAGTGCTCAGATACAACAGACAATAAAGAAGGCAAATGGTATGTTGGCCTTCATAGTGAGAGAATTTGAGTATAGGATTAGGGGTGTTTCACTGAAATTGAGGCCACATCTGGAGTATTGTGTGCAGTTTTGGTCTGCTTATCTGGGGAAGGATGTCCTTGCCAGAAGTTTTGCTGCAATTGTATAAGAACATAGAACATAGAACATTACAGCGCAGAACAGGCCCTTCAGCCCACGATGTTGCGCCGACCAGTTACAAAAACAATGACCCACTAGCCTATACCAATCCCTTTTCGTCCATAAACCTATCCACAGATCTCTTAAACGCCCCCAAACTAGGCGCATTTACAACTGCAGCAGGCAGGGCATTCCAATCCCTCACCACCCGCTGGGTAAAGAACCTACCCCTGACATCCGTCCTGTAGCTACCCCCCCCTTAATTTAAAGCCATGCCCCCCCATGCTAGCTTTCTCCATCCGAGGAAAAAGGCTATCACTATCCACCCTATCTAAACCTCTAATCATCTTATATGTTTCAATAAGATCCCCTCTTAGCCGCCTTCTTTCCAACGAAAACAACCCTAAATCCCTCAGTCTCTCCTCATAGGACCGCCCCACCATACCAGGCAACATCCTAGTAAACCTCCTCTGCACCCTCTCCAAAGCCTCCACATCCTTCTTGTAATGTGGGGACCAGAACTGCACACAGTACTCCAAGTGCGGCCGCACCAGAGTAGTGTACAGTTGCAACATGACGCTGCGACTCCTAAATTCAATCCCCCTACCAATAAACGCCAAGACACCGTACGCCTTCTTAACAACCTTATCTACTTGCTTCCCAACTTTCAGGGATCTATGTACACATACACCTAGATCCCTCTGTTCATCCACACTATTCAAAGTCC
Organism: Carcharhinus amblyrhynchos; assembly: GCF_965287045.1. Taxonomy (NCBI): domain Eukaryota; kingdom Metazoa; phylum Chordata; class Chondrichthyes; order Carcharhiniformes; family Carcharhinidae; genus Carcharhinus; species Carcharhinus amblyrhynchos. The sequence goes on from NC_137327.1 coordinate 76,419,710, forward strand.
TCCCGTTAGCCCTATACTCGACACATCTGTTGCTCCTACCAAAGTGAATTACCTCACACTTCTCCGCATTAAATTCCATCCGCCACCTCTCGGCCCAGCTCTGCAACCTATCTAAGTCTCCCTGCAGACTATGACACCCTTCCTCACAATCTACCACACCTCCGACCTTGGTGTCATCAGCAAATTTACTAATCCACCCAACTATACCCTCATCCAGATCATTAATAAAGATTACAAACAACAGTGGCCCCAAAACAGATCCCTGAGGCACACCACTCGTAACCGAACTCCATGATGAATATTTACCATCAACCACCACCCTCTGTCTCCTATCTGACAGCCAATTCCTGATCCAACTTCTTAGATTACCCACAATCCCATACATCTGCATTTTCTGCAGAAGCCTACCATGGTGAACCTTATCGAACGCCTTACTAAAATCCATATATACCACGTCAACTGCCTTGCCCCCATCCACCTCTTTGGTCACCTTCTCAAAAAACTCAATAAGGTTAGTAAGGCTCGACCTACCCGCTACAAAACCATGCTGACTATTTCTAATCAATTCATTACACTCCAAATAACTATAAATCCTATCCCTAATAATTTTTTCTAAAACCTTGCCCACAACAGAAGTAAGACTCACCGGTCTATAATTCCCGGCAAAGTCTCTGTTCCCCTTCTTAAACAATGGGACAACATTCGCTATCCTCCAATCCTCCGGGACTACACCAGAGACCAATGACGACCTGAAGATCAGAGCCAGAGGCTCTGCAATCACCTCTCTAGCCTCCCAGAGAATCCTAGGGTAGATCCCATCTGGACCAGGGGACTTATCTATTTTCAGCCCCTCAAGAATATCCAGCACATCCCCCTTATCAACTGTAATACTGTCTATTTTACACCCCTGCAACCCAGTGTCCTCCTCAGCTATATTCATGTCCCCCTGCGTGAACACCGAAGAGAAATATTGGTTCAATGCTTCTCCAATCTCCTCCGGTTCCACACACAACTTCCCTCTGCTGTCTGTAACTGGCCCTAATCTTGCCCTGACCAACCTTCTGTTCCTGACATACCTATAGAATGCCTTAGGATTCTCCTTAATCCTATCAGCCAAGATCTTCTCATGTCCTCTTTTAGCCCTTCTTAACTCCCTCTTCAACTCCCTCCTAGCCAATCTAAAGCTTTCTAGTGCACTACCTGAGCCCTCAAATCTCATCCGAACATAAGCCTCCTTTTTCTTTTTAACCATCGACTCAACTCTTTTAGTGCACCATGGTTCCCTAGATCTACCAATTCCTCCATGCCTGACAGGGACATACCTATCAAGGACTCGCAGTAGCTGCTCCTTGAAAAAACTCCACATTTCGGACGTTCCCAGTCCCTGTAATCTCCTAGTCCAATCTATGCTTCCTAATTCACTCCTAATAGCCTCATAATTACCCTTACCCCAGCTAAAACTACTGACCCGAGGTTCATGCCTATCCCTTCCCATCACTAAGGTGAACGTAACCGAATTGTGGTCACTATCACCAAAATGCACACCAACTTCCAAGTCTAGCACCTGGTCTGGCTCATTTCCCAGCACCAAATCCAATATAGCCTCACCTCTAGTTGGCCTATCTACATACTGAGTCAAAAAACCTTCCTGCACGCTTCGTACAAACACTGACCCCTCTAACGAGCTAGAGCTATAACAATTCCAATCAATATTAGTAAAGTTAAAGTCTCAAGGTGTTGATGAGGCCACACCTGGAATATTGTGGACAGTTTTAATGTCCTTATCTGGGGAAGCATGTTCTCGCTATAGAGGGAATATAGTGAAGGTTTGCCAGGCTGATTCCTGGGGTGGCAGGTCTGTCATATCAGGAGAGACTAAGTCAGTTGGGATTATGTCCATTGGAGTTCAAAGAGTGAGAGGGGATCTCATAGAAACTTATAAAATTGTAACCAGGTTAGACAGGATAGATTCAGAAAGAATGTTCCTAATGGTGGGGGAGTCCAGAACTAGGGGTCATAATTTGAGGCCAAGGGAACTAACTTTTAGAACTAAAATGAGGAGAAATTTCTTCACCTATAGGGTGGTGAATGTGTGGACTTTACTACAACAGAATGTAGTTGAGACCAAAACATTGTCTGATTTCAAGAAGAAATTAGATATAGCTCTTGGGGCTAGAGGGATCAAGGGATATGGGGGGAAGGGGGATAGGGATATAGAATTTGATGATCAGCTATGGCCAAATCTCCTGGCCCTGATGGAACATATCCCAGGGTACTAAAACAGATGGCGGGGAAATAGCAAATGCACTAGTAGGAATTTAACAAAATTCGTTGGACTCTGGGGTGGTTCCCGCAGATTGGAAAACAGCAAATATGAGGGGCCAGGATAAATTGTTGGTGCTGTGAACACTTAGAAACTTGAAGCTCTCGATCATTTCCACTTCATCACACTTGATGTAGACAGGGACATGTCCTGCACTGTGTTTCCTGACCTATCTTCTTTGTTTTACTGACACTGAAGGAGCGATTATTGTTATACCAGTTCACCAGATTCTGTCTTAACATTGTTTGAGATCCAACCCACTACAGTGGTATGATCAGCAAACCTGAAAATACAGTTAGAGCAGAATTTGACCATGCTGTTATAAGTATATAACAAGTACAGTAAAGAGCTGAGGATACAACCTTGCAGGGCACAGGTATTGAGGATGATTGTGGAGGAGGTGTTGTTGCCTATCCTTGGTTGTGGTCAGTTGGTTAGGAAGTCGAGGCTCCAGTCACAGAGGGAGGAGTCGAGCCCTAGGTCATGGAATTTGAAGACGAGTTTTGTTGGGGTAATGATATTGAAGGCTGAGCTGTAGTCAATAAATAGGAGTCTGACATGAGTATCTTTATTATCTAGGAGTTCCAGGGTTGAGTGTAGGGCCGGGGGATGGTGTCTGGTGTGGACCTGCTGCAGCGATAGGTGAACTTGGATCCAGGCAATCTGAGAGGCTGATCTCAGAACTGGTTTGTTATTGAATATGAATTGTTGATGAGGCTACTCCTTAAGGTCTTAACTCAGGAAAGGTCTGACAGTGTTATTGGATATACAGTGACTGTTGGCCCAAAGCTCAATGGAAAGTTGACCGTTATTTTGAGCAAAAATCTGAATATATTCAAAATGCTAATGTGAAAGCTGAATTTGTGTCTCTGTCCTTGAAGGATCCACATGTACTGAATACCATGACTCTACTTCTCTTATTGCTCATGTCTAAGTATGTCATGTCAAGAGTGCTCATGTTCCCACTCATGAAAGTTGATGGTGCAGCATGGTATGAACCAGCAGGAGCTTTTTTCAAGAGGCGGAAATTGCTTAACCTTAAAATAGAGTTTAATGCCACCAAAGAAGAACGTCAAGATCTAAAGGCATTTCTCTTTTTTTAGTATTGTGATGGGATCTGTGCTTTCAATTTTAAAATCCTAACTGAAAATGCAAACTAAAATGGAAACTGGAGAGGCAAACTGAGAAAAGATAGAGGGGAAGATCTCATGGGAAATTCATGCTATTGTAAACTGAATTTTGAACCTCCCAGTGAACTTTCCGTGCCCCTGTTCACCACCTGCCATTGAACCCAACGTTGGGGGCATGGGAGAATTCTGCTCTTTGTGATGACGTGCTCCATCAAACTTCCCAAATCTGCAACCCCTATAAAAGGAGTTTTAATATCCTGGTTGTGATTTAATCTATTCAAGGAAGACTTAGAACACTCAAATGGTTAGTAAGTTCTATCTTTGTAGTAGATCCTCATGATATTGTATTAAAATCTGTATCAGCGTCCAGTAAACAAGTCTACATAATGGTTTGACCAAAAACCACCTTATACCTTTTACTAAGATGAAATGTAAGCTTGTAGAAAAGCTTTATAAAGAGAGTGTAAAGTGTTGGCTCAGGATGTAAAGGCTGCAGCTGTTGAAATTTTTAAAGCAGTATTATGAACAATGGAAATGATTTATGGAATAAATAAGATGCCTACCAGGTGAAATATCTGTAGAAGCAAATGTTGTTGGCAATTCTTGCTTTTTGGATCCAGCCGGAATTTCCAGGTTTTCCTGAAATTGTTGTTGATTGCCTTTTACCAAGATCCGGAAGCTGTTATTCCATGTATTATCATTGGAAAGAGTTTGCCATCTCAGCAGTGCAAAGATACATTTTTAAAAACCTGCCAGCAGTTGAGGCTTCTAATCAACTGCTGAAAATCTCAGCTCTAACGCTTACGTCCCCTCCCAGCCCACAATAAGTAAGCTTCAGATCTAAATATCGATACTCTCAACTCAGTGGGGAACAGATATTAAAAATCAGCTTTTCAGCTTCAGGCTTCAGTTGGAATTAGATACTGCAGTAATTGGGAGGACCAGCATTGGGAATGTTGTGGCAATAATTTCTTTTATTGATGGTGTAACTATTACTTGGTTTGGCAGTAGTTTACAATAGGGACAGTCTGTCACTAGATGCAAGCTGATGACCAGTGTAGGAACTCAGACTGTGGAGAAAATGAACAGCAAGAGTTTCTCCCCCACAGATCCCCCTTTATATTATTAGTACAAAAGTAAGATCCTGAATCATTTAAAAAAAAACCTCACCTCCCTGCCCCTCAACAAGTAATGCAAACTCTTCATAGGCAACAAATACAGAGGGAAACCTAAGTGGAATTTGAGAAGGAACCCTGAGATCTGCCTCCCCTGAAGACAATCAGAAAAACTCCAAGGAACTGCAATGACACTTGATAGGAACATGGGAACCATTGGACCCTTGTCCTGTTCTGCTCTTCAATCAGATCATGGCTGATATATTAATCAGTCCCATTTACCCACATTAGCTTCATATCCTTTGATATTTTTAGTATACAAAGATGCAATGGAATAATCAATAACAGTTAACTACCTTGTACCACCTATGAAGTTGACTTTTCGAAACTTGGCCACACTTTAATGCAACGTTATTCTTCAGTAATGGAGGAATGAACTTATTTGAAACACTGGTTAATGTCTCTTCTAAAATAAAATCTAAGTTTGACAGACACATTAAACATCCCCTGTACTAGAATTGGGAGGTATCACTTAAAGTAAAGGGAAAATTCAGCAAATCTGCAAATGCCCTTGTTGTCTGTGAAGTATTTTATACAGACACTTAGGCCAGTTCATTATATTTATCTCAAGTGCCTTTACTTTCTGAGACAGGCAAAGGACTGTGGTTCAAACTTAGCTCTATTAAAAAAACACTTATGAGTTAAAGAAACAATTCTTAAACAATAGATTAAGTTAACTTTCTCCAGTTGGGCTAATTGCCTGAGAAATAGATATTACCTGGTCTGGTGAAATCAATTGAGATGTTGGATTCGATTAGCTGAGCTAACAGCGACAGATGAATTCAGGGTCCTCTTAGCACGCAGGTAGATCTTGCATGTCCTCTTGCGTCATCCCTGGGTATAATAAGTTTGGTGGAATCTTCAATGGAGTTTGTTTTGAAGGTGGTTGTTTTTATCCTTCTCATTCCTTCTTTAAATGTTTCCTGATTTTAGGCCATGAGGTGACAGGGTGGAGGGTCACAATATCCAATGAGGTTAGGCCAGGTCATCCTAGTTGTACATATCTCTTTAATAGCAGGGAGTCTGGATGAATACACAATCGTTATGTCTTCTGGCTGATCGCTCGTTATGTTCTTTTGGGACAGAACAACTGTTCCATTGTAAAGTTTGAGTCTCTCTATTCAAATTTAAAAGATTTGGGTTCTGGTTTCAGATCGTGGTAGCTTCCCTATTGAAGCACCCCTGTTCAATATGTGAGACAGTTCTGGTGTGTGTCCCTGGAGGCTTTTGACTAGTACATTATAAATGCAGTTTTATGTTGGGCCTAGTTTCTCAGGCCTTATCCATTTGACCACAATGTCAACGAAACGAAGAAAGATAGTCATTGATTTCAGGAAGCATACTGGAGGACATGATCCGGTCTGCATCAATGGGGGCGAAGTGGAAACGTCCGAGAGCTTCAAGTTTCTAGGTGTCCAGATCAATACCAACTTTTCCTGGTGTCTCTGTGCTGAAGCGATAGTTAAGAAAACTCACCAATGCCTCTACTTTCTCAGGAGGCTAAGGAAATTTGGCATGTCTGCTACGACTCTAACATTTACAGATGCATCATAGAAAGCATTCTCCCTGGTTGTATCATAGCTCGATATGGCTCCTGCTCTGTCCAAGATTGCAAGAAACTATAAAGGATCACGAACAAAGCCCAGTCCATCATGCAAACCAGCCTCCCATCCCTTGACTCTGTCTACACTTCCCGCTGCCTCGGAAAAGCAGCCTGCATAATCAAGGACCCCATGCACCCCAGACATTCTCTCTTCCATCTTCTGTTGGGAAAAAGATGCAAAAGTCTGAGATCACGTACCGCCTGACTCGAGAACAGCTTCTTCCCTGCTGCCATCAGACTTTTGAATGGACCTATCTCGTATTAAGCTGATCTTTCTCTCCACCCTAGCTATGACTGTAACACACTCTGTAGTCTTTCCTTTCCTTCTCTATGTATGGTATGCTTTGTCTCTATAGCTTGGGAGAAACAGCACATTTCACTGTTTATTAATACACGTGACAATAATAAATCAAATCAAAACACGCTTTACTGATTAACAAACTACCATTAAAGTAGATGAAACTTTATTATTTTAAAATCAGTGGCAAAGGAATCATAACTTACCCTCAGTTAATTTAATATCCAGATATATAGGACTTTGTCTTAAGCTACAATTCACTGCTGGTATATTAGTAGATTGATTGTTCGTACATTCTTGTGACCTTCCTCGGACTCCTATTTTTATCTATTATAACAATGGACTGAGGAATACAGTTACTGTTTGCCAGTTATAATTGTCAGTGGGGTTTTTTTTAGCCTATAATTTGTCGGGAATAATATCATATGGCTGGGGTGGGTAGGTGGACAGATAGAACAGAAGCATTGAATATTAGAAACCAACTATGTGGTTAAAAGCAAATTACTGTGGATGCTGGAATCTGAAACCTAAAGAGAAAATGCTGGAAAATCTCAGCAGATCTGGCAGCATCTGGAGGAGAGAAAAGAGCTGACATTTTGAGTCCAAATGACTCTTTGTTAAAGGTAAAAGGCATAGAGAGTGGGAGATATGTTTACATGATGTGGAGATGCCGGCATTGGACTGGGGTAAACACAGTAAGAAGTACCACAATACCAGGTTAAAGTCCAACAGATTTATTGGTGGCACAAGCCATTAGCTTTTGGAACGTTGCCCCTTCATCAAGTGAGTGGGAGTTCTGTTCACAAACAGGGCATATAAAGACACAAAATCAATTTACAAAATAATGGTTGGAATGCAAGTCTTTACAGCTAATCAAGTCTTAAAGGTCCAGACAGTGTGAGTGGAGAGAGGGTTAAAGAGATGTGTATTGTCTCCAGCCAGGACAGCTAGTGCGATATTGCAAACCCAGTCAAATTGTGGGAGTTACAGATAGTGTGACATGAACCCAAGATCCTGGCTGAGGCTGTCCTCATGTGCGGAACTTGGCTAGCAGGCTCTGCTCAGTGACTCTGCGTTGTCGTGTGTCGTGAAGGCCACTTTGAAGAATGCTTACCCGAAGATCAGAGGCCGAATGCCCGTGACTGCTGAAGTGTTCTCTAACTGGAAGAGAACACTCTTGCCTGGTGATTGTTGAGTGGTGTTCATTCATCCGTTGTCGTAGCATCTGCATGGTCTCCCCAGTGTACTATGCCTTTCCTGCAGCGTATCAGGTACACAACGTTGCCTGAGTTGCAAGTGTATGCACCGTGTACCTGGTGGATGGTGTTCTCATGTGAGATGATGGCATCCATGTCGATGATCCGGCACATCTTGCAGAGATTGATGTGGCAGGGTTGTGTGGTATCGTGGTCACTGTTCTCCTGAAGGCTGGGTTAGCTACGGACAATGGTCTGTTTGTGGTTGTTTGAAGGCAAGATGTGGGGATGGTCTTGGCGAGATGTTTGTCTTCATCAATGACATGTTGAAGGCTCCAGAGAAGATGTCGTAGCTTCTCTGCTCTGCAGAAGTACTGAACAATGAAGGGTACTCTGGAATACATTCATCAAGGGTACATTCATCAGCCCCAAACATCACCCAAGCACAATGCAACGCCATCCGCGCTCTCAAGACCAACAGCAACATTGTCATCAAACCAGTAAACAAAGGAGAGGCCATTGTCATATTGAACAGAGTCATCACTGCAAAGAAGTGTACCGACAACTGAACAACGAGGAACACTACAGACAGTTACTTGCAGATCCGACCAAAGAACACACCCGTCAACTCAACAGACTGATCAAGACTTTTGATCCAGGTCTTCAGAGCACCCTCCGTGCTCTCATCCCACGTACTTCCTGTGTTGGAGATCTTTACTACCTCCCGAAGATACACAAGGCAAACACACCCGGCCATCCCATCATATCACGCAATGGGATCCTGTGCGAGAACCTCTCCGGCTATGTTGAGGGCATCTTGAAACCCATTGTACAAAGAAACCCCAGCTTTTGTCGCGACACTACGGACTTCCTACAGAAACTCAGCACACATGGAGCAGTTGAACCAGGAGCACTCCTCGTCACAATGGATGTCTCGGCACTCTACACCAACATCCCCTATGACAATGGCATTGCTGCAACTGCCTCAGTACTCAATGCCGACAGCTGCCAATCTCCAGGTGCAATTTTATAACTCATCCGCTTCATCCTGGACCATAACGTCATCACCTTCAACAACCAGTTCTTCATCCAGACACATGGAACAGCCAGGGGGACAAAATTTGCACCTCAGTATGCCAACATCTTCATGCACAGGTTCAAACGAGACCTCTTCACCGCACAGGACCTTCAACCAATGCTATATGCAAGATACATCAATGACATTTTCTTTCTTTGGACTCATGGTGAAAAATCACTGAAACAGCTACATGATGACATCAACAAGTTCCATCCCACCATCAGACTCACCATAGCCTACTCTCCAGAATCGGTTGCATTCTTGGACACACGCATCTCCATCAAGGATGGTCACCTCAGCACTTCACTGTACCACAAGCCCACGGATAACCTCACGATGCTCCACTTCTTCAGCTTCCACCCTAAACATGTTAAAGAAGCCATTCCTTACAGACAAGTCCTTAGTATGCACAAAATCTGCTCAGATGAGGGGATCACAACAGACACCTCCAGACACTGAAAGATGCCCTCATAAGAACAGGATATAGCGCTCAACTCATCGATTGACAGTTCTGATGCGTCACAGCGAGAAACCGCACTGACCTCCTCAGAAGAGAAACAAGGGACACAGTGGACAGAGTACCCTTCGCTGTCCAATACTTCCCCGGAGTGGAGAAGCTATGACATCTCCAGAGCCTTCAACATGTCATTGATGAAGGCCACCCCACATCCCCACTTCTTGCCTTCAGACAGCTGCACAACCTCAAGCAGACCATTATCTGCAGCAAACTACCCAGCCTTCAGGGGAACAGTGACCACAACACCACACAACCCTGCCACAGCAACCTCTGCAAGATATGCCAGATCATGGACATGGATGTCATCATCTCACGTGACAGCACCATTCACCAGATACATGGTACATACACTTGGAACTCAGCCAACATTGTCTACCTGATACGATGCAGGAAAGGATGTCCCGAGGCATGGTGCACTGGGGAGACCATGCACAATGGATGAATGAACACCTCTCGACAATCACCAGGCAAGAGTGTTCTCTTCCAGTTGGGGAACACTTCAGCAGTCATGGGCATTCAGCCTCTGATCTTCGGGTAGGCGTTCTCCAAGGTGGCCTTCACGACACATGATAACACGGAGTCGCTGAGCAGAGACTGACAGCCAAGTTCCGCACACACGAGGATTGCCTTAACCAGGACCTTGGGTTCATGTCACACTATTAGTAACTTCCACAAATTGACTGGGCTTGCTAAATCTCACTAACTGTCCTGGCTGGAGACAATACACATCTCTTTAACCTGTGCTTAACCATCTTTCCATTCACATTGTCTGTACCTGTAAGACTTGATTACGTGTAACCCAAATAAACCTGTTAGACTTTAACCTGGTGTTGTAAGATATTTATACTACAGGGGTAAGGAATGAAAGATGAGCATAGCCATAGAAACCAAAGGGAAAAGACTGCTAACAGCTGTCCACAGAGAGAATAAAGGGTGTGAGTAGCCAAAGGGTGTGAGAACCTGTAAACTGTGACAGATGGAGAAGTGGAGGGAGGGGGGGAATGGGAGCCAGGTAGAATATAACAAAGGGTAAATGGGAGTGGGGGAGACAAGTAAGAGTTGGGGGGGTGGGGGGGGAGAAAAATGAAGAAAGACCATAAAAAAGGTAGAAAACAGTAAAAAAGTTAAATAAAATAGAATGAAAACAAAGAGGGCCAAGGTGGGGTAGAGCAAATTATCTGTCGTCATTGAATTTGATGTTGAGACCGGAAGGCTGTAAAATGCCTAGCCGGAAGATGAGATGCTGTTCCTCCAGTTTGATTTGAGCTTCACTGGATCATTGCAGCAAACGAAGGACAGACATGTAGGCATGGGTGCAGGACCCATGGCAAGCAACCGGAAGATCAGGACCCTGATTGAGCACAGACCAAAGGTGCTGAGCAAAGCGATTACCCAGTTTACTCATGGTCTCTCCGATATAGAGGAGACCACGTTGGGAGCAGCAAATGCAATACACCAAATTGAGAGAGGTGCAAGTGAAACTCTGCTTAATCCGGAAAGTGTTTTGGACCTTGGATGGTGAGCATAGAAGTGAAGGGGCACATGTAACACCTTTTGCAATTGCATAGGAAGGTGCCATGAATGACAGGAGAGGTGTTGGGTAAAGTGGAAGCGTGGACTAGGTTATCTCGGAGGGAATAGTTTCTGAGGAATGCTGACAGAGGGAGTGAAGAGAAGATGTTTGGTGTTGGCATCATGTGGAATTGGCGAAAAGAGCGGAGGATTATGTTTTGCATGTGGAGGCTGGCAGGGTGAATGTGAGAACAAGGGGGACTCTATCTTTGCTCTGTGTGGGAGGGAGGAAGGGGAGGCCATAGCACGGGAGATGGACCGCACATTGTTGAGGGCCCTGTCACAACTGTAGATGGGAATCCACGATTGAGGAAAAAGGTGATTGAAATCTGAGCAAATTATGCTACTGGAATCTCTCTATTACAATAACAACTAAACTGCTTTATGATCCATAGGTTCCATGAAAAGGCCTAATGATATGTTAACATTGTGAAGTGACGTCTGAGATGCTTTAACAATTTATTTTTCACATAAGTGGAATCTTTTTCACCAAGATTTATTTTCAGTTTTTCTCACATGACTTGAAAGCAAAACAATTTTAAAAAATGGCATGAAATGCTTGACCAACCTTTCTTCTTGAGTGATACCATAAATACTAACAAAATGGTAAATCAGAAAAATACTTAATCTCAAACTACTGAACCAGTAAAAAAAAAGGGACACTGTTGGTATCATAGCTTGTGGGTTAACACATAAATTTTTGGTACCATGCAGCTTTAATGCTGATTCCATCAACTAGATGGCCCTTAATTCTCTTGTATTTTCTGTAAACAGTGTGCTGGCAGACCACCCACATCACCACTGAATAAAATCAATTTCGAACGTCATTGGAAGTGAAACAAATAAAAACAATAGTTCTCTAAAGGCATGCATTGGAATGTGGCATTCCAACATGGTGCACTACGAAACAGTCTTCAGCCAATTTGAAAATTAACTGGTTGACTCATTTGCATTGCTTAAGAGGCATCACGAGTAGGCTGCAGAGTACGGTGACTGCATTTCTCAATACTCAGATGGCAGATTGCAAACACCTCTTGTCCGTTCTGATTTTTTCCAGGCAGATCAAACTTTATACATTTTGCCATATTGCAGCTGCAGTAACAGGACTGTTGGCACCTTAACTGGCATAGCAAGATTTACATATGTTGTGGCAGTGAATCTCAGTACGTGCATTGCACATAATACATTTGGAAAATTGCATCTCCATTATTTTCTGCCATCTTTTTTCATGTAGGTGGGAGAGAATTATAAAGGATAAATGTAACAAAGAAACGCCCTTTCTATGTCATTGTAGTAAATATTAAAGGTTTTGAAAAATCGGCAGAATTTAGCACAAAGCAAGACTAGAGGATAGAAATTCCCCTCAGTAAATTCACCATAAATGTTAACTCATTCATACTACGTTCTTGTGTGCCTTCATTTTGAATAAATGGATTAATGCCAGTGTAAAAATGACACACAGGAGAATATAGCTTGAACGGTTTTCCTGGCACCTGAGCTTGGCTGTCCAGAGTTTTTAAGTCTGAATGTTGCTGTGCTGGAAGTGAGAGGTGTGTGTGTACTAATACTTATTGTCCTGCCTGCTACCAGGCTAAATGCAGTTTAGCAGCAGGATGCCTGTCCAGTGAGCTTGTATTATATTTGGTGCCCTACTGCAGATGTATTATGATAATTTGATTCATGTATTCCAAACAGAATATCTGGTCATTATCTCAATGCTGTTTGTGGGAGCTTGCTGTGCACAAATTGGCTACTGTGTTTTCTACATCACAACACTGACAAAAGAACATAATTCTGAAGTGTTTCGGGGCATCTTGAGATTCTGAAAGGCACTATATTAATGCAATTCTATCTCACTATTGAGATCAAGGTGCTATGTTTGATGTGTTTAGGATTAACATAAAATTAGCTGTATTACAAACTATGTTCTATTTTTCTTAGGGTAGAGTGACCTGGGTTGACATGGAGAGTATGAAGGGACAGTGAAGATAGCTGAGGGACATGGGTTGGCATGGATGGGGCACACCCTACAGGGCACCAGACAAGTGTGTATGGAATATCCTCCATTTGTCTGGATGAGTAGAACACAAGAAACTCAACAAGGCCAAAGCAGATTGGCATCCCATCCACCACATTAAACATTCATATCTTCCATCATCGACGCAGTAGCAGCCATACACAAGATACACTTCAGTAACGCATCAAAGCTTCTTCGACAGGACCTTCCAAATCTTCAAACTGTACTGACTGGAAGAACAAGAGTTGCAGAGCCATGGAACCACCACCACCTGCTAGCTCCCCTACATGACTTCCTGACTTGGAACTATATTGTCATTCTTTTGCTGTCATTGGGTCAAAATCCTGAAATTCCATCATATCAGCACTGTGGGTGTTCCTTCACCACATGGACGCCAAAGGTTCAAGAAGGGGGACCCCTTAGAGGGCCCAGTAGAGAATTTTCTGGTCTGATAGGATTCATCTGCAAGCCTTAGATCTGATACAGCCTGGATTGGTAGGGTCTGGAGTCATGGCAGTATGGAGAATAATAATGGAGAAGGCCAAGACGGCCTTCACAACACATGACAATGCAGAATCGCTGAGCAGAAACTGAAAGCTAAGTTCCACACACATGAGGATGGCCTTAACTGGGATCTTGGGTTCATGTCACACTATCTGTAACCCCCATGATCTGCCTGGGCTTGCAGAATCTCACTAATTGCCCTGGCTGGAGACAATACACATCTCTTTAACTTGTGCTTAACCCTCTCTCCACTCACATTGTCTGTACCTTTAAGATTTGATAAGCTGTAAAGACCCGCATTCCAACCATTATCTTGTAAATTGAGTTTGTGTCTTTATATGGCCTGTTTGTGAACACAAGTCCTCATTCACTGAAGAAGGAGCTTGAGGCTCCGAAAGCTAGTGCTGCCCAATAAACCTGTTGGACTTTAACCTGGTGTTGTGCAACTGCTTACTGTCATGGCAATTACTAGGAAAGCAAGTGTATGCACGGAGAAAGCTGTTGTTGTGGTCACAAACCAGTTGAACTTGAGGAGCAGAAGCCCCTGATGTTGATGAATCTCATTGGCTAGCACTAGGTGCCTTGATGGGCACATACATTAACTCGATGCTATCTTGACCCTGAGAGAATCCACCAATGCCCTCAATCTCTGAGAGGTTGTGTCTATTGTGAAATAAATGTGCTGTCTAGCCCAGACAAGAGGGACATCAATGAACTGGGAGATGCAACTCAGGTCCACAATTGATCCTTGAAGGTAACAAGAAGCAATGACTTTCAAGGCTACAGTAATGTTGACAACCACTGACAGGGTATGGTGCCTGGTGCTGCGCAGGGTGGCATCTTCAGCAATGTGACCATATTCCTGGAGATTCATGGTCTCCTACAACACAGGGTTATAGTCATCTCCAGTCGCTCCAATTTGGGTGGTTCCACCTGTATCAAGGGTTTGGCCTCTGTCGTCTTTCTGTCCCCCCTGTGCCTCCACGTCATGGGGCGCAACCTAAGAGTGATGCCCCTATGGTCAACTGGAGTCTTTCTTTGGGGGAGGGTCCATCTGATTGTACTTTGCAGCCTTGTTCCCCACTCTTCATGATGTCAAGGGGTTCTGATCCTGTTAAAACCTGAATGCCCACTTTCCCTACCACCTGTGCAGCATTAAGGGCACTCCTTTACCAAGTGCCCAATCTTGCTTTACCTTACTGACTTTCTTGTGGCACCAGGAGTGATTCTCTGGGTCAGCCATTACTGGAGCCTCACTATGTACTCACTTCCCCTTCACAGTTCTGAAATCATCTGCCTTTCAATGCTGATTTCCGCCTTCTTTGCCCCCAGACATGATCTAAGTTGGCTTCCTAACAGTCTGTATGGCTTCAGTTGAACAGAGAACTGAATTCTTGTCCTGCCTTCCAGCCCTGTTGCCCAGCACCACCATCAGTGCCTTGAAATTATTTCTGGTATTGCTGCTGCCCTCCCCCTCCATTTCTGTTTACAGGGAGCTCGCCCATAAAATTCAGCCCCTTATTATTTACCTGCACTGTATCAAGTCAGTCATTTTCAGTTATGGCACTTAATTTGCTTGTAAAACAGTCTCTGGAACCAGTTTTAGCCGATCACAGGACAGTTTTTCTGGTACCTGGGAAGTGCAGCTAATGAACGCAGTGTGGGGTTCTAATCTCATTTTGTCTAAACTATCAATAAACACAGAAACACTGCCTTGGCGTGAGAACCAAATGTTAAACTTGTAAAATCAGTAGAGAAAAGATGAGAGAATGAAGAAAAAGGGCGAACAAGTCAATCGTAAATTGTCTGATTTTTCCCATTTTAAGTCGTGTGGGTCAGTATTGTATGACCAAACGAAACTTAGAAATAAATAATCAGCTCAGGGAGAATGAAATTTCCATGGGTCTGTCACCAGTCTCAAAGTGACAATCATCTATTCAATGATGCACGCTCCTGATATTGTGTGAGATCTGTTTTAAATTTGTGCAGAATATCAGTCAACAATTTTTCAACAAGTAAAATGCACATTGCTGAAGACTGAAAGTTGATTTAAAGATAAACTTGCACTTTATCACTTCTCTGTGTATGTTTTATGTCACATTTGCTGAACTATTACATATTATAGATGGCGGCAAACCTGACAGACAAATCGTGCGAGATGCCATGAATAGAAATGAAATGAATACTTGGTGTGATTTATTTTTGTTAGGGGGAGGGACATTGTCGAGAAAACATTGGGAGAATCTGCATATTTTGATCTTACATGTTCATTTGATCCAATGGTACAGTCAGATGGAAGTATTGGATTTAGTATCTGATCACCTCCAGTGATGCAGCCCTGCTCAAAATCACAGCGCAAGAAAGGAGAACAAGTTTTCATTTATATACTCCCACCTCACTCCTCTTGCAGCATTCCAAAGTGGTTCACACCTAATGAATTATTGTCTAAGTACAGATTGTGGTTAAGTGGCTGTAATGATGCACTTTCACAGACTTTATTAATGAACATTAAAGGTTTTTATTAATAAGAATTGTTCACCAGCCAGGTGACTGAAGCTAGCTCCTTGCATGTCTCTTGTCTAAGAGGGCTTCATCCCCCGAGGCGATTACCCACTCTGAATCCCAACTGGTTACACAGGCGATATGACCTTCACTATGTTGTGTTGCTGTTCAAGGGACAATCACCACAGTGGGTAAACTGACACACAGCAAGTCTTGTAAGCAGTGACAAATTACAAGTTAATTCATTTATCTTTTGTGAAGTTTATCAGGGAGGTATGTTGGTTAGGATATTGAAAGAGGCCTTCAAGTAGTGCCATGGGGTCTTGAATGTCCATCTGAACGTGTGGGACAGCCATTCATGGTCTCTGTGCCTTCGGGTATAAAAATGTGAGGAAATGGTCAGATGTGATGGGGTGCGAGGAGGTTTTACATTTGCACAGGGATAGCATTGGCAACTACCCTGGGAGTGATCAAGATTGATCTATCACATGAGACAATATATATCTAACTCAGCCTGTCCCTTTAAACCCATTGTTGAAATTGCCCATCTGAAAATCTGGCTAATTGTCGCAGTTTGTAAATTCTTTGAGTGAACTAAAAGTCAGTAAATTGCCCAAGTTTCAGAGTCTCTAAGGCCAAGGATAAAATGTATTTATTTAATTATTTTTAATGTTGACACTAACTGGAGTTTGAAGTCTAGAATATGATCTTTGTGCATTAGATACAACTTTTATTCAGCAAATTAATAGTACCTTATCTATCTTATAATGTCAGGAATGTTGCACCATGTAATGTGTAGATGTGCGTCCTTTTGAAACTTAGTCCTGTCACTTGCAGTTGCTTGAGCCCCAAGCTCTGAACTACCCTCCTTATGTTTCCCTGCTTTGTTATCTCAATGTCCTCCTTTATGATGCTCTGTAAAACCTACCTCATTAACCAAATTTTTGTCACCTGATCTAATATCTCCTTATGTGGCTCAGTGCCACATGTTATCATGTTTTATCATGTTAAAGGTGCTATATAAATGTACGTTATTGTTGTTAAGTAATTGCTGTCAGTAATGAGATAATGTTTTAGATGTTAATTGAGAGATAAATATTGGCCAGGATACCTCTCCCCATCTTTAAAATAGCACCTTGGGATCTTTTCATTCCATGTGAGGGGAAAAATTAGGCCTCGGTTTAATGTCTCATCTGAATAACAGTACCTTTAGCAGAGCAGTACTCCCTCAACACTGCACTGAAGTGTCTCCACCTTCTTCCGTTGGGAAAAAGATACAAAAGTCTGAGGTCATGTACCAACTAACTCGAGAACAGCTTCTTCCCTGCTGCCATCAGATTTTTGAATGGACCTACCTTTCATTAAGTTGATCTTTCTCAACACCCTAGCTATGACGATAACACTACATTCTGTACTCTCTCTCTATGAGCGATGTGCTCTGCCTGTGTAGTGCGCATGAAACAATACTTTTCATTTTATGATAATACATGTGACCATAAATCAAATCAAATTAACACCCTTCTTGCTCAGACCAACAGTACAACAATGGCTTCTTACAGATGTAAACATTGGAAAGGTTTGTACAGATGTCAGATGCTCCAGTGCACTGCGATTCTGGAAATTTCCTCCTCTTTACATTTTTAATTGAACATTAGTTAGTGACACTTGATAGAGCAGTGTGGTGAACAGGAATCCATGCTAGATGTACAATTTTGGTGCAGTATTTTCTGATGCAAACAATGAAGATAATCACATTGGCACTTATACCACCACATGACTCTTCAGCATAATCTAGTGCATTATGAACAATGCTGTTGACCAGCAACATTAGAAGAGCAGAATGAGCATATCAAAACTATCCTATGAATACTCCAATCTACTAGATCACCTGTTACCAAGATGCCCCATATTCTACCTTCCCCTCTCTGACTCAGCCTAGTCTAGCTTTGCTAAACTCTAGTTCTTGATAGCAATCCCTTGCCAGAGATTGGACTCTTAGATGGCTTTGTCTGCTGTGATTGTAAAACCACATCAACCCACAGCGCAGCCAAAACTGGAGGAGCCTGTTGCTAAAGTTGCTTCATCTGCGAATCAGGACATCATATATTTACCCTCCTAACCTCTGTAATAACATACTGAGACAATTTCATCATGACTAATTTGAGACTGGCTGTCCTTTCTGGTTTCAGGAGGGAAGGGGATTATTTCCTAGTATGCTCCCAGGTTTCCCTGCTCTGATCTTTCTCATGGGAATCAGGTAGGAAGGAATGGAAGTACCTGACCTTTGCCCTCCAGAAATCAGACAGGGAGCAATAGTGAGACTGTCATCATAAACACAAATCACGCCTCAAAATCTTGGACGAAAGTTGCAATTTTTCTTTACACTCTTCCCCCCAAAAAATCATGGATTCTGGCTTGATTGGAGCTTCCAAGACTGGGATTGACAGTGACAGATCTTTGTTAAGTCTGTCAGGGGATATGGAGCAAAAGCAGGTCAATGGATTTGAGACACAATTCAGACATAAAATCACAGAACCCCGACAGTGCAGAAGAGGCCATTTGGCTCATAGAGTCGACACCGACTCTCTAAAAGATCATCTTACCTGGCCCCTAAACCCTGCCATATTCCAGTAACCCGACACATTACCCATGGCTAATTCATCTAACTTAAACATCTTTGGACACGAGGGGCAATTTAGTATGGTCAATCCATCTAAACTTACACATCTTTGGACTGTGGGAGGAAACCGGAGCGCCTGGAGAAAATGCATGAGAACATGTGGAGAATGTGCAAATGCCACACAGTCACCCAAGGCCGGAATTGAACCTAGGTGACACAGCAGTGCTTACCACTGTGCCACCATGTCGCCCAGTAGAATAATGCAGCAGGCTTAAAGGGCTGAATGGTCCATTCTTACTCCTAATGTTACCAGTTTCACTTTATAACTGTCACCAACTTGTACAATCTTAGGTTGTTATTCTGAAAAGAATCATAGAATCCCTACAGTACAAAAGGAGGCCATTCGGCCCATTGAGTCTGCATAGAACATAATCCCACCCAGACCCTATTCCCGTAACCTCTCATATTTATCCTATTAATGCCCCTGACACTAGGTCAATTTAGCATAGCCAACCTAACCCACATATCTTTGGACTATAGGAGGAAACCAGAGGACCCACAGGAAATATGCAAACTCCACACAGACAGTGACCGAGGCTGGAATTGAACCGGGTCCCTGGTGCTGTGAGGCAGCAGTACTAACCACTGTGCTACTGTGCCACCCCTACATACATGTTAGATCAGTAGTTTTCAGGTATATTGATGTCGCATTTGATATTTACAGGCAAAATCTACCTGAAACTACACAAGAATTCTTGATAGAAATAAACATGTGGTCATCTTCCATTTACTCAAGCCTGATATAGTGAGTGCAGATCTAGCTATGAGCAATGGGCTAGGTTTCACAGCTCTGTGGTGGTGGATTGGAAGGCCAGATGCAGGGTGTGAAGAATTGAGTGCCATGATATAGGTGTCATTCCTGCCATCTACCTGCCCACTCCACTCTTTTACAGTCTGAGCAGTGGTGGGGGCCAATTAATGGCCTCCTCCAGTAGCCACTGGGATATTGCCCACAGTGACGGGAGATCAGTGCCACATATTAAACCTGCCAGGTTTCACTGGGTGGGCTGATGGAATGGCAAAGGAGGGAGTTGCTTCCTTTATGGGCCCAGTGTGCCCATTGGGGGCCCTAGTTGTCTTCCCACTCTGGAGTCTCCCTTCCCTCCCTGTCCTATCCACCTTAGCTGCCTGACCACCACATCCCTTGTTAGCGTGTGCCAGTCTGGCTCCAGCACAGATGCAAATCTCCCTGAAAGGCCAGCTCCGTTGCACCTTGCTTCCCTCTGGAACTCAGTACTGTGCCAGCAGTGGCCACCACTCCTGGAGAGTTGCTGGCCATTTGATTGGCAACTGTCAGAACTGGGACTTCCTTCATGATTGGCTGGAGTCTGGCCTATCAATAGCTGTTAAACAGCTGTGGGGAGAACCTGGCAAGCAAGGCCAGACTTGTCTGTGACATTTATGCTGGGGGAGAGTGGGGGTATAGGGAGGGGAGGGAACACATCCCCACGTGAAATCCAGCCTGCCTGTCCCAGTTGGTTTCCTACAATAGGATTTTACACGATTAAAGTCTTGGAGTGAAAATAAATTTCTCTAGAGGTTTAAAATGCTCGAAGGAGATTGGAAAAGTAGATTGGGGAATTATTTTTGTAAAAAATGATCTCACATGATGTGATCTAACTTTGCATGTGGAGAAGACAGAGCCTATCAGGGCGGTAACTTGTGACACTAAGGAAAAGAAGTTAATTGGGAATTGCTAGAGATAATAAGGGAAAGAGGAAGAAATTATGGGAATTATACAAGCAAACATGCAGAGCCACTGAAGGATGGAAGGTTAGTAATTATGGCTGATCTTAATTACCCAGGAATTGATAAGGATCTGTAAAAAGGAAGGGTTAAAGTCATCGAATTTGCAGACTGGCTTCTTGGCAGAGCATCTGCTGGAAAGATGATCTGGCGTTAAGTATTGAAGTTACAAAATTTGGAGAGGCAGCAAAGATAATGTCATTCAACTCCATCCGAGGCCAAAGGCTGAGAGAAGGTCAATAAAACACATGGAGCAGTTTCAAGGAAGCAGAGATGAAAATGTAAAGCTCAAAATGTAAAGAAAATCAAATGCTTTACAGATATACCTGATGGAAAGAACAGATCAAATAAACCATATAAAATCAATAAATGTATCTATTATCTTATATTAAATATATACTGGATTAAGTACACTGAGGAAGGAAAAGCAAAATGGTTTGAAATATTAGAAGGAAGCAAGTGAAAAGGAAGAGAAAGAAATATGTTGGAAAGGGAGGTGTCTTTCTGAGTTTTTACTCCCAGTATGGGCTTCACCTGATAGTTGCTGAGGTTCAGAAGCTGTGGGTGCCCAGCGCATGGCTTTCTGCCTAGTTAGTCAGCAGGACAGACAAGTGAGGTTCACCATTTGTGTCAGAATCCTTCAATGGATGGAAATAAATGGACCAAAGACAACAACTGGCAGGGACATTAAGAAATTGTGAGATTATTGAAATGGGTTTCCTCTATGCACTGGAAATCTGTCCTTCCAGAACGAGCTTATGTTTTCACTGTATCACTAATTAGACAAAGTGGAGGCGGTAGCATAGTGGTACTGTCATCAGTATTTCAGAGATCGGGGTAATTCTCTGCATGTAAATGTATGTAAATGTAAATTATTGTTGTTGTTGTTGTTGCTTCAGTGCTGAACAGTTTTTACCAAAGTCATCAATGACATTGGATCAGTTTGCAGCTTTTGACCTGGTTGATCTCCTCCAATAACTCTCCACTGTCAACCAGCTGAGTAGGTTATCACTTACCTCATTCCATTTTTATCTATCCAATCATGTCCAGAATATTTTTTTGCCATGGTTTCCCTTTCTGCCCCTGCGTTATTAGCTTTGGTCTCCACTGAGATTCACTTCTTCACCCCTTCTTAGTTCTCATTTAGGGGTTGCCACTCGGTGACACATCTGAAAGCAGGGTGTGTTTTTCACATGTATGTTAACAACATCTAGTTCTTCTACTTCACCAACCACCTTGACTCCTCCATTGTTAGTGAATTATTGCACTGCTTTTTCAGTATCCAGTATGAGGTGAGCAGAAATTTAGATATTGGGAACATTAAAGGTTTTGTTTCCAGCCTCCTTCTGAACTCTGTTTCTTAGCTGCCAACTCCATCCCTTTCCCTGGCAATGGTTCAAGATTGAACACGTCTGTTCACAATCCTGGTGTCATATTTGACTCTGAGATGAGCTTCGAACCACATATTGATGCTATCACTATTACCATCGCTATTAAATCACCCTGACCTCACCCTCGGCTCAGTGCAACTGCTGCTGAATCCTACTAATACCTCCAGACTTGACTATTCCCATTCACTCCTGGTTGGCGTGCTACATTCTCCTCCATCATCCAAAATATCTGATGCTGATGTCTGAGCTCATCTCAAGTCCTATTCACCTGTTAATCCTGTACTCACCGGCCTGCATTGGTGCTCAGTTATACAACAAATTAATTAAAAAATTCTCATCCTTCCACGTGAAGTCAGGAGGAGGTTTATGTCTCATTTTCAGTGTGGATTTGGGAGGAGGAGGTGGGAGGTATACATCTGTCCTCTATATTAGGGTTAAATTCCTCCATTGTCTCCTAATATGTCTTCTGTGCCATTTTTTTCCATTCAGCTACATACCATGCTGACTCACCCAGCTTTCAAAGAACATGATGAGAACATACGGAATTATCTTTTAAGAAAATTAATCTACTTCAAAATCTACTTTAGGTGTTCTTATGTTTTTCTGTCTTTACTTTCTTCAGTGACATTTAAAAATAACTAATCCTCTCCTTGTCACTATTTTTCTGTTGTGTACTTCTCTGAGTAAAGACTCACCACTGGGGCCGATTGTTAGCAGCCATTGTTGAAGGATCTCATTTCTATCTCCCCAACAGAGAAGGCAGCCGTGTGACCAGCTCTAGAGTATATTACCATCCCTTCAATTGCTGTGCACCCAGCTCTGGAATTCTTTATTCTCCACACATTTCTGCCTCCCAACCTGATTTTCCTCCTTGGGCACACTCCTGAAAGCCTAACTCTTTGAACAAGACATCTGGCTCAGTAGCTCTTTTTGTAGCCAGCTGCGGGATTTTCGTTTGTAATGTTTCTGTAAGACTTGGGATGTTTTATTTTGATGAAGGTGCAAGCTGAGTCTGCATGTTGAATTTATAGAGAATTTTTATGGGTTGTTTCTCTGGGCAAAATCAGATTTATTCCCCATCTCTCATTGAAGACTGTGGTGAGCTTTCTCTTCAAACTCATTGCAGCTCTTGTTTTGAAGGTTCTAGACATAGAGTTTTACAACAGTTGTGACTACAGGTAGTATTAATAACCTCCCAAAGCAGGGAGAACTTAATTTATATTTGTGGAGAAGATTGTAAGCAACAATGCAATGTGTATAAAAGCACTCATCATCATATGCAGGATGGAAATTGGAATGTGTTTTCTGAAAGGCTGTGGGCATTGAAAATGTTGGAGCTTACAAGATTGAGATCAATGGTTTCATTGGGCAAGTGTATCAAGGAATGTAGAAACTAGAA
The DNA here is from genome assembly GCF_965287045.1 of Carcharhinus amblyrhynchos. Lineage (NCBI taxonomy): Eukaryota > Metazoa > Chordata > Chondrichthyes > Carcharhiniformes > Carcharhinidae > Carcharhinus > Carcharhinus amblyrhynchos. Next base: position 76,442,841 of record NC_137327.1, read on the forward strand.
GCAAGAGTAGGCAATTTGGCCCTTTGAGCCTTCATTATTCATCATTCATTACGGTCATGACTGATCATCAAATTCAATATCCTAATTCCTCCCTTTCTCCTATCCCTTGATTTCTTTAGCCCCAAGAGCTGTATCTAATTTCTTCTTGAAATCAGACACCGTTTGGCCCCACCTATTTCTGTGATTGTGAATGCCACGCATTCACCACCCTCTGGAAGACATTTCTCATCACCTTAGTCCTAAAAGGTCCTCAAACCCTGTAACCCGACACCCTGGTGGTAGCCAGTAGCACCTTGACAGTGTGACGAGGTAGTGCCTTTATCCTTAAACTATAATCGCTAGTTCTAGATTGCCCCACCATCGGGAACATTCTTTCTGAATCTACCCTGTCTAACCCTGTTGCAATTTTATAAGTTTCTATGAAATCGCTTTCCACTTATCCAAACCCCAGTGAATATAATCCTAACTGTCTTAGTCTCTCCTCATATGACAGACCTGCCATCCCAGGAATCAGCCTGGTCAACCTCCTCTGTACTTCCTCTATAGCAAGGATATCCTTCCTCAGATAATGACACCAAAACTGCAGATAGTACTCCAAGGGTGGCCTCACCAACACCCTATACAATTTCAGTAAAACATCCCTATCCCTATCAAATTCTCTCGCTAATAAGGCCAACATACCATTTGCCTTCTTCACTGCCTGCTGTCCTTGTGTGCTTGCTTTTAGTGACTGATGCATACAGAAACCAAGGTCTCACTAAATATCCACCTCTCTCATTTTACACCATTCAAATAACAATCTGCCTTCCTATTATTGCTACCAAAGTAGATAACCTCGCATTTATCCACATTAGACTGCATTTGCTATGAATTGATCCAATCACTCAGCCTGTCCAAATCACGCTGAAGCATCTCTGCATCCTCCTCACAGCTCACACTCCCACCCAACTTCGTGACATCTGCAATTTGGAGATGATACATTTTTTTCCCTCTTCCAAATCATTAATGTGAACAGTTGGGGTCCTAGCACAGATCCCTATGACCCCGGTAGTCAGAGCCTGCCAAGCAGGAAAAGACCCATTTATGCCAAATCTTTGCTTCCTATCTGCTAACCAGCTTTCTATCCATCTAAAGGCATTACCTGCCATCCCACGCACTTTAACTTTACATAGTGGTCTTCTATGTGAGACCCTGATGAAAGGGATCAAAGATGTAAAAATGGAAACAATGTAATTAAATGGTAGAACAAGAGCTTATGTTCCTACAAGTCCATGAAAAATCCAGTGATTTTTGTAGTGTTTTCAATCGTGATTCTTGGGAATTATGCACACCAAGACAAGGAAGGTACAATGGATACATTGTTTTAAGAGACATGGCAGCACTGATGATTTTGGAGGTTCTGAACTCACTGGGCTGAGGTCAAGCAAATTGGAAAATATACAGGTGGAATGAAAATATACAGATGGAATGCATATACAGATGGAAGGAAAATCTGCAAAAGCTAAAAATATACAGCAGATCAGTCAGCATTTGAAGGGAGAAAAGGCAATAACCACACTTTTGGTTTGTGCAAGTTTATTGACTTTACCCTTTGTATATCTTTACAGTTTTCTGTAGACGGTCCCATGATTGTTGTTTTGCCATATTTATTGGATCCTTAATTGAACCTTGGTGATTTGGACAAGGGGTTCAGAGTGAGTCCCAGAGAATCAAGCGCCAGAGTGGGAATGGGACAGGAAATCAATCCTGAAGAATTGGACATGGGATTGGAAGTGAGGCCTGGAGAATTGGAACATGGAGAGGACCTGGACCGTCCAGTACTGAGTAGAAGAATTGGAATTAACTTGGAGAATTGGAAGCTGGCTTACAATTGAAAATTAAAAAATGGAAGTGTAATATTGGAAATTAGGGGCCTGTTGGCTCAACATGTATAATGAGAAAAATATCAAAATAACCAAAACAATTCATATGCTTCAACGGAACCAAATGTAGTGAATCCAAACTGAGGTCTGTTAAATGAAACACGATTCTTTAATAGTTTAAACTCTTTGAGATTGCATCCGCATCTGTAATGAAAGCCAGATAGAGGATCTTGGTGTAAAAGCTACTATTCATGATATTTGGAGCAGATCTATTAATTTTTACAATACTCATCTGTTAGTTTTTTTTGAAGTTAGGCATCAAAGTAAATGGATTAATGTTTGTGTTAATAATATTTAGCTTTATACACACTTCCCAAAAACATATGATCGGGTTTCATTTGGTTTGTGGCTTTGAAGAAGAAACTCATAGGACCAATGATCATGTTTTAAGTTGACTAGATTGTAGGCAAGGGAACTCTTTATCTATTAATAATGGTGTTAAGAGGTCATGTTATCAATTTCCAATGAGACTGTTAGAACCTTGTTTGAAGCATAATCTAAGTGAAGGTATTGTGCGTGAAAAGAGTAATTTTGCAATGTGTGGTCAGTACTGGGGTCTTGTATTGGGGCTTGTTGTTTGGTTAAACATGGTACTATGTCAGAACACTATTTCTGTGGATGTGCCTATTGCTACTGAGTGGAAATAAACCTGGAATGTCTTTGCTTGCGTTTGGGGGCTAAAGGAAATGGGGAGATAGTTATTACTGTATTTGGGATGTACAGACACTGAGCAACTGGGCAGACGAATAAAAATGGCATTTAGTAGTGAACAGTGCTAAAATAGCAAATGCAATTTGCATATCAAAATGAGTACCATTAAATAAAGTGTAGCTTTGTCTAAGAAAAGGTTTGGATGCCCCAGCTGACCAAACATTGAAAGTGTCATTATGGTTTATGGTAGAAATTATGAAAGCAAATAGAATGATGGGGTATATAAGTGGATTGAAAGGGCACTATCCAGAATTACATGCAATCAAGCACTTTAAACAGATATATAGCAAGCGGTGCTTTCATTTATCATCCATTCTGGAAGGCTGCAAATTTGAATATGCAATTGTTATAATTACCTTAGTGCACAGAAAAACAAACGGGAAATTGAGACTGTTGACCCTTATAAATCATTAAGCAGGAATTACATCCGAGTTGATTGGAAATGATAAATATGGCATCAAGAAGCTGGACTGTTGTTGTGCTGGAGGACATAGTAGGAGAATGGCAGTTTTTGGAATTGCCCCCATTCCTCCGCTTGCTCCCAGACCCATGCACTGGCAGATTGAGTTGCCTGAGAGGAGATATATGGTTGATGAACCCAATCTCTACAAAGAACAGGATCTCACTCTGTCATCTATGATTCAATGAGGTGAAGATGAACAGAAAGGAAGCAATGATGACCAATCACCAAGGATAAGAGATTAACTAAGACTGATCAACAGGAGTGGAAGATATTTTCAGACACAAAGCAAAGAGTAATCCAGCTGTTCAACTTTCCAAACACCTTCACCTTCCGTTGCCTGAAGATCACTGACAATTATTTGCCAAACGGCAGAAAAGCGCCTTTTTTTTCACTGCAGGGAGGGTGCAGAGGTCAATTCCAAGTTTACCTCAGCTAGAATAGGAATTGAGCACCATAATGATGTGTTAATCTGATCCACATAACAGCCATCTAGCCAGCTAACTGTCCCTCTCCCAGCAACACCCCCGCCCCTTTTTCCAAGCATCAGGTAAACAAAATATAGAAGATGTTCATTTTTAATGATGTTTGAATAAAATCTATATGGGCCTATGCCCATATAGTATAGATTGTGTACCATTTTTCCTTTAAAATGTAGTCATTGTGTGTGGCTAATTTATTTCAGTGCCACAATCTCTTTGCTGCTGTACAGATGTGAATGTGTGGAACTTAATACAGAGCAAAGCCGGCAAGATACCTTCCAGCCTTCTGTGCAGCTTAGTGAAGATTGACTGTGTGGCCTTGGCAGTGTGGTTCCTCTTGGATGGTGGTAATAGAGATGGCTGTGGGAGGCAGACTAGCGGTATGGTTGTGTGTGGGGATTTGCATGTATGAGAGGGTTTGTGTTTGCATGTGTGTGTGTGTGTGTTTGTAATTTCTTCATGATCAGAGAGAAGTAAGTTCATTACATAGAATCATAAGAGACCCAGCAGGGATGATTATGTTTTGAGCAAGCCTCAGGCTAAGTATAACTTAAGGAGTAATTACTTCACATTTTGAGTTGTTACCTTGAGGAATTGTCTGATCAGTACATTTGGACACAGTTGAAGCATTAGAAATATAAGTGATCAGATTGATAGATTTACAGAGCATGAAAGGATATGGGCCTGGCAGAGAGACAGGCGGAAGATAATCCAAATAATCCTTCAGGTCAGTCTCCTCAAATATTCACTGCTAAACAGTGGGAAACTTAACTGCTTTGATAATTTACATGGTTTCTAGTAGTTAAGCTCCAAAAGCGTCTTCCCATCCACTTGTGAGTTCCTAAGCCTTGGATCATACCATCTGAGATTCTGTCGTATTAGGTGTTCCTATAGGCAGGATCTGTGTGTTCCATTTACTGCATACATCTCTCAGTATTTTAATTGGAGACACTTAGCTGATATGATGATGGGCTTTGATGTCTATCAGATATTCGGCTGTTCAAAAGGGAAAGGCAAAAATGATTTGAGAATGCCCATCTGTGATTGGATATAGAAATGGAAAAGGCTAAAAGTAGGTAGTAGATCCCATTCACCAACTAACTTTCTGGTTATCTGCCCTACATCTGAATAGAGTGCAAATAGCTGGACCTTTCCTCATTTCTTTCTTCTAAGTCCAGATTGCCCTATTTTCTTTGAGGCTGTAAATTAATTTTGGAAATTATATTTGTTTTGAAGTCAAAATGTGGATAATTGTGAACACACAGATCCAATTTTAATCTCCCTTGGTGAATTGCGCACAAGTCTCTTTGGGCCACATAGGAATGTAGACTCATCTTATCACACATGTAGCTTAGGCAGATATGTGATTATGGCTTAGATTCTGTGGTAGAAATTACAGTGAGGTTTTTGGCACTCAGTGTCATTGAAGTTTAAATCAAACAGTAACTTCCAGTGACTGCACATACACAGCTAAACACAGCAACTGGGAAGTTGCAATTCGAGTTGTCTTGTTCCTTCAGGAACTATGTTGTGACAATATCTTGCTGAGTGACACAGCATTCTAATGCATGGAATTATGTGACATTGATGTAATTACATGATAGCTATTCACCAAACAGTACAGAGAAAGTGAGGGATTGTCCATTCAGGTATAAGTACATTTTTAATGTTGTGTTAAGTCTTAATTACTGCATAACAATCTCCAGCACCACTCGTGCTAGTCCCAAAAAAGAGTGTACGTGCCTAAACATTGGTTTTGCGCTCAGCCCCTTTCTAATGGCATGAACCAAATTGTGCTCAGAAAGGGTGAATGACTTATTAGCATATTTAAAGTAACATTAAATATGCATAGCCCATTCAACTCCAAGCACACAGAATTCTCCAGCCCTTGAGTTAGGTGCGATGGCCAAGCCGGGTGGGTGGGGGGTGGGTTTGGAAGCCATTGAAGCCCCAGAGTGGTCGGGGGCATGACTAGGTAGTGCCTATTGGGTGGTGCCCATCCTAGTGGCCACTATGCATTGGGTGGTGTCAGTTGAGCACCCTGACAGTGTGACAGGGGCAGTGCCAAGGGAGTGGGACCTGAGTAGAGAAGGGGGTCATGCAGTGGGGAGGGGGAGGAAGTCATGCAGGAATGAGTCATGTCAGGAACATAAGGGGGGGATGTCAGGGGTCATGATGGGTCAGGCAGGAGGACCCATTGGGAGAGTTCAAATGCTGGCGCTACCTGTTGGGGAGGGTGTGGGGGAACATGCTGCAGATGAAAGGGGTCCTGATGTCTGTGGGGGGAGGGGGTCTCCCAATGCTTTGAAAGATTGGGGCAACCTTGCAAAATGGCGCTTGAGCGCTCTGAAGCTGGGGTTACTGGCGTGTTTAGGCCCTGCCTCCCCAGCATGGAGACGGAACTCCCAACTGTCCAAAAAAGTGACTGAGTGTAGGATGATTGCAGTACGGTGTGCACCGAAAAGAGCTGCACAAATCGCTCCTGTTTTCTCACCATTATGACATTTCTTGGGAGAATTCCATCCATCGAGTCTCAAACCTTCAGGATTCAATTGTTGTTGGAGATATTATTTGATTTGACTTATTTTGTTGTCACATGTAGTAGTATACAGTGAAAAATATTGTTTCTTGCTTGCTATACAGACAAAGCATACCGTTCATAGAGAAGGAAAGGAAAGAGTGCAGAATGTAGTTTTATAGTCATAGCTAGGGTGGAGAGAAAGATCAACTTAGTGCGAGGTAAGTCGGTTCAAAAGTCTGAAGGCAGCAGGGAAGAAGCTGCTTTTGAGTCGGTTTGTATGTGACCTCAGACTTTTGTATCTTTTTCTCAACGGAAGAAGGTGGAAGAGAGAATGTCTGGAGCGCAAGGGGTCTTTAATTATGCTGGCTGCTTTAACAAGACAGCGGGAAGTGTAGACAGAGTCAGTGGATGGGAGGCTGGTTTGCATGATGGATTGGGTTACATTTGCAACCTTTTGTAGTTTCTTGAGGTCTCGGGCAGAGCAGGAGTCATACCAAGCTGTGATACAACCAGAAAGAATGTTTTCTATGGTGCATCAGTAAAAGTAAGTGAGAATCATAGCTAACATGCCAAATTTGCTTCATTTTCTGAGAAAGTAGAGGCATTGGTGGACTTTCTGAACTATAGTGTCAGCAAGGGGGGACCAGGACATGTTATTGGTGAGCTGGACACCTAAAAACTTGAAGCTCTCAACCATTTCTACTTTGTCTCCATTAATGGAGACAGGGGCATGTTCTCCTTTATACTTCCTGAAGTCGATGACAATCTCCTTTGTTTTGTTGACATTGAAGGAGAGATTACTGTTCACCAGATTCTCTTTCTCATTCCTTTACTCTGCATCATCATTGTTTGAGGTCCGACCCACGACAGTGTATCATCAGCAAACATGAAAATCAAGTTGGAGGGACATTTGGCCACACAGTCATGAGTATAGCAGGGCGTTGAGCACACAGCCTTGTGAGGCATCGGTGTTGGGGATGATCGTGGAGAAGATGTTGTTGCCTATCCTTACTGATGGTGGTCGGTGAGTTAGGAATTTTGGAATCCAGTCGCAGAGGGAGGAGCCGAGGGTCAGGCCACGGAGTTTGGAGATGAGTTTTGTATGAATAATGGTGTTGAAGGCTGAGTTGTAGTCAATCAATTGGAGTCTGACATAGGCGTCTTTGTTACCCAGGTGTTCCAGGGTTGAGTGCAGGGCCAGGGAGATAGACCTGTTGCGGCAGTAAGCAAAAGAGTCACATTCTTTTTTTAAAAATCCCATCTTTCATTACCTTTTTTGTTTTTTTTTGTACATGATTTGACATTGAATTAATACTTGAGTTTACACTTCCCGGTTCCAACTCTCATTACACAGTATAGATTCAGTAAGGATTAATCAACCTAATTGATTAAGGAGACAAAGTCTTACTGTTGTCCTCAATCACCCAGGGGTCAATTTAAATCCTTGATTGGTCAATTAATAGTCACTTAAAGCCTTCCACCCGTCACCACAGTTATCTTACTCATGATGCCAGTGCCATGTAGTAAAGCTGCTAAGTATGCATTGGTAATTTGACCTCGAGCTTAGGAAGTGGAGGCTCCTCCCCACAATCCGTGCTGTTCCCTGTTTGTTTCTGCCCAACTGGCCCTGGTGAAGCAGCCCTACTTGCCCTTTATTCCAACATCCCCCCTTGTCTCCTTGTGAGGAGCTGACTCCCAGCAGCAGCCACAGCTCCAAGTGCCGGGGCTGGAGAGCTACCAGCATCTGCCTGACTAGCAGCTCTGGGAAGTGGAATGATCTCCCACATAGAGATGGAAGACATGACTAGATTTAATGGTCCTGCAATGTGGCCTCACTCTGACTTTTCAGCCAGTGGGGGGGGGGGCCAACATCTCCATAGAAAATCTGGGCTGATTTCAGTTCAAAAGCCATTAGAAAGTCTGTAAAGTGTAATGAGTGGCCTCACCAATAAACCCAGTGATTGGATAAGAAGATAAAAATCAACAACCAATATTGGATTATACAGATGGGCTAATGTTTTGAGTGTAAGCTCTTTGTTAGAGTTGGATTGGGTGATCATCTCAATAGATCCCCAGCATATAGTTTCAAGTTGTATTCAGCATATGAACATCTGTAGAAGCCTTGAGAAGGTGATGGGGGCTTTTGTTCTTAAGCTGTGACAGTCCTTGTAGTGATGGTGCTCCCATGTTGCTTTTGAGCAGGACATTCCAGACCTCTGATTGGGAAGGAAAAGCTACAGATGTCCAAATAGGAATGTGGATGCCGCCAAGACTATCAGGGATTGGGAATTTCATTCAAGGTCAGTGGGTTTTGAAAAAAAAGCCCACGTTTTTATTTTACAGAAATAATTAACTTTGCTTTGGCTTCCTCCAGGCAGTTTTTATCAGCTTACCTGCAAGATATTATGATGTTGAGTGATGTCTCAAGCAGCGACGTTGTGGTGATGATGTACATTCTAAGGCTGGCCTTTACTGTGCACATATGCCGCTGCAATTTTACAAAGACAAGGACAAACCAAATTTAAAATTATGCAAAGTAGGTTGCTCATCAAATTAAAAAAGAGCAGCTCAAAAGTTTTGTCGTTTTAGCAGCAGAAAATGTCCAACCTCATATTTTCTGTTACGAAGCTTTAGAAGTCAGTTGACATCTCTTTGACAGCTAGTTCATCTGATACTCTTAACCCATTCAGATTATTTTAACTTTCATATCTGTCAAATTAAAATAGTACGGAACTTATAAACAGAACTGACATTCCACTCCAACTTGGAGAAGGTTCTCTTTTGGGTGTCTTTGTATTTAGGTTGTGTTTTAATTGCTCATTCTGTAGATATAAGGCCTATGTATTGCTGCTTTCAGCTCACATAGAAGCAACCTGCGTTATTGATTTAAATGGGTGGCTAGGGTTATTAATGCTCAGGTGCCAATTTATTTACACCAATTACTTGAAGGCCCCTGATGTAAACCAATTAGTATCCAGCACTTAATGAAGTCATTAGCTGTCAGATTAGCTTTTGAAATGCTTGTCACAGCTCCAGAAATGTGCATCAACACTCTGGTAATAACACTAGCAGAATTAATGGAGTGCGCAGCATAGATAATGAATTAATGTGGAACATATAGAGAGAAGACCAAGACGTTAACATCCTAAAATGAAGATGTCATTGCATTGCAGTTATATGCAAAATATGGTACATTCTCCAGCCTCCACTTGAGTGACTCCTCAGTGTTTGTCAGGCATATGTGGTAACCATTCAAATCTACTTTGTTGCTGGGAGAAACCGATTTTGTTTTTCTGCAGTCCTTAATTCTTTGTGATATTTTTCCCTTCTTTTATTTGTAAATGAATTAAGCAGAGAAGACAATAATCTTGGCTGTACACAAGTGACTATCTACATCTAAATGGCATCTTGCCCTTAGAACTGGCTTTCTTGCTCCTGGGTTAGAGGTTGTGAGTTGAAGTCCCAGCCTGGAACGTGAGCTAAGATTCTTGGGCAGATGTGTAAGAGAAGTAGTAAGAGAGTGCTGCTTTGTCATAAGTGCTGGCTTTGGATGAAACTTTAAACCGAGTTTTAGTGGAAGTTATGAATTATGTGGGACAATTTGAAGAATAAAGTGCTGGCCAAATTCAATACATTGCCCAGATTAATTGGTCATTTATCTCATTGTTATTTATGGGATCTTGCTGTGAATAAATTGACTGCTATGTTTGTCTATATACCAGCAGTGATTTGCTTTGATTTATTATTGTTGCATGTATTGGTACACAGTGAAAAGTATTGTTTCTTGCGCATCATACAGACAAAACATACCGATCATAGAAAAGGAAATGAGAGAATGCAGAATGTAGTGTTACAGTCATCGCTACAGTGTAGAGAAAGATCAACTTAACGCAAGGTAGGTCCATTCAAAAGTCTGATGGCAGCAGGGAAGAAGCTGCTCTTGTGTTGGTGGGTACTTGTCCTTAGACTTTTGTATCTTTTTCCTGATGGAAGAAGGTGGAAGAGAGAATGTCCGGGGTGCATGGGGTCCTCGATTATGCTGGCTGCTTTTCCAAGGCTGCAAAAAGTGTAGATAGAGTTAATGGCTGGGAGGCTGGTTTGAGTGATGGACTGGGCTTCATCCATGACCTTTTGTAGTTTCATGAGCTCTTGGATAGAGCAGGAGCCATACCAAGCTGAGATACAACCAGGAAGAATGCTTTCTATGGTGCATCTGTGAAAGTTGGTGAGAATTGTAGGGGATATACAATATTTGCTTAGCCTTCTGAAAAGGTAGAGGCATTGGTGGGCTTTCTTAACGAGTATTGGCATGGGGGCTGCAGGGCAGGTTGTTGGTGATCTGGACACCTAAAAACCTGAAGCTCTCGACCAATTCCACTTTGTCCCCATTGATGTTGACAGGGACATGTCCTCCACTACGTTTCCTGAAGTTGATGATTATCTCCTTCGTTTTGCACTTGATTGCATCATAGAACATAGAACACTACAGCACAGTACAGACCCTTCGACTCTCAATGTTGTGCCGAGCTATGACCAATCCCATGATCAAAGCTATCCCCTCCCTATAATTCTGGAGTGCTCCATGTGCCTATCCAATAACCACTTGAAAGTTCCTAAAGTGTCTGATTCCACTATCACAGCAGGCAGTCTATTCCACACCCCAACCACTCTCTGAGTGAAGAATCTACCTCAGACATCCCTCCTATATCTCCCATCATGAACCTTATAGTTAAGCCCCCTAGTAACAGCTACATCCACCTGAGGAAATAGTCTCTGCACGTCCACTCTATCAATCCCTCTCATCATTTTATAAACTATTAAGTTGCCTCTCATCCTCCTCCGTTCCAAAGAGAAAAGCCCCAGCTCCCTCAACCTTTCCTCTCATTGCACTTCCAATTAATTTACTTGTTGTGAAATACATCGGATTATGAAAGCTGCTATATTTTTCTTACATAGTTTAAGTATGATTATGAATCTACATTTATTTCATCCCAAACCCCTATACTGGTTTCTCCCTACTTTTTTTTTGTTGATTCCTGCTGACTTTGTACAGATTTTTTTCTTTGGCCAATAAAATGATGTAGCTCTCACATTTCTCCTTAGTGACAATGGTGCTACTACTGTTTCCTCACTCCAAAAATATTTGTCCCTCTTTTTGATGGTGTAACCAAGGACAAAGCTGAAAACATGCAACAGTTCCCAACTAACAAAACCCATTATTGACTGACAGCCAAGTGATGGCATTGAATTTGTGGTTGAGAGTTGAGTATTCCACTGAGCAAGGGACTCCTCCTTTTCTTAGCTAAAATAGTCATATGTTGTGAAAACAATTTTGATGAATAATTTGTTGACAGTTCTCCCAAGAAGAACAATAAAATCAATAAATCAGTCATCATTTTGACCAGGAAGATTAATCAAAGAGAAACCAAACATAACAGCGGTAAACTTTGAATTGGGAACCCAGTGGGCATTTTGGATGTTATTTGGTGTCCAAGGTGGCATCTCCAGTACTTGCACACATATTTGGGGTGAGCTATGCTGGACCCCATATAATGAGGGCAGTATCCTGGCTGCAGTGGATATCTGCTGGAAGTGTGCAGAGCAGGCAGGGACATGAGGTCAATCAGTATACAATGTCAATTTGATGTCAGTGCTGCCATTGTGTCACTCAACATTATAGCTAATGCCCTCTCTTAACCTTGCACAGTTGAACATATTTTTAGCATCATGAAAGACCAACACTATTCAAAAGGATCATCTACTTTCAGCTCAGTTGCTGGTTGATTTTTTTTTTCTTGCTGTTTCTTCGATTCTATAACTGCTTGGCAATTTTAAATGACTATAGAAAGCAACAAAGTTCACAGAGGGAGTGGTGTGGCAAAGGAATTTTTTTGTTGACTTCAATTTTCAGCATAACCCACTCACTCCTTGACATGGATACACTTGAGGCCTCATAGAGCAGAACAGGCTGCTGAAAGAATGAAGGGGAAGGAAGGGAAAATGGCCCAAAGTAAGGGGCCACATCCACCCAACATATTCAGTGAGCAATTTTCCTATCTGAATCACGGTGAGGTGCAATGGGTGAGATGTCATTGCTTCAGTAAAGACATCTATTTTATTCAATCATGGGGTGTGGGCATCGCTGGCTGGACCAGCATTTATTGCCCATCCCTAGTAGCCCATGACTGAGTGGCTTGTCAGACCATTTCAGAGAGCATTTAAGAGTCAATTGTGTTGCTGTGGATCTGGAGTCACATGTAGGTCAGACCTGACTTTTACAACAGTCAGCAATGGATTCACGGTCACCATTAGACTTTTAGTTCCAGATTTTTATTTTTCACTGAAATTTGCCATTTGCTGCAGCCATAACTACAATCTTGGAATAGGACGAAGACGACATTGCCAGTGACTGGGAAGGTGTGGGCGGGATAAAATTGTTTGGCTTGGCAGAGAATTCTAGAACTAGGGGACAAAGATAGGGGATAAGTGACATTAGATGACATTAGGGGATATGAGGAAGAACCTTTTTACGCAAAGGGTGGTGGGGGTTCAGAATTTGCTGAGCAGGTTGATGATGGGGGCCTAAACTCTTTTTAAAAGTTTCTGGATTTGCACCTTAAGTGCTGTAATCTACAGAGTTATCGGCTGGGTGTAGGAAGGTGGGATTAGAAAGGGTACCTGGGTTTCCTTGGGCTGGCATGGACAAGATGGGCCAAATGACAACCTCCTGTGCTGTAACTTTTCTTTGGTTCTATGGTGTTGAACTTTTGTGAATCAGGTTCCTCCCAGACTGGAGCAGGTTGCAACATTTTGAAGTTTTCTGTCCAGTGTTTCATGAGGGGTGTCACCGATATTGTCTATTGTTTGAGAGCTTAACTACACTTCAGGCTCTTACCAGCAAGAAGCAAGCAGCGTGAGCATGTGGCTTTGCTAGGATTGCAGGTTTCCCCACAGTGCAGGATGTATGTGCATCACCTTGTTAGTGCCACATGTAAACTCCGCAATATCATTACATCTGTAATGGATTCTGCTCCCAAAATGCCCAGCTAGTATGTAGCCAGCTACAGCCATGTACCTGTATACCCCATTATACAGGTCAATGCCAGTCATACTGATCGCAGCTTAATTCTTCCATTCTGTAGCTGTCAGCTAGCACCAATGAGAGCTACCTGCTAACCATGTGGCTCGTGCTTCTGGTGTGCATTTCATATACATACATGCAATGTGCATATAATGAAAGCGATGTTGCCACATGAAATATGATGGAGCAGGCCATTGGCATGTTAAAATGATGCTTCCATTGTTTGGAACATTTTAAGGAGCCTTGCTGTACTTGGAAGAGCAGGTGTTAAGATATGAAATGCTTTGCAGCATGGTGTACAATTGTGCCAATTTCAGCTGTACATCGAACAGCTGAACAGTGGCAGCACGAGGAAGTGAAAAATAAGAGGCAACCAAATTACCATTCTGACCAGGGTGTCTGTGAATGATTCATCTGAGTGCTATAGCAGTTAGTGTAATACCAGTTCCCCATTCACTAACAATCCCATACCTTACCTTCATTCACTCATTGACCACCCCAACGTCCATTTGACCACAATGCTAAACAAAACCTAATAAGAAAAATGCATCAAATTTATAAAATGAATTATTCATCCAAAAGTAAACTTATCACTCTTGTGCATTCCCTTAGGGCCTGTCTTCAATATGCCTTTCTCTGTCCTTGTGCTTGTCTACAGAATGGCTGGTGGGAGATTGCAAACTTTCAGTGGAGGAGACTACAGATGGCCTTGAGCATCTCTGGAACTGGAGGGTCTCTCTGTGGCCTGCACCATCTCAGCATGGACCTGGGCTGGCCAGCTGACAGGCAACTGCAGAGGGGCAGGAGTGAAAAGAAGGATATTGTCTTGATGAGGGAGTATGTTCCATGGAGTGACAGTTATTTTAGTAATGTGTTGGAGGATAGATGGTTGGAGCACTGAGAAATGTTGGAATCCCTTTTGCATTGGTATCCACAGCCATATTGGCAGCAGGGTCAACTTGCACAGTTGAAGCTGATTGTGCTGCAGCAGAAGTTGAGCCATCTGACACCTCCAGGAGGATTAGGTCGAAGGCACAAGTGTGATGGAGTTGAATACCATTTCTATGCTGAGCAAGGTGGGTTCCAGTGTTGGGACAAAGCCATGTTGGTGCTGGATTCCTTGTTTTTGACAGTAGGCTTTCTGACTGGCTTTCCAATGCACCAAGCATCTCACTGTGCACACCCACCTGTAGGCTGTCCCATCAGAGTGCTCAAATGAATCGAAGTAGTAGACCCAAATGTGACCTCAGTTTCCAGTGAGCTAATACCTGTGTCATCCTTGTCTTTACACAGGCTGCAACTCACTCATGCCTCACCCATTACAGATCCTGCTTCCATGCTATCTTCTGAGTCAGACCCTCTACCAGTATCCGAGCTGGTGGTGCAAGGGTGAAAACAAATGATGGTGCTGTGTCTTCATCACTACTTTTGTCTTGTTGTTTCTGTCTGAGCAGCTCTTGGGTATTTGAAAAGAAAAGGCCCAGGGAAGCTTTATGGTGAAGGAGAGGGGCTCAGTGTACACCTACTCCATCTGCATCTTACAAGTCAGAAGAGAATATGGGATGTGAAGAGGAGAATTAGGTATGAGGATACTGTCAGCTTTCATGGTCTGAGACTATGGCCTCATCCGTGGGTAGCTCTATAATGAGCAACAGCATGCTCTCCAAGGGGTTAGGACATGCAGCCATGCCTGTTTCCCTCCATTGTCAGCAGTTGCGCATCAGCTAGCCGGTAAGAGAGGGGGAAATGTGTAAGTGCTGTGCAATGTGTGAGGCTCTCAGGGTTGAACAATTGGTGTGAAATCTTTGAAATATGGGTGTGAGGCTTAAGCAGTGAAAGTTAAAGCATGAATTGTGATTGATAGTGATTGTTAATATTTTTCTTTATTTTTTCATGGGATGTGGGTATTTCTCGCAAAGCCAACATTTGTTGACCATCCTTAATTGCCCTCGAACTGAGTGGCTTGCTCAGCTATTTCAGAGGCAGGAGATCTGGGTCACTTGTGGGTCAGACAAAGTAAGGACGGCAGATTTCTTTCCCTAAAGGACATTAGTGAACCAGATGGACTTTTATGACATTGTTACTGAGACTAGCTTTCCATTCCAGTTTTGTCAATTGAATTCAAATTCCACCAGCTGCTGTGGTGGGATTCAAACCCATATCCCCAGAGAATTCATCTGGGCCTCTGGTTCACTAGTCCAGTGTTACACCATGGTTTCCCTTTTAATATGAGTGATTAAGAGGTGTGGTGCATTGAGCATTGCGTGAGGTTAGTAGTGCAGCCACTGGGATATGGTATTTGAAGATGTATTCACTGACCTTGACCACTCGTGTGAGGTCATTGAACTCCTTATGGCACTGCATCCAGGTTCTTGACTCTTGGATTAAACGGATCAGCTATATTCCTTCTTGACATACAGAAATGAAATGATGTACTGAAATTCAACATAAGATTTTCTTCCCTCCTAACTGTGACCCATCTCAAAGAAAATACAGCAGTTGCATGCAAGATGCACCTTTAGTAACGAACAGGCTCATGGACCAACCAGCCTCAGCTCAATGATTTTCTTTCCATCCCATCCCATGGCCAGTAATTAGCTAGTTATTCCACAATATTCAATTCCATTCACTAAGCAGCATTCTGCCCTGACAACTAATAATGACACTTATGTCACAAAAATGGCAGATAATAATCATCTCAAATAAAAGAGAGTCTAGAAATTGCCTATTGAACTTGTGCAACATCATAAATTAGAGAATCACCATTGCCTAAACATTTAACTGGACCAGCTGTATCAATATTGGAGTTATGAGCAGGGAAAAGTTGGCTACTCACTGAATCCCCAACATCTTTTGACCATCTACAGGGTTCAAGTCAGGAATATGATGGAATACTCACCACTTGCACTCAGTGCGTCCTAGATATTATGTGCATTCCTTATTGGAGGTGATGATGGATGCAACAAATAGGTTTTCACTGCTTGCTTACATCTTTATCAATGTGTGAAAGCACAGTTTTCAGAGTTGGAAAGGGGATGCAAAGGATATTTTGATACTTTCTGAATGGACAGTGCTCAAAACAGTGAAGGCAAGGTTACTGAAATTAAGAAATAATGATCAATTGTGCACACTTTGCTCGGAGAGTCAGTGTTTCATCGTATTGCTGGCTTTAGCTTCTGTTCGCACAGATTTGTGCATTTGTTGTTTCAAGCTTTGAATTATCCTAGAATATCAGAGAGGTGTTGCAGAAATGCATGGAACACCATACCAGACTGAAAGGTCATGCATCACTTTGCCCAACAGTGAGTGAAGACTGCTACTGTTCTGTAATTTTAAAATCTCTTTCCTTTACAAATTGGCCAAACCTACAATGTGAGTACTAAAAAAAATCAAGCCTGGCATTAATCTGATAGGCTGAACGGCCTTCTCTATGCCATAATGTCTTGAAGACTCCATGAGATAAAGAATTACTGTCATTGCTATGATGAGGGCCCTGGGTTCCTGTTGAACATTTTTGGCTTATTTCTTCAAGATTAAGAAAAATATAATTATCTTGCAATGCTTTGGTAACTAATGTAAAACATTAAAACTGTAATAGTAGCGGTGGGACTAACTTCACAACCACTTTCCCAAGGAAGGACAATTAGGAGTGACCAATGTTTGCTGATCTTGCTCGCGACACCCATATCCCAAGAATTAATATAAAAATTGTGTAGAAATTATGAGCTGGATTTTACCAACCTGCTGGGCATGGGCTAGGAGGCAGGGGGGCTTATACGCCTCTTCATACGTCTCCTCTTACTTGTGCTGATATTTTGCCAGTGATAGGTGGGCCCTGCACCAATATGGAAGACTACCAGCTGAAACTTGACAGCTTCTGGCCAGTTTTCGACCTCTGAAGAGGGCTGGTTGACTACAACAACCGCTACTGACTGCCCTCATTAACCATCCCCCATCACCAAAGCCTGGCAGACTGACTGACACTCAGGCTCCAGTTAGCCGGTTATGCTTATCCATCAATGTCTGCTCTTCCTGCAAGTTCTGCCCGGTGGCTGCTGCTCCCATTCGCGTTGCTGCAGCTGCTAAATTACCACCCTTGCATTTGGCCAGCAGCTTTTGGGCTGAAGCACGCGTCCTTAATAGGCTTTTGGGGAAGACAGTGGCTTAACGATAATACACTAGACTAGTAATCTAGAGACCCAGGATAATGCTCTGGGGACCTGTGTTCAAATCCTAACATGGCAGTTGGTGAAATCTGAATTCAGTAAAAATCTGGAATTAAACCATGAAACCATTGTTGATTGTTTTTAAAAAAACTCCTTTTGGGTCAATCATGTCCTTCAGGGAAGGAAATCTGCCATCTTCACCTGTCAGACCTACGTGTGACTCCAGATGCACAGCAACCTGATTGAATCTTCAATGCCCTCTGAACAAGAGTAATTAGGGATGAGCAATAAATGCAGACTTAGACAACAATGCCCACATCCCATGAATGAATAATAAAAAATAGATGATTAATTGGCTGCCATTGACAAGATATGGCCCTGGGTCCTGCTGGCTGTTGAAGAAGCCCCTTGCTCCTCTAGCTTATAGGTTAGTTATGTTGGACACCCTGCTGCTAGCATGGAATCCAGTGCCATATTTCAAAGTTATGGAGAATTGGCAAAGTCCACCTTGGGAGCAGCTGTTTTCATTGTAAGGCCCATTCAGGTTGCGTCTTCCAGGGCTGAAACAGCTGTGAATTTCCTGGGGAAAATGGTGGCATTCTCCTTGGCCTTTCCAAGACATGGAAGGGTGAATGGAGGTTGGATTGCCTGCCCTAATTTAGGAGAATGATCTTTGGAAATCCCAGGCAATCAGGCCACTTCCCGCAAAAGTACATTGATCTGACAGCAGGATGGCGGGAGTACATGCATGAAAACTCAGCTTTGCATAGCACCCAAAGATCAACTACAAGATGTACGCAAACTGTGGGCTCATCTTTGAGGTGTGGAACAGATTTGGAGGAATGGCAAAGGATGTTTTTTCTGTATTGCCGGGTATTGGCAGAGCCAACTCAGCACTGTACTGTTGATGTGTTGTTAAAATCTCATCGGCAGAAGATCATTTGCCCTCTTGTCTGAAGTTTAAGTTCACTTAGAATGCCCTGAAATGTGCGATTGGGCGGCTGGAGCTTTGGGGTGGGGGCGATGTGGGGGAGGGGGGGGGGAAACATGGTATAAGGGGTGGGAAGGTGGAAGTGGGTAGCTGGTGTGGGGAGGAAGGAACTTCACAGTCAGAAAATATGCATTAGGAATTACAATTTTTAATGAGAAGATGCCAGCTGTCGTTTTTTATGCGAGTTGGCCACTGTCCAAGCATTCTATAATTGTCGCAATTACTTCCTAGTGTTCACATCATATCTGCTCCCTGTTTTGGGGGCAAGATTCACTTTCAACTGCAAAGTACCATTTACCTTGTTGAGCGGAATTGTATAAATCCTCGCATTGGCTTAAATTTCTCTGGAGACCTGCCGCGCTGGAAAAGATGACGCCTGTGTAAAAGAAGTTAATGGTTGGCAAATATGAGTTTCGAGTCCTGACCTACTCCAATCAACATGGAGCAATTAACTGGTGTTGATGGTAGAGTTAGTGAGAGACTAGCTGGAGGTGCTGGTGAATGAGAGAGAGCATTTCACACAAAAACAAACTGAATTCTGGAATGGGATTTCCAAATGATACTTTAAAAAATTGAACAAAAAGTTATTTTCTGTCACCTGGTGGCACAGGCCTTGGTTTGAGACTGTGGCCGTTTAGATGTACAATTTTCTTTTTAATTGTGAGCATTTATGAACGGATAAAATCTTATATTAATCCTAAATCACCAGACAAACCCTTAATCCCTGCCACTTGATTTCAAGCTAAAGCAATTCACTATCCAATCTACATCTTAGAAATAACTAGATGTCTACAGTGGCTTATGAATTGCCCTCCATCAAGCTCTATAGATTATATCAATACTTACACTTCCAGCCACTTATTAGACTCCCAGTATGCTACAGAATGAATTAAGTCACAAGCTACTTTTTTTTATCATAACATTGTCAGTAGTATTTAGGGTGGCATTGTGGCACAGTGGTTAGCACCGCTGTCTCACAGCACCAGGGACTCGGGTATGATTCTGGCCTTGGGTCACTGTCTATGTGGAGTTTACATGTTTTCCCCATGTCTGTGTGGGTTTCCTCCAGGTGCTCCAATTTCCTCCCAGTCTAAAGATGTGCAGGTTGGCTGGAGTTTCCAAACTAAATTGCCCCTTAATGCCCCAGGGTGTTAGGTTAGGAGCATTTGCCATGGTAAATGTGTGGGGTTATGGGGATAGGGTCTGGGTAAGATACTCTGCTATAGAGTTGGTGCAGATTCGATGGGCCAAATGGGCTCCTTCTGCACTGTAGGGATTCTATGATTTAGGTATTATGCACAAAAGTATGCAAATTATTTAACAGGTATGGTTAACTGATGGAATTAACAATTGAAGATGTGATAATATTTCAGGTATGTCATGGTAATTCAGCAACAACTAACTTTTCTGGTTAAAAGTTGATTTTTAGATTCAATGAGATTGAAGTAAAGGCAGTGAGATTAGGTTACGATTGGAATCCTTGTATGGCTGATGAATTAGCAGTTTTATGTAACAGGCCTTTTGGGTATTCCAGAATTCCAATCAGTTCAGCTTATTGCAAATAGGCTTGCAGCTTTAGTGAGGAGCTTTTGTGATTTTGCCTTGAGTTGGTTAGGGTGAGGGAGGTGGTAGGAGATGGTTGGAGGCACATGCCATGGGTTGTCCTCCACACTGGTGACGCTAAGAGCCGTGGCCTTCCTGATGATTAATGCTTCAGCAGGCTGGTAAGGACACATCCACGCCGTCCTTTCCTGTCTCAGCAGTGTCCATCTCTCCCACTGGTGCCGCTGCTGGTCCAGTGATGCAGACCCTCTGACTAGTCTCCTGACTCAGGAGCATGCCCTCCCCCCTTAATTGGACAGTGAACACTGAGGTGGCCTGTTAATTAACCACCTCCTAGAAAATGGCAACTGTTGATGTACCTCTGACCCATGTGGGTTTGGGATCCCATTTTGAAATTTTGCAAAGTATTTCCGAAACAAAAACAATTATGTTCTCTTAAGAATATAAGAAATAGGTGGCGGAGAGGGTCATTCGGCCACAAGTGCCTGTTTCACCATGCAGTGCATTAATGGGGATCTCCTCCCTCATATCCACTTGCAGCCAGCTCAACATAGTTCCCTGATTTCCGGTGAATTGAGAATCTGTCGATTTCTGCATTAAACTGGCCCCAATAGCTTTCGATAGTAGAGAATTCCAAAGGTTCACAACTCTCTGAGTGAAGAAGTTCTTCCTCATCCCAGTCCTGAATGGCTTACCTCTTATTCTTAGACTGTGATCTCTAGTTCTGGACTTCCCCAACATGGGGAACATTCTTCCTGCATCTAGTCTGTCTAGTTCCATCAGAATTTTAAGTTTCTATGAGATACCCTCTCATTTTTCTAAATTCCAGTGAGTACAAGCCCAATTGATTCAGTCTCTCTTCATATGCCAGTCCTGCCATTCCATGAATCAGTCTGGTAAACCTTCACTGGATTCCCTCAACAGCAAGAACGTCATTCCTTAGACTAGGAGACCAAAACTGCACACAATTCTCAAGGTGTGGCCTCATCAAGGCCCTGTATAACTGCAGCAAGACACCCCTACTCCTTTACTCAAATCCTTCTATTATGAAGACCAGCATGCCATTAGCTTTCCTCACCACCTGCTGTACCTGGATGCCAACCTTGTTCTATCATGGCACCCAGGTCACGTCGCACTTCCTCTTTTTCTAACTGCCACCATGCAGATAATAATCTTCCTTCCTGTTTTTGCTATCAAAGTGGATAACTTCACATTTATCCACTTAATATTGCATTTACAAATCAACAGCTGTTAGGTGGGAAATATGCAATTGACAAATCAAACATGGGCTGTGGCTCTAATTGGCTGATGGGCCAAATGATTTATAGAACATAGAACATTACAGCGCAGTACAGGCCCTTCGGCCTTCGACGTTGCACCGAACAGCGGAACCAATCTAATGACCCTCTAACCTAAACTATTCCAATGTTATCCATATGCCTATCCACTGACCATTTGAAAGCCCTTAAAGTTGGCGAGTCCACAACAGCTGCAGGCAGGGCATTCCACGACCTTACTACCCTCTGAGTAAAGAACCTACCTCTGACATCCGTCCTATAACTATCACCCCTTAATTTAAAGCTATGTCCCCTCATGTTAGCCATCACTATCCGAGGTAAAAGTGTCTCACTGTCCACCCTGTCCAATCCTTTGATCATCTTGTATGCCTCAATTAAGTCACCTCTTAACCTTCTTCTCTCTAATGAAAATAACCTCAAGTCCCTCAGCCTTTCCTCGTAAGACCTTCCTACCATATCAGGCAACATCCTGGTAAACCTCCTTTGCACCCTTTCCAATGCCTCCACATCTTTCTTATAATGCGGCGACCAGAACTGTACGCAATACTCCAAGTGCGGCCGTACCAGAGTTTTGTACAGTTATAACATGACCTCACGGCTCCGAAATTCAATCCCTCTACCAATAAAAGCTAACACACCGTACGCCTTCTTAACAACCTTATCAACCTGGGTGCCAACTTTCAGGGAGCTATGCACATGTACCCTGAGATCTCTCTGCTTGTCAACACTACTAAGAGTCCTTCCATTAGCCCTATATTCTGTACTCCTGTTAGTCTTACCAAAGTGAATCACCTCACACTTCTCTGTATTAAACTCCATCTGCCACCTCTTGGCCCAGCTCTGCAGCTTATCTATGTCCCTCTGCAAACTGTAACATCCATCCTCACTGTCTACAACTCCTCCAACTTTGGTGTCGTCAACAAATTTACTAATCCATCCTTCTGCATCTTCATCTAGGTCATTTATAAAAATGACAAACAGCAGTGACCCCAAAACAGATCCTTGAGGTACACCACTTGTAACTGAACTCCAGGCCGAATATTTCCCATCAACCACCACCCTCTGTCTTCTATCAGCTAGCCAATTCCTGATCCAAACTGCTAAATCACCCTCAATCCCATGCATCTGCATTTTCTGCAGTAGCCTGCCATGGGGAGCGTTATCAAATGCTTTGCTAAAATCCATATACACCATGTCAACTGCCTTACCCTTACCCACCTCTTTGGTCACCTTTTCAAAAAGCTCAATAACGACCTACCCTTCACAAAACTGTGTTGACTATCCCTAATCAATTTATTTCCCTCTAGATGATTATAAATCCTATTCAAAACTTGCCCACAACAGAAGTAAGGCTCACCGGTCTATAATTCCCAGGATGGTCTCTACTCCCCTTCTTGAACAAGGGGACAACATTTGCTATCCTCCAGTCTTCTGGCACTATACCTGAAGCCAATGACGACACGAAGATCAAAGTCAAAGGCTCTGCAATCTCCTCCCTAGCCTCCCAGAGAATCCTAGGGTAAATCCCATCCGGCCCAGGGGACTTAACTATTTTCATACTCTCAAGAATTTCCAACACCTCCTCCTTATGTACCTCAATCCCATCTAGTCTACTACCTGGTATCGCAGTATTCTCCTCGACCACACTGACTTTTTCCTGCGTGAATACTGACGAAAAATACTCATTCAGTGCCTCTCCTATCTCTTCAGGCCCCATGCACAACTTCCCACTGCTGTCTCTGACTGGCCCTAATCTTGCCCTAACCAATCTTTTATTCTTGACATACCTGTAGAAAGCTTTAGGATTTTCCTTGATCCTATCCGTCAAAGTCTTCTCATGTCCTCTTCTAGCTCTTCTTAACTCTCTCTTTAGCTCCTTCCTAGCTAATTTATAACTCTCCAGTGCCTTAACTGAGCCTTCATGTCTCATCTTTACATAAGCCTCCTTCTTCCTCTTCACCAGAGATTCAACTTCTTTAGTACACCATGGTTCCCTAGCTCGACCACTTCCTCCCTGCCTGACAGGTACATATTTATCAAGGACTCGCAGTAGCTGCTCCTTGAATAAGTTCCACATTTCAGATGTTCCCAGCCCCTGTAATTTCCTACTTCACCCTATGTATTCTAAATCTCGCCTAATAGCCTCATAATTACCTTTCCCCCAGCTATAACTTCTGCCCTTCAGTATATGCCTATCCGTTTCCATCACTAAGGTAAACATAACCGAATTGTGGTCACTATCACCAAAGTGCTCACCTACCTCCAAGTTTAACACCTGTTCTGGTTCATTACCCAGTACCAAATCCAATGTAGCCTCACCCCTTGTTGGCCTGTCTACATACTGTGTCGTGAAACCTTCCTGCGCACATTGGACAAAAACTGACCCCTCTAACGTGCTTGGACTATAGCTTTTCCAATCGATATTTGTAAAGTTAAAGTCTCCCGTAACAACTACCCTGTTACTTTCGCACCTATCCAGGATCATCTTTGCAATCCTTTCCTCTACATCTCTGGAACTTTTTGGAGGCCTATAAAAAACTCCCAACAGGGTGACCTCTCCTTTCCTGTTTCTAATCTCAGCCCATACTACCTCAATAGACATTGTTGCTTTGATAGGAGCACTGGAAGAGGGGACTTGTTGAGAACTTTGGGTCTTGTGTGCCATTGTGTTAATGGCTGACTTGCAGTATTCCACTTATGCTTTACATTTGCCTTTGTTCCGTATCCCTTGATAGCTTTAAACATACATTTGTTAATATTAGCCTTGAAAATTTGAATTGACACAGCAACAACAATCTTTCAGGAGAGATAGTTGAAGGGGTCAACTCCATTCAGTGTGGGGAACTGTGCTTCTAGATTTTGCACCCCATGGCGTTTTCTTATGATCCTCTTAATGTTAAGGGTGGCACGGTAGCACAGTGATTAGCACTGCTGCTTCATAGCTCCAGGGACCTGGGTTCAATTCCCAGCTTGGGTCACTGTCTGTGTGGAGTTTGCACATTCTTCTCATATCTGCGTGGGTTTGCTCTGGTTTCCTCCCACAGTCCAAAGATGTGCGGGTTAGGTTGACTGGCCATGCTAAAATTGCCCCTTAGTGTCCTGAGATGCGTAGGTTAGAGGGATTAGCAGGTAAATATGTAGGGATATGAGGGTAGGGCCTGGGTGGGATTGTGGTCGGTGCAGACTCAGTGGGCCAAATGGCCTCTTTCTGCACAGTAGGGTTTCTACGATTCTCTGATAAGAACTTTTAAGTAACAATTTTGTTAAATTTAGTTCTGCCCTTTTGGATTGCTTAATCCACGTGATTCATTTTTCAGTGTTCGACAATAAGATCCATCCCTTCAACAGATCATCGATAACCTGCACGCGCACCATACCAGTGCAACCTTATTAAATTTCTTCAAATAAAATTCTTTCAGGAAGTCTGAGCTTTGCCTCCGTTGCCCTGAGACAAATTGTTGGGTTTGAAAACAGCCATTGCCTAAACTTTGACCTCTCAAGGTAATTGAGTAAAAACACTTACCAATCGATTTTACCTTAGCTAAATCTTTATTCAGTCAGGTTTTGGTAACCTAGAAATGTGATGACACTGAACCCATTTCACAGATTAGAAACTGGCCTGGATGCATCTTGGCCTGAAAGTGCTGCCATATTGGTATCGTGATATGCAGCAGGGTTAATGCCTGAAAGAGACCAACAAGAAAGCTAAGTTCACTTACAGCCTACCTGTGAACCTTAAAAGAATTTCTGCAGGCTGCTACCAAAAACATATGTTTGGGTAAAAAAAAACCTGAATATGGAGCCAGCAGTTAAATATATCAGCCTATGTAAAACCAATTCCAATTCTATTCCACAAGTGATGAATGGATACGGCAAGGACCATATTGATTCACTATTTGATCATCAAGGTGTATCCTATACTTTTGGTCCCTATTTTTACCCAGCATTTTTAATATATGTCACTGCAGCAGCCTTGTTTATAAGTGTAAATCTGAAATAACAAACCTGGTAACATGTGTGGAGAGAGAAAAACAGAGTTCCCATATCAAGTCTGTATGACTTTTTCAGAGTTGAAGAGTCATACAGACTCAATGTTAACTCTTTCTCTCTCCACAGATGTTGCCACACCTGCTGAGTTTATCCAGCATTTCCTGTTTTTATTCCAGATTTCTAGCATCTGCAGCATTTTGCTTTTACATTACTGAAATAGCTGTGTGGGGGAAATTAATAATGAAGGCAAAGCTATAAGGTAAAAGGTACATTACTCATATTTTTTAATTGACTCATGTGCTCTGAAGGTTCTTCCCTGAGAGTTTTCTGATTCTTAATTGTCTGCCTGTATTTCTGATGGCTTCAGCCCACCTGATGGGCTGCTTTCCTCTCCTGTTATCTCTTAATACACCCACACTTCAACCTTGCGCATTCCTATTTTCTTTTTGCCTGCAATATTCAACACCGACTTGAGCTAGCTGTTGAGGGAAGTGCTTCGATGATTGGGGCTTCTTGTACATTCCAGAGAGATCCTTTGCTCCTGTCTTCCAAGCAATGTTTCCAAGGCAACTGCTGGTAGCATGCTACTTAGAAAGGAAACACTGAAATGGTTCTTCTGGAAGATGCCCTCTCACTTCATTTCTCCTAGATGTCACACACTGGAGCATAGTTCTGGGTTCCAGTGTAGAGCAGATTGTGGAGGACTGACAGTCATAAAACCTTAAGAAATAGGAACAGGAGTGAGCTGTTCAGCTCTTTGAGGCTACTGTGCCATTTAATAAGATCATCGCTGATCTAACACTCTCAAAATCCACTTTCCTGTCTTATCTCCATAACCTTTAATTCCCCTCCTATTTAAAAACCTTTCAACCTCAGCCTTGAAAATGTTCAAGGACTAGGCCTTCAATGCTTCTCTATTTGGAAGAAGAAACTCTGCCTCATTTCTGTCTTAAATGAGCACCCTCTCATTCTATGACTAAACCCTCTGGTCCTACATTCTCCCATGAGTGGAAACATCCTCTGAACAATTACCCTATTTGACCCTTGAAGAATCTTATATGTTCTGTACTCCCTATGGTTCACATTTTCGTTGAGTTCACTTGGGCAGAATGCAGTGTGGATTGCAGACTTGCTGTCTCCTGTTTTGGATGCCAGCCCAAGGACAAATTTTTAACCTAATTGTGCTAACAGCTAATCGGTTACGAGAAATGTAATTATGGACCTCATTTAACGGTAACATATAGAACAGAATAACTGAAGCAGATTTTTACAGTAGGTCCATTCAACTCTTTAAAGGCAGAATATTATAGATATGATGATTTTTCTCTTCCTGAGGAAGTTGCAACTGTGCATGTGACAACAATGAAATCCTATGGAGCTCTGATTTCCAATTGAAGTCTTTAACAATGCCCATCTGAGTGTATAATTAACAAACCAGAACATCTTCACTTAAGCTAGGTATGCTAGTGGCATTCCTGAAACATGCTGTCCAGGATTAGTAACAGCACTGGAATTCTTTTGGGGAAACATTCCAAAGAAGAGGAAGGAAGATTTAGTGGGGAGGAATGGGATACATTGTGGACTTGCCCATCAGAGTCGACACGACACGTTCTATTTTCAGAGCTCTTGGCTCGATTGTGGTTAATTTTATGACCAATTCATTTAATAGCTTTAGACCTTTGTAAGAATATTAACAGTCAGTGTGTTGTCACCAATGCCTGTTAGTCCATTGACATTTTGGAGAGATTGGAAATGTATATGCCCATCACAATTGGCAACTTGTATGTTACATAACTCACCAATTTATTTTTATCCTCTCCTTGTGTCTGTTTTTGATTATAAGGATATTGTGCCCACACTGGATTAATGTAATTTGCGTAATTAACATATAATCTCGCCATTAATTAGTCTCAAAGGCCTATTATTATCTTGTTTAATGGAAATAATGGATTTACAAAAAGAATTGTAATCCCAGCCCCGTCTCAGCACAACAGGAGACATGACAATGCTGAGCTATTTTCCTGCAAATATTTTGAAATTTGGACCCCAGTGTATGGAAGGAGATTTAACTGTACAAAACTGACACTGTCGCCTTGTCTACACAGATGATATCCCTTCTGAATTTTAAGGAGTGGGATAGACTGAGGCAGCGTTTTTAGATTTTAATGAGGTAACTGTAATTAGTACAGGGGTAATCTCAAAGGAATAGCAGGGAATGTAGCCACATAAATTCAAAATGATTAAACTGCTGAACCGCATACACATCACAGTCATGCTGCTGAGAACATTTCAGTCCAGAAACAGATCCGGCAAAATATAAAAACTAGCGAAAAATATTCCTCCTTGCTCTCCCAAAGTTTGCAGCGAAAGAGTATGAACCCAATATTGATGTGGAGTGGCAGTGAGAAGGGTTTCTACGTGATAAACCTGGAGTATGGGTTTTCCAGATGACCCACAGTATCTGGAGCATCTTTACATTTTTTTCTCACTTTCTGTGCTAGGCTTCCTGCCCAATAGCCAACCTACTTCGACATGTTGGTAGCTACTCGCCAGGTAGAAAAGCAGCTGTGGGGTGAATGTCAGGAAAATGGGGAATTTGTGGTTTGGAAGTTGCCAAGTTTTCAGGGGATGAGTGTTAGAGATCACCTGGGAAGAAATGGTGGGCTTTGGGAATTGCAGGGGTGGGGGAAAGAGGGAATGGGTGTGGAGTGAAAAACTGTGGGATCTGTATGGAGTTTAGTTTGCTGCATGTGGAAGGATTGTTCTTGCTACTCTTGGCTCACAAACAGTGCTGGAAATATGCTTAATTTATGCATTGGGCCTTCTTGTCATCTTTTACCACTCTGATTCCTGAGGCTCTGGAAACTTATCCAATGTTAGTTTAAAATAAAATCCTGTTAAAATGGAAATATGCAGCCCCTTTAAGATTTCAGAGACTGACTCAGCTCCTTATAGCAGATTGTTTGTCTACCCATTGACTCATCTTCATTCAAAACATAAATGTTTGCATTGGAGGGAGTTGGCATTTGGTTTGCAATTTAAACATTTTCACTTACCCTACTCTACCCTAACCGTCCTTGGGAATTAATCCCCATGAGCTTCACTGCTAGCTTTTATATTTTATCCTTCAGCTCATGAAGAAAAACACTTCTAGGTAGCCACTTGCTTTTATTTTCTTAAAAATGACCTTTGTTTGCCATGATTCAATGGATGATGTTATGATGGCCACGAAAGTCATGGGGGATCGTCAGAAGATTAGCCTTAATGAGCAAGCAAATGCTTGCCAATAGGAAAATTCAGTGGGGGCTTCTGGTGGAGGCCACTGGCAGCACTGTGGCACAAGTGGTCGCACAATGATTAGCACTGCTGCCTCACAGCTCCAGGGACTGGGTTCAATCCTGGCCTTGGGTCTCTGCCTGTGTGGAGTTTGCAAATTCTCGCTGTGTCTGTGTGGGTTTCCTCCGGGTGCTCTGATTTCCTCCCTCAGTCCAAAGATGGGCAAATTAGGTAGATTGGCCATGCTAAGTTGCCCCTTAGTGTCCCAGGTTGTGTAGGTGAGGGTGATTAACAGCCTAAATACATGGGGTTACATGTGGGCCTGGGGAGGATGCTCTGTCAGAGAGTCAGAGCAGACACAATGGGCTGAATGGTCTCCTTTTGCACTGTAGGGATTCTATAAACAAAGCTAGAAAATCAACTCAGAGCTAAAGTCAGTTTCAGAGTACAGCACCTGGTGTTCATACAGTGTAAGGAGAAAGCCGACAATAATTTAAACAAATGAAAACAAAATACTGTGGATGCTGGATAAACTCAGCAGGTCTGGCAGCATCTCTGAAGAGAGACGGAGTTAATGTTTTGAGTCCAATAGGACTCTTCTACAGAACTGAAGCGATATTGATATGTAATGAATTGTATGGTTGGACAGGGGATTGAGGAGGTGGGGCAGAATGGAGAATCAAGGAGAGGTTGGATCTAAGGAGAGATTGACAAAGGTGCCTTGGACACAAAACAAAGAAGATGTTAATAATGCCATTAAGGACTGAAGGAATGCTAATAGTGGCATTAAGGTTAAGATTGCAGAATTTTTAAATTGGAGAACAAAGGTTGATACCCACCAAAAGCAAAACCAAAGAACCATTATAATTTGCATGAGTTTGTTAAGCTCCCTGTTCAACCTTTATGTCTGCCCCTCAGCTTGAGTTGTGTTAATCGAGAATGAGGGTGGTACAATGGGTGGCACAGTGATTAGCACTGCTGCCTCACGGCGCTAGGGACCCGGCTTCAATTCCAGCCTTGGGCCACTGTCTGTGTGGAGTTTGCATGTTCTGCCTGTGTCTGGGTGGGATTCCTTTGGATGCTCCGGTTTTCTCCCACACTCCAAAGATGTGCAGGTTAGATGAATTGGCCCCTTGGTATTAGGGGATTAGCAGGATAAATATATGGGGTTACGGGGATCGGTACTGGGTGGGATTGTTGATGGTGCAGGCTTGATGGGCTAAATGGCCTCCTTCTGCATGGTAGGGATGCTTTGATTCTACAGTAACACTCCAATGTAGTACTGAGAGAACGCTGCACTGTTAGGTGCTGTCTTTTTGGATGAGACACTAAACTGAGGTTCTATCTGCCCTCTTTTAGGTGACTGTAAAAATATCACATGGCACTATTCCAAGAAGAGTATGTCTGAACTCATATTTATTTCCCAGTCACACATAAAACCAGATGATCTATCATATTGCTCTTTGTGAGATTTTGCTGTACGCAAGTTGGCATGTTTTCTATGGAAGAGCAGTAACCACACTTTATTGGCTGCAAAGTGTTTTGTACATCCTGAGGTTGTAGAAGGCACTATGTAGCCTTTTTCTAATTAAACTTATCATGTGGCTATTCAAGTTTCCAACAGTATTTTCTCTGGGTTCACACTTTTAGTGATTAAAAGTCAAGTCAGACCTGTAGAACAAAACGTAAAACAAAGCAGATGCCAGTGATCTGAAATAAAGCCGGAAATGCTGGAAATACTCAGCAGGCACCAAAGGGAAAATGCTGGAAAATCTCATGTCTAGCAGCATCTGTAAGGGGAGAAAAGAGCTGATGTTTTGAGTCCAGATGACCCTTTGTCAAAGCTTTGACCTTGTACATTTACCACGCCCAATCCACCTAACCTGCACATTCTTGGACACCAAGGGACAATTTGGCATGGCCAATCCACCTCACCTTTATATCTTTGGACTGTGGGAGAAAACTGGAGCAGCTGAAGGAAACACATACAGACATGGAGAGAACATGCAAATTCCATACAGTCACCCAAGGCTGGAATTGAACCTGTGTCTCTGGCTCTGTGAGGCAGCAGTACTAACCAGCATGTCGCGAGTGTAGTTGTAGGTAATCACTACCGCACAGCCTTGATGTTGATGTCCACTGGTGGAGCATTGTGCGGATGCACAGCACACTTTCCTTAAGTGCCATTCTCCACCAGAAGCTAGGAGTCATCCTGACTAACATACTTAAAAGTCTACAGGGAGGAGTGGTGGTGTCAGGTGACATGAACCAATTTAAAGCCCCAGGTAAGATTGTCATTTCTCATCGGGTGTATCTCCAGAGATTGCAACACATGAACTTCCTGCTTCAAAATTCGCCCTGGCCAAATTCGTCTCATTGGTTCATCTTCCAGATATGCTGCCTTCCTATAGCCAACTGGAAAGACCCTTTCGAATCCCAAATGTGTTAACCTTGCCTGCTTATGAAACAACATTTTTCCCATCTCCAATATTTATCTAGGTGATAAATCAACATATTCATATGAAATTTTTTTTTAGAATCCTCTTTTCAAGGTTAGTCTTTGTTTAAAAATTAGTTTATTTATTAGCAGGCTTACAATAACGCTGCAATGAAGTTACTGTGAAAATCCCCTGATCGCCACACTCTGGTGCTTGTTCAGATACATTGAGGGAGAATTTAGCATAGCCAATGCATCTCACCAGTATATCTTTTGGACTGTGGGAGGAAACCAGAGAACCTGGAGGAAACCCACGTGGACATGGGGAAAAAGGGCAAACTCTGCACAGTGACCCAAGCTGGGAATTGAACCTGGGACCTTGGCGCTGTGAGGCAGCAATACTAGCCACCATGCTGCCCCAATCTGTATTTCCTTGGAGATTTTTGGAGCGTGAGGCATTGAGAATCCTAATTCTGAGCCAGCTCATGGAGGATTCATAGTTTTCCTTTCGTGGGTCACCAACAAGGGGGTCACACAGAACCCCTGCAGCAGCCTCCAACCTCGGTGTACATATTATCCCAGATCTGCAGCTGAGACGGGAGAAGGAGATCAACTTTAGTCTTGACAAATTGTCACTAACAAATATTGGAGCACCCATCCATCCCCGGGAAGGGAATGGTTACACAGACTCCCTAAAAAGGTAAACAATGCTCCTGCCTGCAGGGACTCAGACTGAAATAAGTGTGAGTGCGGGTAGCAACAACGTAATGTAGCTGACAGCTGAACTAAACACCAGGGCTTGGAAATTACATGGTACATTACCGGTTAATGTCTTCATCTCTCCCTGTTCTTTTCGAGGTGTCAGCTCATTTAAAATAAACTGCTTGATGTCTCTGCTGAAATAAATTCTATCCAAATTGTTAACTGTTGAGTTGCTAATTTTCTGCAAAACAGTTGTCTGCCCAGCCATTGTGTCACTTGCAGCCAAGTGGGAGATTGTGGTGAGAATGTTGGGGGTGTGAGGTTAGTGGGCAGGCAAGGGGCATTCTCAACGTTTTGCACTGCTCTCAGCTTTCCTAACCTTCAAGAATCAAGACTTGAAAGTTTAGGGAGAAGTCCTGATTTGCCCATTCAGTGCTAGTTAAAGGCTGTTAAGGAGGACATTGAGTAAAATGCCATCGCTGTGTACCTGAAGAAGCAAATGTTCAGTTAGCTCGAGAAGTAAACTAGTTCCTAGACAACGTGAGCACAATAAAGTATTGATTGTAAGCAGCCAATGTGACAAGATCTTTGGAACTGAAAGTATAGGTGTAGAACACTGGAAGGTCATGGAGGAAGAGGGAGGTTTAAGAAAACACAAGGGCCCAGATCCTCTAGTCAGGGTAAATGCTGCTCATGAATATTCTGTGCCTGGACCTTTTTTGCGAAGTTCCAGTGCTTTTTCCGGCCAGAACTTCTGATCCAGATTGAAACAACAATTAAGCATCAGCACAGATGTCTGTGGAAAAGCCAACCAAGTGCAAGAAAAGACAGACAAAGACAAGGCATGCTCCCTTTTCACGAGTGTAAGCTGGGTAAGATGGGTATAGAGAGATATAGGCCAAATGCAGGCAATTGGGACTAGCTTAGTGGTAAAAACTTTCAACATTCAACAACTTTCAACACTATTATTCCCATGAAACTCATCTCCAAACGCCTTGGCCTGGGCTTCGGCATCTCCCTCTGCGACTGGATCTTGAATTTCCTAACTCACAAACCACAATCAGTAAGGATAGGGAACAACACCTCTTCCATGATCATCCTCAACATCCGGTGCCCCACAAGGCTGTGTTTTCAGCCTCCTACTATCCTCCTTATACACTCATGAATGTGTGGCTAAATCCCCTCCAATTCGATTTTTCAAGTTTGCTGGCAACACCACCGTAGTGGGTTGGATCTCAAACAATGATGAGACAGAGTAAAGGAATGAGATATCTGGTGAACTGATGCAGCAACAATAATCTCTCCCTCAATGTCAAAAAAACGAAGGAGATTGTCATCAACTTCGGGAAGCTTAAAAGAGGACATGCCCCTGTCTACGTCAACACGTATGAAGCAGATCACCAACAACCTGTCCTGGTCCCCCCATGCCAACAATATAGTTAAGAAAGCCCACCAACGCCTCTATTTTCTCAGAAGACTAAGGAAATTTGGCATGCCCGCTATGACTCTCACCAACTTTTACAGATGCACCATAGAAAACATTCTTTCTGATTGCATCACAACTTAGTATGGCTTCTGCTCTGCCTAAGAGAACAAGGAACTGCAAAAAGTTGTGAATGTAGCCCAACACATCATGCAAGCCAGCCTCCCATCCACTGACTTTGTTTACACTCCGGCTACCTCGTCAAAGCAATCAGCATAATTAAGGACCCCATGCACCAGGACATTCTCTCTTCCACCTTCTTCCATTGAGAAAAAGATACAGAAGTCTGAGGTCACGTACCAACCAACTCAAGAACAACTTCTTCCCTGCTGCTGTCAGACTTCTGAATGGTCTTACCTTGCATTAAGTTAACAAGAACATTAGAACATAAGAACTAGGAGCAGGAGTAGGCTATCTGCCATTCAATAAGATCATGCCTGATCTTTTTGTGAACTCAGCTCCACTTACCTGCCTGCTCACCATAACCCTTAATTCCTTTACTGTTCAAAAATTGATCTATCCTT
This sequence comes from Carcharhinus amblyrhynchos, assembly GCF_965287045.1. Taxonomy (NCBI): domain Eukaryota; kingdom Metazoa; phylum Chordata; class Chondrichthyes; order Carcharhiniformes; family Carcharhinidae; genus Carcharhinus; species Carcharhinus amblyrhynchos. Next base: position 76,476,448 of record NC_137327.1, read on the forward strand.
GCCTTAAAAACATTTAATGAGGTAACCTCAACTGCTTCACTGGGCAGGGAATTTCACAGATCCACAACCATTTGTGTGAAGAAGTTCCTCCTCAACTCAGTCCTAAATCTGCTTCCCCTTATTTTGAGGATACGCCCCCTAGTTCTAGTTTCACCCACCAGTGGAAACAACTTTCCTGCTTCTATCTTATCTATTCCCTTCACAATCTTATATGTTTCTATAAGATCTCTCCTCATTCTTTTGAATTCCAATGAGTATAGCTCCAGTTTACTCAGTTGCTTCTCATAAGCCAACCCTCTCAACTCAGGAATCAACCTAGTGAATCTCCTCTGCACCCTCTCCAGTGCCAGTATATCCTTTCTCAAGTAAGGAGACCAAAACTGTACACAGGTGTGGCCTCACCAGCGCCTTATACAGCTGCAATATAACCTCGCTGTTTTTAAAGTCCATCCCTCTAGCAATGAAGGACAAAATTTCATTTGCCTTTTTAATTACCTACTGCACCTGCAAACCATCTCCTTGAGATTCCTGCACAAGGACACCCAGATCCCTCTGCACAGCAGTATGCTGCAATTTTTTACCATTTAAGTAATAGTCCATTTTGCTGTTATTCCGACCAAAATGGATGACCTCACATTTACCAACATCTGCCAGACCCTTGCTCACTCACTTAGATTATTTATATCCCTTTGCAGACTTTCAGCGTCCTCTGCACATTTTACTTGTCCACCTATCTTAGTGTCATCTGCGAATTTTGACACATTAAACTTTGTCCTCAACTCCAAATCATTGATGTAAATTGTAAACAATTGCAGTCCCAACACTGATCCCTGAAGCACACCACTCGTGCTGATTGCCAACTGGAAAAACACCCATTTAACTCCGCTCTTTGCTTTCTGTTAGTTAATCAAGTGTCTATCCATGCTAATACATTACCCATAACACTGTGCATGTTTATCTTATGCAACAGTCTTTTTTGCGACACCTTGTCAAATGCCTTCTGGAAATCCAGACACACATATCCACAGGTTCCCCATTGTCCACTCCACATGTAATGTTCTCAAAGAATTCCACCAGTCAAACATGACCTGTCCTTCATGAACCCATGCTGCATCTTCCCAATGGGACAATTTATATCCAGGTATCTCGATGTTTCTTCCTTGGTGACAGATTCAAGCATTTTCCCTTCTACAAAAGTTAAGCTAACTGGCTTAAAGTTATCTGTCTTTTGTCTACCTTCTTTCTTATGATGTGTGGCTCGGTTGAATTGCATTGTTGGGACCTCTGTTGAGTTAGCTGGCTAATTCCCAAGTTAGACCAATTATTAAACTGTTTAATGTTTCCTCCGTGTAATTTTCCCAGTAAGTCTCAAGTATCTGGCCTGGGTTTCTGATCTTGAACTCAACGTTGGAGACATTAGAGTCCCGGGGAGCAGAAACCAGCCCCATTGATGTTTAAACTTCCTGGGAAATTTCAGTCTGTGTACGTGTGTGTGTTAGAACTTCCACAGTGTTCTGACATGCATCACCCAACTTACATCCAATCTCCAGTGACTGGGATATCGAATGATTTGGAGTGGGTATCAAAGGATCTAACACTAGTTGGAGAACAAGTCTATCATAATAGAATCAGTTACCTGGTTGTGGGGGAGGGGGTGTCAGGTAGCTTAAATTCACTGTCTGGTGGAGCAGAGAAGTTCCACCTTACTGGGACAGTCACCGTTCTCACTGCCCCGCCAAGAGCAACAAACATCACTGTCTCCTTCAACTTTCATACTGCACTAACTAGGCAGTCATAAAGGAGGTCTCATTAGGCATCCCACTGTGACGTTATGAAACTCTCTTATCACCATTCAGCCCACACTATATACCTGTACAGGAGGCAATAGAACCTGGGGGGGTGGTAGCTACACTTCCCTCCAAATTGTAGGTGTGTATATTGACTGTGCAATCCAGCCATTCCTGTGCCGTACACCAACTTCAAAGCACACAATATTAATCAAGAAGGAAACCTCCCCTCGTGCTGGAGGAGAAATACGTACTTCTTTATAATATGAAAGACTTGGCAGAACTGATTCCGTGTTCCTGGTCTCGTTGTGTGCTCAGAAATAATTGCATAAGGGGAGTGGGGAGCTGACCTTTTTCTGGATTCAGTGAGGTCAACTCATTTAAATAATTACCTCTGCACATTTTCCATAACTACAGGGACCGTTAATGGCTGTGAGCGGGCAGGGAATGGGGGAAGCAGCTTGTCTCGCAATTCACTGCTCTTTTAATAATGAGATCTTGCCAAGGATCTGGTGGCAGAAATGCCCCTTTTAACAAGAAGGACTAGGCAAAAGTAGGGTGGAGGGTGGGGACAATGTTTGGGACAAAGGTTGTGTTCTTCCCATCAAACTAAGAGAATCAATGCTGCCTAAGCCTGTGGCTTAGTTACCAGCACTCTCATTTCAAAGCTACAAGGTTCTGAGTTCAAGTTCCTCTCCAGGGTTTGAGCACAAAAATCAAAGCTGACACTGTCGTGCAGTACTGAAGGAGTGCAGCACTGTTTGATGTGCTAACTTTCATATGAAGTTAAAGTTTATTTATTAGTCACAAGTAGGCTTACATTAACACTGCAAAGAAGGTACTGTGAAAATCCCCTAGTTGCCACTCTCCGGCATCTGTTCAGGTATGCGGGGGTGGGGTGGGGAGGGGGTGGTGGGGGTAGGGGGGCTGGGGGGGTGGGTGGGGTGGGGGGGGTTTGGGGTTGGGGTGGGAGTGGGGGTGTTGGGGGGTGGAGTTTGGGGAGGGTGGGTGAATGTAAGGGGTCCAACAGCATTATCTCAAAGAAGAACAGGGGAGATATTCCCAGTGTCTTGGTCAATATTTATCCTTCAGTCAATATTACTGCTGAATGTGGTCTACTTATTTGAGGTCACATTTCCTACATTACAACAGTGACCACACTTCAAAAATAACTTCACCGACTGTAAATTACTTTGACACATCCAGTGGTTATGGAGAGTGTTATATAAGGAAGAGTATTAAAGTACGATTGTTACAAGTTAACAGCTTATATGCAACTTATGTTCGTTCTGTGCTTGCCAAAAAATAGTGCAACATCAGCAATGGAGCTGGCATAACCCTTTACTTCAACTAAAACTTTTGTGGCCTGTATAAGGAAAGACATCTAAATTCATGTTTAAGTTCTGTGTAACTTGCTACCAAGTCAAATTACCATAGCCCTCATGGGCTGTGCAAACATTCAGCTGATAATTTTGGAATATTGACTGGGCACCATTTGTGCTCTCTTTCAGGTTTTTCTTTTATTCATTTGTGGGAATAGGCTTCATTGGCTGGCCAGCAGTTATTGCCTATCCCTAACTGCCCTTGTTCAGATGGAAGTTGAGAGTCAACCACATTACTGTGGCTCTGGAGTCACATGTAGGCCAGACCACATAAAGGTGACAGATTTCCTTCCCTAAAGGATGTTAGTGAACCAGATGGGTTTTTCTGACAATTGACAATGGTTTCCTGATCATCAGAAGATTCTTAATTCCATTTTTTTTATTGGATTCAAGTTCCATCATCTGCCATGTCAGGATTCAAACCTGTGTCCCCAAAACGTTAGCTAAGTTTCTGGATTAATAATCTAAAAATAATACCACAAGGCCATCGCCTACCCCCTTGATGCCCCCTCTGTCAAACCCAGTCTTTGTCCTCAGAAGACTGAGATGAGGCAGATGGGGTAGCAGCAGTCATGACAGTTGTGTTCAGAAACCCACATAGTAGAGCTGCAGGCAAACAGTTTCTTTTTCCATTGTAGCATCTAAGTGGAGCCCATTGTTAGCAGACTCCTTGCACTGTATAGTTCGACTGGGAAACAAAAGGCTAAATTCAAATTCATCAAACAGAGGAGGATCATATTTACAGATTTCAATTAAAAGACCTGTCAGTCAATGGTAGATTGTTCCCTTTCAATCCTGCTACTCATCTGTCAGACTGTCTTTCTCCTTCTCAGATTTTTGATCTCTGGCTTGTAATATTACACAGCACACTTTGACAATTGGATACCAAAGGTGCGATATTTGTTCTGTGCATGGACTGTGACTAGCAGTGTGCCAATGCCTGTTGGAAACAGTGTGGGTAGGAAACATAGCAACTAGAAGCAGGAGTAGGCCAGTTAGTCCTTTGAGTCTGTTCTGCCATTCATCTTGATCACGGCAGATCAAGATGATCCTGATCCCCCCCTTCTCCCGATATCCCTTGATCCCTTTAGCTCCAAGAGCTATATCTAATTTCTTCTTCAAATCACGCAACATTTTGGCCTCAACTACTTTTTATGGTAGTGAATTCTACACATTCACCACACTCTGGGTGAATAAATTTCCTCTCATCTCAGTTCTAAAAGGTTACCCTTTAGCTTCAAACTATGACCCCTAGTTCTGGACTCCCCCACCATTGGAAATATTCTTTCTGAATCTACCCTGTCTAAACCTGTTAGAATTTTATAAGTTTCTATGAGATCCCCTCTCATTCTTCTAAACTCCAGTGAATAAAATCCTAACTGACTTGTTTGTCCTGATATGACAGACCTTCCGTCCCGGGAATCAGCCTGGTAAACCTTCCCTGGCTGTATTCCCTTTATAGCAAGGACATCCTTCCTCAGATAAGGACATCAAAACTGCACACAGTACTCCAGGTGTGGACTCACAAACTCCCTATACAATTGCATCAAAAATCCCTATCCCTATATTCAAATCCTCTTGTTATGAAGGTCAACATCACCATTTGCCTTTACTGCCTGCTGTATCTGTGCGCTTAGTTTCAGCGACTGATGCATGAGGACTCCGAGATCTCATTGAGTATCCACCTGTCTCAATTTACACCCATTCAAGTAACAATCTGTCTCCCTATCATTGCTACCAAAGTGGATAACCTCATATTTACCGTATTATATCGCATCTGCCATGCACATGCCCATAAACTCAGCCTGTCCAAATCATGCTGAAGCATTTTTGCAACTTCTTCACAGCTCACCCTCCCATCCAACTTTGTGTCATCTGCAGATTTGGAGATAATACATTTAGTTCCCTCTTCCAAATCATTAATATATAATGTGAACAGTTGGGGTTCCAGCACAGATCCCTGCGGAACCCCACAAATCACTGACTGCCAATCAGGAAAAGACCCATTTATGCTAACTCTCTGCTTCCTATCGACTAACCAGCTTTCTATCCACCTCAAGACATTACCTACAATCCCAAGTACTTTAACTTTACATTGTAGTCTTATGTGAGACCTTGTCGAAAGCCTTCTGAAAGTCACATCCATTGGTTCTCCTCGGTCAACTCTACTAGTTATATCCTCAAAAAGTTCCAAACGATTTGTCAAACATGATTTCCCTTTTGTAAATCAATGCTGACTTTGTCTGATTATACCACTGCCTTCCAAATGCCGAGTTATAAAATCCTTGACAATGGACTCTAACAACTTCCCTAGCACTGATGTTAGGCTCAGTGGTCTATAGTTCCCTTTCTCTCTACCTCCCTTTCTGAATAGCAGGCTCATATTAGCTACCCTCCAATCTGCAGAAACTTTCAAGAGTCCAAAGAATTTTAGAAAATAACCATCAATGGATCTACTATTTTCAGGGCCACTTCCTTAAATAGCCTGGGCAAAGATTATCAGGACGTGGAGATTTATCCACCTTCAATTCTGTCAATTTCCCCAATTTCTCTATTAATTCTGATTCCCTTCAGCTCCTCACTAAAACATGTTTCTCTCAACACTTCTGGCACATTATTCATGTCTTACTTTGTGAAAACTGAAGCAAAGTACAAAATTAATTCCTCAGCCATTTCTTTTATTCCCCATTATGAATTCTCCCATTTCTGACTGTAAGGGCCTATATTCATTTTTGTCAATCTTTTTCTTTTTACATATCTATAGAAATTTTTACAGTCAGTTTTTATGCTCCCTGCTACGTTACTGTCATACTCTATTTTTCCGCTTCTTAATTGCTTGGTCTTCCTTTGCTGAATTTTAAATCGCTCCCGATCCTCAGGCCTATTGCTTTTTCTTGTCAATTTGTATGCTTCTTCTTTGAATCTGATACTATCTCTAATTCCCCTTGTAAGCCATGGTTTGGCCACAATTCCCTTGCCACTCTTGTACCAAACAGGAATAAACCACTTCTGGAGTTCACCTATTCGTTCTTTAAACGCCATTGGCTGTCCACTGTCTTTCCTTTCAATAATGTTTCCCAGCAATCAATTCATGATCAATTCATGCCTCCCACTATCATAGAACCATGGAACATTACAGCACAGAATCAGACCTTTTGGCCCTTCCTGGCTGTGCCGAACCATTTTTCTGCCTAGTCCCACTGACCTGAACCTGGACCATATCCCTCCACATTCCTCTCATCCATGTACCTGTCCAAGTTTTTCTTAAATGTTAAAAGTGAGCCCACATTCACTACTTCATCTGGCAGCTCATTCCATACTCCCACCCGCCCCCCACAATATTCCCTTTAAACTTTTCCCCCTTCACCCTTAAACCATGTCCTCTAGACTTTTTCTCCTTTAGCCTCAGTGGAAAAAACCTGCTTGCATTCACTCTGTCTATACCCATCATAATTTTATACACCTCTATCAAATCTCCCCTCATTCTTCTATGCTCCAGAGAATAAAGTCCTAACCTATTCAACCTTTCTCTTTAACTCAGCTTCTTAAATCCCAGCAACATCCTTGTAAGCTTTCTCTGCACTCTTTCGACCTTATTAATATCCTTCCTGTAATTAGGTGACCAAAACTGCACACAAAACTCTAAATTCGGTCTCACCAATGTCTTATACAACCTCATCCTAACATTCCAACTCTTATACTCAATATTTTGACTTATAAAGGCCAATGTACCAAAAGCACTCTTTATGACCCATCTACCTGTGACGCCACTTTTAGGGTATTATGTATCCTTATTCTCAGATCCCTCTGTTCTACTGCACTCTTCAGTGTCCTACCATTTACTTTGTATCTTCTACCTTGGTTTGTCCTTCCAAAGTGCAATACCTCACACTTGTCTGCATTAAACTCCATTAACTATTCAGGTAATTAAACAATAGTTACCTTCATTGACATTCAGGACCCTGGTCTCAGAATCAGTTACGTATCTATCCAGCTTGAACAGAATTCTACCATATTATGGTCATTCATTCCCAAGGGTTCTCTCATAACAAGATTGCCAACTAATTCTTTCTCATTGTACAACACCCATTCCAATATGGCCTGCTCCCTTGTTGGTTCCTCAACATATTGCTCCAGAAAACCATCCCACACGCACTCCAGAAATTCCTCCTCTATTGTACTGTGACTAATTTGAGCAGCAGCAGAACCAACCGTGGTGCAATGGATTTGGCTCTCCCAATCTATATGCAGATTAAAGTTGTCCATAATCACAGATGATTCTTTAACAAATGCATCTCTGATTTCCTGTCTAATGCTTTTCCCAACATTACCACTACAGTTTGGTGGTTTGTATACCACCCCCTCCAATGGTTTTTGCTCCTTGTTGATTCTTAACTCAGCCCATACAGATTCCACATAATCAATGCTAATATCTTTCCTCAATATCGTATCAAAATCATCTTTAATCAACAATGCAACTCTGCCACCTTTTCCTTTCTGTCTGTCTTTCCTACACACTGAATAGCCCTCAATGTTCCCATCTTTGCTCACTTTGGAGCCACAAGTATGTATAATATACCCCTTTACATCTATCTGCGCAACTAATTCATTCATTTGTTTTGAATGCTCTGAGCATTTGAGTTCAAAACTTTAAGGTGGGCATTTTTAACATTTCTTTTCGATTTCCTACTATTTTTTACTCAGTTCTTATCTGACTCTGGCCCTTGATTTCCCTATCTATCACTCCCCTTATTCTCCTTACTGCCTTTTCCTCTTGATCTTAATTCCCCTTGCTCTGACTCCTTGCAAAGATTCCCATTCTCCTGCCATATTAGTTTAAACCCTCCCCAACCACTCTAGCAAGTAGTCCGCCAAAGACATCAATCCTGATCTTGCCCAAGTGTAACTCATCCACTTTGTAAAGGTCCTGTCTCCCGCAGAACCGGTCCCAGTGCCCTAGGAATCTGAAACCTTCCCCCTCGCATCATTTTTCAGCCACATATTCATCGTATGTATCCTGCTGTTTCTACACTGACTAGCATGTGGCACAGATAGTAATCCTGAGATCACTATCTTTGAGGTCCTACAAAGTAAAGCTTCCTAGCCCTTTATATTCTGCCTTTAGGACCTCATTCCTTTTTTAACCTATGTTATTTGTAAAAACATGCACTATGACCACTGGCTGTTTGCTGTCCCCCTTCAGAATGTCCTGCAGCCGTTCCAAGACATTCTTGACCCTGGCATCAGGGAGGCAACATACCATCCTGGAGTCCTGTCGCAGCTACAGAAACGCCTATTTATTCCCTTTAGAATTGAATCCCCTATAACTATTGCATTCTCACACTTTTTACTCCTCTCCTCAGCAGCAGAACCAACTGTGGTGCAATGGATTTGGCAGTTGCTGCTTTTCCCTGAAAGGCCATTCCTCACAACAGTATGCAAAATGGTATATCTGTTATGCAGGGGAATAGCCACAGGAGATTCCTGCACTGCTCTACCAGGTGGTCACCCATTCCCTTCCTATCTGTGGAGCCTGAGCCTGCGGCATGACCACCTCTCTATACATGCTATCCACAACAGTCTCCACCTTGCGGATGCTCCAGTGTCCCCAGCTGCTGTTCCAACGTTGAAATGTGGGCTTCCAGGAGCTGCAGCTGAAGACACTTACTGCACACATGCTGGCCCCAAGTACTGGAAATGTTCCTGGCCTCCCACATAGAGCACGAAGAGCAGACCACAGCTTGGAGCTCTCCTGTCATGTCTTACTCCTTTAAAGTTTTGAAAGATGTCTTGTTTCAAGTTATACCCATTCTCTAGGGGCCTTCTTTCCTACTCCTCGTTACTTCCGAATATAGTCTTTATAAACTATAAATCACGGAAAAAAACACAAAAATTACCTCTGAGACTGCAAGTTGTAAAATTATTAAATACTTACCGAACCTCTACGTACAAACTAGCTCTTTCCCTTGTGTCCTCTACTATTACAGCAGGGCAAGACCACACCTTGCTTTTACCTTGTCCTCCTCACAGTGCCCCTTTTTTAAGGCACACGTTTCCCTGATGGTGGTGTAGGTATGATTGGCTCACACACTGCACCTTGGATTGCATTTCTCTATTGGTATTTTCTGTGCACTCCAGGGGACTGAGCATTGTAGTGAGGAAAGTACATGTTCCAGATAGTCCTGCCTTTTAAACTGTGTAGTCTCTGTAAAGGAGAACTTTCAGCATGCCACTGTGGCTGTTGGATAACTGTTTATTTGCTATTTAGGGAGAAGGAGGGTGGCACGCCAGCGAAGGGGAGGGTGCACCACTCTTTGCAGACAGCTGGAGGCCAGATTTAGAGCAGGTTTCAAAACTCAGCTCCAAAGGCAATTGGATTATGTGGTAAGGGTGTTCAATGTCCAGAATGTGGTTTCCAGAATATGGTAGCAGTGCCCATGAGGAGATGCAGTGAATTTTGGGACCCAATGTTGCAGATCCCATCGAGGGTAATGGTAAGTTGCCATCTTGTGCACCTTCTCTACTCACTCCTCACTCTCACTCTGAAAAATGTCACAAAATGAAACTAATGGAGTGACTATGAACCTCCTGCTTTCCTCACCCATTTCCAGCGCCCATTCACTATCTTATGCTTTTGTGCTTTCAGGCAATGAAGAATTGCTGGCTGCCCAACCCCTGGAAGCCTCAGGGGAGAAGGCTGCCAGGGAAAACAGGGCATCACCGAGGAGGAACCTTCACCTGACTTAGTACTCACTGCCACCAGCTCAAATAGTGGCACTCTGCAAATGTTAAATGCTCCTATTCTGCCTGGATCTGGTAAGTCACAGGGCACGAGTAGGCCACAGTCATGTGTGAACTCCCCCGAGGGCGAGGCTGTAGATCTCGCTACCCAATACAGTTTGCAGTCTCAGCAATTTGTGCTCCAGCAGAATACAGGGATTGCTGTGGTCGTCACTACACCAGCAAATACTGTCAGCAACACTGCCGTAGCAAAGGGTCGCTGCAAAATGCACCATGCCACGCAGAAATGCAGCGACAAACTGCTTAGAAAGCAACACTCCAAAAATACTGGAGAAACCATTGCATTAAAAAGTCCCAAAGACAAAAAAGACTCACAACAAGTTTTAACAAATCTAAGTTTTGAAGGTTGGAGCAGAGAAGGCTTTTAACAGGTGTGCAAGGGGAATGAAAATGAAGAAAGAAATATTGTAGCATTTATCATGGGACCAATTTATATGGAATTTACTACAATTAGGAGTGTTTATGAGACTCACACATGCTCTCAAATATGGGGACGAGGCATGGGAGGTAGAAAGTTGAACAAGCTAATGTAACACCTTGGAAAGTTATTGCTCATGTCCATTTACTAGATTCAGTGAAAACCCCCCCTCCATTGAATATGGGGATACATCCGAGTGCACCATAGTGCAATGGACTCTTGCGTATTGAAGCTTGTGGCTGTGATCACTTTCATTTGCTGACTGCTGTGACTGAGCACAAGCTGGCAGCTGGGATATAATGGCTGTGAGTCATAGCTATGTAAACAGGGAGCCTTTGAGTTCCCTTTCATCTCCCATGCTGTCAATTACTTACAAGGAAATATGTAGACAGGGGCCAAGCAGGTGGAATGGAAGTTTTATTGCACCATTGTTCAGCAAGTGAGAAAAGACTCACTGTTCATTTGGTGTCAGAAATAGTCAATATTGATCAGCAGACCATTAAATGGATTTTCTTTATCCATGACCTTTGGATCAGTCCATCAGGGGAGAGTGTGAAGAATGGCTGGGCACTAGGGGAAAGGTTGGAAACGGGGAGAAGTCTTTCACCCTTTCCATTCTGCTTCACAACTGTAAGAACGCCTTCAAGAAAATCAGCAAAGTTGAGATCTGAATCCTACCCACTGAAATATTTAGTTGTTCACGAAGCCAATTTGATCATTCCTTTTTCACATTCGGATTTTTCACTGTTTTTGGGCCGAGCTGACATTCCATCCGCCTGTGGTCAGGAGATTTCTGTCTCCTTGTGCTGGAATTCATAGGAACATTCTGTGAAGACCCATTTGCACTGAGAAACTTTGCAACATGGACATTGCTTCAGTTGTTATTAAGGACCACCTTAAGGTTTTCAGGCATCTTTTTCCAGAACAGGACTGAGTTTAAGAGAAGTTTTACACTTGAAGGAAGCCTGAATTGTGTTAGTTCTTGCTTCAGCTGGCTTTACCGAGTTTGCAATTTGTTGCCTAGGAGGCAGAGTCTGTTGGGTGTTTGTTATAAGCCCCTCTATTGATGAGGCTGAGAATATGGGTCGTCTTGTACTTTTAACAGTGAGGTGATCAGCAGTGCATAAGATTTATTGTTCACCTTGGCCACACTATTGCCCAGATCACGCCATGGCCAGTTAAGTTTCAGTTCATGGGAAGTGTCAATTTGTCTGTAGAAGGAATGGATTTGCCAGCCACGAGAAAGAGCATGTGGAAACTATCCAAACCTCATCATGATAGTGTTATGCAACCACCTGAAGAATTTGAGTGTAAATATTTTTAGATTCTCCACGAGCAAGGGAGTCAAAGGTTATCGGGGGCTGGCAAAATGTGGAGTTTAGGCCACAATCGGAATAGCCATGATCTTACTGTCAGAGCAGGCTCGAGGGGCTAAATGGCCTACTCCTGCTCCTAATTCGTCTACTCCTATGTAAGTAACGGACCTTAAAATCCTGCAGGTAGGCTGTTCTGCTGTTGTAAGTAACGGACCTTAAAATCCTGCAGGTAGGCTGTTCTGCTGTTGTTTTACTGAATGAGAGCGCCTCCTGTAAGACATGGAAGGATGGGCAGCTGTACTCACTAACCCTTCTGGAACCTTGGCACTAACATTGATTTAAGTCATGCCACTACTGAGCCACTGCCAACTGTGAAATACCACCTGGATTCTCTGGCTTTCAAAACTGATGGGATTAAAAGAGGTCACGTTCTGCTTCAGATGCCTGAAAGGATGCTCATTGCAAGGAACTTGTATGATGCACACATCCTCTAACAAGTTTGCAAAATCTTCATTTGGTGAAACCTGCAGCAGGTCACAGTTATCTAGGGCTAAACAAGGAAATGTGAAGAATGATAAAAATTGCAAGTGGAAATGTGATGCACGGGTTACATGTGCTGACAGGGGAGATGGCATTTGGCCTAGTCTGACTATACGCTAGGATTTTTAAGGAGGTGACTATTACAAACTGCTGATTACCTTCAGGGAATGAGTGACTGTACAGCGGCTGGTGCCTGAAGACTTGAAGGAGGGTTAAAGTAATGACTTGATTGCTGCCACCTTATACTACAAACAAAACCCTATTTTCTCAATCGCAGATTTTGCAAGAGAAACATGAGAGTGTTTGGAAAATAAATCATGTTTTCTGATCAGAGAGGAATTGTCAGCAACAATATACATCGCAAATCCTTTATTTTAAATAATAAAGCTTTATTCCTTCTCTGCTACATGCTACAGATTTCTGCCACTTTTATGAGTGAGGACTGTATTTTTGCATTTTATGGGCAGTTTAATTGTGTGTTCAGAGATTTTTCAGTTTGATAACAGGTTCAGTGTAAGACAAACTTGTGATTATGGCAGACTCTTGTCAGTGGAGTAATGGAATTTTGTTTTTGAAAAAAAATGTGTACTTTGATATACCTTGTGTTATGCAGACTTTTCACTGAATACTTCAGTTTATTACTGTCAAGTTGTCAACAAGTTTTATGGAATGAGCTGTATCCTATCATACCAGTGTATTTTCTGGGACAAACTGGAGAATAAATTGTATTGGATTTCTACAATTCAAAGTTGAGCATTTGCTATGATTGGGAGAAAGTGTGTGACTGTGAGTGGGCAGTGAATGTTGATCATATGACGTATAAGACTCCATGGGATCTGAGAAATGGAACTGTTGGTTTCTTTCTGACTGATGTTTTTGTACATTTGCATGATCTGTCCTGAGTGCTGATCGCTGCTGAAAGCACTGAAATTAATTTTATTGCATTCCGCTTTCTTCCAACTAAAGAAGAAAAATTGTCGAGGGTTTCTGAGATCGTGCACTATTTTGTGACACTTGCTTGTTAGATTTGATTTTATTTATTATTGTCACATAGATCATAGAACCCTACAGTGCAGAAAGAGGCCCTTCAGCCCATTGAGTCTGCACCAAACACAATCCCACCCAGGCCCTACCCCCATATCACTACATATTATAACCACTAATCCCTCTAACCTATGCATCCCTGGACACAAAGGGGCAATTTCTTAGCATGGCCAATCAACCTAACTGGCATATCTTTGAACTGTGGGAGGAAACCAGAGTACCCAGAGGAAACCCACACAGACACAAGGAGAATGTGCAAACTCCACACAGTGACCCAAGCCACGAATTGAACCCAGGACCCTGGAGCTGTGAAGCAGCAGTGCTAACCACTGTGCTACTGTGCCACCTAGGCCTTTTGGCTAAGATCAAGTGTAGTTTCGACATGCCGTGCTTGGTTGAAGTCATTAGGTTACATTTTAGCTTCATTTGAAGCAATTTTTAAAAGTGGCATCTCAGCCTTTTGGCTGAGGTGCAAATAAGATCAAGCCTTGGAGGAGGACCTATGCCTACTCCAATCAGCTTGGATCATGTAGATCAAGCCCAAGACAGGAGGTCAGAGCCCTATCTTGTCAGCTTGGATTGGGAATGTCTCAACTTGTTGAGAGACTCTGAATTGGAATTGATTCGATTGAATTGGAATAAAAACAAAAAAAAAGCTTAATAAACAGGCCTTGTAACTGTGACTCTTAGAAACCATCTTTAAACATTTTTGCCTCAACATTTTGTGCTTAACCAACAATTAAAAAAAGTAGTATCTGATTAACGTTAAGGGCTTTCCGATGACCATTACTGAATGGCTTATATAAGAGATCAAATTACGGTGACAAAATTATTTATTTCTTGGAAATGAAAAGAAAACAGCGGAAACAATGATGCTAGCTTGAGAAGTTGGCAGGTGTAAGATATTTGAAATTTATCTTTAACCTCTCCAGTGCAAAATGGGCTTTATGGCCTTTCAGTTGTGCATTAGTATACAATGAAAATTATTGTTTTTTGTGCATTATATAGACAAAGCATACTGTACATCGAAAAGGAAAGGAGAGGGTGCAGAATGTAATGTTACAGTCATAGCTAGGGTGTAGAGAAGAATCAACTTAAACGAAATAACTCCATTCAAAAGCCTGATGTAGTAGGGAAGAAGCAGTTCTTGAGTCAGTTGGTACCAGACCTTTGCACCTTTTTCCTGATGATGGAAGAAGGTGTAAGAGAGAATGTCTGGGGTGTATGGGGTTCTTGATTATGCTGGCTGTTTTTCTGAGGCAGCAGGAAGTATAGTCAGAGTCATTGGATGGGAGGCTGGTTTGCGTGATACACTGGGCATTGTACGCAAACCTTTGTAGTTTCTTGTGGTCTTGGGCAGAGAAAGAACCATACCAAGCTGTGATACAACCAGAAAGACACTTTCTATGGTGCATCTGTAAAAGTTGATGCGAGTTGTTGCAGAATTTCCTTAGCTTCCTGAGAAAGTAGGGGCGTTGATGAGATGGTAGATGCTGGCCAATCAAAATGGCTGACAGCTCGTCAGCCCATCTAGGCACAAATGGAATTTGTTAAAAGCTTTAATTTAAACACCTTCAAAGCATCCAGTTTAATGAGACAAACAAGGTCAGTAATTCAATTATTTCTTTATTTAACACTTCTAGTACCAACTCAAACATAAACAGCTGCAACTCATTAATTCTTACTGAACTTTAACTTTAATTGAACATCAACTTTCAACTGAACTTTAACTCTTAAACTGCACTTTGACTTGAACTAAACATCAACTTTAACGATTTAACAAAAAATATATACTGCCAAGTTGAGAAAAACTCTGGCCGAGAAATATCCGCGATGTAGAATCTATCTACTTGTTCTCTGAAGATTCTTCAGAGTACACTTCCACGTGCGATGATTGGTCTTTTTGAGTTATTGCTGGCAAACAATAACTTAAAGTCTTTTTATCCACAATTCTCCACTCGCTTCTGGAAGCTCCTCTGTCATCCAGCCAACTGTGTAACCAGAAATTGATCACGTGGCTCACACATCCAGTGACATTACTTTTGAACGATGCCATTATACGTAGTTAATTTGACAGGTCCCATACATAAACAGCCATATAAATCTAAGACACATTGTCTCGGTTATTGTAAACAACTTCCCTTATCATAATTCCCAGACCAGAGCAACTTTATGACCTCCGTCTGGTTTTAATCTATAAATTGACCAGAAATCCCAGCATGCTTAGCTCTCAGTCAGAACAGCCATTTTAAAGCCACTATTGCCATTATTGTCATTAAATCATTGTTGTAGCTGTTCTTTCACCATCCAGTGTGAAATTCAACCCTAAAAATTCAAAGCTAAATCAACTCAGCAAAAATCCATCTTGTCTTCCAATTCACACAATTCAGCATTTTCCACACCCAATTTCCGTAAGGAAATGCTGAGCAGTCACAGAATCACAGAATTGCTATGAGGCAGAAGGAGGCTACTTGGCCTATCATACTTACACCAGCTGTCTAAGCGAGCATCATGACCCTGCCTTTTCCTTGTAGCCCTGCTCATTATTTCAATTCAAATAATCATCTAATGCCCGCTTGAATGTCTCAATTGAACCTGCCTCCACTACACTTCCAGGCAGCGATTTCAGACCCAAACTGCTCATTGTGTGAAACAGTTTTTTCTCATATTACACTTGCTTCTTTTGCAAATAATTTTAAATCTGAGCCAGTCATGGTCAGTTTAGATAGCTAGCTGTCACATTATAGGCAATATGATGTGAACACAGAAGATCAAAGAATGGTGAGAATTAGAAAAGGCTATAATGGTTGATCAAGGGTAAAAATGAACCTTAGTCGCTCTCAATAAATTAATTTTACTTCATTATCTCTCTGACCACTCAATCCCATTTTGTCACCTATTTTTCCCAGCATTCTCATCAATTTCCTACTACAGTCCTTGTTCAATTCTTCCTCAGCTAGCCTATTCCTTAGATTCACCCTTCTTTCTGTCAAACTTTCCTTGAGTCTTCAAGTCTAAGTTCCCTTCCTTGTCCAAGCTTGGGGCTGTTTTTCCTTATTGAAATTGTTGTTGAAAGGTTAAATTTATTGGTCCATTTTTGAGTTTTGAATATCTTAAATCTCCTGTTTTTCTCCAGCTTAGACATTCTTGGTTTCTTATTGCACCTCCTCACAGCAAAGGTGCTTGAAACAAAATAGCAGCTTAATCTTTGGTTGACTCACTTCAAAATCAGTTTGGTCCCCCATTTAGCATAATGACAAGAATTGTGCACAACAAAGGCACAGCTGTTTAACTTCAGAATCACTGGAATCTCTGTGATTCACTCTGTATGAACAAGACATTCAGTTGGAGCTCTTCATCATATTTCTGGACATGCTCTTCTTCACGGTTGTAATTCTTTTCTCCCATGTTGTAAATTTTTTTTGTGTAGAACGCAAAATGTTTTTTTTCTTGATGGTGCCCGGATTCTCCTTCTGAATGTTCTTCTCAGGGGAAGTTGATCTAGCCCAACAAACATTTGCAATGCAATCTATTTTGCCAAAATTCTTGCATTGACTCTTGTTTGTCCAGCATTCACATGCTGAATGACCTATTTTTAGCACATCTTTGATATGCTTGTTTCTGTTTTGACTTTTTATGAACAGTTCCTAACTTGTGGATCTTCATTCCTGCACCAAATTGTGAAGCCTCTTTAGCAGCCAGTTCGACACTGATTTCTACTGCAGTGTTTAAAGCCAAAGCATGTTCAGTACGCCATCTTTTTTGCATAGCCTCATTTTGGAGACCACAAACTGGACGATCTCAAAGAGTATATCCCAATGACTCACCAAACTCATGATGTTGTGCCAGCCTTTTTAAGGTTGCCACAAACTGAGCAACTCTTTTGCCTTCAGTGGAACCTGCAGGTCATGCAGGTCAGTGGCTTTGAAGAGTAATGCTCTTCGAGGATCTTTGTCAAGTCATCATAAATTTTAGTTCCTAATTTTCTTGGCTTGAATCAAGCACCGGAGGCAAATTGAAGGTTTTACTTCTTATTGTACTGAAAAAAGCTGATATAAGCAATTTGTTTGCAATTTTATTTGCTTGTACAATGTACTGAAAATGTTCTACATGATTCATTTTCATCATTGAAAGAGCCCATGAAATCCTAATTGACCCACCATTTCTCTTGCAGGCACTAGCAACTCAAGATTGCTCAGTATATATGTATATTCTTTTACTGACTTCCCGGTTCTTCCTTTTTTATCCTGAAGACTGTTTACTTGATTTTTTTTTCCTATGACCTCAGTGGTATGGCAATGCATCCCTTATTTTCAAATATGCCAGATACTACCTGGAATCTCACCCTTTGATGAGAAAAAATCCCCCTTTTAAAGCCTTACAGAGAGCTGGATCAAAGCCTCCCCAATCTGTGCCCATCTTTCTCCATGTTTAAATCTAACCAGTTAAATAGATATGAATGCTGCCATGCTATCATAATGGGTTTGTTTGGTGTCTCATTGATGGGATCTTGAAACTTGTATCTTTAAGCATGAACATTTTAATGGTCATCTTTAATAATGTACAGATCCCATTTGTTGTCATGCTTGGTGCTGCTGTTATGCAGGTAGATCCCTTTTAGAATGTTCACTGCCTCAATTACCATGTGATTCTATGCATCATACCATGGGCAGTGCTATTCTCCTGGCCCACAAGTTAACTCTTGCTTTTACATTACAATGACATCCAGGTATACACAATAGGTTCTTATCAAAGTTATAAATGACATTCTTTGTGACTGTGACAAAAGTAAACTTTCCCTTCTCCTCCTTGAGCTGTCTGCAGCTTTCGACACAAGTGATCACATCAGCCACCTCTAGCATCTCCCTATTATTGTCCAGCTGCGTGACTGCACTCCCCTGGTTTCATTCTCATCTATCCAATTGTAGTCAGAGAATTACTTGGAATATCCTCTCTTCCTTCTCCTGCACTGCTTACCTCTGCTGACCCTAAAGATCTATCTTTGACTTGCTCCTATTTCTTATACCCATGCTGCCCCTTTACGAAATCATCCAAAGGCATACCGCTAGTTTTCACATGTACATGGATGACACCCCAGCTCAACCTCAGCAATATCTATCCTGACTCCTCCACTGTTGCTAAATTATCAGGCTGCCTATCTAGTATCCCTTACTGGGTGAGCAGACATTTCCTCCAGTTAACTATTGTGAAGACTCCATTCTCCATTCCCTAGCTATTGTTTCCTTCTCTTGCCTTGGCAACTGTCTGAAATTAAGCCAAATCTGTTCATAATCTTGGTGTCATATTTAACCCTGAGATGAGTGTCTCAACACATATTCATGCCATCACTAAGACCGCTATTCCCGCCTCGATAACATTGCCTGATTTTGCATTGTCTCAGCTCATTTGTTGCCGTTCTACCCTGAGAGACCACTTGAAGCTCCGCTGTCAGTGTCCTACTTTGCACCAAGTCTCATTCATTCCTGTGCTCGCTGACCTACATTGACTCCTGGTTAAACAATGTCACAATTATAAAATTCTCTTTCTTGCTTTCAAATTGCCCCTTTCTAACTCTATAACTTCCTCAAGCTGCACAGTTCTCCCAGATAACTGCTCTCCTCTGATTGTGCCCTTGTGCATCCCTACTTTTAATCATTGCCATTGGCAATTTTGCCTTGAATAGACTGCACGCTAACCTCTGCAATTCCCTTCATAAATGCCTCTATCCCACTTTGCTCCTTCAAGACTTGTCTTAAAAGCTGACTCTTTTCACCAAACATTTATTCAACTGATTGCTGGAATTCTCCAGAGTCACACACCCCACCACTGCTGCCAGCAAGAATTTGGCACTGAGCCAAATCTCCATTCACTGCAGCAGGACAGGAAAATCCTAGTTGCAGGCAAGGTCGGAGATTTCCAGCCAATGTCTTATTATGTGGATCAATGTCAAGTTTTACGTGACAACAGTGCTGTGAGCTGCCCAATTGGGGCACTCTACTACACTAAAGACACTATAGAAATGCAAGCTGTTCTGGTTGCTGACTTTCATATTTGCGGATATTCTAAAACCTTTCACAGATGGACAGATGCACAATTTACTTAAAAATCTTCAAAGGTTATTGAATGAGAATATTGAAATGAATGTGATTTATCCTTACAAAAAAGTACAAGAGAAACAGCAAAAGTGCTGGATTCTTTTACACCAATGTTTGTGATGTTTAGTAACTTGATCTTTGGATCCATTTAGGCAGTGGATGACCTTCAGCTCATTGGACATCTCAACCATCCACAATAACAATTCCATCATCTGACCATTCTGATACCCAATGGGGTTCTATGTGATTGCAGTGTCCTGGCTTCCACTCATGTTGGAAACCTGTAGCTGTTAATCTGACTGTGTGAAGAAATTCTAAGCAATGTCTCCACTAAACTAACTCTTCAGCAGCCTAACTCTGAACTGTTAACCCTGAGTTATTCAAAACTCTTGCACTTCTTTTTGTTACAGAGTACACCAGAAAACAAACTGTACAACTCAAAACTGTATTCTTAAGGAACTTCAGTTAAGCCTCTGCTTTGAATTAGTCATTGGTTCTCAATTAGTTATTTTTTGATTGTTAATCTAAGTCTACATGAAATACATAAACGAAGCAACCTTGTATGTATAAAAGTACATGGCAGGACCAATTGGAAATCTTCTCCAGGCTTCATGTGTGCCTCTTGATCTTCTCCAGCGAGCCCCTCAATGAAGACCTGTTTGAATTTTAATAAATGTTGAGCATCAGATCCTATCTCTTTGGACATGTGCAATAAACAGTATAAATATTTGACAAGTTAATTCATGGTGTCTGCTTGAACGTTGAATTGAATTCACAATGTCACATTTCCAAGATTGCCAGATACAATTCTAACAAATAATCCAATTGCTGCTTTTGTCTGTGTGTGTGGAGGAGATGACTGATTTTTAAGTTCAGATAATGGGCCCGATTTTACCAAAAATTTGTGCCTGTTTTTGGGCGTGAAATCGCGGTAAATTCGGGCATCGGGCCTGTAACGCGATCTGCACCCGAATCTGAGCAGATTGCGCCTTGATCGACACCCGATTTGGACGCGGGTCCAGCCCATGCCCAAATTGGGCAGCCTGACGATTTAAATGTATTAGCATGCATTTAAATTGACTTAATGAACTGCGTGCCCGACTCGACCGCCAAATCCCACTTTACCGTCTTTGGATCCATTGCGGATCCGTGCTATCAACCTGCAGAATAAAATTCCGAAGCCGATTCCTATTCTGCAGGGGAACCTCCAAAGCCCATCCTACTTGAATACCCTTTGCAGATCCCCCACTAATCACCCTGGCAACCACCACCGCCCCCCCCCCCTCGCATTGGATCCCCCCCGGGAGGCTGGCCCCCTTCGGCGGAGCCTGCCCCCGCCCAGGAGGGTGCCTGTAGCACCTTCCTGGCCTTCCACTGGCATCTGCCGGAGGAGGGGGGGGTGGGCTCAGATGGATCTCTGGTTAGGTGGGGGAGGATGGGGGGTGGAGCATGGACTTGGGATAATCTCCACCACCACGCCCCCCAACCGGAGATCCATCTGAGCCCGCCGCCGTGGTTGGGGGGGTGGGGGGGGGGGAGGTGGGGGGCTGCCTCCCAAAGGGGGGGATCCGATCGCGGGGGGTGGGCCTGCTGAGGGCAGCCTGCCTCTCGTGGGGCTCTGATCTGGGGGGGGGAGTTCTATTGGGGGCGGCCTGCCTCCCGGGGGGTCCGATTGCGGCTCCCCCACATCCCCCCGCCGCCCCCGGCTCTTTATTTTGTTTTTGTCTTTCGCGCCCGGGCGCGGTTTCAGATTTTTTTCGAACTGTCCACGCGCAGTCCAGAGGTCCGATCGTTCCGGTAGCGTTAAGCCCTGCCCCCAGCACAGATCGGATCGGAGCCAGCAAAAAGCGTATAGGCACACTGGAACGAGGATTCCGGGCTCAGATCCGTTTTATGCCTCGATATGGCCCTTAGCCTCCAATTGGTAAAATCGGGCCCAATTAGTCTTCAATCTGCTGTTTTCTTCAATCCATAATAATAAAGAGACATTGTGACATAGTGAGTTGACACATTGTTGATGAACATTTGTGTAAGGGGGGGGTTCAGAATAACCTGGGACTAAAAGACTAACAAATCAGAGTAGATTAATTTACAGTGAAGTCACAAAGTGTGTGGAATATATCTTACAAAAGGTACCCCTTTGCATAGAGACACATATAACCATTTTGGAGAATTTAGACATGCTTTTCTGAATATTCCAAGGACAGCTAGAGTTCTCCGACAGGCAAATGAATAAATTGTACGTTATACAAGATAAGGAAAATCTAAGAAATGTTAGGAGACTGTGAGAAAAACTTTCAAAGTCCATGAATTCATGTATTCCAATGCTGTCAGAGAATAAATGTTATTGGCTTTGGAAAAAAGCCATGCTAATAATGATTGCACACCCCAGTAGAGGTGAGCCAGAGAGGGCGGGCAAGTGACTTTTGAAAATTGTATAATTGTAATACTGAAAGTGATGTACTTTTAGAGTGATTTTGGAACGCCCCAAAAACCACTCTCCTTTGTCCATTGAACCAAGCCTGGGAAATAAAGAAGTGTCTTTAACCAGGATACTATCTCTTTGAGTCTTGGTATTAGCTGAGCTGTAATTAAGAAGGGGAATCCCTCACGTGAAAACCAGCTTAATGCTTAGTCTCTGAAAAAAGCTTTATCAACTTGGTCCTGTTGTTTGAATTCAGGCCAGAATAGTCAGACTTTCTGTCTGTAATTGATATGAATTGAGGTTGGTTAGTCTCTACTCTTTGCATTGAGCGAAGGCCAGCAGGACAAAACTATTCACAAAAAGGCCAAAACAAGGACTGATGTCTGAAATGGAAAAGTACAGTCTGATGGGATTCGGGGAAGCCACTCTCAGTTTGAGACCATCCACATTGTTAGAATTTTGTATTTGAAAATGGTCTGTATATGCTAAAAGTAATGATAAAAAACTGTAAGTGTTCATTGTTACTACTGCTCTGAATCTGACAGCGACTTCTGGAGTCTGTATTTGTGCTATTAAACACAGAAAGTTACTATCAGCCATTCAGTGCTTCCCCAGAGGGTATTCACTGTAAGATTATCACCCCCCCAGCCCCAACCCTCAGTCTGCAATCAAGTAGAAATCAATGAGCTAGTGAAAACTTCCATTTTGCTCTTAGCCCCACTATAAAAACCTTTGAAAAATGTTATGCTTTGTCAAATGATGTGCAACTGGCTTTTAACAATCTGCTAAGTTTGTTATCACAGCTAAACAACTTCAGTGGCACTGAGATAGTGAGTTTTTATTTCTTAAATGTCAAATTTCTCCATTATGATTTTTTAAATTCGAAATGCATCAGTTGTGAGAGTATTTGTTAAAGATTACTGCTGCAAATTCAAATCTGAAAATCTTGACAGTGGCAGGTAGCTTCATCAATGTGTGCGTTATGTGCTGAGGCACAAAATGACCTGACCATCCAATGGTAGGACTGAATATTGGCCTGAATTTCCTGGTCAGCCTGAATTTCCTGGTCATCAGCTAAGCAAGGGTACTTGCCATTGACGTTGAAGAAAGCTACAAAAAAATCTAGCAATCCCTAAAGTACAAATTTTCCCTTTCCTAATGGCATTTTGACATTTCATCTTTTACCTTAAACACATAGACACGTCCCAATCAAACATTTATTGTGCTTAAAAATGAAAAAAAAATTACTTCCTGATTTGCTGTTTGTGAGAGTACTTTAATGTGATTTGATGCTTACCCTGATGACAATGCTGTTGAAGGATATTTAGAGATTCCCCTTGGCTTTCTACTGGAGTCAAACTGTCTTTAATAAACTGGTAATTTCTGCATAGTATAGAATTCTTCTAAACTTAATCAAAAAGCTTTCTAAAAAGGCAGCAATTTCTTAACAGTCTCTGAAAACTGCAAGGTCTGTTGATTTTGGCTGCCATGTTGATATTCCATAGATGATAAGATTGCATCCAGTGTACCCCCTTATCTATGCAAGTGAGGGCCAGGAAATGACTCTCAGCATGATGTGCATTATAAAGCTAACCTCATTCAGGGTGACAAACGGGAAATCAGGTAACCACTTTGACATCTTGGGTACCTATTTTGTGTCTATTAGTCAGAATGGATAGATAATTGGCACTGAGTAAATTACCAGCCTCCAGAAAAGAAGGGTATATGACCAACTGCTCAAATAGAGCAGCAGTGCTGGTGAGATGGCTGTGCCAGTCAGACAGCCATCTTCTTCAAATGGAAGAAGAGGAAGAAAAAGGCTAAGGGAAGAGTCCCCTAACACTTTGACTGGAAGGCAGAATACTGAGGAGATGAAGACACTGTGGCAACTGTCTGTTCATCCTAGATCAGTAAATCACTCTCAAATGTCATTTTTTCTGTTTAATTAATTAGTGCATTGTATGTAAACTGTTGTTTCTTAATAAATGGTCTTAAAATGTATTTATAAAATGACTTATGAATAGTTGACTACCAATCTTGGGTATCTATGCTCCAAATCCAAAAATCTTACAGATGGCAGCAGCAGCAGTCTTGGTTGTCTATATATTCTCCACATCCTTGTCTGTGAGGGTGCATCCATGGGTCATTTTCCTTTCCTTGAACTTTATTCCACACAGTCATGTAAATGTAGAAAAGTGTTGGATCCAATTCATGTGTTTTGTTATTTATGACTCTTTTAATCATCTCGGCCCTCACCTCATCTTCCTTCCAGCCAGAAATGTCCCTGAATAGTTGAACATAATTAGCTCACCTTTGCTCGTTTGAATCAGGATTAAATGATGTTCCCTGGGAGAGAATGGCAGGAGGGCTTGACCTGAATGGGTGAAGTAAATGTTTTGTTGCGCTGAAATGGACAGGCCCAAGGTACACCAGATACTGGATCTCAGAGCTCAATTACATCAGCCTAGCCTGCTAAATTTTGGGCCACTACATATTTATAAGACCCTCATTTAGACCTTAGAAGATGGAGGGAATCAACTATATTGTTTTCTTTCCTGGGGCTGTGGGTGGCACTGGCAAGACCAGCATTTATTGTCCATCCCTGACTGCCCTTGAACTCAGTGGCTTGCTTGGCCATTTCAGAGGGTGGTTAAGAATCATCTGTTAAGATTTGGAGTCTCTTGTAGGCCATTAGGGAGATTAGTGAATCAGAAGGTTTTACAACAATCAACAATTGATCATAGTCTCATGGTCACCATTACAGAGATTAGCTTTCAGTCAGGAGGGAGAAAACTGAAAGGAAGTTAAATGATTGCAAACAAGGTAGCAAGATTGAGGCTACAGCTGGAAGGAGCAACTAGTTGTGCAAGAACGGCCTGTGGTTTTAATGTGGAGTCAGGTAAAACACTCTTCCACTTCACAGCTTCATGTACAGGTAACTATTTCATTTTAATTTACCTTTTTTGGTGGTGGCCAAAAGAAATCACATAAGGTCCGTGAGGCCAAATGTTTTCTTGCACCTGTTGATGGTCCAGCATCAGCTCCTTTCAGACTAAACTGATTTGTTGAGGGAGATATCAAATAGGCTACACGCCATCTATTCCAAATAAAGAGTGCCAGTGTATTTCTATTGTGGGTTTGGGGCCACTTTTGATGCCATGTCATGTGCTACATTTGTAACTGAAAATGTGCCTACCACTCAGCATATTGGATGCCTTTGGTTCCCCCTTTACTCCTATACAATGAGAGTAACATCATTACATTTCTAAGCCAGGATCTGTTTTGTTAATTTTCTTTAAATTATGAACAACCGATTCTAGTTGTTAAAGCAGATCTTAGCTTTCCTTGATGAATGTGGACATTAGGATAAAATGGCTAGATGTTCTCTGTTTTCCAAGCAGCAGCTGTGCTTTTCTTATTGAGATCTATTCTTGCCTTTAAATGCTTATTATGTTTCTAAGAGGGATTTTAATAAAACAAACAGAGTTCAGTTGACAAATCAACTCCCGTTGTTGAAATCCCATTGGTACAAGAACCCTAGGGCAAAACTCAAGTCAATCAAATCTTTTTAATCTTGCCAGATGTCAAATTGAAGAAAACAAAAACATTTCCAGGGAATAATTCACATAAAACTTATCTGGGCTATAAATTTAAATGATTACTAACCAAGTGTGAGGTTATTAGAGAGAAGTTAATGTAATGGACCTAAAATTGCTCAGAGCTTCACTAACACTAATGTGTTGTACACATTCTCTCATCTTCTCTCATTTACACCCTTGATACTGTACAATTGACAATTGGGAAGTGATTTTGTGGTGCTCTGCAAAATAAATTTGAAGCCTCTGAATCCGTGTGAAAGATAGATGTCCGTAAGTGGGAACAATTTGCTGAGGTTAAGAAAGTCAGACATCTTTGAAAGCATCTCTACTTTACGTCCCATCACTTAAACGGTGCTGAGTGGGAATGGTACCACTGCAAGTCTCCTTCCTAACTTGGGATAGCTGGAATCTGCTGTCAAATCTAGTTATTTATTCCCAACAAAGAAAAGGTCATATTGCTCACCAAAGAACTTGCTGCAAAAAAAATGAGATGACCAGCTGTTTCCACAGTGAAGCAAGTGCAAACTTTTCCATCTCCAACTCCCTCCAGTCAGCACCCTTTCCTCATGCAGCAAAATTGTTGTTTCCCTTTGAGGTTTGATATTCTTGCAAATCTGTCTTGATAAAGGCTCCATTATAATTCAGACACCTTTACTCTGACAGACAGAGTATTCATTTGTAGGATATGCGTGTTACCCATCTTTAGTTGCCCTTGGGGACCAGTTGAAATTCAACCACATTGCTGTGGTTCTGGCGTCACATGTAGGCCAGATCAGGTAAGGATGGCAGATTTCCTTCCCTGAAGGACATTAGTGAACCAGATGGATTTTTCTGACAGGCCAAAATAGTTCAGACACACAGAATATACTGTTGGAACCATGAGATTTAGAGTCCTCCATTCAAAAAGTTTCAACTTGGATCTGCTGAGTCAGCAGTAGTGGTCTCTGCCAGTTTTGGTTTGTGACTGGCCAGTAGGAAATGCTTCTGAGCTCTCTGCAATCTTCTCCACCTCTACCTCCCTCTGGTCAGCAGCCTTTTCTCATGCAGCATAAATTGTTGTTCCTCTTTGAGGTTTGATATTCTTGTAAATCTGTCCTGATGAGCGAAAGACAAAAAGGGATATTGTGCACAAATTGGATGCTGCATTTTCTGCACTGCATCAAGTGACAATCACTTCATTGGCTGTAAAGCACTTGGGACTTTCTGTGGTGCTATATAATTGCAAGTTCTTTTCCTTTTCTCGCACCTAACAATATTTTTCAGAAATGGATAATATCTCCCATCAATCTCTACTGCTGTGAAGTGACCAAACCAGGGTTTACGTGATAATTTTCTTACGAGAGAATAAGCAGGATGGCCACAATGTATATCAGTAAGAAATCAGCAAAGATTACACCAGCTGCAATAACAATTCAAGAAATTGATTCAGAGAAGCCAAAAATGCCTAGATAAGATACTGTACAATCAGTAATTTCCATTAAACGCCCTTGTTACAGAGCTTGTTGACTGTAGAACATATCTTAATGTTTGCCCTGTTAGTTCTGGTAAACTCTTGTACAGGTTCAGTGGGAGAAATTAGGATCAGTAGGGCCACTTTTGATCCCTTTAAGATTCCAAAATAGGCCTGTGAACCATGTGTCCGGTTCTGATGCAGAATGTGCTGGATGCCATATTGGTAAAAGAGTTAGCATGCAGGCATCATACGGCAACCAGCAGCAGGCAGAGTACAATTAGCATGCAGTGTTAATTGATGCCAGTGGTGCCAGTGTTAACCTCATGTTGTAGCCACTCTCTTAACCTCACACAGCTGAACACAACATTTAGCAGCATGGAGGATATTTCACCAGTGCTCCCTAAGGTATATTTCTCTTGACCGTTTTTTTTTTATTGAGAAGTTTTTAAGGCTTCCTATGTTGGATAAAGTTTAAAATGTCTACAGGGTGTGGTCTGGCAGATGCTTTTCTGCTAATGACAAGCCTTCTGCATAAAGTAGTTGCATGTGTTTTGACTAGGAAGTCTTCCTCTTGACTGTCAGCATGACTGGGAGAATAAACAGAGGTTATACAGAGAAAGACAAGCTGCGAAAGAGAGGAATGGGGGGGTCGAGCATGGTTCAGAGCATGGGGAGTATGCAGCTTTGTTCTTAGCACTAGACTATATCCACAAAGGGTTTTTAAAGAATGAATTCTCCTTGAACCTCACAAATAATGTTTGAGGAATTTTCTGTTGGCTTAGGAAGTTGTCACTGAAATCGAACCATGCTGCAGCCTCAACTTCACAGTAGGACAAGGATGGCATTACCAGCAGCTGTCAAGGTGACTGTGAATATGAACTTCTTTCTGACTGGCTCCTTCCAGGCTCCTGTTACAATGCCCTGATGCCACCTTGTCTCTTTCCTAAGTGGCAGCTATGGAATTCAGGCCAGAAGCACAGAAACTGTTTGTTAAACTGTAATTAAATATTAATGGCTCATATCACATGACCCAAGCTTCTCGCATTTTGGACAGTTTTAACATTAAATCTTTGGCCTCACAGGCAGACTGCCATTTTAACATCAATTCCAGATGATCGGCTGAGCAAACAGCCTATTGTTATCTCTCAACTCCTTGAAGTCTGCTTAATTTTAAACATTTCAGATTAATACCTACCAATAATCTAAGCACTGAAAGTCCATTGTGTTGCAATGCCATTCGTTTTGAGTATTTTCGTGTTGTCTCCAACCAGATACTCATCAGGACTAAACTCAGCCATGAAACAAACACCTTCTGAACTTTGACTTCTTAACCTCTGAAATTGGGTGAATTAATATTCATTTCTGTGATGCTTGTGCTGTTGCTATCCATAATTGTAAAACTCTTTTCCTGTTCCCTCCTCTGTGTGTGTGTGTGTAGTGGAGTGGAAAGTTGTGAACACTCCTCCCCTATGTTCCAAATGTGAAATAAGCTAACCTTCTGAGTTAATCTTAAGGCAAGCTTGCCGATAGTTATTACTAAATTGGGTCACACAAGTTGAGTGTTTGGGAAAACATTCCACAGCTTAGTTTTAAAATGAGGGAAGAAGTTGTTTGCTTGACTGCCTCCTATCTGTAACACTACCATATCAGTTCCCTTAACATCATGAAAGCTTCTGGCATTGACCTCTGTAGCTATGTGTTCCCACAATATTTTCATCACTTACAGTTTGTTGGACTATTGTGTATGCAAATTAACTGCACTGATTTGATTTGATTTGATTTATTTGATTGCTGGCAACTTAACAATAGCAAGTACTTTTTAAAATCAATCAGTTGATTGTGAAATGCTTAGGAAT
The DNA here is from genome assembly GCF_965287045.1 of Carcharhinus amblyrhynchos. Classification (NCBI taxonomy): domain Eukaryota; kingdom Metazoa; phylum Chordata; class Chondrichthyes; order Carcharhiniformes; family Carcharhinidae; genus Carcharhinus; species Carcharhinus amblyrhynchos. The sequence continues at coordinate 76,505,164 of NC_137327.1, forward strand.
GTCCTAAAGATGTGAAAGGTACGACATCAATTCAAATCCTTCCTTAAAGCATAGGAGAAACCAAATATAAAATGGCTTTCAAACAAATCTTTCAAAGCCTCTTGTAAACAGCAGCACCACTTTCATTGATTTGGGTATTGGGATGAAAAAAATCCTAAGGTACTTGAAGGAACATTTGAATCAATCAGAAAACAGTATCTTCAATATATTTTGAGTGCATGTTAACATCTACATATAAAGGTAAAGGGAACTCAGTCTTTTCGGATGGAATCTGGTGATAAAATTCACTTCCTACATAAGCATTATCCATCTGGTTTTATGAATCAAAACTTTGTAAAAAACTTAATTTTCAGTTTGTGCGCTAATGATATTTATTGCCCATCCCTAATTTCCCTTGAGCAGGTGGGTGTAAATCTCTTTCTTGAACCATAGCAGTCCGTGTGGCGAAGATGCATCCATGGTGCTGTTAGCGAGTTCTAAGGCTTTGACCCAGCGACAATGAAGGGATGGTGATATATTTTCAAGTTGGGACGTTGTGCGACTCGGAGGGAAACTCGCATCTATTGCCCTTATTCTTCCAGATGGCAGGAGTTTGCAGATTTGGGTGGTGCTGATGAAGAACCTTTTGCTTTGTGTAGATGGGACATAATGCAACCTTGGTGTGCTGTTGCTGCAAGGATTGGATATTTAGTCTAGTGATTCAGGTTAACTGCAGGAATATCATTTACAGTTACATAAAGTGAATTTCCATTAAATTTGAAGAAGTGATTAAATGTAAAAGAAAAGCTATAAAGATAGAAACTGGGGCTATTATAATTTCATCCTACTGTGCAGAAGAGATTGCTGATTGGTTGGAATCAAGATTGCAGTTTATCTCCCATCGTAAGAGAGTTTCCATTTGATTGGAGATCACTAACTATTCCTTCCAGTTCTTTAAAACAAAAATTCAATCAGTAATTTTCATTAAATTACAGACCAGTATCTCTAACATCTGTTAAATGTAAATGTTTCAATCATATAATATTGTGTAAAACAATGTAATGGATCATTAACAATGAGTCCTTGCTCATTACAAACATGTTGCTGTTGAGGGCACCCATGTAAGACCCAATTGATCTTGGTTGTTCACAAGTTAGCAAGATACTTTGTGGAGAATTAACAGGTGGCCCTTTTAATATTGGAAATGTTATAGTTGATATTGTATCTCCTTGTTGGTTTTGAAATTCCCTTGTTACATCACCCTTTCCTACATCTGTAATTCCTCCAGTCCTACAATCCTCAAGAACTCTGGCTCTGGTATATCCTAATTTCCTTTGCCCAACCATAGGTGGTCATACCTTCAACTGTTTAGGCCTTAAACTTTGGAATTCCTTTTCTATTTGTCTACCTCTCCACCTCGTTCCTTTCTATTATACTTCTTATAATTTAAAAGCTATCTCTGTGATGTTAAAGTTTGTCTTCTAATGCAACACCTTCAGAAATTTTAAAAATATTAACAAAGAACAAAGAACAAGAACAAAGAACAACACAGCACGGGAAACAGGCCCTTCAGCCCAACGAGCCCGTGCCACCATTTTAACATTGTGAGTGCCCTCTTCTACCTATGACCTTTGTCTACACCTATTGAACTCCATAATAAAGGAACCATAACCAGATTGAGGGAAGACTAATTTAGGGACAATTTAACACCAATCAGCCTAAGAGCACGTTTTTGGGGTGTGGGAGGAAACCGGACCACCTGGAGAAAACCCACATAAGCACAGGGAGAATGTGCAAACTCCCACAGACACTGGCCCAAATCCATGTATCTGCACAGCAAACAATGATAGTCACTGAGCTGTCGTGTTGCCTGTCAGCTGGTCCAGTTTAAGCGTACACTAACAATGTGAAGCACTGGGCAACTCTCGAAGCAATGTCCAAAAGCAGCCCTCGCACAACCCATCGTGTGTATGTCCCTTGCTGGACAACAAGGCAGACCGAATCACCTGTGGATTAAAAGAAAAGACATCAATAAACATGTACAACTTATACAGTCATTCACGGAATCCCCAAAAGCTCAGAAGTAAGACAAGTGAGCCATAAAATATGTTGGAAGGTCCATAGGAATCAATTCATTCCCAGGAACATCCCAAGGCTCTTGATCCTTATTTAGAACAGTCTCCTGTATCCCTCCATCCCCACTCCGCTCATGTGCCAATCTAAGTAAACCTTAAACAACTCTAGCTTGCCTGCCTCATCACCCTACTTGGCAGTGCATTCCAGGCCCCCACAACCCTCTGTGTGAAAAACCTCCCTCTAACATCTGAATTATACCTCTCCCCCGCTCCCCTCAGCCTAAGCCCGTGGGCCCTCGTAATTTTTGAATCCAACCTAGGAAAAAGCTTACCACTGTTCACTCTATCTATACTCTTCAAAATCTTATACACCTCTATTAGATCTCCTCTCATTCTCCATCTTTCTAAGGAGAACAGCCCCAATTTGCCCAATCTCTCCTCATAGCTCAGTCCTTCCATACCAGGCAGCATTCTGGTAAACCTCCCCTGCACTGTCTCCAGGGTCTCCATATCCTTCCGGTAGTAAGGCGACCAGAACTGGACACAGTACTCCAAATGCGGCCTAACCAATGTTCTATACAACTGCAACATTAGATGTTAACTTGGATAAGATCCATATTTATTTATTCCATGTTTTATAGACTAGTAAATGATGGCCTTGAAGTTATGTCATGGGACAAAGCAACTTACTATTTTGATTGTGATATTAAACCATTCAAAATATCTAGTTAACAGCAGTGAGATAATTCACATGAATGCATCAAACATTCACAGTCCTCCTATCTTAGAGTATAATTCCAGGTTGATACTTGTAATTTTAAAAGTGAATATCAGAATGAATCAAAACTTAGCTGGCAAACAGTGGGTACCAAATCAACAGAGATATGTGAGGAGTCTGGAGATGAAGGGGTGTAGATCTTATCCAAGTTAACACTTTTGTTAAGATGGAGGGAAGAACAATTTGGTCCAAATGCATGGTGCACAGTAATTTCTACCCTCTGAAATTATACAAGACAAAGTGTTATTCCCATTTATATTTAAATGATATTGCAGATCAATATCACCTCCACAGTCAGACTGGTTGCTTGTTGATGATCTCTCTTTGTGTATGAAAAATTATGCGGGTACTTTATATATGGGGATAAACAGATTGTTACTGGGCAGCTGGTTGTAATGTTAAACTGGATGCAGAAGTCACATAAGACAAGGTTAAAAATGACCAAATCCTACATCATGATCAGTAAATAGTGTTAACACGGAGATGATAAAATGTCATCCATATTCACTCTAGGATTCATTCTGGAAGATTCTTCTAATTGACTTTTTAAAATTTTGGCATGGTGTACAAGGGGTTGCAAGCCATCTTTATTCACAAAAGCCAGAAACCAGCTTTCTTTTCATTGTGGTCACTGGAAATTGGTTGATTGTCTGAGGGTAGCAGCTGGTCACTAAGTTTGAATGCAAACGAGCTGCATGATTTTCTCAAATATGTTATTTGAACTGGGAAAATATTTGAACTTAACAGACAATCGTTTACATTTTACTTGACTATTTGTTACCATTCTTGAGAGGATAGATCTGCAAGCACTTTTTGAATTAGTGTCAAAATTATGATGGCTGGATCTTGTGATTAATAAAGAATGAATGGCACTAGCCAGGATTAGACTTGCCCACAGACTTGCTCTGGGCTTTACAGCATCCAAAACAGCACAATGCCCTGTGGTAGGGATCCAGGATCTGTATGAACAGGGTATGTAACTGTTAACCAATCAGATTGAAACATCTATACTCAGACTGAACCAGGGAATGGAGCTAAAATTGTAATTCAATCCCAAATCATGTACAAAAAGTGAAACAAAGAGAGGGGAAAGTGGGATTAAGAGAGACTGATTTTTAAAAAGTCATTAAAGGTGAAAAAGTGTTATTTGTAAAAGTTAATTTTCGGCGCCAGAGAGGTTATTTCGTGATAATTAAGGCTCAAGACACCATTACAAATGGACTTGCATTGAATGGAAAAGCCCATTTTTTTTCTGCATGTTAGAGGCACATATCTTGTAAGAACATCAACATCATACAATTCCATGTATTTTAATGCCACGTCTCTCTGTAGGGTAAAAATCCAGCAAAGATTTTGGAGAAATAGGATCCCTCAGGCAATGACCTCTTGACTTCTGCGTTTAACTGTGCATCTGTGGTTGTTGGAAGTTGCTGCCTGATTTGTTGTTCATTAATGGTGAATGCTTATAGCCTCACTTTTACCTTTACACCAAAATTCAGGCCTATGTTATGATTACACTATGCGCATTTGCCTATTGCTGTTTAGAAACTTTGTATGACAGTAAAACCAAACTCGAGTGAGGTGCCACTTTGCTCTTTTCCCACGGCAATGAGGATCGAAGGTGGTTGGGATAGAACCAATAGCTGAAGTAATTAATAAAGATGATCCAGAACACACTGCAAATCAACACAGAAATCAGAACCAATGCAAAACTTGCAACAAATTAAGATGTTAAGAACATGGAAGTAGAAAGTAACCATTGTAGAAAGTATGAGAGATATCTATAAAGGCAACATGTAGCAATTAATCAATGTCTTAACATTTCTGTTAAAATAGTAGATGGAGGAAAGAGATGCAAACACATTAAACCTTCATGTGCTAATGCCAACAACTGTAATTTCTAAGTTGTAAAATAGAGAAAAGTCATTCAGTCCTTTGAACTTGCTTTTCCCAACAGATAATGCAAAGCCTGCACTAAAATGGTCTCCTTTCAATTTATTCAATCTCCTGAGGTAGGCAAATAATTGAAGGTTAAAAATATAAAAGGGATAAAACTCTTGTGAAGTTCACCCCTGACTCTTGAAGGAAATTATTCGAGAACTTGATATTAATCTAATATTCGCGTCTACATCATTCAACCATGGGCAATTGGATCCTGCAGTTGACATTGTCATTGTCCCTAGAGGATTGGAACAATAGCATTTTGGAACATATTTGATAAGGGCTACACTTCTCCTTGTAACCAAGGCTACAGATTTCAGTTTTCACAGGATTGTGAAACTTGATCTCCAAATTGTGCTGCAATAATTGAACTTGACTTAATCTCTCACTATAAAATCTCTCACAACTCAATTCTGATTGTAACCGCATATTACCTGTGAGTTGTTGGCACAGAATGGATTTCAAGAACTAAAGGCACAAATTAATATTTTTTCTTCTGCAATTAAACAGCCTTTCTCATGAAACTAAATTCTGGCCGATGCGAAAAATATTCTGTAGTGAATCTTTAATTATTTCCTGCAAAATGATGGCCTGAATTTTTCAGATGGCAGGGACTCGACCCTGCTATTTGGAGAGCTTGCGGGGAATGCATCCCCACTGACTCTGATAGGCCAGCTGGCATTTTGCACTCCAATGAGTGTTGATTGGCACACACTTAGACAAACAAATTCACCAACAGCTCTCTAGTGCATCCAAGCAGCACTGCATTGGCTGGGAAAAGCATTACATCACTGTTTCTGGGTTCCTAAGTACAGTAAGCCAATGTGAAGATAAGGGGCAGTGGTTCTGAGGAGTGGAGGGCAAGGAATGCCTTAGGAAGTCACCAGGGAGGTGATTGTGTTATTGGATAGGCTGGGGGTGATGGGGGGAGGGGGGGTGAGGTCTGGAGGTATCTGGTCCACAGGGGGCTGGGAGGGGCACCCCCAGTCAGAAATGACTTTCTAATGGAGGTTTGCTCCCCGACGGATCTTCCTGCCTGAGATCAAGAATTTAAATTTTTCTATTTCCCATTCTGAGTTATCTGGCACTTGCCAAACTGAAAAATGAGATTGGGCAGTATAAGGCTCCCCAGTGGCTGTTTAATGGCCTCTCAGGGCCTCAATAGGAGCCCAGGGCAGGCTTCCTGTCTGGGGTTCAGCCCGCCCACTGCACTATAAAATCCTATCTGAGTCAGGGTGGTGGGGTCCTAGGCAGAATCCCACACATGCAATTACATGCTTCCCCCACCTCAAAACCTGCTGAGGGGAACATTAAATTCAGGCCTCCAACTTTGTACTCAGACAAGAACTGAGTAACTTGTATCATTTGTACACTGTCTGTCACTTGTGGCAATTTCTCTTACATACACAATAGAAAATGGGAAATTAGGTGCATTGTCTCACGTGATTTGAGATAAAGACATGTGATAATATTGAGTGAGCAGCCCTGCATTCAACTGGTTTTCTCTCCTCTCTGTCTTGGTTGGTCTAGTTTGAAACTTTGGCTGTGATTCACCCAAATCAGAGTTAAGTGCCCCTGCCAGCAGAAAAAACTGGAGCGTTTCCCACTGGCATCGTCTGTCAGGTGGGATTCACCCACCTGAAAGATGCAAATGCTCTTATCTCAGGAATCATGTCAGCAAACCTACTATGCAGAGATCCAGCTGCCATTTTTAAAGGGCACCTCAATTTCCGCTTTTGGTGACATGCCCCATCCCAAAAAAAAGAGAAATGGGGACCAGTTCCCACTGACCTGGAGAGCACAACAAACCCCTCAGCTGACAGGGCATACCCTGGACCACTGAAATTAGTCCCCACAACACCATGCAGCCATGAGGGTGACCCAAGTCCGCTCAGCCACCTCCCGTTCAGACCCCCTCCCCCCTCAGACTGCACCCAGGCTTCCCGTCCCCCTCACAATCCCCCTAACTTCTCAGGCTCCCTTCAGGCCTTGCTTCTTGGCATTGCCAACAATGTACCATCCCTGGCACCCAAACACTGATACCCTGGCCTGGTACCTTGGACCCTTGGGGGGTTTCAAGTGGTAAGTCCAGTGCCCATGTGCCCTTCTGCCACTGCCAAGCTTCAGAGGCAGGGCCCCAAGGATCCTGGGGGTGGGTGGGTACTGGTTTGGGGCAAAGGGTTGACCTCACCATTCTCCCCTGGATGTCTAGTGGCTTCTAGCCCTGGGAAAGGTATCAATCAGTTTCAGGATGGAGAATTCAGACACCACCCTGGGGTAATATATTCATAATGTCTCTGACTTCTAAAACCTTTGAAGTTCCCTGGTCACTTTAATTTCCATACCCTCTGGACAGCTGGAAGGTTTCCAACTCCCAACAGCATTCTGTTCAGCAGAAGGGATTCCCCTTTCTTCTTGTTAGGAAGCTGCAGGTGGGAGAAGACCCCTTTCAAGTTTTCTGGCAGAAGTTACTCACTTTCACTAAGACAGGGAATTTCCTTCTCCACAGCTGCTCACTCAGCCCCATTTTTTTAAAAGAACATTTATTTCAAGTACCTGAGCCTTCATAGAAAGCTAAGAGCCTTTGAAATACCTTCCAACCTACTGAAAACATTTGTTTCCATTCAATTTCAGTTCAGTCTCTTTAAGTCTCATTTGATTGCCAGCATAATGGTTTTTATTCAACATGCAGTCAGCTGTGTTTATTTACACATCCCTTTACATGTGAATGCATCTCAAGTGCCCCCCCATTGTTCCTAACTGTAATGTTTACATAAAAGCAGAACTGAAAAGCACTTAGCTCTTTTGCAGTTGCCTCGGGGTCCAACATGCCAGGTCCACGTTAGTCATGACCAACACCAAACCCAACTCAGTGTAGTTCCTGCTGGGAGGCAGGGTGCCTGGTAGGGGGCTGCTAAATGAGCCTACCAGCCCACTAATTACATTACATGTGGTTTTACATACTAATCAGGTTGCCACCCACACTGGGTGGGAACCCAGTGGGGGCCGGTAGGGTGGGCTGGGTGAATCCCAAATGCCTTCACACCCAATGGGAATACCGTTTTTCGCTCCAACTCATGCTTCAGTGGCAATTGTGATTCCTACCATCGGTGAACAGCCCAGTGAATCCCACCTCTATATTTTGATGTCTACATAAGAACATAAGAAATAGGAGCAGGAGTAGGCCATCTAACCCTTCGAGCCTGTCCCGCCATTCAATAAGATCATGGCTGATCTGTCGCTGCTCAGTTCCACTTTCCCGCCCTCTCCCCATAACCCTTAATCCCCTCTCTTATCAAAAACCCATCAACCCGCGTCTTAAAAATATTTAGCGAGGCAGCCTCCACCACTTCAACGGGCAGAGAATTCCAGAGATTCACCACCCTTTGAGTGAAGAAGTTCCTCCTCAACTCCGTTCTAAACCGCCCCCCTTTTATCTTGAGGCTGTGCCCCCTAGTCCTACTGTCTTTTTTGAGCGGGAAGAGTCTCTCCACCTCTATCCTATCCATCCCATTCATCATCTTATATGTCTCAATGAGATCTCCCCTCATTCTTCTAAACTCTAACGAGTACAAGCCCAGTTTATTCAGCCTCTCCTCATAGCTCAACCCCCTCAACTCCGGTATCAGCCTAGTAAACCTCCTCTGCACTCCCTCCAAGGCCAAAATATCTTTGCGCAGGTGCGGCGCCCAAAACTGCACACAGTACTCCAGCTGCGGCCTCACCAATGCCCTATACAGCTGCAGCAAGACCTCCCTACTTTTATATTCAATCCCCCTCGCTATGAAGGCCAGCATCCCATTTGCCTTCCTGACCACCTGCTGCACCTGCAAGCTGGGTTTTTGCGACTCATGCACAAGGACCCCGAGGTCCCTCTGCACCGTCGCCTGCTGCAGTTTTTCGCCCCGTAAGTAATAGTCCTTCCTACCATTCTTCCTACCAAAGTGGACCACCTCACACTTGCCAACATTAAATTCCATTTGCCATTTCCTGGCCCATTCGCCCAGCCTATCTAGATCCTTCTGCAGACTCTCCACACCCTCCGCACAATTTGCCGTTCCCCCAATCTTGGTGTCATCCGCAAATTTCGACACCCTACACTCGGTTCCCTCCTCCAGATCATCTATATAAATGGTAAAGTCTACGTTTGATGTTTATCACTGACCTGTACAACCAAAACACATTGGCATAATCTTACCATCCATTCATGCCTTGCTAATGTAGGCTAATGCTCTGTCGGCATCTCCGGTGTAGGCTAATGCTCTGGTCACACAGATTCAAATCCCACCAGTGGCAACTAGTGGAATTCACATTTCATTAATAATTCTGCCTGGGACAGTCCCAGTGATGGTGGTAGTCATGAAATTATTCTCTGTAATAGTGGCCATGAAACAGTTTCTATAAAGCCCATCTGGGTCACTAATGTCCTTTAGGGAAAGGAAAATGCCGTCCTTGCCCAGTCTGGTCTACTTGTGACTCCAGACCCATGTTGATTCTTGACTGCCCTCTGAGGTGGCCTGGCAAGCCAGTTAAAGGGAATTTGGAATGGGAAAAAAGTGCTGGTCTTGCCAGTCAAAGCCACATCAAAGGAAGCAATACATGAAATGTGAAACACTGGCTTCTATGTGGTTTAAAAAGAAATGCCAGATGACTGGTGGAATGCTAAATCTGGTGAAGGAGAGCATTTCATTAGAAGAATGATCTATGTTTTTACAATGTGAAGACTAGATATGGGCCACTCTCACAATCTTTCTTTCTTTCCTAACAATTGATGGAAATGAACTAATCACTGATAAAGTTGTGACAGAAAGGTGGCATGAACACTTTGTTGAGCTCTTAAACAGAGATTCCCACACCTCAGTAGATTCTCTGCATGAAACTATGCAGTTACCTGAAAAAGAAAGCTTTCCACTTCCTTCTTCTGCTGAAGAGGTGATAAAGACAATTAAATCAACTAAATAGGGCAGACATCATTCCAGCAAAGATTCGGAACTAGATCCGTACAGAGCCCATTAACAAAATTACAGCAATCTTCAAAGTTGTATGAATTCAAGAGAACGATCCACAGAACTTTAAAGATGCCAATAAAGTCAGCACCTGTAAGTGGAAAGGATCCAACAATGTATGCAGCAATTATTGAGGAATAAGTTTCTCTTAATCCCAGGAAAAACTTTAAAAGTATCCTATTAACCTATCTACTGGGGCAGCCTTGTAAATTATGTCCTCCTCCCAGAATCATCATCTGTTTTAGGGCTAACCATGGGAGTGACAGCGTGAGCTGATCTGGTCCATGGCATTTGATCTCCAAGTTAGTATGTCTGAACAGGTTTGTCAAAATCTTGCATCTATTGCACAAGACATGGTTGGCGTGTTTGTGCCCAAGGGACCCTCCATTTTGAGGCACCCAAGTGGTCTCTTGCCCATCTCAACTGTGCCCATCTGATTGGGGCAACAGCAAAAGGAGACCGCCCTCTAATCAGCGAGAGGTCTGAGCCACATTCTGCCCCGAAGCCCATGGTAACATTCAGCTCTGATGTGCAGATGCTGGCGTTGGACTGGGGTAAACACAGTAAGAAGTCTGACAACACCAGGTTAGAGTCCAACCGATTTATTTGATAGTAAACTCACAAGCTTTCGGGGTTTGCCCTTCGTCAGGTGAATGGAGAGTTCTGGCCTCAGAGAGAGCATAAAACATATTATAAGGGGCAAACCCCGAAAGCTTGAGAGTTTACTATCAAATAAATTGGTTGGACTGTAACCTGGTGTTGTGAGACTTCTTACAACATTCAGCTCTCACAGCCTTCTCTTTTGACAGTATTTGTAATCCCATTCCTTGGTCATATTGTTACTAAGCCACACAAAAAAAATCATTACTATAACCTCTATTTTCATCAGTGTTTTGATGAAGCAATTAAAAGCTGCTTCTTCTATAGATAAGTGTTTGGACAAGCTCTTAATGTGCCCAGAATCGTGATGAAAACAGAATTCTAATCTAACTTAACCTCTGACCTCTCAGCTGACCACGTGCAGATTGTACTCAATATGGTGTCCCTGTTATTTTAGATGCCCTCAGGGTGTGAAAATCTGGGCCTTTTAGTTTTGGATTTCCGCCAAAAAGTGGGATGCAAAAGGGACCAATTGCTTTCCCAATTCCGTTGGAGTAGGGAGAGACGATCCCACTGGGGGAGGCCGGAGCGATCCCGCTGGCTGGGAGAGGGAGGGAGAGGCAATCCCACTGGAGGAGGGAGAGGCATTCCCACTGCCTGGTGGAGGGAGAGGCAGATTAGGGAGGACGAAATTATTCACCCCAGGATTTTTTGGGGGGTGGGGGTGTTAGCAGTGAATGAGAGAGAGAGTGAGTGTGGGAGAGGAAGTGAGGGAAACGTGAGTGTGTCGGTCAAGATTTCCCCAAACACCCACACCCACACACAATCACACTCACTCACCCACACACAATCACACTCACTCACCCACACACAATCACACTCACTCACCCACACACAATCACACTCACTCACCCACACACAATCACACTCACTCACCCACACACAATCACACTCACTCACCCACACACAATCACACTCACTCACCCACACACAATCACACTCACTCACCCACACACAAGCACACTCACTCACCCACACACAATCACACTCACTCACCCACACACAATCACACTCACTCACCCACACACAAGCACAGCCCCACACCCACACACAATCACACTCACTCACCCACACACAATCACACTCACTCACCCACACACAATCACACTCACTCACCCACACACAATCACACCCACTCACCCACACACAATCACACTCACTCACCCACACACAATCACACTCACTCACCCACACACAATCACACTCACTCACCCACACACAAGCACAGCCCCACACCCACACACAATCACACTCACTCACCCACACACAATCACACTCACTCACTCACACACAATCACACTCACTCACCCAAACACAATCTCACTCAGTTGCTCACACACAATCACACTCACCCACACACAATCACACTCACTCACCCACATACAATCACACTCACTCACCCACACACAATCACACTCACTCACCCACACACAATCACAGCCCCACACCCACACACAATCACACTCACTCACCCACACACAATCACACTCACTCACCCACACACAATCACACTCACTCACCCACACACAATCACACTCACTCACTCACACACAATCACACCCACTCACCCAAACACAATCTCACTCAGTTGCTCACACACAATCACACTCACCCACACACAATCACACTCACTCACCCACATACAATCACACTCACTCACCCACACACAATCACACTCACTCACCCAAACACAATCACACTCACTCACTCACACACAATCACACTCACTCACCCACACACAATCACACTCACTCACCCACACACAATCACACTCACTCACCCACACACAATCACACTCACTCACCCAAACACAATCACACTCACTCACCCAAACACAATCTCACTCAGTCGCTCACACACAATCACACTCACTCACCCACACACAATCACACTCACTCACCCACACACAATCACACTCACTCACCCACACACAATCACACTCACTCACCCAAACACAATCTCACTCAGTCGCTCACACACAATCACACTCACTCACCCACACACAATCACACTCACTCACCCACACACAATCACACTCACTCACCCACACACAATCACACTCACTCACCCACACACAATCACACCCACTCACCCACACACCATCACACTTACTTACCCACACACAATCACACCCACGCACATAGAAAATTACATCGCAGTACAGGCCCTTACGTCCTCGATGTTGCACTGACCTGTGAAACCAATCTAAAGCCCATCTAACCTACACTATTCCAATATCATCCATATGTTTATCCAATGACCATTTAAATGGTTCACTACTCTTGCAGGCAGGGTATTCCACGCCCTTACTACTCTCTGAGTGAAGAACCTACCTCTGATATCTGTCCTATATTTATCAGATCTCAATTTAAAGCTATGTCCCCTCGTGCTAGCCATCTCCATCTGAGGAAAAAGACTCTCACTGTCCACCCTATCTAATCCTCTGATCATCTTGTATGCCTCTATTATGTCACCTCTTAATCACCTTCTCTCTAATGAAAACAGCCTTAAGTCCTTCAGCCTTTCCTCATAAGACCTTCCCACCAAACCAGGTAACATCCTGGTAAATCTCCTCTGCACCCTTTCCAATGTATCCACATCCCTCCTATAATGTGGCGACTAGAACTGTACGCAATATTCTAAGTGTGGCCGCACCAGGGTTTTGTGCAGCTGTAATATAACCTCACGGCTCCGAAACTCAATCCCTCTACCAGTAAAAGCTAACATACATTACGCCTTCTTAACAATCCTATCAACGTGGGCGCCAACTTTCAAGGATCTATGCACATGGACACCGAGATCCCTGCTCTCATCCAGACGACCAAGTATCTTACCATTAGCCCAGTAATCTGTATTGCTGTTACTCCTTCTAAAGTGAATCGCTTCACACTTTTCTGCATTAAACTCCATTTGCCACCTCTCAGCCCAGCTCTGCAGCTTATCTATGTCCCTCTGTAACCTGCAACATTCTTCTGCACTGTCCACAATTCCACCGACTTTAGTGTCATTCGCAAATTTACTAACCATCCTTCTACGCACTTATCCAGTCATTTATAAAAATGACAACCAGCAGTGTCCCAAAACAGATCCTTGTGGTACACCACTAGTAACTGAACTCCAGGATAAACATTTCCCATCAACCACTGCCCTCTGTCTCCTATCAGCTAGCCAATTTCTGATCCAATCACTAAATCACTCTCAATCCCATGCCACTGTATCTTCTGCAATAGCTTACCGGGGAATCTTATCAAACGCTTTACTGAAATCCATATACACTCCATCAACTGCTTTACCCTCATCCACCTCTTTGGTCACCTTCTCAAAGAACTCAGTAAGGTTTGTGAGGCATGACCGACCCTTCACAAAACCGTGTTAACTATCCCTAATCAAATTATTCCTTTCTAAATGATTATAAATCCTATCTCTTATAATCGTTTCCAAAACTGTGCCCACAACAGAAAGAAGGCTCACTGCTGTATAATTACCAGGGTTGTCTCTACTCCCATTCTTGAACAAAGGACAACATTTGCTATTCTTCAGTCTTCTGGCACTATTCCTGTAGACAATGATGACCTAAAGATCAAAGCCAAAGGCTCTGCAATCTCCTCCCTAACCTCCCAGAGAATCCTAGGATAAATCCCATCTGGCCCAGGGGACTTACCTATTTTCATACTATTTTCAAACTTACCATACACAATCACACCCAGTCACCCACACAAACATACTCACACACCCACACACATTTACACCCATTCATCCACACACAATCACACTCACTCACCCACACACAATCACACCCACTCACCCACACACAATCACACCCGCTCACCCGCACTATCACTCTCACACACACACACACACAATCAAACCCATTCACCCACTCACAGTCACACATACTCACCCATGTACAATCACACCCACACACTATCACACCCACTCACAATCACACCCACTCACCAACACACAATCAATCACACCCACTCACCCACACTCAACCACACCTACTCATCCACACACAATCACACCCACTCACCCACACACAGTCACATGCTTTCAACCACACACAATCATACCTACTCACCCAGACACAATCTCACACACACACACACACACACACACACACACACACACACACACACACACACACACACAATCACACCCACTCACAATCACAGTCACCCACACACAATCACACCCAGTCATCCACACACAATCACACCCACTCACCTGCACACAATCACTCTCATTCACCCACACACAATCACACCCACAAACACCCACTCACCCACACACTATCACACCCACTCACCCACTCACAATCACACCCAATCACCAACACACAATCACACCCACTCACCCACACACAACCATACCCACTGACCCACACACAATCACACCCACTTACCCACACACAATCACACACTCTCAACCACACACAATCATACCTACTCACCCAGACACAATCACACACACACACACAATCACACCCACTCACAGTCACGCTCATCCACAAACAATCATACCCGCTCACCCACACACAATCATACCCACTCAACCACACACAATCACACCCACTCACCCGCACACAATCACACCCATTCACCCACTCACAGTCACACCCACTCACCCACACACAATCATATCCGCTCACCCACACACAATCACACCCACTCACCCACACACAATCACACCTACACCCACCCACACACAATCACACACACAACCACACACAATCACACCCACTCACCCACATACAATCACATCCACTCACTCACATACAATCACACACCCACACACAATCACACCACACAACCACATACAATCACACCCATTCACCCACATACAATCACACGCCCACATACAATCACATCCGCTCCCCCACACACAATCACACCCACTCACCCACACACAGTCACTCCCACACCCACCCGCACACAATCACACCCACACAACCACACACAATCACACCCACTCACCCACATACAATCACATCCACTCACCCACATACAATCACACACCCACACACAATCACACCACACAACCACATACAATCACACCCATTCACCCACATACAATCACACGCCCACATACAATCACATCCGCTCCCCCACACACAATCACACCCACTCACCCACACACAATCACTCCCACACCCACCCGCACACAATCACACCCACACAACCACACACAATCACACCCACTCACCCACATACAATCACACGCCCACACACAATCACACCCTCTTACACATACACAATCACACCCACACACAATCACAACCATATACAATCACACACTCTCACCCACACACAACACCCACACACAATCACACCCATTCACCCACACACAATCCCATCGACTCACAATCACATCCACTCACCCACACACAATCACACCCACTCCCACCCACACACAATCGCACCCACTCACCGACTCACAATCACAGCCTCTCACCGACAGACAACCACAGCCATGCACCCACAATCACACAAATTCACCCATGCACAATCACACCCACACACGATCACGCCCACTCACCCACACAGATTTGCACCCACTTACCAACACATAATCATACTCATTCACCCACACAAAATAACACCCACTCACCCACGCACAATCACACCCACAAACCCACACACAATAACAACCACTCACTCACACAGTCACACCCACATACGATCACATCCACAACAATGACACCCACTCACCGATTCACATTCCCACCCACACATAATCACACCCACACCCAATCAAACCCACACATGCACACACAATCATACCCACACATCCACACACAATCACACCCCAAAACCCACACACAATCAGGCCCACTCACACACACACAATCACACCCACTCAACCACACACAGTCACACCCACTCACCCACACATCATCACTCCCACACACCCACACATAATTACACCCATTCACCCACACACAATCACACCCACTCACCCACACACAATCACACCCACTCACCCACACACAATCAAACCCACTCACCCACACACAATCACACCCACTCAGTGACTCACAATCCCACCCACTCACCCACACATAATCACATCCACACACAATCACACCCACTCACCTACACACAACCACACCCACTCACCCACACAAAATCACACCCACTCACCCACACACAATCACACCCACTCACCCACACACAATCAAACCCACTCACCCACACACAATCACACCCACTCACCCACACACAATCAAACCCACTCACCCACACACAATCAAACCCACTCACCCACACACAATCAAACCCACTCACCCACACAATCACACCCACTCACCTACACACAATCACACCCACTCACCCACACACAAACACACCCACTCACCTACACACAATCAGACCCACTTACCCACACACAATCATGCCCACTCAGCCACACACAATCACACCCACACATATCCACTCACCCACACATTATTACACCTGCTCACTCACTCACAGTCACACCCACTCACCCACACACAATCACACCCACTCACCCACACACAATCACACCCACTCACCCACACACAATCACACCCACTCACCCGCACACAACTACACACACTCACCCACATACTATTACACCCACTCACTCACACACAATCACTGCCACCCTCCACTCAGAATCAGACCCATGTACTCACACACAGTCACACCCACTCACCCACACACAATCACACCCACTCACCCACACACAATCACACCCATTCATCCACACACAACCATACCCACTCACATCCACTCCCACCGACGCACAGCCAATCCCACCCACACACAATTGGAACAATCACCCACACACAATCACACCCACTGGCCCACAGACAATCACACCCACACACAATCACACAATCACACCCAATCACTCATATGCAATCACAGTCACTCACCCATGCTCAATCACACCCACTCACCCACATACAATCACACCCACTCAACACACACAATCACACCCATGTATCCACACACAGTCACACCCAGTCATCCACACACAATCATTGACATTTACCCACACACAATGACACCCACACAATCAGGCCCACTCACCCACACACAATCACATCCATTGGTCCACAGACAATCACACCCACTCACCCACACACATTCACACCCACGCACCCACATACAATCACACCCAATCACCCACACACAATCACACCCACTCACCTTCACACAATCACTCCCACTCACCCACACACACTATCACACCCACAAACCCACACACAATAACAACCACTCACCCACACACAATCACATCCACAAACCCACACACAATCAAACTCACTCACCCACACACAATCTCACCCACTCACCCACACATAATCGCACCCATACACAATCACACCCACTCACCCACCCACAATCACATCCACTCACCGACACACATCACACCCACAAATCCACACACAATAACAACCCCTCACCCACACACAATCACATCCACAAACCCACACACAATCAAACTCACTCACCCACACACAATCACATCCACAAGCCCACACACAATCAAACTCACTCACCCACACACAATCACACCCACTCACCCACACATAATCACAACTACTCACCCGCACACAATCACACCCACTCACCCACACATAATCACAACTACTCACCCGCACACAATCACACCCACACACAATCACACCCACTCACCCATCCACAATCATACCCACTCACCCACACACAATCAGACCCACTCACAATCAGACCCACTCACCCACACACAATCACATCCACTCACCCACACATAATCACACCTATTCACCCACACACAATCAGACCTACTCACTTCACCTCAATGCACAATCAATCACACCCACTCAGACCCACACCCAATCACAGCCACTTACCCACACACCAACACATAATCACACCAACTCACATCACACAGCCCTACACGTATTGTATTGTGGATAAGACTGAGTGAGTAAAGATCAAGAGATTGAGAGTGAGCGAGACAGGCTGTGTCCCTCTCACACTTCAATGCTGATCTTTATTCATTCCTCTTTTCAAATTATTGATTTATTGCTTTGATATTGCTTCATTTCTGCTCAACAAGTTGTTATTTTTTCTTCACGACTCAATTTTATTTGAAATTCATCTTTTGAATGAAAATAAATGGAAATGTAGCCCCTGCAAGTGAAAAGTTGGACAAGTCTTTGCTATAACCAAGTTTGATGTACAAGTACCAGTCTCTGACAACATTCACATTGAAAGATCATAACAACCAAGGGCAGAATTAGGCCACTTGCCCATTGAGTTCGCTTCTCCACCCAAACAGATCATGACGAACCTGTTCTCCCCAAATCCGCCAACAATCAAAAATCCATCCACCTCAATCCTGAGTATACCAGTTACTTCGCCTTCTCCACTTCCCATTGTAGAGAACCCCAAGGACCAACAACAACCCCAAGAAAAGGAAACCCTTTCCCAAATTCATCCCAAATGGAAGACCCACATGAAAGTTTAGGTGTCAGAATCTGCTAGCTTTCCAACAGAATGATGGTTTCTTTATGATAACAATGGTGTCCAGTGATAGATCATGTACAGGGGATGGTTATATTTACATTACTGATGGTATGTAACAAATGCAAACTTTATAATAACAATGGTGTCCAGTGATAGTTCATGTACAGGGAATGGTTGTATTTACATTACCGATGGTATGTAACAAATGCAAATTGAGGTTTGGTGTTAATGGTGTTAAGTTAATAGTGTTAAGCATACCATCAATTTTTTATTCATGGGACTTGGGCATTGCTGGCTGGCCAGCATTTATTGCCCATCCCTTATTCAGAGGGCAGTTGAGAGTCAACCACATTACTTTGGCTCTGGAGTCACATGTATGCCAGACCAGGTAGGGATGGCAAATTTCCTTCCCTAAAGAACATTAGTAAACCAAATGGGTTCTTCCGACAATCAACTATGGTTTCCTGGTCATCAGTAGATTTTTAATTCCAGATATTTTTTACAGAATTCAAATCCACCACCTGCTGTGGTGAAATTCGAACCCACGTCCTCAAAACATTAGCTGAGATTCTGGATTAATTGTCTAGCGCCTCTCCAAATATTGAACATTGGACAATCAATATTAATCGGGGATACACCAATGCATATTTTGCTTCAGTCTGAACAATACCCCTGTAAGTTACTCCTTGTAAGTTTAGTGTCACCATCAGAAAACAATAATCAGTAACTAAACCGTTCAAGTATGCATTGGAGGTGCGATGAGGGAATGAAATGCAAGTTCCATGGTAAATTGAATGTTCATTGGTACATGTTAACAGTGAGGTCACACACTGCCAAAAGACATGCCTTTAAGTATCAGAATAACAGTAATGGTGAAGGAATCTATGAACTAACCAACTCAGTGAAATGTTATGACCATATCAACCCAATAGTAAATTGTATTGGGAAATCTTCAATTCAAAGTTTAAACCGGTGCAAAAAGAGAAGCATTTCCATCCAAGCACAACTTTCCAATTCAAGCCCAGGCTAACAATTACTGGCTACTTCATATTCAGATTGCAGTGTTCTTTTATACTTTGTGCTGTCAGTAATTTTCCTGCTCTGTATGTGTCTGCCTGTACTTGGTTATAAAACTTTTTCCCCTCATATTAAATATGATAAATGATCAATGCTGTCGCAACTACACTGGATGCCTGGGTCTTTGCCCTTGCTTTCAGAAATGTTGATCGGCACCATAAACAAATGCCCACAGCTAAGAATATTTAACGCAGGACAAAATCTATCTTCCCACAACCTGCATTTGTGACAGCACAAAAACGCATTCAAGCCTGAATATGCATTAAAAACACAATTTAGATCCACAGAATGATAGAGAATCAGGCAAACTGTGTACTAGTGTTCTCTCGCACTGAGAAGCTGTTGAACCATGTCTCACGTTACCTTTTTATGCTTCTGTAGAGCCTGCTCCATGTCAGGCCACTATCAGTAAGGTGAAAAATGCTTTCCAGTTCTCATATGGCTTTAAGCCAAATACCGACAGTTCAATGCATTTTTAAAATTCAATGAAGATCTCTATCATATTTTTAGTGAAGGCACATGCATAATTTTCCACGTCCACACATTTTGAAAGGAATCAAATGTTTGATAAGAGGGAGTTTGGATAAAACTAAGGACTTTTTTTTAAAGAAGTTATTGATATCTAGATTTTTAGCTGCACTGAAAATTATGTTGAGGTTAATTGTTGTAGTTTACTTTTCAGACTGATCCCCTTTTTTCCAATCACGTCAATTGCATCAAAAATGTCCTTTACCCCAGTAATTTTCTGCTGAATTAAACATAATGGGGAATAGCAGCTTAACCATGCCAAACTGCATCTATCCAGAAGAATAATGCCATGTTGTAGGTTACCATACATCATTTACAGTACATAAAGTACAATTAGAAAAGTGAACATTGGCAGAGAACAATTTTATTTTCACCAAATGCTGACTAGTTACAAAATATGGGGCCAATTTTGCATCCGAGGCTTCTAACCATTGGAGAAAGTTCAAAACTCAGTTGTAAACACGGCATGGCCAATCATTCTAAGGAAAAGGATTTAACTTGATCTAGCAGCTTTCACAAACACAGGCCATCACCAGGGGTGTTTCAGCTAATGAAGGACTTTTTTGAAATTTTGAAATGCTGTTATATGTAGGAAATGCGGCAGCCAATTTGCATAGCAAGCTCCCACCACCCCAATACCCATCCTGCCTTGCACACCCAATCCTCTTACCATCCCTCTCTGCCCACCACAATCACATCCACTCACATGGTGACTGAGTGGAGATCAAGAAATTGAGAGCCAGACAAACAGACTCTGCCCCTCTCACATTGCAGATCTTTATTAATTAATCTTTGTAAACTATTCATTTGTTACTTCGACATTACCCAAACAGTAATGACATATACAACCAGCTCATCTGTTTTAGTGATTTTGGTTGAGAGATAGATATTGACCAGGATGTAGAAACTAGAAGTAGGAGTAGGCCATTCAGCCCTTTGAGCCTGCTACACCATTCATTTTGATGATGGCTGATCTTCAAATTCAATATCCTCCTCCCCCAAATCCTTGATCCCATTAGCCCAAGAGCTATTTCTAATTTCTTCTTCTTGAATTCAAATGTTTTGACTTTTCAGCTACTTTCTGTAGTAGTGAATTCCACAAATTCACCACTCTAACACTGTACTCTGGAATAACTCATACTTTTCTTGGGATTGCCCTGCAGTACATCTTACATTCACCTGAGAGGGTAGATGGGGTCTCCATTTACAGTCTCATTGTAAAAACTGCACTTCTTTCAGTGCTGCACTGAGATATCAGCCCTGAATCTGTGAATTGTATTTCTGGAGAGAGACTCGCACCCACAATCTTCTGAATCAGAAGTGAAGGTGCAACCACTGACCTGGAAAGGTCACCTTAGTTCATCTATCAGATTGGATTATAACCAGAGTCTAGTAAGCACAGGCATGTTCAAAAATATTATGACAACAGTCCAAAATTATTCTTCCTGCTACATTTTCAGCTGCTTAATCAATGAATTTCCTTTCATCATGACATCAGAAAAAAGGATGTTTGATGATGATTGCGCAGTATCAGACACCATCACAACTCCTCAGATACTGAAGCAGTCCACGCCGATATGTTAGAAGACCTGGGCAACATTCAGGCTTGGGCTGATAAGTGGCAAATAACATTTGTGTCACACAAGTGCCAAGTAATGACCATTTCCAACATGGGAGAATCTAACCAGTGCTCCTTGACAGTCCATGACATTACCATCACTGAAGTCCCTATATCAACAAGCTAAGGTTACCATTGATCAGAAACTGAACTTGGCCAGACATATAAGTACTGTGGCTACACGAGCAGATCAGAAGCTTAGGAATTCTGCAATGAGTTACTCACCTCCTTACTTTCAAAAGACTGTCTATCATCTACAAGGCATTTGTCGGGAGTGTGATGGAAAACTCTCCACTTGTCTGGATGAGTGCAGCTCCAACATCACTCAAGAAGCACTGCAACATCTAGTGCAAAGCATTCTGCTTGATTGGTGCCCCATCCATCACCTTAAATGTTCACTCCCTCCACCACTAATGCACAGTAACAGCAGTGAGTGCCATCTATAAGATGCAGCAACTCACCAAGGTTCCTTCAAAAGCACCTTCCAAACTCACAAACTCTACTACCTAGAAGGACAAGGGCAGTAGATGCATGGAAACCCACACCCCAAGTTCTCCTCCAAGCCTCACACCATCTTAACTTGGAACTCACCCTCCCTAACATTACTGTCAATGTACCTACACCACATGAATAGGAGGGCTCAAGAAGGCAGCTCACCACCACCTTCTCAAGGACAATTAGCAATAGGTGATAAATGCTCAAGTGAGAATAAATGAAAACAATAGTGCAATGGTAATATGAGTGATTGCTTGGTCTTTTTACAAGTTTGCATCTTCCATATGTTAATTTACCAGTGCTAAATCTTCCTAGCTCTGCGACATTCTACCATCTTTTGCATTAAATGCACAAACTTGAAGCACATTTGAAGTAATTTTAAGCACTTCCTATCCAATAGACTATTATTTAGTTATAGATTTGCAACAAACAAATTGTGCTATAGGGGATTTCAAAGTATTGAGGTTTCTTACAATGTACTGAAATTTGAATAATATTTGTCAACAATCCTGTCCAATCTAACTATGTGGTATCAGATAATTGAATTAAAGGGGGAAAAAAGTATGATCTGAATGGAAATTGCATGTTATCCAACTTTTTTATCTAGCAAATGGAGCTTAAGATCCAGAATATAAAGGTGTGGCCCATATGTGTCGCAACTGGAAATGTGGGACATGGCGTGTAATGATATAATGATTGTCACAGAATGTAAATAGCTAATAGCTTTGTTGTAGTACTGAGTTAACAAGGTGCTAATTGGTTAATTGGGAGTGAACTGGATATAAAGCAGACACTCAAAGGGGCTGTAGGGCGTAAGAACCAAAGAGAATGGTGATGGGTTTGGACCTGACAATGGACAGTTTTATTCTTTACGAAGAATAGACAGAACTACCGCCAACCATGGATATGTTTAATTTTTAAATTAAGGTATTGAGGAAAGGAAATCCAAATTATGAAAGAAATCAATTGCTTATAAGCAGCACTGAGAGGCTATGCCTATCAGAAAAGACAAAACAGGCTCAAATCAATTTTCTCAAGCAAGAGAAAGTTGAGGGAGGGGTGACCTAATAGAAGTTTTTAAAATTAGGGAAGTGTTTCATAAGGTAGAGATGAACACTGGTTAACACTGCCGCCTCACAGCACCTGGGATCCGGGTTCGATTCCCGGCTTGGGTCACTGTTTATGTGGAGTTTGCATGTTCTCCCCACGTCAGCGTGGGTTTCCTCCGGGTGCTCTGGTTTTCTCCGACAGTCTGAAAGATTGTTGGTTAGGTACATTGGCCATGCTAAATACTCCTTCAGTATACAAAAACAGGTTCCTGAATTGGCGACTAGAGTATTTTCACAGTAACGTCATTGCAGAGTTAATGTAAGCCTAGACTTGACTAATAAATAAACATTTTTTAACTTTAAAAAAAATGAACAGCCATCAATAGAAAATAGTCACTAATAAATTCAATAAGCAATTCAGGAGAATGGATAGAATGTTAAATTTGCTATCACATAGAGTGATTGAAGAGAATATTATTGATCTCTTTGAGGGGAAGCTAAATAAGCATAAGGGAAAGAAAAGAACAGAAGGAAATGCTGATAATATTACATGAGGCTGGGTGGGAAGAGGTTGTATGGAGTATAAATGTTGGTATAGATCTGTTGGGGAAAATGGTCTGTCCCTATGCTTCAGATCTAATTTAACAAGGGTTTTATTTGCAAAGTCATATACCATAAGAAAAGATGTGGTTAACTCCACTATTATGCAAGATTGTCAAATGATTTTAAACACTATTTTATGCACAACCTCACTAAATGCAGGGGCATTCAAGGCTCCGCCAACAATCTCAGCATCAGCAGATTGATTGCCTCAGGTTTAACTCCTGAGAGGTGACAGATAGAGAATGGCCAGTTATTACTGCAATCAGTACTCTAATGAGATAGCTAAGTGTGTCTAGCCAATTTACATAGGCTGATCCAAAGGTGCAACTTTACTAGCTAGCTATTGAGAATTGATTTTTTTTGGCAACAAATCATTTTGGTGCTCCGAACCTTTAAGGCACTTCAAGGTATACAATCAGAAAGAAGTTGAGGGGCCAACAACAATATTTGTTGTTATCAGTTCTTAATTCCTGGGTACAATGACAGAAAACTTCACAGTTTTGTTTGGTGACTGTAAGACTTTGGAAGTAGCTTAATGTCTGCCTTCTCATTTAATAATGACATTATACTGTGTAGTAGCTGGATACCAAATGCAACAAGGGACCATCCTACCATCTTCCTCCAATTCTTACTTGATTTAATTTCCCTGCTGCTCAGATGTTCCCCAGACAGTTGCTTCCAAACAAGTTCAACTATTGATAGGGATATAGATGAAGCCAATATGAAAGTCATAAAGTATGACATATGAACATGGATTTTAAACCCTCAATCATCTGAAAATATTTGTATAAGGACTGCTGTTGAGGAGTGTTGCCTCATTTTTGCTGCAATTATTATTGGCTTACATATGCCAATTAATATTTTAACATGAATGCAGTGACATAAAACGTATGAAGAAATTAAAATCAATAACTTAAGGACTTGGTGGTGTGCTCCCTTTTTCCAGCTATAAGTTTGACAATTATGGTCACTCTCATTTCTGTGAGTATTAGTAACTGTTTCCTGGCTCTGCTTTTGCCTTTATCCATTCACCGTAGATCTTTGCTTAACCACCTGTGCATATATCAACCTTAGAAGGTCATTAACACATCTCATTAAGTTCTGACATTTTGAAAATGTTGGAATGTATTTGTCCGTGGCTTTTTAGTGCTTACTTCAGTTGGGCAATATTCCTTCATTTAATTTTAATGGATGTTTCAACAAAACAGAAACCTCCATCTTTGAGATCTGCATAGGTAATAAATTGCTTTTAATTTCGTTGCATTCAGCCCCACTACACATGTTCACAAAAAGACCAAGTGGGCCATTTCCCATTGTTAAGCTATTTAATTTGTCCTATTACATGTCGTATTTCATTCGATGGCTTTACTATAGTGGTGGCAAATTACTATGGGAAAAGATCGAAAATGCTGTTCTAATGGCTGGGTAGTAAATATATGTAATTATTGTGCTATTACTGTACAAACAGTTTTAATAGCTAAAGATTGATATAGGCGGCTAAATTCTTTATACATATGCCTCATTTTTTAAGGAACAACACTGTAAAGTGACTAAATGATCTGAGTAAAAAAGACTTTTGTGTTCTGTTAAAATCATTAATTGCCTTCAAAAAATCCACCCTGTTATGGGAAGGATCCCAACTCTTCTGCAGAATTTGTACATATGATATTCAGGAACAGTTGGCACTGAATAATATTCAGAGTTAAACAGGAAGCTAATGCATGAAGTACAGAATGAATGCCATAATTTGTGCATAATCCCTACTTTTCTTTTCATTTCTTTGGCTACATTAACGTTTACAGGAACAACGATGAAACCAATCTGACTTAATATATCACCATAAAGAATCATACGAATGTTGATTTTTAAATGATTTTGCTACCCATTTGAAATGCATTTTCAATTAGTGCTTTTTTTTGCATACAATTTAAAAACAGCATTACTGTAGCAAATTCATATAGTGTTGGGTGTTCCTAGTTTATTACCAGATATTGCTTTTCACAACATGCAATGTAAATACAAAGGAAGAATTACTATTAGTATTTCATGCAGAATGGTTAAGCTTTAATATAAGCCTTGGCAAGTGCCAAGCTTGTGATAATTCTTTTGTATATTGAACCCTTTACATAAGGAAGAAATGTTAGAGTGATCTCAGGGATGTAATTTCTCAAGATATTCAGTGTGATTGAAGCAGTCAGTCAATTTTTCCCTCATAATGACTATCAAATCTTATAACATAAAACAATCCAGTTTCCACCTGCTGTTGATAAGAGATATTTACAGGACACAAATTCAAAAAAATCAAATTGCATGGCTTGAATTTTTCCTTCCAATGAAAAGCTTGAGAATTTTGTTAATGTGGTTGGAGCAACATAGGAGCTGGAGTAAGCCATTCAGCCCATTTAGCCTGCTTTGCCATTTAGTTAGATCATGGCTGAACATGTACCTCAACA
Organism: Carcharhinus amblyrhynchos; assembly: GCF_965287045.1. Classification (NCBI taxonomy): domain Eukaryota; kingdom Metazoa; phylum Chordata; class Chondrichthyes; order Carcharhiniformes; family Carcharhinidae; genus Carcharhinus; species Carcharhinus amblyrhynchos. The sequence continues at coordinate 76,531,909 of NC_137327.1, forward strand.
CCACTTTCCCATGCTATCTCCATATTAATTGATATATTTTTTACAATTAATACAATTATGTCATTAGGAGTAATGTACAGGATTTCTAGGCATTTTTGATTTTATTTAAATGTTGCTAATAATCTTACTCATATTTTAATAATTAACCTAAAAATAATTTAGAGGGCATCTTTTTTTCTAAATCATTCTCATAATGCGAATGTCACTTGCAAGGCTGGCATTTATTGTTGTCTTTAGTGAGGGTGGTGGGAGGCCACCTCCTTGAAACATTGCAGGAACAGTTTGATGCAACTGAATGCAATGCTAGGCTCCAGTTCAGGGCGTAGTTAAGAGTCAACCATTTTGGTATGGGGCGAGAGTCACAATGTGTCACAACTGGTTAAGATGGCAGGTTTCCTTCTCTAAAAATTGTAAGCATGTTTTTTTATGACATTCTGACCAACTTCATAGTCAGATTTACTGATATCAACTTTTTATTTCCAGATTTTGTTAAAAGCTGAATTCAAATCTACAAACTGCCATGGTGAAACATACACTTCTTGGAATACAAGTTCAGGTCTCTTGACCACTGATTGCACATCACAGCTATGGCACTACAATCCTCAGTAAAGTAAATTAGATGGGCCAGGGGATGGTTAGGACCTACACAATCTAATAGGTATGATAAAAACAGGAGATTTTTCATAGCTGAAAGGAAAATTGTGCAGCGTGAATATTTTTGGACATTCATTTTTTAGGGAAATTTGGTCAACTCTAGTGAAGGTGTTGTTGATAAATGTAATACAAATCCAGACAGAAATTCTTGGACATTCCCTTATTTCGTTTATTTATAGTCCTTTCGCCCATTAGTAAATCAGCTTTTTGAGGTCTGAGCTGTATTTCATTTACCTACTGAAGAAAGAGTTAAACTGTTTGAGGGCAGCCTGTCTATAAAATATTATTTGAAACCATTAGTTTGTTAACAATCATGCACTAGGGTCAACCTCAGGCTCAGGATAAATTTTATCATTGTTTCCCTCATAAGTACAAGATTTATCCCCTAATATGGAACACGGTCTCCAGCACATGATTAAGTACCTTTTATGTTAGTGTGTCCAGTAGTACACATCCCAAAGACTGGAGTTTCAATACTGATGCACAATATATAGAAATAATTTCACCCCTGAAAGTGATAACCAAAAACATACAAACATATGGGCTATTCAGCCCGTTGAGCTTACTCTGCCAGTCAGTTAAATGATAGGTAATCTGTACCTCAATTCTATTGACTTGCTTCAGCTATATAACTCCTCACCTAACAAAAATCAATCGATCAATTTAAATTCTTTTGAACATGTTACCAGTCTTCTTTCAAGTCCACTTCTTCTATGCACAGACCTTCAAAGGGATTTTCTAATGAAGCCATGACACAGTGAAGAGAAGTTGGTTTAAAATCATAATCCGTTTTTTGTGCAGAATATTATTTTTTTCCACAAGGAATGAATCTAATGTAAAAGTGCAAGAATCGTGTTCTTCCCTTCGAATGAGTCATTCACTCTGCTGAAATTCATGGAATACAATTTCCTGTTTAATCATTTGTTTAATAGCTACTGTATATGGTTTATATTACACATAAGTTAAACCAGTGGATCAAAGTCTTGAAACAGAGGAGGATTCTGCTTCAAGACAAAAAAACCCAACTTCAATTACTATTTTCAGGGGAGGAGGAGTCAGAACAAAGAGTGCGAAGGAAATGCAGAGGATAAGATTGGAGTTGGAAATTTTAATTTCACCATGATGAAGACATGAATATGAAAAAAATCTTCTGGTCAGATATAATTAAACAACACCGTATTTTCATTTTTTAGTACGTCAGAACCACTCGTCCCTCTGTGTAATTCCCTTCATGTATGCTCACTAATGAGGATGCCAGCCCTAATTATTTTGCAGAATATGTTGAGAGGTCACTTCTGCTGTCTGTTTTCCCCAACTCTACCTGTGCTTCTGCTTCTCAGAAGTGTACGTAGGTCATTTAGGGGGAAGCACTGACACAGTGGTATTGTCAGTGGATTAGTAATCCAAAGACCCAGGAAGATATTCTGGAGAACTGGGTTTGAATCCACTATGGCAGATGATGAAATTTGAATTTAATTAAAATAAAATCTGGGATTAAAAGTTTAAAGATGACCATGAAACCATTGTTGATTGTTGTAAAAATCCATTTTCTTCACTAATGTCCTTTAGGGAAGGAAATCTGTTTTCCTTACCTGGTCTGGCCTACATGTGGCCCCAGATCCACAGCAATGTGCTTGACTCTTGATTGTCCTCAGGGATGGGCAATAAATGCTGGCATCCCATGAACGAATAAAAACAAAATTACTTTCCTTGATGTTTTAATAGACACTTTTCATTCATCATGCCATCTCTTAATCTGGAAAAAAGAACAACAGACAGCAGTGCAATTCTGATACAAAAAGTACACTAGTGCAATTCTGGTACAAAAAACACAGTAAAAAACATAAACAAACATGAATGGCATATTACAAGGAAGGGTCACTGAATTAACCCCAATTATAATTTTTAATGTGCTTTAGTAAAATCATCACTCAAATAAACACTAATGTAGCCTCTATATGAATGTGGTATGGAAAGCATAATTGTACTTCATATTGTTTTGGGATAAATTGGAATAGAAATTATAAAGCAAAATGACAGTGGTGCTTATAAATGAAATTCAGATTTGCCACTGCATTGGATCTTGTACAGAGTAAAAGCACTAATCAACTCATTTCCAACCCTACTGTTATTAAGTCTGTGTCTTCCTAACTATACAATCATTTGCCATTTGTGCAACCAATGAATTACATAAAATCAACTATTGGTTCTGTCCTACTGATTTCTGACAGTTTGACCCAGATTTTGTTAATAACTTAGAATTTTAAAAGACCTTCTTATGCAAGATCTGTAATTATAGGTTTCAATAATTGGATATTTAATATGTTATAAGGAAAATATGCTCCATCTTATTGGTTTATGAAATTAGAATTTGTTGTAAATTCACCATTTCATAAATGCATTTAAAATGCACCCGAATAACAACAATTTTGGAATGAACTGCAATAAATACTGGATCGTGGCGTTTTATGGATTAATCCAATGTTCACAAAGGGCAATGCTTCATTCAATCCGTAGTGTGTATTTGATGTTAGAAATGTGAATTATGTGCTGGAACACTGTCGCTTTCTTTCAGCTTAACTTCTGAAAGGGCTGTTTGTCTTTCAAGATCCAAATCTCTTTTCATTTGTGTAATTTTAAAAAAATGATTACTAAGATAACATATGTCGAAAACTCAACATTTATCAATTTGTAGTACTTCAAAATAAACAACAAAATGTAGTTTTGATAGATATTCGATCTTGGTGCATCATGTTAACTGTTTAAAATTATTTGTTATTTATTTTTAAACTTTACAGGCGCTACATGCTTTGAACAAATATGTTTCCTCGCCATCAAGCGTGCTGTTCCAGAGTAATAACATTTGATCTGCACACGAAATATTTTGCACTTTTGATTGTAACTAGCTGAGAACATCTTATTACAACCGGAAGTTGTCGCCATCAATATATTTAAAAACTCGATGCTCAAACTTATGTACCTAATTCAGAGTCACTAAAATAACAAATGTTCTTAAACTCAACATCCGAGCGTCAGTATGTTTTAACTGCTTTCGCTCAATTTATCTGCGCTCAGAAATGATGCAGAAGTTTTACAACTTGTTCTTTAATCCAACATATAGTTAGTCAACACAAAAGTCACTTCAGTGGCAAAATGTGTGACGATATAAGGCATGTATTCCAATGTCACAGGTATATTTTCAATCCACAAAATCTAAAATATGGAGCGTTGAGGGAATATCTCAATCCCCACACCACCGCCACCCCCCCCCCCCCCCCCCCCCGGCTAATATAGATTCCACATTACAATAGCGTCGACACCTCACCGGTGTTTCATTGGATTTAAAGCGCCTTGGAATGTCTCATTATGAAAGGCGCTATATAAATGCAGTTTTTTTCGCAGTGTATCTGATAGACCTGGTTCCTTTTTCACGTCGAAGAAAACACATGACAAGATGCTTAAAACCCCAAATTCTTAACGCCATGATGAGGAGACAATGTGAATAGAATGTGAATCGACTGCTTCCAGATTGAAAGGCGCAAGTCAGTGATTTTTTTTCTGAAATGGTACATGGATATATATATTAAAATGGTACACTAGCAAAGGCTCTGGTGAGATGTGTTAGCAAATTCTTGCTAATTCAATTCCTTCCATGGTGAGGTGATTGAGAAATTGTCTTTTGCACAGACCGACCGTGCATATAAAAATCCAGACCTTGGAACTTTTGTTTGCTACCCTCATGTGTGCAAAAATGCAAGCAGTCTCGTGGGATCCGACACAAATATTTTGTGAAGTGAAATCAAATCAAAAGCAGCTAATGGAAAATATTATCGTGCAGTAACTGGTGTGAAAGCCACTCTGGTTCAAAATTTGCAAAATTCTATGAGAAAGTAATTGCCAGATGAAACAGAAGTTGGCACAGTCTGCTCAAGTAATCTTGTTAATTCTTTCAGTGCTATTGATGATTATGATGAAGAAATATATGTAACAAAATTAAATTGTGATGCTTTTAACATCTGTTTTTTTGCCTTGAGAGGAACTCAATCAACCTTTTATTATCTTTAAATGAGAAATTCTTCCAAATGAATAGTTGTGACAGAGTGGGTTCACATAGTACCAGGTAGAACTGAAATACTCAGCCAAGAGAGGGAGAAAGATAATGGCTTGCACTTTCCGTTTCAATTTCAGTTCTCCCATTTGACCGAAGACTGACATTGGCTCAGGTCTTGGGGATACTTGCTTGTCACCAGCCTCTCTTTAACAGACTCCGTTGTGGGGGCAACCTAGTAATGACAATGCAAATAGTATATGTCTCAAAAATAATTCTGCCTTATAAAAAGGACCCGACCAATAACCAACTTTAACAGTCGTAATAAAGGGATAGCTGATAAAGAAACATAAAAAATAAAAACATATTCGAAAGAGTAAGGACAGTGGAATACTGAAATTAAAATAGAAAAGTGCTGGAAAGATAGATGATCTGTGGAGAGAGAGAGACAGAGTTAACAGAGACAGGGATAACCTTGCGGCTCAGTATTTCAAACATCTGGAATGCTACAAACGCTCGGCAAGTTAGACAGCAGGGTAGGGGAAATAAACAGAGTTAACATTTCAGGTCACTGAGTAACTCTGCCGAGTGTTTCCCGACAAAAGGAGGCTGTAACCTTTTCAAAATGAAATGCCTCCATTAGCCTGAGTTACTTCAATGAGGTGCTCTGGAAACCAGAACAGTTCGAGGTGCCATTCCCGTCGACGAGTGTCACTGTTTAGCCGTTATCTTCAATAACCTAACTCCTGCAAAATAAATGACATACTTTCACAACTTGTATGTCAAAAATTGAAGAAATGAGCTGAAATGATTTGTGCTATATTGCATGAGCTATATTTGGAAAAATCCACATCTGTCAGGTTTCCTCTGCAGAAATGCGGCACTCATTACAGCTAACCCTATATTTTTGAACATAGCTGCTGACTAAAAGACATACAATTAGTTAAAATAGCAACAAATACAACCCCTAACCTGGAAGATGTTGGCATTGAAATTCAAAGATATCCTCCTCCTCTTGAGACTAGTTTATTTGTGATAATTAATCAATAGAAGCTGACTGCTATTTTTAAAATATATTTCACGAAGGGAGAAAGAGCGATGAAATTCCACCTGTCGATAATTTTAAGGAGATAAAATGCCATGAATTTACAAAGAAGTCACGTTTCCTATTGATGTACTCAGGGTAACTTGGGACCACATAATGGGACCAGAGGAATGTTGCCCCAACGTGTGGCGAATGCCAACGTGTATCACCTGGCAAGACTTCCCAGCAGGGGGAGCTCTTTTGTGGATCCCTTGTGGGGGTACATTCTGGGCAAGAGGTCAGTTCATAGTGTGACCACAATAGTGTGTCTTTTATCTTTCCACGGACTGTCTGCCGGGGCATAGCTTTACCCGGGAGCTAAAGAGCTGTGGAAAATTGTGAAACAACTTTTTTTTTGCACAGAGCACAAGTAGTCCTCAGTGATGTCACCATCCCCAGAATTACATTGCACAGCCCATCCCCGGGTGGCGAATAAAATGCAATGTTTCAATTGCATTTTATTGGATTTTTCCAACAGCACAAGTCTCCGGAAAAACTCGGCGGCGGAGGGCGATTCTTTGGAGCTAGAGTTTACAATAGTAACTTGCCTTTAAAGAGAAAGAACAAAATCTGTTAGCGTTTGTTTGCATCCAGCTCTCCCAGGAACTAACTTGCCGCACACCTCTCCTAGTCAAAGACTTGCCCAAGGGCTCCAGGCTACGAATGACTAAGTTGAAATCCCACTATGACTTTAATGGGAACTTTGCCATGTCAATTTTTGGAAGGCGCGCTGCAAACATTTGCCTCCGATCCTTTAATCCCCCTCCTTCGAATGACTGAGGCAGAGTGAATGGATTAAACGGCGCAACTCCAGGAGTAGCGAGGGCCACAGCAAGAAATTAACACGATTAGCAACTGATACCATGATGGCTTGAAAGTGAAACCATCAGCTTGGTAACCTTGACAAATACAACTCAGATGAGAAAGAGAGAGAGAACACTGAGACATCCCAAACCCGCCTCTATCAAAATCGTAGCATTATTTTGTCAAGATGCTATGAAAAATGGAATTCGTGATTTTAAGATTTATATGGATTGTCAAAACGCCAGCAATCGTGCAGTGAAAACGACCAGAAGGCAAACAAAACACACACAAAAGAATTTCTTAAATCTGCAATATTTCGCTTGACAAATCAGGCTTGTCCAATTCGCAAATCATTCAATCCTCAATCTGTTAATCACCTCTGATTATATGGTCTAATAGAAATATTTTAGGGTTTGTCCTTTCAGGCTTCTTTTGTGTGTGTGTTTTTTTCTCTCCACAGACGTCGACAGCAATACCAAATGCATGTTTTCAATCGTTGGGGAAATCTTTGTCAATATTGCAATGCCTGCTGAATTAAACTATCCCAGGCTGTTATATTTAAACATAAACCAGACCCCGGTCGTCTGATACAGGCCGGACACCAACACAACCAATTCCTAACGGAATTCGAGCTCCACACAACACCAGACTGAAAAAAAGGAATTTCCCCATCAAGCACCCACCTCTTCAGATATTTAAATAACAAATGATAATCGAGCCGTACAGTTGGTCCCTCTTATTTTGCACACACTTGTGTAAAACAATTAGATAAAGAGCGCCGTGAACCAAAATGCTGTACAAATTCAGACTTGCATAAATTAGGGATCGCTACATCAGTACTGATGATATAAAGAACACAAGTAGGACTGACAGTCATTTGCATACATCACAGCATTGTTCACATAGATAATCTTGATTTGAAGGCATTTTGTTTCCCAATGCTGTGCCGTGGTCATGTGCAAATTAATGTAGCAATCACCCCCACATACACGATCAATACTCAGTTAAACTTTTGGTCCATTCCTGCCCGGGAGATATTTCCCATTATTCTGCATTATAAAAGGCGGTGGGTGAAGGCTTCCCTATGCGGCCAAAGCAGGAATAACTCACAGTCTGCGAAACGTTTGCATTAACAGTGTGTGCATCTGACTGTGCACTGCCTAGTGTGGCACCTACTGTTTATTTTCTCTCTCCCTCGGTTAGAGTAAATTCACGCGCGAATCACACAAAGCTCTGTCTCCAAAGAGAAGCTGAAAAATACAGTAATTATCACTCCTAACATCCACACGTTGTACAATGGCCTGCCTATAGTCTCGGGGCTAGATTAGAAATCTCGCTTTACCATCCAGTAATCCGGTTTCTGATGTTCTAGTGAGAGTCAGGCGGAGTATCCCGTCAGTAAAACAGAAAGCTTTTGTTTTAATTGAAGCTTCGGTACATATTGACGAGTGCCGTTACTGGATTACACAAGAGGAAATCTTTACAATAATGATATTAGTGATTACAGTTTATCCATCCCTTCTGAATACAGGCGATGTAATTACTTTGAAAAAAAAACTCTCGTCCTCCAGGCTCTTCTGAATCTTTCAGTCAAATACATCGAATAAAGTTTGTATTAAACGGGTTGCCGCCTGCAAGAATTAATTCCTATTGTGCATTTGAGATTTAGCAACACCGCTGCCGGAGCCGCTGTTGCTTTCTCGGCTTTTCTTTGGCTTCTCTATGGCGCATTTTCTAAAGCACTTTGGGCGTTCAGTCGCTGCGCGGTTTCACCCCCCACAAAAATAAAACATTTCACACCGCAACATAGCCACCTTGTTCCCCAAGGGGAATCGAGTAAACCGGGAACGGGAATTCTCTACCGTTTCAGCTTGATGGGGTGGGTGGGGAGTTGCGAGGCTTTATAAATGCTTAGATCCGCTCACGTTAAACGAGAAACGCGACGGGGGGAAAACAACGCATTTTCTGCTGAGTGGATTTTGCAGCGTTGGAAAGGGAGGGGGGTGGGGGGAAGTGCCGTGACAGTGTAACTCGGTAATTCACTACAGGCCAGCATTGTCTGAAGTAAAATGCTCCACAACTGACGAAAAAAAATTAAAGACACGTGTGAGATATACAACCTAATGTGCAAAGCAACGCGAATCACAATGTTATTTACTAAAACTAAACACAAACCATACAGGAAAAAGGACTTCAGCGGAGGGGGGGGGGGGGGGGGGCGGGCACCATTCTCATTTGTCCACCTTTGGCTAAAAGGCAGAATGAGCGCGAATGTCACATTTAACACCAGATCTTGAAATGAGTGGTGACTCAAAATATCTGGTATACAGCTGTATTTGGAGGGGGTCCACTTCAGCAGCGAGTGGAACAGATGCGAATCTTATAATAAACTCTCATTTCGACATGGTGGCTGTGCACACAGTGCGTGGCCCCTGTATTTACCAACACGCTCCAAACATTACCACAGTAACTACTCTCCTCCACCTGCATATTTGTAAAGCAAAAGTTGTCAAAATAGCAATAACAAAAATAGAAGTCCTGATAAATTTAGAAGAACGCATTAACCTATCAGACCCTTTCTTCCGGGTATGGGGGGGGGGGGGCGGCACTAGACACAACTGCAAACACAACATAGTTTTAATAACAAATTTATTTGAACAGATTTGATTTCTTTGTACACCAAAATGAAATTCTTGTCACCAAATCACAAACTTAAATCGTGTTACAATCAAATCTGACATCAAATATATAATTTATTAAACAACAAACATTTTTTTACTGTTTTCTTTAACGCGTGATTCTGTCTTTGAAAAACATAATACAAAATCCGAAGAAAATAAATTACTGTTCGCAGCCTCCATAAGTAATCCAAATATAATCGTTGAAAAAGAAACATTTAAAGAAAATATCTTATATTTCGGACCAGCACCTGATCCGTCTTCTTTTTAAATTTAAAAAGTTTTTTTTATTATTTTTCCCTCCCTCACCTCTTAAAAAATTGGCAGGTTTTTTTGAGTGCTCGCTCTAAACTCCACTGAAATGGGCGCCGATGAGAATGAAAAGGTCTGGATGGATCCAGAGGCAAATATTTGTGTGAGGAAAAAAAATATTTGCCTGATTTCTATCCCTATACCAGCGGTTTACACGGCAGTGTTAATGGGTTGCTTTTTTTTTGCAATTGAGACGCCCGAAAAATTATCTTTACATAAAAATTAGTGCAACTGAGGTCGAAAGCCTTTCAAAAGATTTCTCCCACTGTTGCGGACGAGTTGGGTCATTTGGACATTAGCTGCCAAAAATTTCGATTAAACGGCTTACACACACACATATATATATACTTTTTTTCCTCCAATATATCTTGATTCTGTTGTTAAACTGTTTTCCGGGAGCCTAAGACCGTTTGTGTGCATTTCTTACAGGCCAGTTCAATAGACAATAATACTGCAGGTTTTGATGGCAGATTCTCCTGCTGAAAACCAGTTATTAAAATAAAGGTTGTGGGGAGGGAGGGAGGGAAGGAAGGAAGGGGGTAATAATGCCGTCCATAGCAACAGATTCACCTGATATAGCCGAGTTCACCAAGGCGCTGATGGGTGTTAGGCACACAGTCGGACTGAAATCCTTGTCTGAACAAAACAACTAACCACACTTGTGGCAAAACAATGTCCTCGATAATGTTTTCTTCACCACAGATGTGGGCAATGTCAACATGACTGTTAACTGTACATAGTTTAGGAATTTCGCCTGCTCGCAGACTTTGTGTTTTTTTTAATTTTGATATACAAATTTCTCTTCTCTGACCCCCACCCCCTCCCCTTTGCCCTCATTGTGACAGTCAAATATATAATTTAAGGGGGGAGGGAGGGAGGGAGGGGGAGGGATGAAGCGCATCCCATTCATTTGCTGAGTCCCAAGTTCCAGCGAGTCGCAGCAGTGCCCATTTGGTGAGGGCTCCCGGTTAAAGGTCGTGGTGTGTCGGTGTCTCTGGGTCAACGCTATGAGAAAACCCTTCGTCTGCTTGGTGCAGGCCGGGGGGAGTCATTCGTTTCTCCTTTTGCCGCCTGTTACAAAACCAGACCCGCACAACTTCTTTCTCTAACTGCAAACTGTCGGCTAGGCTGGAGATCTCCTGGGCTGCAGGTTTGGGGCACTTGAGGAAATGGGTCTCTAAAGCCCCTTTGACACTCACCTCTATGGACGTGCGCTTCTTCCTCTTCCTGCCCTGCGCCGCGATCTTGTCGATGCTGGTCGGGCTGCCCGTGGTGGAGTCCGCCTCTTCCAGCCACTTATTGAGCAAGGGCTTGAGCTTGCACATGTTCTTGAAGCTGAGTTGCAGCGCCTCGAACCTGCAGATGGTGGTCTGCGAGAAGACATTCCCGTACAAGGTGCCCAGCGCCAGCCCCACGTCGGCCTGGGTGAAGCCCAGCTTGATCCGCCGCTGTTTGAACTGCTTGGCGAACTGCTCCAGCTCGTCCGAGGTGGGGGTCTCCTCGTCCGAGTGGTCGTGACAGTGGTGGTGATGGTGATGGTGGTGCGGGTGGCCCAGTTCTCCGTGCTCGCCGCCGTCCCTCAGCCCCGCCGCCGGGTGCATGCCCCCCTGGCCCACGCCGCCGCTCGGAGGGGGTGGAGGGGGCGGCGGGGGTCCCACATGGTGCTCCAGCATGCCGTTGACCGTGAAGGCGGCCTGCGAGTAGATATTGAGGGGCTGCCCGCCCGCCGGCGAGCCGTGAGTGTTTCCGCTCCCGCCGCCGCCGCCTCCTCCGCTCCCGCCGCCGCCGCCGCCGCCCCAGGCGTGCGGGGAATGGTGCGCGATGTGGGCCGAGCGGTGGTGGAGGCTGGCCCCGCTGTGCAACTCCTCCCGGGCCGGCTTCACGTCCTGCTGGCTCAGGGGGCTGGCTGCCAGCGCCGTGGACCAGGGGCTGCCCTCGGGTAGAGCCGTCACCCACTGATGGGAGAGGGGATGCCCATTGCTAGGGAGTCCCTGCAGGTAATCACTCTGGATGAGTTTCTGGTGAGTCCGAAAGCTGGCGCCCGCTTGCTGCATGCTGGACGCCTCGCCGTGGACGATGGAGTTGGAAGTGAGGATCCCAGTGCTCGGCATGTAGAGATTGGAAGCGGCCGTGGCCATGGCTCTGGCGAGTCCCTCAGTAATAATAAGCTGCCTCCGGGAAATAAGCTCCAGTCTTTGACAACAAAGCTTAGGTAAAGGGGGTCACCAGGGGAGCTCACTGATTGGCAGCCTCCTGAACCAATGGCAGGGCACGCCAGGGTTAGCAACAGGCCAAATTCTGCGGCGTCATGACGTTCTTGACCAATCAGGATGTTGGAGGTGGAGCCATTTCCAAATTGTGCCTGTTATGTCTGGGACTCTTTCCCCTCTCTCCCTCTACCTCTCTCCCTTCCTCTCCCTCTCTCCCTACCTCCCCCTCTTTCTACCTCCCCCTCCTCTACCTCCCTCCCCCTCTCTCACTCTGTCTCTCTTCCTCTGCCTCTCTCCCTATCTCCCTCTCTCTCCCTACCTCTTATTCCTCCGTCCCCCCTCCCTCTGCCCTCTCCCTACCTCTCTTTCCCCTACCTCTCTCTCCCTATCTCTATTCTTCTCTCCCCCCTCACTGTCTCTCTCCCTCTGCCTCTCTATCTCTTTTTCCCTCTGCCACTCCCCCCTCAGTCTCTCTCCTCTCTCCCTATCTCTCAACTTCTCTCTCTCCCTCTGCCACTCTCTAGATGCTCCTCTTCCTCCCTCTACCTCGTCCCCCTCTCCCTTTCTCTCTCCCTCTCCCTCCCTCTCCTTCTCTCCTTCTCTCTGTTGTGTTTTAAACTCCAAACCCCGACTGTCGACCCAATGAGGAAATCAAAGGAAGCGCCGCAGCCCATTGGATACCCCATGCTGGGTAACTGACAGCTCACATCTTTACTGAGGGTTAACTCTTGGTGGAGCAAGAGACACCCCAATTTGTCCTATTCAATCTGGCAAAGTTCAGATCAGTACTTTAGTTGGAAATCTGGGGGGACTCCCTAGCTCACTCTCAACCCCGGTTCTTAGAGAAAATCTAAAAAAAACTCGGTGCAAACTTCAGTTGAAAAGTTATTTAAAAGCTAAGAATCTACCACTTTTGCACCATCTTCGAGGCGTCTCGAACGATTCAGCAGCAAGTAACGTGGCTGGTTACTTCAAGTGCCTAAATCTCACTGATCTGGAGTTAAAAACGAATGTTCATTTTCCATAGTCAGGTCAGCTGGGATTTGATCGAAGTTGAACATTGTGGCTGTTGGATAACTTTTTTTTGCATGGAGAGGGGGGCTTATTAAATTATTCTTATTTTGTTCGATTCGCAAAATGATCAGGGCACAAAATGCTTATTAAAAATGTAAATCGTGTGCATATATGTGTGCCGTGCTCCATCAAATATACCAGCACTGGACCCTGGGCTAACTCCCTTCATGACAAAGCCTTGGGAAATTATTTATACCAGGAAGTCTTTTCAAAGGATGGAGACTTTTCGCAAGCAGCGCGCTGCTAGGGAGAAATTAGGATGGCGGGGGCAGCCAACTCGTTCGCTGGGTTCCTGTATTCCGATAGGAAACCCGATAGGAAATGATGGGGGCATTTTATAGGCATTTAGAGATGTCGGGCACGCGGAATAATTACATTTGACATCGGTATAAGGGCTCCGGAGTCCAGCTATTGGTTTGAAATTCCATTAAATACAACGAGAGATCCGAGGTTAAGATTGATTTAAATTTGCATACATTTTCATATATTTAGGGCAAAATAAAGGAACGCCGGCAGAAGCTCTAAGCCATTGCCGACGACACTTTCTGTAAATTCGGCTGAGCTGAAATTTGGAAGGATCAGCGGCGGGTGAGAGGTGAGTATTTTCCAGTTCATTGTCTAGTTTGCAATACTTCACTAGGCAAGCTTTCACATGTGTATTTTCTTTAATTTAACTGTTTTAAGAGGCGCAGCTCTGTCATACATTCGCAACGTTTAGTGATCACAAGAAATTTGATTTTTTTGGGGGGGGAGGTGGCGGTGTAGTTTGTTTCGCAACCTTTTCGCTTCAACGTTGAGAACTCTCAAAGTGCTTGGCGAATTGATTTGCGATGTTTACCCAGTGGTGGCCGTAGCCGGTGAGAATGGCTGGTGTTAGACCGACGGGGAAGGGGGGACAATGCACTGGGTTCAGAATTTAATGCCAGTGACCCAGCAGATCCAGTAATGCAACTGGATGTATTTTTGCCCCCCGAATGAAGCGAACCTCTCTCGCCTCACGCCTTGCAAAGAGGAGGCAAATCCTCTCTGCATCCGGGGGCGCTGATCCAGCTCCAAGTCATGTTCCAGTGCCCTTGTTAAAAGTTTTTCTCTCTCTGTCTTCTTGTTGCCGTCTTGGGTTGGAGAGATCCAGACTGGATCCGCTATCATTCTCAAGGTCAAGAGGGAAATTGGGGTGGGGGTGGGGAGCGGAGGGGGAGGAGGGGGGCATCACTCTGTGGCTCCACTCTTCCTGAACCCACATAACTTTCTGAAGTCTCCGAAGTCCGAGAGAGTTATCCAACTTTAGTCAGCCCGTCCAATCAATGTTAAACAATAGCGGAAATAAACCGGCTTCAGAAAAAAAAACGGTCAGTTAAACATTGTGGAAAGCACTTTTTAACGTGAGAAACAGTCAAATATCTGACCTTTGATTGCTGTAATTTTAATTTATAACGGCACTTCCTCAAATGCGGTGCAGGAAGATTGAGAAGAATCTCACCGGTTGCCGAAGCTGGATTTACGGGTTGTTTTAGTTCGATTTGTCACGTTATCTGTGCTGGGATTTTTTCCCCTCTATCTTTTTCCTCCCCCCCTTGCAAAAAAAGTGATGGTGGAATCCCCTCTTGGCTCTTTCATGTTAGACTAACAGGCGCTAACTTCCCAAGTGTAACAGATGCGGCTCTCAGACGCTCTTTTATGCTGATTTCCTTATTCATAGACACATTTTTGTGCCGATGATCTTCGTTACCATAGAGAGAGAAATAAAAGAGAGAACAGTGGTCACATTATGCCATATATCCACAGAGCAGAATAAAAAGAGGACAATTCAAACGAGTAGACTGGCCGGACATGGGAGAGGGACCGAGCTATACAAGAGTGTACTGGCTCACTGTTCAACACATAATATATAACATATAAAATTGTATATCAAATCAATATTTCCGATTGAGAGTTGAACGATTCAATCTGTAAGAAAGGGATTTGTTTTGTGCCCCGGATTTGTGAATGGTTCTTGGTTAGATTTCCAGTCCCTCTCAATGGGGTAAACCAGCATAAAACCCCGAGTACAAACTGTCAATCAGTGTCAGGACCTTTTAGCTCCAACTTCACCTGCCTCTGTGAGCACTTCTGTTACAAAAACTATATTGTGTCCCGCCAGATCCTGTTGAAATCCATACGGCTTATTTTTTTTAAAGAGAGGGGGCTCCTGTGGTCTCTCCGCCAACACCAATGTCGTTTCGTTTTTTTATAATGGAATTCCTTAGCAATAGTGATTACTCGCTGGTTAATCCGATGCTCACCCATTGGAAACGGGCAACCGATCGGAGGCGCGAAATGACATTTCCCAGCCCCGTTAAGAAAGCGTTTGCTATAAGTTCAACCCGTCCAGTGAAATGCCTCAGGAGATAAGGGGAAAGCGGGGGGGAGAGGGAGAGAGACAAGCATAGCTGAACTTAACCACGCTATTCGGTTATGAGCCGAGCATGACACGATGAGGTTTGTTTTTATTAGTAGTTTATTTTGTGTTCGGGGTTGTCTATTGAAACTTTTATTCTCCCGCCCTCTCATCCTGCCTGGGAGATAATGCGGATAAGACCCTCAGGTACAGTTCTGTTTACATTTCCTTAGCAACTTCATAAAACACCAAACGCTCTCCTCCTGATTGGCAGTGTACTGCTGCTGGAACTTAAGAAAATCGGACAAAAGTGTTGTCTTCCTTTGTAAAGAGAAAGTCCCATTGCAATTCTGTCCTGTCAAACACCCTATCTAAGATATGTGCTGGCAACCTTAATTCTGAATGTCTGAGTGGTTTCAGTGCCTGGAAGTGTCTGATCTGAAAACACAGGAGGGTTGGCTTTGGCAATGTAGAAATATTGAGAGCAATGCGTCAGTTTATTCTGAAATTTCTTTAAAACAACGGCGCAGTATTGGTGGAGTAAATGGAAAGTTCAGCTAAAGCGCTGCTGGCCTTATATTTCACTAATGTTCTCGGTAAATTCCCATGAAATACTCATTGTTTGCTAATGCTTTCGGTGAGGTTAGAGAAAGGGCGTGGCGGCTACCACAGTCAGATACATTTGTGCAATGTATGTGTCTGATTCACTAACAGGGGGTGACATTGCTGTTTTGCGGGCTAAATCCAGGGAGCGGGTTCCCGATGCAACCATAAACTAACTAATGCCTCTGATTTCTCCGGGTTTAGAAACCTATTCTCTTTTTTTATGAAAAAAACTCCTTTTGATAGGTCTACTAACCCCTGGACAGTCTCTGAGCTTCCTCACATCGTCTCGAATAACCAGACTGAGTAAATATGAGTTGTCAATGTAATGTGTTGTCAGAAGGGTGTTTGTTTTAATTAAATCAGTTCCACATCTCTGAGGGCTGAAATGGGTGTTGGACAAAGATTTGCAGCTTGTCCACACTTGCCTCTTTGAGACTCGGCCCTCTCATTCTGGACCCCGAGAACGTGTGGAATGCGTGTGTGTGGCGATTTCTGCATGTCGTGTGTGTAGTGGAACAGGAATATCAATCTCCTCTCCGCGATGTGGTAAGAATGATAGGGCGCTGACAAGCGGATCCCACTGATAGAAAGCAGGACACAGTCCCTTTCTGAAACTCTGGAAGCTAAAGACACAATTGCACATCGTGGCGGGAGACGAAATATCGCAAATAAAAAGTGATGCACCGACAGGGTAGATCGAACTGATGACATATTGGAATAGCCTCGATACAAAACCTGCAAAGATACTCGCGCGACATGTTTTAATCGAAGACGCATTTATGTACTTGTAGCATAGACAAAGTGTCCTCCTGAAATTGTCCAGGATGTAAACACATTGCAGGAAATTTTCGGGCATTTATCGCTTATTGGCCCCGAATATTGGCTCAGCCGATTCGGACACACGGGGAGGGCAACCCTCTCCTCGTCAGTATTGTTTAATTGCAATCGTTTTGTTTTTAATTCAAGCAACCCACTTGCATATAAATCACTAAGCGAAGAGTAAACGTGTAATCGATTTCATAAAGCTACGAGTGCTGTGGGTACTATTTGAAGTGATACTTAAAAATAAATATATATGGGTGCTTTAGAGTAAACCTGCCCGCGCTCTTCATTTCACACAGGCGCTGACTGCTGAGAGTGCATGTCGTTCGGGGAGAGGGGTTGTGAATGAAATCATTTGGAAGTGAATAAGGCTTTGTGCGGAGAGGTGTGTCCAGGGGAACTGCTCCAACAAGCTTTCAGGGACCACCGAGAATGAGAGGTGGCGAATTGGCGCTGCCATGGAAGGTGGGGGAGGGGGGGCGGTGGTGGTAGTGGTGGTGGTAGGGAGTGGGGGGAGATCGCAAGGCGTATGGGATACAGACAGGGGCTAAATGAATGTTAAACGGACACTGACAGGGCTGACATGAATCTTCGAGGGAGCCGAAAGAGGAGGGTTATCCCCGAGGTTGTTTACAAATAGATAGTAACAGCAGCCTAGGAGAAAAGAACGGTCCTGGAGAAACGGGACTCCAAGTCTTTTCATAAGTGAGGTGGACACGATTACACGTGATGGTCTGTAACCCTACCCCCAACAAAAAATAGGATCTGAAACCTTTTCTGAAGCGAATAATCATGATTTTTCGAATAGATGACACTCAGCTCCAAGCTTGCATTCTTGTATGAATTCATTACGAATGAATCGCACACAAATGCTTTACATTTCTTTGAGAAAACAAACACAGGCACTGCCGAGAAAGGAATTAGACATTATTTGAGTATTAATGTGAAGTTTACTTTGTAGAACCCACGCTCTTAACAGATTTGGCAATCCCCCTCCCTAAAAAAATACAAATAATGTCGGTGTCCCTGCCCTCGGCAGGGATTGTGACAAGCTTCAGACTGTTGGTGATGCTGTGAGTTGTGACTATTCCTCAGCCAGCGGGGAGCCAGCCTGTTTCTGGGCAAAATATGGGGGTGTCTTTAAACTTTCACTATCATTGAAGGGAAAGAAGTAAAATCCAACTGCAACTCCCTCCAGCCCGTACATGACATTTGGAAAGAAACCCCTGGGTGTCACTGAACATTGAACAAATCCCTGGAACATGAGAGAATATTCTAAACGATTGCTCAGTAACACATTTCCTTGTATTCTTATATTTAACCATTTTGAGTTTACATCGCCTAGCTGCAGAGTTTATTGAGTTTGTTCGGGTTTTGTTTTGATCGCGAAGGGATCACATAAATAAGCAGGACATTGGATTGAAAAAAATATTGGGGTGATTTCCCGTTTGGCTTTATTCATCTGTGATGGTTTTATGCTTAAGATTTGCCCCATTTTAACCTTCCGTACACAAACAGCTTTCTCTCTTTGGATCAGACACCACTCCCGTTTACACGAAAGTGATGGATTTCTCACTCTTTAAGATCTTTTTTAATTGGAGAAAGATCTCCCCCGCAGGCCGGAAAGTTTCCTAAGGAAGTTCAGTGGAGATGAGGGCAGGGTGCGGTGGGTGTGTGTGTGTGTGTGTGTGTGTGTTGGGGGGGGGGGGGAGGGTGTAATTGGTGGTGGGAGGAACTGATATTGATAAATGTTAGTCATGTTCTGTAAATTCTCAGATTGACCCATGCTGGCTGCTTTCCGTTGCTTCACAGCAATATATCTTCAGGTCACTGAATCGATCAAGTCTCCAAAATATTTCCTCAAAGCAGCTCGTTATCAGTCACAATGCCAGCCAGAAACTACACCCGATTTCACTTCATTGAGATTGGAGTAGATTATTAATAATCACAATCCTTAATTAAAATAAATCCACGTCATGTGGTAAGAAAATGATTTCTGTTTGGATTAATATTCCTTCATGGCAGAAGTACATTTTCACCAAAAGTCTTCGAATTGTTTTACCAAAGCTGACTGAATGTATCAGTCCTCAATTGACTACTTACATTGCTCAATCTAAATACCACGAAACCTAGAGGAATATTGCACCTTCGTACCAGTCACTTCGTTGTAAACTGGACCAGGTGATTTTTTAAGCCAATTTTATTTGCAACTTTATCTTAGACTAGGGAATGAATCGATGCGATTAAAAAAGAGTAGTAGTTAGTCTCTCGACGGAACAGTTAGGGACAGATGTCAAAACGGAGACACAGTTTCTTTCCCGTTGTGTTTTGGCGATAGACGTATGCAATGCTCGTTACTATCAAAGCATCTTAAATACATCTTGTAGCCCTGTCCTAATCTTTATTTAATATTATTTCAAAACCCTTCCCCCAGAAACCACATTGGACACCCCCATCCCACCCCCTCTCGTGTATGGGCTCATTGTGACATTGACAGTACGTGTGAGCTGTAGACTAAAGTCTCTTTAAAATGTGACACCATTAGCCCAGTAGCATCTGTGCGGCGACATTACCGCGGATGACTAGGGTTCGAATCCTAACTGCGCCCTAGGAGCACACTCCAATCCAAATACTTATCCAGGAGATTCTCATCTCCTGGTTTCTCACTCAATCCGGGTTGTTCTGGGCCTGAAAAACAGAACGTGGTTTTATTCATTTGTTTTGTTTTAAACATCCGACTCTTCAGGAAACGGTCTTTGAAACATCTGGCACCCTGGTTTAAAATCCGAGGGTTATTAATGCCGAATGAAGAAAGACAGAAATAAAACACGTACTTTATTTTAGAGGAGGTGGTCTATGAAAAATAAAAGCCCACTTGAGTCAAGGTTAATGTATGAAACGTACAAGTATGCCCACGTATTCCTGTATGAAAGTTCTATTTCAATGCGAAAGGGAGAATGCGTGTGGGATTGACCTATCGTGGTGAATTACAAAATTGACCAGGTTTGAAAAAAAACTTCCCCAACTGTACTTTCGCAAAAAGAACGATTTGATTTGTCCAGTCACGCAATCAGGAATCATACCTCATTACAGTTAATATATTCAATTATATGTTACCCACGATGTCAATATATATTAATAGGATAATATGATAATTTTGGCATATATCAGCTGTATTAGTAATTTGCTTTTATTTTCATTTATATAATGTCTCTCGTTTACCGTCCAAAGTGACTTAGACCGCGTCTTAAATAAAATAAGTCTACACAGTGTTGGGGTTGGAAGTAGCTATAAATCCGCAGGAGGTCGATTCGCAACCGCAAGCAGCTTAATTTTTTGAGTGTGGACCACTGGGCAGAACTCAGGAAGGACCACGGCCCAAAATATTGAACCTGCCCCCTTTTAACTGGGTGATGGGTTCACTGTGCATTTCCACGGGAATCTGATTTATTTCAATAAGCATCGTTGCTTTACCTCAGAACAACACTCACACATCTCCTCACACAAAGTCTTCCCTGCAAAGTGTTAGTGTCAATGTTTGCAGCAGATACGCGGAGCGATCTGTTTCTGATACCAGGGCAGGATGAAAGAGGGAACTTGCTAGTCAGTTATTCAGATATTTTTGCAGAATGATGAGGGAACATTCCTGATAGACAACCTGTCCTCCGTTACTAATACATTTACCGAGTTCATACTTGACATTAGTGAAAGTCAACATGATAGAATCGTGCTATCATATTAGCTATCTTTGTTGAATACTTCCTGAGCAAGCGTTCGGAGTGACCTAATGTGCCTCAGATCCAATTAGGAATGATAGAAGTTAAATATAAACTTGTCTATCTTAAATAGCTGGAGAGGAGCGATCGCCTTTCGTGGTTGAAGAATAGATTAGAGAGTATCTAAAAGCGTAAACGCATGATGTTCGTAGCTTTCAAAGTACATTACCTGGTTTTGTTTAAATTAATTTCCAATAAGGAATGTGAAATCCTCTCTTGGACTAAGGGAAGAACAATCTCGTTAGATGCCTTTTCCAATTCACTTCGAACATGCCACCTCCCCCCTCCCCCGTGTTTTGTAAAACGCAAAGCAGCCCGCAAAGTTAATAATTTGAGAATCGTACACAATAAAACACGCGGCAACATCGAATGTCTAGAGAGAGAAAAAAACGAATAATACAATATTCAGCTCGTGATGTGGTGTCCTGTCAACCAATCCTTCAAGAGAGTCGAAGAAGAACATTATGTACATTAATGGGTGCCATTCAAAGATTTCAGTTACGTGCTCCTTTACGATTTGTTAAACAATTTAGATGTTACAGATAAGCAGCAATACCGCATTATAACATCAATACACTGTATGCCTTATTTCTTGATGTTTAGGTTGAATTAGTAGACCGGTATTTTATTCATTATAGAAATAACAAAACAAAACTGGCTTAAAATTCGACATAGTTTAGAAAGGTCTAAAGGAATGTCTGAATTACCCTGTTTGTGCTCTGTCTGCTGTGACTAGGGCTTTCTGCCTCACCTGCTAACTACAGCACAGTCCAAGTGATGTGCGTCGCACATTTGGGTCAAATCACTGTAGATGAAAGATGCTGAACGCTTGGGATTCTGATATAATGGCAACCTAAATTGTTCAACACGATATGTTTCGCATGTAATGATCCACAGAGTAATGCGAAAGACACCAGGTATTGTATATCACTGTCTCAACACTCAACAGTGCTTCACACGTTGGCTGTCTCCTTCAATTAGGACACAGACAGGTTTGCTTTGGAAATAATCCGTCTATCATTGTCCCATTTTCCCAGCTTTGCGTTTTCCTTTATCCAACTGTGTTTTTTTTTCTCTCTCCCTAATACGATGAGGAATGATTTTATATTTAGTTAACTCCGGATGATTCACTGCATCACGATAAGAATTACAGGGGATCTGCTTCACGTCAGTCCTTTCTGTCATAGCCTCATCCGTTTGCATTGTGCTTCTTAATGAACAGGTAGTACTGAGAGGAACAGGGACGAGCTGGGCACTATCAAAATGCATTCGAAAAGAACGTTAAAAGACGTCGTTACGTACAGAGCAATTCTTCCCCTCCAGGGAGTCAAAAGGGTTTTTTTAAAGTTAGTATTTGTAATCCCTCATTATGATATCTCGAGCAGTGAAGGGTATGCAGTGTGCAGCAGTACAGTAAGAAAGGGTAGTCTAAACCTAAAGGATACACTGAATCATCGGTAATGACAATGAGAGATCATTGCTTGTTTAACAAGAAGATCTGTCCTACTAATGGCCAGGGGAGGCCAGTATTTCCTTTTTCGTTCAGCAGGAGTCAGTAAATGGGAATGTTTGGGTTTGTAAGTTCAGGGCAGATGCCAGGATATGAGTGTGTGATTCCGTAAAGTGACTCGAGAGAAACCGGAGTCAGTTGCAGTAAGAAACACCAATCTCCCGTTCTGTTAATATAAGGAGTAACGCTGCCACACCTCATATAAATGAAAGGGGGGTGGGGCCGAATTATAAGAAACAGAACCACCAGCAACATGTCCATTTTTCTACTTCACTTCAGTTTTTAATTGAAACTAGAGCCATTCATCCAGGCACCAGGTCTAAGCTTGTGCAGATCACATTTACTCTGGCAATTCCCATTTGTCTCTGTGGAGCGAAGTTACTTTGTCCCTTCATCTGTTAACTAATGGTGTTTGTTTTCGCCAAGTGTCTCCTTGTACTTTGCTAAGCGAAAGTGGATATCATCGTGTTATCTATCTCGTTTTCTTAACCCATTCAAGCAAAGCAATTAATTTTTCTGGGGTGCTCTTTTTATTCACTGTCTCACAATTGTTTTATAATGAAAATGAGAAGTATATATTCACAGTAACTTTTCATTTAACCCTTTCACGTGAACATTTATTCTTCACTGTACTGCTGCTGGTTTGGAGTTTGACAATGAAGTTTACCATCGACTGAAGGTCCTTTA
Organism: Carcharhinus amblyrhynchos; assembly: GCF_965287045.1. NCBI lineage: Eukaryota > Metazoa > Chordata > Chondrichthyes > Carcharhiniformes > Carcharhinidae > Carcharhinus > Carcharhinus amblyrhynchos. Next base: position 76,554,551 of record NC_137327.1, read on the forward strand.
CCAATACTGTTGGCCTGAGTGAGGTTACATTAGGTCAAATGTTTAAATCCTAATGCATTTCAATAAAAAACAAACAATGCGGCCTTAACTTAATCTTACTTGAGCTCAACGTGAAATTTATTTGAATAATATTTTGTATACTGTGACAATATCTGTTGCATTCTGAACAATCCTTGAATTCGTCTTTGAATAATTTCGAAGTTGAAGTTCGATACGTTTTATGTGGTGATGCATACTAAAATTATTCTAGCTGAAGTTCCCAATTTAAACTCATTGAATGTTGATGATGATGAATATTACTTTCAAACTAACACATGACACCAAAAACTATTTGAATAATGTGTCAGCTTTGAACAGGTTTGTTTTGTGAATACTTAGCTCTTAATGAAGTTACAGTGACATAAGTGTATGAAATAATATAATTCTTTTGGAAAAAATCCTTTGATTTCACTTTTATAATTTGGCAAATACTCACTAATGTACAGATGACGACTAAATGAATGCAGTACAATAAACAGGCAGCCTTGTATGCAACACTAGTTGGGTCAAGAGCGAAGTAAGGATACTCTTTTTTAGTGTTTGAGGGCTGCTGTTATATCACAAACCAAATTATGTTATATTAATGCATAGAAATTCCATAACATCCTTTATTCTATAGCCATGGTTATACGAGTTGAACAAAGGCTATTCTATTTTTTCCCCAATCATGTCACTGAACAAGATGTCACACAGCCAGCTGGCTCAAATTAATCATTGATGAGGGAAGACTGATGTGCCCTTGTTGTGCATTTTCTTCCAATAACAACAAAGCCTAATTTTTGTGTAGCATGTCGAAATCTGGGTTTATCTCTGTTTCATCCTCATTTTGAATCAGAGAAATAAAACTGCAGAGTGCTAGGACTGTATAAATTAAGCAGTTTGATATTTGATACTGGCAGTAACCAACATCTACCCATCTGCAATTTCAATGCAAAAAGGAAAGGGGTTAATGAGAATGATGTGATGCTGATCTGTCATGCTCTTAGGCGCATTGCTGAAAAGGTGCTCTAGTGTGTGATATCCTATCTATCTATCTATCTATAACTATCTGTATCTGTACATCTATCTTTATATCTATCTACATACTTGTATCTATATATGTACCTTTATATCTGTATCTATCTACCTGTCTTTATCTATCTATCTATTCTCACATAGATACATTTATATTAATTTGCCGATGTAAACAAACTTTGGTTTTGACATTCTGACATCCTGTTTTGAAGAGGCACATATACACCAGTACACTATTGCAACACTTCCCAGAATATCATTCTATTCAACGTTCAGCTGCAAAAATGAGCTTGCTTCCTTCTCATGTTTAGAACTGTTTACTAAGGGAATTTGCAGCTTCCTTTCACTTTGTTTTGTGCCTTCATCCTATGTTGAATCATTTCTCCAGGATTTTTACTTAATTAATACCCACGACTGCAGATGTCCCAAAATTACTTATTGCATTCCCTTCACTGAATACTGACCAGACCAGATCACCAATAAACAATTCAGAAGCTTCACAAATTTTACATCAGGAGTATATGTGTGAATAAGATGAATAATAACATTGGTTACGGCAGTCACATACTCACAAGGTAAAGACGTGTTCAATATTCAGGAGGGAATGTACAATGATTCACAAAGAACCAAAGTGCACATGGCAAGCTGATGAGAGTTCGGGTAGATTTAAAATAAACTGGAACAAGCAATATATCAACATACAATATACAAAGCTCTAGTTCCACATTTAGTCACATTTTTATTGGCTTGGTTTCTGTGTTTGATTCTTTTGGCTCTCTTTCTGCTTGGGAAGTATCTTTTTTAACATTTATATTGGGTTTGATGTTAGTTCATATTAATAATTCTGTACAAAATCAGAGATTCTGTCATTACCGGGACACATTTACTCCTACACTGCCTAGAGACAATACCACAAAATAGATAGAACTGTATCACAATGTCTTGGACATAAATACTTTTAGGGCTACATAAAATCTGTTGATTCTTATCATGAGAAATAATATTTAATTAGCAATCACAATCCATTTCAGACAAAAGCACAATGTAGGCAATTAGAAGATAACTTTATAATTACTGGGATAGATTGTCTCAATAGGTTAAGGAGATGGTTCACCCAGCTGGCTGACACATTTGAATAGATAGCAATTCTCACAAAACTAATAATAAAGCACAGTTATTTTAATTGTATTTTAAATATGTCAGGTTTTTAAAATATAAATAAAATTAAAAAGCAGAGTGAAGACATTTTCTATATTCATTAATATTTCATGAAAAATGCCATTTTTGAGTATTTCTGTCATTTAAAGAAATCTTTAAAAGATGCTTACCCTTAAAATTAATAATACAAATTTAAAACACTCTCCTCAATTTTTGTCTTTATATGTCTCATTTCATGAACACAATAGATCATGAAGTACTTGGTGAAATTAGGTTGCAGAGGGAGTTGTGGAGGACAGTACCTGGACACAATCAAGAGTGGCAATCTTGGTCAATTGCTCCTGTTTTGCAGTCTTCCTTAATCCATGCATGTTGGCCCTAATTGCTGAGCCCACTGTCAACTGGCTACTTTAGCTAAGCCTACTAAGTGTGCTGATCAAATTTAGGATCTTCTTGATCTGTATAGTGCACTATATGTTGCATTTATACACTGAAGTTTTGGGACTCCCAAATATATAGATTAATCTTCTATTCAGATATAAAAATAACAAGAGTTACAAAAGGACCAAAATGTTCAGAGTGTTTCTTTTATGAGTAACTATGATGTTCAAGATGATCAAAGGAATTTATAAGGCTGCATTTTCTGGTCTTATACAACTGGACACAATTATTTTCTTGAAATGTTGCATCAACGAACCTGTCAGTGTTGGATAGATTTATACATTTTCTTTAGCTATTTTCCAGGACATCATTAACATAGATCAAATAATTATTTACATTGCTCCACTTTTTTTGCACCTTTGGTCCATTTTAACATGAATTAGTTCATATAGTTTGATTTGTTCTAATGCAATAAATGATTTGAATATAGAAGCACATGTTAACGTCTGTGTTCCCCATTTTGTCATTGTAAGCAATCTAATCGCTTTCCAGTTTTTAGTTATCGGTTAACTTTAATTGTGTGTAGGACTCCAGCATGTTACAATTATCAATGCTGCATACTAAATAGCTTTTCTCCCACTTATATGGTTTTGAATGTATTCACACAATCTGTCCTAAATGCTTCCTTTGCCTGTCACTTTAAGAAAATGAATGTTTGCGTGGTGCAGGCGGCTTGTTCATATGCAGTTCAGTGATTGAAAATTGTATCAGAAAAAATGATTTTAGCTTTATTTACATCTGAATAATCCTATATAACATTATCAAAAAAGATTTTAAATGACCTTAAAGATAATTATGTGTTTAATTTATAAAAGTAAATGATAAGGAGTCACAACATACCTTGATCATAAAAAAAGCAATGAAATACTTTCCTTTGAAGCTTTAGAGTGTGCTCATGATACATCTGGTTGCCCTGGTGAATCTTCTCAATGCTAAATATATAGAAGATGGAAATATGCAACATCAGTAGGTTATTACTTGCCATGGAACAGAATATTTGTAAATGTGATCCCAGGATATAAAACAAAGAAAATGTGCCAAATTAATTACATGGGTTAAGCTATCAAATTTTCAAAAAAATGGCCAGATATTGTTGTAACAGAGCATCTAATCAGTTAGACCTGTGTGTGCACATTTAGATTTTAATACTTTTCGCAGCACAACCTGTGAAGTACAAGATAATAACAGGGCATCTGGGACCTAGGTGAACAGGGAAAATTACTTCTCCCTAACCAATCAGATTAAAATGTTGGGGAATTAAAAGTGAAAGGATTTGAGAGATTTGTGTGAGTTTGAGTCAGTGGATTCAGGTACATAAAGAGAAATAAAGAGAGGGAAAGAAAGATTAAATTAAGCGAGATAGAATGAAAGGGAGAAAAAGGGAAATAAAGACCATTTAACATTTGTTTTAAATTGACAGTTGTAAGATGTCCAACAACACTTAAAACTTAACTTAAGGAGTAACATTGTAACATTAGTGCAGATAAAGGATTGGCTAAGAAACACAGCAGGTTTAAATGGATTATTTTCATGTTTGCAAGATGTAACAAATATCATGCCACTGGGATTGGTGTTGGGGCCTCAACTATTTACAATTTATAACAATGGCTTCGATGACCAAATGTATGGTTGCTGAATTTGATGATGACTCAAAGGTAGGTAGGACAGTAAATTGTAAAGAGAACATAAGGAATCTGAGAAGGCATATAGATAGGTTAAGTGAGCAGGAAAATATTTAGCAGCTTGAGTAAAATGTAGGAGAACGTGAACATGCCTATTTTGGCAGGAAGAATAAAAAAGCGGTGTATTATTTAAGTGAAGAGAGATTGGAAATACAGAGGAACCTGAGGGTCCTGGTGCATGAATCAAAAAAGCTTACTATGCAGGTACAGCAAGTGATTAGGAAGGCAAATGTAATGAAGGAAATTGAATATAAAAGTAGGGAAACTTTGCTACAGTTGTACAGGACATTGATGAGACAACATCTAGAATACTGTGTGCAGTTTTGATCTTTTTATTTAAGAAAGAATATAATTGAATTAGAGCCAGTGTCGGAGATCCTTGGGTACCAGCAGCGTTCGGCCCACTTAGTCAATTCTTAATATAAACAGCGTTGGACACCATGCAGCTGATGCAAGGTCTTTAATTACTTGTGCACAAGGAGAATTCCCCTCCCTCCACCAAAATGGCGGGAGTGGATCTGATGTTGTAGAGAAACAACTCATCAATTATAGTCAATTACAGCAAACCAGGAAAAAGCATTTTGTTCACATCCTTCATTGAGATACATATTTGCCAATTAAATCCTGGCTGCTTTTTGTCATTTCTCATTTGATGAAACAATGATTCCTACCAATCCTTCATTTGCACAGCATATCCCCATATTTTACCTTTGGTATTTGTTATGGAAAAATCCAGTCTTGCTCATCCTCTGTTGAAAGTCAAAAAGCAGAATGTTATGTGGTCTAGTCTTAAGCAGACAGGCTGTCTTGAAGGTCTGCAACTGATAACATTCTCACAAGCTGTTACATAGAAGGCATGATTTTTTAAAAATCTAAGCATTTTAACATTCACACCTTCACTCTTTTCGTCCTCTAAGGATAACCACCTGGGTCCTCCATGACTTCTACCTTAATATGCATCAGCTTTCTAAATTCTTCCTTGGTTTGTTCATTAACTGGGAGGACTGGAAGGAGATGTTGGTTGGGCTGTGGACTAAAGAACGAAGGCTGTAGATATAACAGTAAGTAGTTCAGAGAAGATTCACCCAATGGATTCTTGGGATGAAAGGGTAATCTTATAGGCAAAAGCTGGATACCTTGGGCCTGTATCCATTGGAATTTAGAAGAATGAGAGGTAATAATCCTATTGAAACACTTAAATTCCTGTGTGAAGCAGACAGCGTGCATGCTGAAAGGATTATTTCCTTGTTGGAAAGACTAGAACTAGGGGATAGTTTTAAAATACGGGGTTTCCGGATTAAGATGGAAATGAGAATTTTTTTCTCTCAGAGGGTCATGAGTCTGTGGAATTCTCTTTTCAAGAAAACAGTGGAGACATTTTTGAATATTTTAAAAATATTTTAAAATTGAATATTTTTAAGGCAATGTTAGATAGATTCTTGACTAAACAGGGATTCAAAAGGTAGAGGGCAGGCAGCAAAGTGAGGGTGAGGCCACAATCAGATCAGCCATGATCTTACCAGATGGCAGAACAGATTCCAGGGGCTGAGTAGCTCTTATTTCTAATTCCTATTGTTGAAAGACCCCACATTTGTAATAATTAATTTTCAGTGCCAGAGAGGTTGATTGGCAGTAATTAGCAATTATTACAATGTTAATGGAGCAGTTTCATTTGTAATCATAAGCACTAATCGTCAGTAGTGAATTTAGTTTGTGTCTGCTGCACAAAAAGAGAAATTTCACATCATTCATTGCATTTTAACAGTGGACCATTTTTGAGAAGTTGATGACTATTTCGACAGCAACGTTTGGATTCTTTTTTACATGCCTGCATGCCCCATACTTGTTGCTGAAAGAGCTTTGCACAGATAACAGTAAGCTACCAGCCCCCACTCAATTTGCCTCAGTATTATTTGATAGCAAAAACTGGCTCAATACCAATATTGTATCAACACATTCATACTACATTTTTAATGTTTTGATAACTAGGTACATTACAACATTAGTGAAATATGTGTATCTGAGGTCAATTTCCATTAATGAGCTCCATTTTGTTATGCCTGGGAAGAATTAAAACAGCATATTCTTGTTGATTTTATCATTTCTTTTTGTGCCTTTTAGCCTTCACTAAGGATGCGGTCCTGTGCAAAAGCGTTCATATTCTTGTGTACATGCATGAAAATGTACATTTTTATGATAAGAATACCATGTAACCAATAGAGCAGCTACCTGAGCGTGGGACACAAGCACTGGAATCAACATGGGCTGCATTTTGCTATTCTTTAAATTTATTGAGAAAATAGGTGTGCATAAATGATGATACACACTACTGGCATGAAGAACAAATTGACCATTGGTCTGTATTTAACAAAACTCTGAAATCCCTTAATACAGCTAATTAAGTATTGTTGAAGTTGTAATAATGAAAATCTGTTGCAATGATGCAAATGTGACAGTTAATTTGTGCATAGCATGATCTAATGAGCAGCAACAATATAACATGGTTAGTTGGCCAAGACAGAGAGAGAACACCCCTCCTCTTCTTTGAAAACAATAGAATGCTGCATGCCGGTGTTGATAAAGAAGAAATGTAGCCATTGGTGCAGCACTGTGAGAAGGAAATAGTACACAACATGGGCAGTATTTAATGGGATTTGGAAAAAGAGGAAATGTGGAAGGTTGGGAGATTTGATTAGGCGGGAGCCAAAATCTAATATTTTCAACACTGTTGTTGAGCTTGAGATAGAGTGGGCAGCGTGTCAGCAGCAAAGTGGCCAACACTCCACCTAGTGGCTGGAGATTATTTACCATTCATTTGCATGCAATGAATACTCATTTATTGAGAAGCAAAGTAAGTACAATCCTGCCTTCAAGATTAAGTCAGTGATACACTGGAAACTCATGCCTCCTATTGCCTCAGTTCTTAAAGATGCCATGCACCAGGTAAGCTTGTTCAATGTTTGGAACTGAGTTGAGGTTTTGTCTGTCTAATAAGTGGGGGATGGTACCAGGGAAGATAATGGATAGGATGAGATTGGGAATGCTGAATGTGATGCTCGGGTCACCAAATGGTGCAGTGGTTGGGATGGCAAGGGGATGGTGCTTATGCTCAGGTCCTGAAGTGGCAGCAAGGCACTGACACATTTGTGGGGAGAAGGTGTCTGAAGGAATCCAGACTCTGTCCTATAGGGCAGGGTCTGACATTGTAGTGCCCTCTTCCTTTGTGAATGAAAGGGAGGCAGCTGCAACATGGCAGGCCAACAGTCAGGCCTGCGACATTGATGTTGAAGCAAGACAGGACCAACTGCAGGGTAGCGGTTTTACTGCCCATCAACCTGCCTACGAATAAACTGCTCTGTTGCTAAAGATCAGATCCTTCCCAGAAACTTTGGTCTTGCAGGAGATCAGGTTGTTGTGGGATGAGCCCACTGTGGGATGGGAGGGGAGGAGTTCTGGATCATTCATTCAGCATCATGAAAATCATGTATTCCCATTGATCAAATGAGGCTGCTCTAGGGAGGGAAGACAAATCAACAGAGATGTCCATATCATTGCACACAGCTCACTTTGTGGATCTGAAATGAGCTTTATATACCCAATATTTTTACAATGTCAGATAGTGAAGGAGAGGATTTGCCAGGGGAGGCACTTGGTCTCAGAATAACTGGGAGAGGTGATGGTGTAGTGTTACTGTCATTGGACGAATAATCCAAAGACCCAGGGTAATGCTCTGGGGACCCAGGTTCAAATACCACCATGGCAGGTTATGAAGTTTGAATTCAATAAAAATCTGGGAGTAAAAGTCCAATGATGACCATGAAACCATTTTCAATGACTGCAAATATCCATCTGGTTCACTAATATCCTCTGGGAAGGAAATCTGCCATCCTTATCTGGTTTAGCCTACATGTGACTCCAAACCCACAGCAATGTGGTTGACTCTGACATACACTCAGGTCAGGTCATGGGATGGACAATAAATGCTGGCCCAGACAGCAATATCCACATACCCCAAACAAATTAAAAAATACATAGGTAACATCAACCAACATCAACTGAGGGGGAAGGAGGTCAGGAGGAAGGCAGTCTCCTGTCTTCATCATTGAAGAGCACTGATGTCTGAGAGGCAATGTCACATATGGCTAAGGTTTTCTTGGGAGGTGTCCATCATCAATTATGGCTGCATATGCAACCATGTTACATTGCCTCGAGAATACAAATCATGGCAAATACATTACCATCCAATAAAACTGAACTCTAACATTGTTGCCTACATCAGTGAGATATCCCCCAGTCCCCTTTATTCAGCAGTGGCTGGGCAATGTCCCAATAAATGCTCATAATGATAAAGTGGCCAAAATTTACTGCGATATCTATATGCATGTGTGTACTGTAACATAGAAACATAGAAACTAGCAGGAGCAGGCCATTCACTCCTTTGAGTCTGCTCCACATGACTGATCATCAAATTCAAAACCCTGATCCTGCCTTCTCCTGAAATCCCTTGTTTCCTTTATGAATTCTCCCGTTTCTGACTGTAAGGGCCCTACATTCGTTTTTGTCAATCATTTTCTCTTTGGGTATCGATAAAAACTTTTACAGTTGGCATTAATGTTCTCTACTTTCTATTTTCCCCTACTTAATCAATCCCTTGGTCCTCCTTTGCTAAATTTTAAACTGTTCCCAAGCCTCAGGCCTATTGTTTCTTCTTGCCAATGTGCATGCTTTTTCTTTGAATCTAATACTATTGCTAATTTGCCTTGTAAGAAATAGCTTGGCCACAATTCCCTTACTACCCTTGTGCCAAACAGGAATAAACAATTTTTGGAGTTCACCTCTTAATTCCTTCCTTTCAATAATGTTTCCCAATCCATTATAAACAATTCATGTCTCATTCCATCATAGTTACCTTTATTTAGATTCAGCACCCTGGTCTCAAAATCAACAATGTCACTATCTGCCTTGACAAATAATTTTCTTAGGTTATGGTCACTCATCCTCAAGGGTTCTCCCACGACTACATTGCCAACAAATCCTTACTCATTGCACAATATTCGGTCCAATATGGCCTGTTCCTTGTTGGTTCCTCAACTTATTGGTCGAGAAAACCATCTGGTATGTACTCCAGAAATTTCTCCTCTATTGTACTGTGACTAATTTGACTCTCCCAATTTTTATGCAGATTAAAGCCATCCACAATCACAGGTGTTACTTCAACATATGCATCTCAGATTTCCTGTCAAATCCTTTTCCCAATGTTGCCACTACAGTTTGGTGGCCTGAATACCAACCCCACAAATATTTTTTACTCCTTTGTGTTTCTTAACTTGACCCATAGAGATTCCACATCATCTGTGCTAATGTCTTTCCTTAATATCGTATACCTTAGTTAATCAACAATGCAACCCCACCATCTTTTCCTTTCTGTCTGCCCTTCTTCAAGACTGACGAGCCCTCAATGTTTAGCTCCCATCCTTGGTTACCTTGGAGCCATGTCTCCATAATGCCAACTATATCATACCCCTTTACATCTATCTGTAGAACTAATTCATCCATTTTGTTTCATATGCTTCGAGCATTCAGATACAAAACCTTAAGGTGAACACTTTTAGCGTTTCTTGTCCTGTTCCTACTTTTTTTTTACTGTGTCCTTATCTGACTCTGGCCCTTGATTTCTCTTCCAATCATTTTTTTGTATTCTCCATGCTGTTGTTTCCTCTTGTTCTTGATTCCCCATGCTCTGAAGCCTTACATAGGTTCCCATCCCCGTCATGTTAGTTTAAACCTAACTGTGTCTCAGCACCTGTGCCATCATCGTGCTCACAATGTTTCTTCATTTTCCTTTTCCAATCATCACACTTTCTTGCGACCCTGACATCAGCAGCTGCTGAGGAGGCAGTCTGTTGAGAACTGTCCTTTGTTGTGTGACTGCACAGGTACCACATGCATTTAAAATTTGCATTGTGAGGGCTACCGTAACATAACCAGAACTGATGTCCACTTCCTGTTCCACCATCAGGAGCAAAGTTCTTCCTATTGAATTTCACGCCATATGTCTGAGAACAAAGGTGTAGCTGTCATTGGCAGGAATCTATGTTTTCTCATCATTCTCATCATAGGATATGGGAACATTGGAGAATAGGTGCAGGGGTAAGCCATTCAGCCCTTTGAGTCTAATCTACCCTGGCATTCAATAAGATTATGGCTGATCCATCCATGCCCCATAACCCTTGACCCTCTTGTGCATTAAAAATTCTACTAATTCTGCCTTAAATAAATGACTCAACCTCCATTACTTTCTGAGAAGAGAATTCTACTTACTTACAAGGTGGGTGTCATTGGTAACATTGGCATTTAATATCCATCTCAGGTCACCACAACCCAATGGCTGGTTCAGCTGCTACAGAGGAGAGTTAGGAGTTACACACATTGGTGTCGAAGTGGAGTTACAGCAAAGTCAAAGGAGGTAAAGAGAGAAAGTTTTCTTCCTTGAAGGACATGAATGAAGGATTTGATTTTTCTGATAATCACACCTTTATGGTTACTTTTACTGATGTCAGCTTTTAAAAAATCTAGCTTTTGTGAACTGAATTCAAATGCTTTAAACTGCCATAATGGGATTTGAACTCACACTCTTTGGCATATTATTTCAGGCCTCCGGATTACCATCCAGAACAATTGCAATGTAATAAGGGGAAAAAGAACAGACGACATTGGAAGGACATGACCTGCTACGAGTTCTATCCTCTGCATGCTTTAAAAGAACCAGTTTCCAGGACATTGCAGAATAGCAAAGCATGAAGAAGCTTAGCTCAACAGAAGGTTGCGACTGAGATGTTGCACATTGTTTATAAAGTCTTGCATGGATAGTCAGTCCCTGCCGGCATGCATGACCAGTGAAGTTCGTCAAACTGCTTTCAATTCAAGGCGTTCTCTCAGGATCCTGTCAGTTTGTCCTTGGAGAGATAGTAACCAAAAGATACACTTTTATGGTAATTGGTAAGAGAACCAGAGGCACGATGAGGAGGCAATTTTTAAAAACAAAAAGTTATGATGTGGAATGAAACAATAACAATAGCATTGCCAATAATCTTTCAAATGGGAAGTGGACAAATCCTTAATGGGGAAGTTTTTCAGGTATATGGGGAAAGAGCAACAGATTGGGACTAATTTGGCCATTCTTTCAAATGACCAGTCTGGCACAATGGATCCACAGTCTCCTTCAATATTGTATCATTCCATGGTTCTGTATGATTCTATAAATGCCACTTCTACTTTTGTGCATTAAATAATGGAATTAAACTGATTTCATTTTGTGTAGCAGTTCACTTTGTGTTCCTGATGTGTTTTCTTCCTGTCTGCTGTGCATTGACATTGAATTTACTTTATAGGAACAAGTTATTTGGCTCAAAAGATCTATGTCGAGGTTTATGCTGCAAACAGGATTGCCCTCACACCATTAATTGCATTTCCCCCTATCAATATTCCCTTCTGTGCAGCATGACCTCTTTCCGCTGAGTTGTTATGATCTCCGTAGAGGCCAATAACTTTTAAAAGAAATTCAGACTTCCAGTTAATAGCTGAAAGGTTGACGCAACAAGATTTCCATGTGCTAAGATCTTTATTGGAACAAACAGACCAAAAGCACTCTTACCTAAACATTGGCCAGAAATTTACATTTATCTCAGGTGGGTTTTGAGGCACAGGATGGGGTAGAGTGAGGGGGCTTCTCTCCAGGATCCCACCCAACCCAACACAGGCACAATTTGATGGTTAGGTGGGCAGGGCCCTTAGGTGGGGAACCTGCCCTTTCCCCCATTAAGGCCTAGGGTAGCTTCTTTATGGCTACTTAAGAACGTTTTCCCACCCAGCCTCAATTGATAGACTGGTGGGAATGGGTCAGAGCAGAGTAGGAAACTGAAAAATGAATAAATCTATCCCCCAACAGCGAGATCCCTCATCCTCCTGACTCCTCCTCCCTCTCCCCTCCTCCAGGGCATCCCCGACCCTGTGGGCCCCTGGACCCCCAGGACTTACCTCAAGTGCAGCCCCATGACTTACGCCGAGGTACAGTGCTACAGCACCTCTATTGGCCACTGCAGCACTATGCCTGGATGGGCTGGGGAGCTGTCGGCCAATCAAGCTCTCCAAAGTGGGCCTTTCAGTGGCTGATGCTGCCAATTAATGTTTAATTAATTGTAAATGACATTGAGCCTGTCAAAGGTGACAGGAATGGCTTATACGGTGACTTGAAAAGGCCTTTATCCCTGGAGGAAACTTGTACCTTAAACCACGAAACAGAACATTCCTTTTTTCCTTTTAGCACAATGGAAAAGACGCTTTATAGATATACATTGTGCTGTCCTTTAAGTAGATATTCAATTCTCTTGGACCTAGTCCAAGGTTATTCTTCACGCGTGGGAGTTTACTTCTATTCTTTCCCTTTCTCAGTCTGAGAATGTTTAATCTCAAAACTATCTTTCACAGTGAAGTCTTTTTGCTGGAGGTTCTTCCTCAAGTGCAAATCTTCTAACCTTCATTTTAACTCCTCATGAATTTGTTCTTTTCAGTCTGAGTGTGAGTTCCCACCTATGTGGGAAACCACACTTCTTGCTGCCTATATCTTCTCTTCCTTTTTCAGATCTAGGAAGACTAACCTCGTCTGTGAATTGTTTGGGAAACCTTAGACCCTTCCCCTCTCAAAGTTTACCTCCATGGCAGCACAAATCACACAGATCTTGTAAACAGGTAAATGAATCAGTATTCCACCGTGTGGAACACCACTTGGAGGAAACACTGAGGCAAGGGCACAGAATGTACTCTGGATGGGGGACTTCAATGGCTATCATCAAGGGTGGCTTGGTAGCTTGATAACTGACTGAGCTGGTCAAGTCCTAAAGGACATTGCTGATAGACTGAGTCTGCGGCAGATGTGAGGGAACTAACAAGGGTGAATAAATCTACTTGACATTGTTCTCATCAATCCACCTTTTGCCAATGCATCCTGGCCAAGACAGTACCAGTAGGAGTCACCACTGCACCGTCCTTGTGGAGACAAAGTCCTATCTTCACACTGAAGATACCCTCTATCATGTTGTGTGGATCTACCATCCTGCTAAATGGGATAGATTTTGAACAAATCCAGCATCCATAAGGCACTTTGGGCTACCAGCAGCAGCAGAATTGTACTCCAGCACAATCTGTAACATCATGGCCCAACATATTCCCTCACTCTATCATTACTATCAACCAGGGAATCAACCCTCGTTCAATGAAGGGTGCAGGAGGGCAAGCCAGGAGCAACATCAGACATACCTAAAACTGAAGTATCAACCTGATGAAACCACAACTCAGGATTACTTGTGTATCAAACAACATCAGCTACAAGTAACAGACAGAGCTAATCAATCCCACAACCAATGGATCAGATCTAAGCTCTGCAGTCCTGCCAAATCCAGCCATGAATAGTGGTGGACAATTAAACAACTCACTGGAGGAGGGCACTCCACAAATATCCCCATCCTCAATGATGGTGGAGCCCAGCACGTCAGTGCAAAAGATAAGGCTGACACATTGGCAACAAACTTCAACCAGAAGTACCAAGTGATTTGAGCCAGACCTGGAACAAAGGAAGATTGTTGTGATGGTTGGAAGTCAATCATTTCAGTTCCACAACATCACTGCAGGAGTCCTTCCCATTGCCCAAGGCCCAGTCATCTTCAGCTGCTTCTCAATGCCTTTCTTTCCATCATTGAGGTCAGAAATAGAGATTTTTGCTGATGTTTGCACTATGTTCAGTACCATTCATGACTCCTCAGATACTGAAGCAGCCCATGTCTAAATGCAGCATGCCCTGTACAATATGCAATCTTGGGCTAACAAGTGATAGGTGACATTGGTGCACACGAGTGCCAGGCAATGACCATCTCCAACATCTCCAACCATCGACCATTGACATTCAGTGACATTACCATTTCTAATCCCCAACTATCAACATCCTGGGGGATAGCCATTGATCAGAAACTGAGCTGGACCAGCCATATAAATACTGTGGCTACAAGAGCAGATCAGAGGCTGGGAATTCTGTGGCAAGTAAGCCTGTCCACCATTTACAAGGCATGGAATACTCTCCACTTCCCTCTCCAACAACATTCAAGAAGCTCAACAAGAAGCTCACCCAGGACAAAGCAGCCTACTTGATTAGCAGCCCATGCTAATCAATGTCCACTCCCTCCAACACAATGGCAGCAGTGTATACCATCTACAAGCTGCACTGCAGCAACTCACCAAATTTCCTTCGATAGTATCTTCCAACTCTGTGACCTCTACCATCTAGAAGGGCAATTGCAGCCAATGCATGGGAAGACCACCACCTGCAAGTTCTCCAAGGACACAGCATCTTGACTTGGAAGTATATCTCTGTTTCTTCACTGTCACTGGGTCAAAGTGTAGCAACTCCCTCCCTAACAGTACAGTGGGTGTTCAAGAAGGTGGCTTACCACCACTTTCTCAAGGGCAATTAAGGATGAGCAATAAATGCTGGTCTAGCCACTGATGCCCATATCCTCTGAAAAGATTTTTAAAAAATCTCACTATCAACCAATTGTTTTCCTCATTTAGATACATATTTATTAATCTGCATATTTTGCTCCAAAATGTTGAATGTTCCCCAACTTTCAAGGTCTTCCGATCAACTATTCCCAGTAAGTAATATGTTTAATATTTAAGCCTCCTACAGCAGGCTACACTGCCAATTTTATGCAGTGTTTCCCTTTGATCATATCTGGATTGAAATGGGATGATTTGTTGCATGGTAATTCCTTAAAGAACACAAAGAGTCCATTTGCTACATTGCACCTGTTCTAGTTGTTTGCTGGAGTGGTACCTGCCTTTTTCAATCATGGTTACTTTTACCTTATCTACATCATTGCTGATATTTCTCTACATCAACACAGAAGATTTTTGCATAACAAGCCCTGGTTTAATTCATGTCCATATGTGTACTGGACAGTCATTGTACAATAATATTTATAGCTCACTCTTTTTCATGTTTTTGCAGTCATGCGATTTCTTTCAGGCCCAATGCCAGGCCTCCAGATTTGCTGTGGCTGTGCTTTTCCTCTGAAGTGTTCCCACACACTTACTGTATTTTGTTACATGGACGGATACTCGCCTCAACAGCGAGGAAGCTGCTCACACACAATATAGGGGTGACCACTACATTCAGGGGTGACCACTGAACGAATTGCATAGTTCTCAGCAGTATTAATATGCGAACTGACACTGACATTTGTATTGATTGGTGAGTTTGTTAGGTGCTTTTGAAGTGCTAATAGCTCATTATTGCATTGTGATTGACTGAATATCTTTTTTTACAAGTCCTAGCTAATGAAATCACATTTCTCAAAAATGCATGTCTCCATCTTGTTAATTTGTTAGCATGTTATACATTCTGATGAAAAAATATTTTTCTCAGCCAGAGGGACAGATAGGATTGTGTAACTAGCCAGACTTTATGATGTGACTAGCGATCTTAGTGTAAGGAGAATAATTTGTTTGCCTACCCAAGGACAGCACATTTCCTCCAGCCACTGCTGTAGTGTGATGGCGGTGAAATGGTCAGCTTTTGCTATCATTACTCCAATAAAACTGACAAGAACTTTGGGAGACACAGGCTGAGTATGCGGAAACCCAAGAGTTGCGGTCATCACTCCTACACAGGGGTGTGTAGAGACTCCCATGGGCTGCAATTGGTGAACTGACAAGAACTTTCACTGTTAAGCTGTTTAAAATATCCTAGAAACAGTTACAGTGTTTCCAATTTCCAATCATTTACACTGTTGTTTCCTATAATTTACTCTGTTACACTATCAGAATGGGGATTAATGAAATTTGAACTGCATATTAATTTCATAACTGTTGTAAGAACCCTTGCTGTCACTGGAAAGCTAATTTTATATATGGGGATGTGAAATTTCTGCACATTGGTTAATAAAAGTTACATAATTAAAAAAAAATTAAAGAATTTGTTTTTTGCAAAGTCTGTGTAGCTTCCATTGTAATGCAGTCATTAGATTTATTGGAATACCACTACCTGGAAGTTCCCCACCAAGTCACTCACCATCCTGACTTGGAAATATAGCAGCTCCTTCGCAGTCGCTGGATCAAATTCCTGGAATTCCCTTTCTAACGGCATTGTGGGTCAACCCACAGAACTTGGACTGCAGTGATTCAAGAAGACAGCTCACCACCACCTTCTCAAGGGCAAATAGGGATGGGCAATAAATGCTGGCCAACCAGTGGCGCCCCTGCCCCACAAATGAAAAAAAAAGAATATCGATCATTAGGTGCTTTATGCTGAAATTTGTTGAGTGTTATTTTAGTGTCAGAGCTGCGCTGATCCAAGCACAATATCTCAACTGATACTCCCTGTGAAGTATTGAGGAGGTGTTGCACTGTAAGTCACTGTCTTTGGAATGAGACATTAAATATTGTGCCCATTTGCTTTCTCAAAGGGATATTAAAGATCCCCATGGTATAAATTTGAAGAAAAGAGGAGCTAGCCCTATTGTCCAGCTAACATTTATCCCTCAATCGACATCATCAAACATTTTGTCTATCTTCTCATTACAGCATTGTTATTCATTGGATTTTACTGGATGCCAAGTGGCTGCTATGGTGTCTTTATTACATCAGTGATGACAATTCAACAGTATTTCATGGGCTGTAGAATGCTGTGGGATATCCTGAGGACATGTAGGGTGCCATATAAATGAAATTTCTTTTCTTTTCCCTCTATTGGCAAAATTAGTCTTTAGCACTGACTCAACCTGTATGTCTTATGAGGTAAAATTGAATGTTCTTATTATTTTTTAACTTTCTTCCACTTTCCTATAATAACCTCCCAGAAGGAGCAATTCAGCCTAAAATGTGAACCAATTTACAAGATATCACCAAATTCATTTTGGAATCAATTTTCCCAAAGGCCAGTGCATGGAAAATAATTGGCGTTTCTCAGCACTAAACTTCCCAAAGAAAGGTTTCTTTTGGTAGCACTGGACTTCTTGATTAATGGGTAAAAACCCTTCCAATGTTCATCCAAATGGAAAGAAGGAGGTGGAACTTGTGTCAGCACCTGCAGGGAGCTAGCTCAGCAGAGTCACAGAAGCAAAGAGGAAGGGTACATAGATGCACTATTCAAACACAGGAAATGATAGGAAAATGAAGAGGGACTTTGATTCCCTTCTAAGATGTCTTCTCCCTCAGTGACAATGGATTTGACAGTTATGATTTATAGATAAATGAGAAACTAGCAGGGTAAAATAGAAGAGCCCCTGAAATCAGGTGTGAAGATGATGATGACCCCTTACCTGTTCTAAAATTGCAGGCTGCATGCAAACTTCATGCTGCCTGCACCTTTCCATGATGATGCTGTGCAGCCCAACTGCTGAATTGTTGCAAACCTGTGTAGGGCGGCCCAAATGTGTAAAAAGTTAGCACCATTTGCCTGTACTGAGGCAGGCCGCTTTTCTTCATAGTGGGATGCATTCCAGTTGAAGCAGGGGTTGAAACTGCTTATAGAAGAGAGGGAAGACCAGGGACCAGCTGCAGGAATGGTGCATTGGATGGCTTTTGAATGGGAGCAGAAAGGTCTTCTGCCATCAGGGGGGTGGGCACAAGGCCCTCCAGTCACTGAGAAAGTAGTGGGAGCAGCTAATTGTAGCAGTCAGTGTCAGCAGTCTAACCCTAGAATGAGAGGGTTGTCCTATGATGAAAGTGTGAGTAAATTGGGCCTCCACTCTCGAGTTTAGAAGAATGAGAGCTTTGTGGAATTAGAGAAGATGCGTTCAGCAAGAACATGGTGTCATTTTCACCAAGGCAAAGGTTCTTAGTAACTTTCTATGCAGGCACAGGAGATGCTTCACCTGCCCTTTCACTCCTCCATTCTCACCGTTTAATCATGTGGCCTGTGATGTGACAGTTCTAGAAAAAGGCTGAGGGGCATAGTGACAGAGATCCTAGGTGTGTTGGCAGGCCTGCCAGACAGCATGTTGTCACTGTCAAAGGGCAAGGAGCGGTCCAGCTGCAGCTTGGCACAGAGCATCATGCAGAGCATGGAGTTCATTCTTTACAGTGTGGAAGTGATGGTGAATTCCAATTATGCACCCAATTCAGCATTCAGTATCTCATGGTGGTTGTCTCAGCTTCCATTGCAGCAGAAGCCATGCAATGCCTGAGTGCCGCAGCAGAAGTTCAGATTGAAGTTATGAGTCCTCGGCTTCTGGCTGTGTGAATCCAGTTTGGTTCTCCATTGGCTCAGAAAGCTGCCAGCGCAGCTGCGGATACGAGAGCTCAAAGGGTCTTTCAGGAAGGATTTTCAGGCTTTCGCAGTGGTCCAGCGATTTGTGAGTTATGGTTCAAATCGGAAACTTCAAAGTTTGTGTGGAACCTGCCTGAATCATAAATTTTGCATTTTGAATTTGGCTCGGATAAATAAGATGGGTTTCACTTCAGGTATGATTCAAATGACCCACTAGGAAGCTTTTATCAAACAAAGTTTATTTGAGAATATAGTTAACACGCACAGTAAGAAAATTAGCAAGAACTTTTATCAATTGCAAACAAACAAAACAACAACTATAATGTAAAACTTTTAATGAATATATCTAAGATGTTCCAGTCAAAATCAAGACCTTCCATAGACAAACTTCTTTCATAGAATCCCTACAGTGCAGAAAGAAACCATTCAGCCCATCATGTCTGCACCAACTACTGTCCCACCCAAGCCAAATTCTCATACCCCTCATATTTACCCTGCTAATTCCCCTGACATTAGGGTTAATTTAGTATGGCCAATCAACCTAACCCACACATCTTTGGACTGCGGGAGGAAACCCATGCAGACACAGGGAGAATGTGAAAACTCCATACAGAGTGACCTGAGGCCTGAATTGAATCTGGGTCCCAGGCACTGTGAGGCAGCAGGGTTGACACTGTGCCACTGTGTCACCCATAAACAATTTCAACACAGTAAGGTCTAATGCTCACATGATACTGGAAATTGAGTCCTTTGGTTGAAGTCGGAAGTCCTCTGGATTTAGTCAGAATAAGTTGAAGTCCAGACAGCTTCTCAGGATCTCCAGGAGAGGTTCGCTAGTCAAGGCATCAACAGTAGAATCTTTACTGCAGGAAGGTAAGACTTTGCTGTCCCTTCTAAAACCTAAAACACTCTTGCCAGCCAAAAACAGAAAATGAAACCTTGAATTCCCTAGGAAGGAAAAAAAACCTGACTAGAATCCATGACCTTCCTCCTTAAATGCAGGGCCATAAAACCAATCCTAGAGTAAACATAAACAATCCCCATTTAAGCTATTGATGAAGAAATAATCTCCAGTCAGCCTGGCAACAATGAGAAAAACATACTGAGGCTGTGAGCTAAGAAACCACTGAAGCTGTGAGAGCTGCAGAAATCATAATTTAAAACACCTTTCTTAAAGGTACACTCGCGTCACAGTGTGCTCCAACAGATTACTGGAACTGCTGAGACTCTGACCTGGCAGGGGGGTGCGGGGGTGGGGGCAATGGCTCTATGCAGCTCAACGTGCTACCTTTCTTTCCGAATAACAGATTCCCACCACTGCAACTCCACCAGTGTCCTTGCTACTGCTTGTCAACCTGCTGCCCCAGTTTGCCGCCACCCATGCGGAGATGGTGTAGTTAAAGCCAAGATAAGTCCAGAGCTTCTCGAATATCCTACAAAGTAACGTTTAGCCATTGTTTCCTCCACCCCTACCACCCCTCTTCCTCTCACTGCCCTCCCTCCTCCCATCCATGCCCGCTCTAATTTGGCAAGTTGGCTGAATGATTGATGGAGCAGTGACTGGCTGCACCTTGACTGCTGCCAGGATAGAGGACATTCACCAACATGCTGTGCGGGACATGATCACACACCAACTCTACTTCCAGCTAACAGTAGTCTTTGAGCTTTCAGTACATCTCATCACGATGATGAGGTGTCCTCAGGGCAATCTGCAGTCATTGATTTGCAAGGTGCCAATGTTCCTGCCCAAGCCACAGACTATCCTGACTTGGAAATGTATTGCCGTTCCTTCACTGTCATTAGGTCAAAATCCTGGAAACCCCTTCATGGACAGCAACAATTCAAGAAGGCAGCTCATCATTACCTTCTCAATGGCAATAAAGGTTAATTAATAAATGCTGGCCTAGTCAATGATGCTCACACCCCATGGATGAATGGCAACAAATGTGCTCACTAAAATGGTGCTTGATGTAGACCATATTGGAAATTGGAAGAAATGGCAGCTGGAACTTTTCTACAAAGCTGGCAGGTGTAGCATGAAACGTATCGCTGCCACTAAGTAGCATTGTGCAGTCTATGACTTTGAAATAAAGGATTTGTCTAAACATCATCGTAGAATCCTGGAATCACTGGGCATAGAAAGAGGCTACTGACCTATCATGCCAGTGTTGGCTTTTTGAAAGAGCTAGCCAGTTAGACTCACTTATTTGCTCTCACTGTGTAGACCTGCAAATTTCACTCATTATTTCATTATTCACCTTGCACAGAGTTGTCATTGACTTCTGTAGGTTTTCAACAGTTTCCTAGTTTCTGAGTGTCTGATCCAATGTGTCACCCCTGGCAGGGGATCTGTAGCATCTGTGGAAAGAACCAGCAGCATAGAGTTGTCTAAACCAATCAGATTGAAGAATTCTTATACTCAGCAAAGCAGGACGTAAGACACAGGAAATGTGAATTATAATTAATTAATTGTGCAGGAACTAATTAGAGATTGAGACATACATGGGGATACAGGGAGATGGACAAACGGTAAAAACATAAGAACGGAAAAAAAAGTTTTAACTTTTTTAAAAAAAATTAACATTCTTTTTCTTACAGGGCATTGAGACACACACTTAAATAATTTATAAACTTTCAGATCCAGAGAGGTTGTTCATCAATAATTATCATAAATGCTGTCAAAAACTTGTTTACTTTTTAACTACCTATATAGTGAGATTGGTGCTTTATTAATTTAAGTTCATGCCGTTACAATGTTTTGTGTGCAGATTATATCAGTAAGAACTGCAGCCTGTGGAGAAATAGAGCATCATTACACAAATGCAAACAGACATGTTGCTGTCTGTTTTACACAATAATAGCGGCAAGTTTTGACAACCACACCAATATTAGTACAGCTAGATCCAGAGCCAATAATTTTCTTCATTAACTTGAAAAGACTGAACTGAACAGCCTTGGTGAATGTTTTTATGAGAAGTGTTGCTGCCTTTAGAAATGAATTTTACCTGGTGCTTTGGATTGTCTCTTGGTGTCAACATACTTGTTCAAGATGGAGAAACAGTCTATTGTGGCAACCAATAGTCTGCAAAAGTGCGTTTTGTTTCAGATGTTTCACCAGTGCCAACAACCACAGGAGGACTTTGGCAGCTGAGAAATAAAGTTATGAGCCACAGCTTAAAAAAGTAATCTGCCACGTGTAAGTCAGTGAACAGGCTGGATTCCACAATATCCAGAGTCATAGCTATGTTACAGACCAGCTACGTGAAGCAGTTCTCTAATGCTTAGTTAGTCTGAAATATATCTGTTGGCTCTAATTCTTTGAAGATGCATGAGGGTTTTATTAAGATAATATACCATAAAGTAATAGCACAAACAGCATTGCTTGCTAACTAATGATACCTTCCCTGTACCCTCTGTTCTCTCAACCTCACTTTCCTCCATTTAAGACACTCCTTAAAACCTACCTGTTTGAGCAATCCCTTGGTCTTCTGACTGAGTATCTTCTCGTGTGTCATATTTTGTTATATAATGTCCTGGTGAGGCACCTTGGGAAGTTTTATTGTATTAGAGGTACTTATGTAAGTATAAGTTGCTGTTGTAGTGAGTAATACTCCAAACTTGCCCGTCCCGAAATCAAAGCCCAAAAGAGGGAACAAATAAATTTATGCACAGAGTTATTGAGTCATAGAGTTATAGAGGTATACAGCACAAACAAAAGCTCTTCAGCCCATCGTATTTGCGCTGCTCAAAGACAAACCACCTAACTATTCTAATCCTATTTTCTAGCGCTTAGACCCGTAACCTTGCGTATCTTGGCATTGTGAGTGCAGGTCTAAATATTTCTTAAATGTTCTGAGGCTCTCTGCCTCCATTACCCTTTCAGGCAGTGAGTTCCAGACTCCCACCATCCTCTGGGTGGTATAGTTTTTCCTCACATCCCTTCTAAACCTCCTGTCCCTTATCTTAAATCTACACCCCTGGTCATTGATTTCTCCACCAAGGCAAAAAGTTTCTTCTTGTCTACTCTATCTATGCCCCTTATAATTTTATTCATATCAGTCATGACTCCTTCAGCCTTCTCTGCTCCAAGGAAAATAACCCCAGCCTATCAAATCTCTCTTCATAACTAAAACTCTCCAGCCCAGGTAACATCCTGGTAAATCTTCTCTGTACCTTTTCCAATACTATCACATCCCTCCTATGATATGGATCCCAGGACCGTACACAATACTCTAGCTTGTTGCCTATCAATGTTTTACACAGTTCCAGAATAACCTCCCTGCTCTTAAACTCAATGCCTCGGCCAATAAAGACAAGTATACCATATGCCTTTTTAACCACTTTATCCATGTGTCCTGCTACCTAAAGGCACTGGTGTACATATACATCAAAGTCTCTCTGATCCTTGGTGTTACCCAGAGTCCTGCCATTCATCATGTATTCCGTTCCCTTGTTTGTCTTGCCCAAGTGCATCACCTCACACTTATGCAAAATGGACAAGGAACTGCTTTGTGAATGGAGAATGCAAATGAAAGGCAGGCGTTTGATTTTAGACAATTCTCCCATTTTGAGTTTGTTCAGCACTGTATTTGTTAAAATACTGCCAAAATCTATGCATTTACAGCCTGGTTTTCCACAACTGCTGATGATATGTTCTATCCTGAATAAAGAAATGCCAATCCTGCCTGTTCAACTAAGGGACAGAAAGGTCTATTGGCACTGTCTGATGCTACAAACAGTGAATTCCAAGCAGGAATAGCTGGAAATGCTCGGCAGATAGGCAGCAGCTGTGGAGACAGAAGCAGACTTTGTGTTCCAAGTTGATGACCTTTCGTCAGCGCTGGATGATTTATGTACAAACGACTTTTAAACAAGAACAAAACCAGCAAAAAGGAGCAGGTAAAATGCAAAATGACAGGGACCGCACTAGGGTAGAGGGAAAGGGTGATTTAATGACAAAATTGATGGTGTTGAAAGGAAAAGTATGTTATTATTGGGACAAATACATTGATGAAAGCTGGATGCAGAGCAGGATAAGTGGTTTCTTTGGAATAGCAGAAAGGAAGTGAAGCATTGCAAGTCTGGAAAAGTGGAGAAGGTTACTATAGTGCAAATATAGCAGGGAAAGGGAGGCGGACTCTAGCATTATGGACCATCCCACCAAGTTACAACAGAATGAGATTCACATGTCGTAAATGCAGTGAAGATTTGAAAATCTGGATCTACTTGTTATTCTGAATTGGACACAATCTTTTGATTAAGAAATAATGGGATACTTTTACCCCTATGGAAACCAGACAGTGGAGGCTAACATTTTAAAATCTCAAACCTGATTCAACCAGCCTTTATCCAATTCACTTCCAGCTTTAATAGGAAGGCAGCCAGCCACTGGAACGGGGAGTGGTGGGCAATGTTACTTGGTTTACAGTACTGCTTGTGGGCCCAAAGGAGCAAGATTTTGCCCTCCCCCAACCAAAGCTTCACGCCAATATAACGATCTACTGAGGTTTGCCACTGTCCTATCCTTCACCCCAAACACTTTCTGGTACAACTGCAGACTCCCTACCTGCTCCTGCTCTGGATAGCTCCCAGTCTGACTGGGATCCAAGTGGCCAGTCAGGCTGACCTCTGGATTGTTAGCCTATAAAGTTTATTTATTAGTCACAAGTAGGCTTACATTAACACTGCAATGAAGATACTGTGAAAATATCCTAATTGCACATTCCAGTGCCTGCTTGGGTACACTGAGGGAGAATTTAGCATGGCCAATGCACCTAACCAGCATGTCTTTCAGATTGTGGAAGGATCGCATGTAAACATGGGGAGAGCTTGCAGACTCTGCACAGATAGTGACTCAAGCCGGGAACTGAACCCGGGTCCCTAGCTCTGTGAGGTAGCGGTGTTAATCACTGCGCCACCGTACTATCCAGTAGAGGAGAAAAGATGCCTTTGCAACTTTCTCATTACTATTGGGGGCCAAGAAATCCAAATTAGCTGATTAATTAGGAGTTACATGTTAACAGGGGAATTAATGAATAATTCAAAACAGTTCACTAGATCCAGTCTATTAAATAATTCACACAACATTGATACCAACATCAACATATAGCTAATGTATCCTCATTAGAAGACTAATTCAACAATGGTGAACTCTGCAAGACATTTGGTAGCACAAAAGTATGTTTGAAACTATGCTCCTGTTAATTGAGTAAAATTTCAACAATCTGTTTGGCTTTCTTTTGAGGACCCATTCATCCTTTTCCAGTCTCAGACTTCATTTCATGTAGGAAGACTCCCTATATAAAAATTGGTGGCTGCCCAGGCATCTGTCAATTGAATTCTCCGATCACAAGAACACAACACAAGAAATGGAGGCGGGAGTAGGCCATCTAGGCACCAGGCCCTTCAAGCCTGCCCTACCATTCAATACAATCGTGGCTGATCGATGCCAGCCTCAACTCGTTTTTTTGTGCCATTTCCCCGTAGTCCCTGATTCTCGATCTATAAAATATTTATCCACCTCCACTTTAAATACTTCTAATGATCCAATCTTCACTACCCTTTGGGGAAGAGAATTCCAGAGATTCACCATTTTCTGTGAGAATAAATTTCTACGCACTTCAATTCTAAATAAGCATCCCTTTATCTTGTAGCTATGTTACTTTGTTTGACAGTCTCTCACCAGTGCAAGCATCTCACCATCTACCCTGTTAATCCCCCTCAGGATCCTACATATTTGAATAAGGTCACCTCTCACTCTTCTAAACTCCAAGGAAAATAGGCCCAGACTATTTAGTCTCTCTTGATAGGATAACACTCTCATCTCAGTAATTAGCCTGGTGAATCTCCTTTGAGCTGCTTACAATGTTACTATATCCTTTTTGCGTAAGGGGACTAAAACTGTATGCAGTATTCCAGGTGAGGCCTCACCAACACCCTGTATAATTATGACAAAACCTCCCTATTTTTAAACTCCAACCCCTTTGCAATAAGGGCCAAAATACCACTTTTCTTCTTGGACCTATCTGCTAGCTTTTTGTGATTCATGCTCTAGAACATCTAGATCCCTCTGCACTTTACTCACTCTATTAGATAATAATCTGCCTTTTGATTCCTCCTCCTAAAGTGCATGACCTCACACTTCCTGACACTAAACTCCATTTGCCAGATTTTTACCCAGTCACCCAATCTATCTATATCCCATTGTAGAATCACAACATTCTCATCACAAAATGTCCTTCCACCTTTCTTTGTATCATTGACAAATTTGGAAATCTTACATTCTGTTCCTTTCTCTAGGTCATTAATTGAAATAGTGAACAATTGCAGGCCAAGTTGTGAGGAAGTATCCAAGAAGAGCATTAGGTAATTCATCCCCTGATACTCTCTCTTTTCCCATGGGGTGCCCATGCTGCTTTGCTTGGACCTCATCAGGTTGAGATTAGGAACCCTCTGAAGAAAAGAACTTAAAAGCTACAATTATGAGCTTGTGAGTGATAGCTGTGACTCAGTAGTAGTACTCTTAACTCTGTGACAGTGGGTTATGGGTTCAAATCCCACTCCAGACATTCAGCATATAATCCAGGATAGTAATTCAATGACGTGTTGAAGAAGATGCAGGCTTTCAAATGTTATGTTAAACCAGGGAGCTATTCTCCTTCTGAGGCCAATGTAAAAGATCCCAGTGGATTACTTCAAAGAAGGGCTTGAGAGCCACACCTGGAGTCTGGGCCAATATGTATTCCTTATCTAATATTATACAAATAGCGTAATTGATCATTATCCTATTTGTGGGATTTTCCTGTGCAAATTGGCTGCCAGGTTTCCAACATGAAAGTACTTCATTGGTTATAAAGTACTTTCCTGAAAGAAGATGTATGATCTTTCTTTGTCTTGTACTTTCCTTGTCAGGTGCAGGGGGGTAGGGGGAGGGGGGGGGGGGTGGTGGTGGTGGAGTGGGGGGTGCGGGCAGTGGCATAGTTGTATTGTCAGTGGACTAGTAATCCAGTAGACTCCAATAAAGCTCAGGGAACCTACGTTCAAATCCCCCCATTGCAGATGGTGAAATTTGAATTCAACAAAAATCTGGAATTATCCAATGATGAGCATGAGCCCATCTGGTTCACTATTGTCCTTTAGAGAGGAAAATCTGCCGTCCTTATTTGATCCGGCCTACATGTGACTCCAGATTCACAGTAATGTGGTTGACTCTTAACTGCCCCTTCAAAGAGCATTAGGAATGGGCAATAAATGCTGTTCCAGTCCCATTCAGGAATTTTAAAGTCCATCTAAAGCACCTTAGAATGTTTCTCCCATGTTAAAGTAGCGACATGAGTAAAAGCTGTTGCTGCACTTTTAGAACAGATGTCCTTACTTTCTCATCACAACAAATTCAGACTAATATTTAAGCATGTTAATCTTGATGTCATCCATTTTAAATTAATCCTTATCACCATCAAATAAGGTTGGCAACATATAATTTTGAAGTAAATGCAGCAATATTTTAAATGCAGCTCCTTCTGCCTGTAACACTAAGTAACACAGCATGGTTCTGATTAATAAGGAAAGTACAATATGCACTTTTACCAAAAAAGGTGCCCCTTCCCAAATAGCTCCCAAAAGAGGCATTCTTGATGTGGCCCCTTTAATCTGTCCAGTCAAAATAATGTGTTCTACTACTGACAAACCCTGCTTTGTTTATGGTCTACAAATGCCAGAACTTCCAAGCGAAGTTTAAAGAGGTGCCACCATAATTAAAATGGGACTGTTCAGAATGTCATCACCTGCCATTATTATGCCAAGAAATAAACTGCGCAATTTTGCCTCAATGTCATTGAGCCCGATCACTCAGAATTGCAACTCAGAGAGTTGCTTCTCAACCTTGATAACGTGATATGAAAATGTTCATTTGAGCTCAGGAGCCAATCACACTTTCCACTTTCAACCCTCTCCTTAACCCAATTTCAGCAATTGCATCAAGTGACAGTATTTGCAACAGGACTTCTTTTTAATGAGATGTGGTGTTCTTGTTAGACACATGGAAATAATTTCACTACCGTACGAATGCAGTGATTGTTCACTGAAACTTATGGGGAACAGAATATCTGCTTAATGATCTTCTGTGATATCTAACTAGTAGAAGTTGTTCCTTTCTCAATGTTGCTTTACAAACTAATCTCGTCCTAAATAAACATAATAATTAATAACAGCCAAGTGTCAAATCAGGATTTTAATTTAATGATTAGTCATGCCGTAAAACAAATAAATAGAAACCATGATGGGATCTTCAGAGTCTGAACATCATGTTGGGAGTGTGTTAAGGACGGAGGCATAAAATTGAACCCAGCTCAAGTGTTCCAATCTGACCGTGAAAATTGGCTTCAATACATCCGGATATTTATGGACAGTTCCTCCCACAAGTGGGAACATTGTCCTGATATCTACCCTGTCAAATCACTTCAGGATCTTCTTGGGACAACTAGGGTTAAAAGAACAAAGAACAAAGAACAACCCAGCACGGGAAACAGGCCCTTCGGCCCAACGAGCCCGTGCCGCCGCATCACCCTACACCTATTCTACCCTGCGTGTCTACGAATGGAACCCCTAACTTAGCCAGATTCAGGGGAGAATAGTGTCAATTTGGTAAACCAATCAGCCTAAGAGCACATCTTTGGGGTGTGGGAGGAAAATGGAGCACCCGGAGGAAACCCACGCAACCACAGGGAGAATGTGCAAACTCCCACAGACACAGGCCCAAATCCATGTATCTGCACAGCCAGCAGTGCTAGTCACCGAGCTGTTGCGGCGCCCGTCTACCGGTCCACGATCAACCACACACACCGACACGAAGTACTAGGCCACTCCCGGAACCTCCAAGAGCAGCCCACGCATGACCCACCGTGTGCATGCCCCTCGTTTGACAGCGAGGTGGACCTCCACCTGCGGAATAAAAAGACAAAAACGTTAACTTACAAGTCTGCATTTCCGGTGTCTCCCGAGGTTCTGACCTTATTTAATAGCCCCTACTATAACCCTCCATCCTCGTTTCACTCATGTGTCTGTCTAACTGAACCTTAAACGAGTCCAAAGTTCCTGCCTCCACCACCCCACTCGGTAGCGCGTTCCATACCCAAGGAATAAGCACGGCCCTCTCAGTGTTGACTACCTGTTAAGAAGGAATGAAAATGGGATTTAAGAATTATGATTACTTTCAATCACATGAACACTGTTTTGTTAGTGTTTAGCCATTTAGCGGATCCTGTTGGACAATTTAGGGTTCTGCTCTCGTTAGCTCAAGCTGTTCATTATCGCAGGATCATCCTAAATGCAAGGTAACCTCCAGCTTCCATTATCCAATGCGAACCGTTTTTCAAAACCCCTCTCCCTCTCGCATGACCTTCACATGAAGCGCATGACCTTCTTTGACACTTAGATCGAGATGATCTGATCAGCTGCGTCTTCAATGACCCTACCTTCCCCTTGCCCATTGAACCAATCTTCTGTTAAAACTCCCCTTTATCCTTGAAAAGGTGCTAATTTTGCTTAAAAAAAGGTAGACACAAATATGGAAGGTAAATAATGCAGGAATGTAATGGGGTTTGGGTCGCCAGGGGTTTGTTCAATTTCTTGTCAGTGGTTAGAGGAAATTGCTGATTGTGTAGGCCTGAATTATGTCTCTCCCAGAGAGAGGAAGACTTGGTATACAGAGTTAGAACCAGTTGAAGGTTAGACTCATAGCCCTGCTGGTTTCTTTGGTCCCAGATACTTAGTTATAAAGTGTCCAGGAGAATGGTGGCTGAAGAGAGGGCTACTGAAATCCATATTAAATCCATTTATTCAGTCCAGTAACTTTTAGCTTTTGACTCCTTCATCAATGCAAACAATTTGCTTGAGGTAATTCTGTCAAAGTCCTGAAAGCTTTCAGTAAGTCTCTCCGAAATCTTCCATTCAACTGAAGAAAACTGGCCCAACTTCCTTAATATTTCTTCTTAAGAGTCTAAGAGAAGATAGAGGTAGCATTCTAGAAGGCCAGAATGATTACCTGCTTCTATGTTGCATGCTGTTTGGGGGTGCAGCGACTCCTAACAAATTCTGGCTTTCCCATAAATGGCATATGTGTGAAGATACTGGTGCCAAAAATATGCTCACAATTCCAAAACAACTAATTTCATGTTTCACAGTGTCCCAAAGTGTCATACAGATAATTAAGTACTTTTGAAATAGGGAAAGCATGGCAAAGTCCCACAAACAGCAGTGAGCTAAATGACAAGATAATCTGTCTTAACTTTGGGTTAAGGGATAATTATTGACCGGAACATTGGGGAGACTCCCTCGCTGTTCTTCAAATAGTACCATGGGACCCATTACATTCACCCGAGAACACATACATCTTTAGTTTGACGACTCCTTTCGAAAGGCAATGTACAGTAAATTCAATGACATATCAGCTGTAAGGGCTTCAGTTCTTTAATATGCAGGTTGTCTGTGATTCTCTGTAAAAAGATCTCTGGGGCAAATGTGAAGCATTCTCAACGCATGAATTATTTATCCCTTGCCAGTCACTTGTTCCTGCATTATTTGAGAAGGAAAACTGATTACAAGTCTGCTTTTGGAAAGTTCTTGACTGGTTGAAACCCTGGCTTCTGATCTTGCTGCACAACCCCGAGATGTCAATCCAATGCAAGTACATCATGGCACGCAAATAAGACAATCTATCAGCGAATAATAATGTCCTCACATAGTGATTTCAGTGCCCTGATCAGCAGGTAGGTTGGGGGCGTTGTGTGTGTGGGTTGGTATGGTAGAAGAAGACTGATTCTTTTCATTATAAGTTACTTAATGTTTATAAAATCTTTCTATTCTGCTGCAGGATGATGATGTGGGTCTCTATCTAGACATTAGTGATCTACCCTGTGTCAAAACTGTGGTGCAATAATCTGCACCAATATAGGATGAGCCGCATTAATACATTTAGGTGCATCATTGATACAGCTACCTAGAAAGTCATGTTGCTCTAGAATCATGCATGGAGGTGAAATTGAACCTGGGCAAAGATGCAAACCAGGCAAAAGCACATTTGCTGCTCATTATACAACAGGACTAAATATTGTACTGGATGCTTAAAATGTGACCAGTGTGATGGCATCGGTTTTGTAGCTAATTTCATGTTGCACATGTGCATTGAAGAACGATCTTCTGTGAAATTGGTAAAAAGCATCAGTCATGTGTTACATCCTGGAGCAATTTGTTAATGATACATATTCATTAAAAATGTATGCACCCACTGTAAATATTCTTTGAGCTTTTCCGTTTGCTTTACCCCAGACCTTGATGAGTCTCTTCTTACCACGTGCCCAGATAATTGAACATCTTTTGACTTTCATTTGGTCGACCTTCAGTAGTGGAAACTATCAGATTGCACTAAGAAACAATGGGTGAGATTCTCAGGAGCTGATCATTGTGGGTGCAAATCCTGTTACGGCCATTAACTGTCACAAGTAGGCCATAACGGGATTTGTGCCACCGAGGTTTCCAAGCCCGATGTTCTCGGTCCCTCCCTGATGATGCAGTCAGGCTCACGCCCAGGAAAGGTGTGTACATGGTGGAACAACAGCAGTAAATATTTCACACGGCTAATGGAGGAAGTGGCTCCTTTAAAAGTGGAGCTGCCATCAATCAAAAGCAAATTTAATTGTTGGCCTTTCCAAAATGTGACCCATGGTATTTGTGAAAGGGAAGAAAAGGTTTAAATCTGCCAGAGGCCATGTACCCCTTTGGAGAGGTTCAGGTACTCCTTCGGGATATCAAGAATTAACATGACTGTGTACAAAAAAGTGGATCAGGTCTGTGGAACTGTCAAGTCATTTAAATCACCCTCACTTTAAATTTTGAAAAAACCCAGTTGAAAATGCATCAGTGCTTATGATTTAAATAGATATTTGTTGACATAGACCTGAGTGTTATCATTGTAGGATTAATGTAGCCTCACTGCTTTCACAATCTATTAGTATTATAGTTGGGATAGGAGCTTGTAAATTCACAGATTAATTAATAACAGCTCAGAAAAGTTAGCTGTCTTTGATTTTGGATTATGAATACAAATGATTATTTTTATAAAGGGCTAAGTACTTGAATGGATTTAAATGTACTGAATGGATTTTGAGAAATAAGAGTGTTATTAAATAGTGAAGTCTATAATAGATAGTTAGAACTTTCCTTTATTTCATCTCAGCATGGCTCCTGAGGTCTGACTTTGATGGCTACTGGGTGAGTTGACATGGAAGAAATGGGCAAATTATGGAGGGGGGGAATATGTGTTTGCGTGGCTTGCCACTAAGTTAGCATTGGGGTTATAACAGGCCATGGGGATTTTGGGGGGGGGGGGGGGGGGGGCGGTGGAATCAGTGGACTGATGGGCCATGGGGTGGGAGAGTCATTGAGGGTCATTAGTAACTTAGAGTATGAGTGACCCCCAAGGGTTGACCAAACCCAAGAGCAAAAATTTATCTCTAATTATTAACCTCTGTCTGGAGTTTTCTATTGCAGATTTAACTGATATCTCAATTATATATGCAAATGATCAACACAAATTATGGCCTTTGTCCTCCAGTGTTATCTAATTACACCAATTTTAAATTGTGTATGATGTATGTATCACAATATTGAGGTGGAGGTGCATTTATTGAAGGATGGGTTTATGCTTCCTAGAACACAGGTTGTGTGTAATGACATATAAAGAAAGAACATACATTTGTGCACGACCTATAAATGAATTAGAATATGCCAAAAAGTATCTTACTTACTTCTCAAACATAGCCATTGCTGTAATGTAAGAAACATTGCAACCAATTTGCACATAGTAAAGCTCCATTCAGACTCCTCCAGTCACACCTTTTGCACTCCCTCAGGGATTGCACCACTAACTCTTTTGCCATTTAATCTCTCCTGCGCTCCACCCTATCACAAATCTTCCCTTTGTTCTTTTTCCAAGGCACTCCTTTCCATTCACTTAAAACTTATGATA
Organism: Carcharhinus amblyrhynchos; assembly: GCF_965287045.1. Classification (NCBI taxonomy): domain Eukaryota; kingdom Metazoa; phylum Chordata; class Chondrichthyes; order Carcharhiniformes; family Carcharhinidae; genus Carcharhinus; species Carcharhinus amblyrhynchos. Next base: position 76,587,228 of record NC_137327.1, read on the forward strand.
TCTCCAACTTTCCCTCATCCTGATGAAAGGTCACAGGCCCAAAACATTAATTCTAACCCCCTTTTTCCACTGATGCTGCCAGATTTGTTGAATAATCACAGCACTTGCTGATTTGATTTCGAACAGACTGGACCTTGGTTTAACACCTCATCTGAAAGATGTCACTTCTGATAGTTGAGCACTCCTTCAGCACTGTGCTGTTGCAACATCCTAGATTTTGTGCCCTGGACCCTGGTATATGATTTGAATTTGTAACCTCATCATTTGGAGGTGGGTGTGCTAGCAGTCAGCAGTTGCAAATTTGTTGGGAGTTTCTTGGAGAAACGCTTCTCAAACAAGATGCAGAGGATGTAGCATTATAACCTTAAGATCATTGCTTTGGATGTTACGTTCTCAGATATTAATAAAAGCCATGAAAAATTGAAATCAAATAAATTTGCTAAAGAATCCTGCATAGTTAGGAAGATAAATGACTGTTTATTGTGACCTGGGGTTTGCCTGCTCTGGCTAAGTACATACCCAATTCAGCAGCTTGGCAAAAGCCATCAAAATTCAAATTTCACAATGAGAATTTTATGCTAACACACATATATCTCAGCACGTTCAAATAAAAATAACTTTTTTGTTGATAATTTCATTTATGCTTTGTTCCACATCTGGATCTTCCTCTCAGTCTATGACTCTATGAGAGTTCTCCTGCCTATCAATTAGCTTAGTATCACTCTTATGTAGAAGATTGAAGGTTAATCTAGTTGAGGTGTTTACGGTGATTAGAGATTTTGATAGAATAGATGGAATGATATGGTGACAAGTGCTGAAAAAGGGATCTTAAAATTAGAGCTAGGCTGTTCGGGGTGATCTTAGGAAGTACTGCTTCACACAAAGGGTCATGGAAATCTGGAACACTCCTCCTCAAAACCTGTTAGGTTTGTGCTCACTGAAATGTTGAAAACCAGGGCTACATGGCCTATTCCTGTTCCAGTGAATCTTAAACTGGAACACTTATTCTTCAAGATAAAAGCAAAATACTACAAATGCTGGAATCTGAGACAAAGACAGAAATGGTGGAAAATCTCAAAAGGTCTGACATCACTGCCAGCCAGGGTAGGGATGGGGGAGCATATCCAGGAGGGTGGGGTGGTGGCACAGAGACTGATCAGCGGTGGGTCCTGATGTGGGGGTGGGTGGGGGAGGGGAGTGACAGGAGTTCTCCCAGCATAATGTGTACACTGTGTACTGGGCGATTGCGGCACCTGCGCAATGGCACCCCAGAAGCTCAGCTGTTAGCTACCTGGTGAAATTTGGGTCCATCTCCTCATCCTGCTGGCAGTAGCCACATCCTGGATCTTCTCTTCAACTAAGTGTCATAGAATTGCGGTTGTGAGCTACCCAAAAAATGCTTCCACATTCATTTGGTATTAGGGTGCGATCTTACAGAAAAAAATTAAGAGATTCTACAGATATTGAAGTAAGAAAATGAACATTGGTCCATAGAAATAGTATCTGGGAATTAATAATGGAAAGTAGGGCTACAGCAGATGAATTAAGCAGGCATTTTGCGTCTATTTTCATTATAGATGACATAAGTAACATCCTAGAAATAGCTGTAAATCAAGAAATGGAAAGGAGGGAAGAACTCAGGGAAATGGTATTGAGCAAATTGCTGGATCTGCAGGCTGACAAATCACTGGGTTCAGATGGACTTCTCCCTAAGGTCTGGAAAGAAGTAATTAATGAAATAGCTGATGCATTGGTTTTAATTTTCCAAAATTCCCTAGATTTGAAGAACATTACATTAGATTGGAAAATAGAAAAAGTAACTAATTCACTCATAAAAGGGGAGGGAGACAGAAATCGGGAAACTAACTATGGATCAGCTGCCTAATATCTGTCAAGGGGGAAAAGGTTGAAGGTAGTATTAAAGATGTTATAGCAGGGCGCTGAGAAAAATTCAAGGCAATTAAACAGAATCAGTTTGGACTTGTGAAAGGGAAACTCTGTTTAACCAATTTATTGGAGTTCTTTGAAGGAGTTTCATGTATTGTGGATAAAGGGGATATAGTGAATGTACTGTATTTAGATTTGCAGAAGGCATTTTATAAGGTACCATGTCAAGGGTTATTTAAGAGAGAGGTGAGGAAAAATCTTTTCTCTCAGAGGGTTGTGAGTCTCTGGAACTCTCTTCCTCAAAGACAGTGGAAGCAGAATATTTTTAAGGCTAATCTAAATAGATTCTTGATTAACAAGGAGATGAAAAGTTATCACGTTTGGCAGGGATATAGGGTTGAGGTTTCAATCACATCAGCCATGATTTTATTGAAGGGGAAGCAGGCTCAAGGGGCTGAGTGGCCTACCCCTGCTCCTAATTCGTAAGTTTCTATGACTCTTAGTTCATGGACACATGAATTCCTTTGAATTTTTGAAAGTAAGTTCAAAAGGTCTTAAATCATGCTCCTGTGCCCCCTCCATGGTAATTCATGGCAGCCCGTACATCTCACCACCCCATGGCCCCTCACTACCTCCATACCCACACGTTCATTTCATGTCCATTGGCCCAGTTTACATATGCACAGAACTAATGAACCTTATAGCTACCATGGCAAGTGTGGAACTGCTTAGAGGAAAAACAAACATAACCTGGTTCCTACAACCAGTCAATCAGATAGGTCATTAATGTTTCAACATTGGTCAAAATATTACAGTCAGTTACTACTCCAAGACAGTTTGAGAGGTGGATGAGTGATAGCGGATGTGGTGGGGCAAGTGTGAAATTGTATGGACAGGATTCCCTACTGGATATCACTTACCCCAAACTGGTAGTGATTTTAGATTGGGGAGGGCAGGACCTCAGACAGAAAGACCACCCTTGATCCAATGAAGGCCCTTAAGTTGCTACTTAATTCCCACATAATTGCATTTTCCCACCCAGTGTCAATTTTTAGGCCAGTGGGCAGATAATACGTCGGGGATGGGTACCATAACTTATGTTTTGGATGGGAAGGGGATGTGTGCTCTTCCTTCACTGCTTCAAGACTTCTGACTCTCCCTCCCATCTCCAGCCTATCCAAAATGTCCAATAGCCATACCCCAAGCACCCCTGACCTTCCTCTCTTTGGGATCCCTGCTACTTATCTTCACTCTGGCTCTCTGTACTTGCTGAAATGCCTCTTTGGCCACTGAGGACTGTGCCTGTAAGGCTGGAGAGGTGCCAGCCAATCTACCAGCTTTTCAAGGTGGAAACTCCACCCAAGTGAGAATAGAAGTCCCATCTTCTGCGAATCAAAACTTGTTGGAGCATGAAATGGAAATTGGCCTGTCAGAGTCAACAGAGATGTGTTCCCCAAGGGCTCAATCCCCACTATCCTCAAAATTCAGGCCATAGGTTTTAAACACTTCACACCTAATTGTGCACAAATAAACATTCAGACATTGGCAAAAGAGACCACAAAAATAACAATTTATTATAAACTCTTAAAGATATTAATCAAGAAATGCCAACAGTTCTTGCCAACTATCAAGACAGAACTCTGCTGAGGAAATCCTTCTATGAGTGTTGGCTCCCAGCCAAACATGCATAATAGGACATGTATAAAATCTTTTTCCTCAAAGCTGGGAGGCAATTTAACTAGCTCCAGTCTCCGGACCTTTTCCCTCAGCCCTGCAATTCTTTCCCTTCATGAGTTTCATCCTGTTTAAGGCAGCAGAATTCTTGGCATTCATAATTTGTACATCCATTCTCAGTGGGTGCAACTTCAAATTATTGTAATGTCACTTAAGTGCCACATTATCCACTCTATCCATGGAAAACATTCCTGGAATGCCCTCTATCTCCAGTCCACACTGTTTGAGCAAAAACTCTTCCATCATCCCTGAGATTGTGGGAATTGTACCAGTTGGGACTGCCGGTACCCCACATAGTTGCTGTGTACCCTCCATTGTTCCATTTTGCATTGGTGACCCACAGGGTTCAGCAACTCTGTTCAGCTAAGCAGTGCTTGTAGGGGGCTGTACCATTTGAGCAAACATACTACAGGTATTTTTGCCACTGCTGTTTTCTTCAAGAAAACTGCAAACAATTTGTCCAATACCATGATACTTGGCAAATCTGAAATAAAAACAGACAATGCTGCAAATGCTCAGCAGGTCAGGCAGCATCAGTGGAGATAAACAAATTGAACCTTTCAGATCAATGATGATGTTTGAGATATGTCTGATCATCATCACTACTTTTACATTACAAGGGTATACATTCCCTTACACACATTCAAAGCTTTGTTGTTACACTTGAAAGAGTCCAAAATACAAAGAAGAGGGAATGAACTGGAGGTAATCTATTGCTAATTGCTTACAAACACAAAGCATGAGGGAATAGCGACATATCGCTGTCCCTGAAATGCAGAAACAGTGAAACAGATGGTTCATTGCTAAATGGTGACAACTTCAAATCTCTCCCATCCAGGAGAGATTTACAGTTCATAATTTTATTCAAGACTTAATGATGTTGACTTGAATTCCACACTATAAAATCTTCTTTGGTTCTTTGCCCATAGATAAGTGTAGTAGGGCAGAATCCAGTATTGGGGCAAATCCAGGGTTTGCATGTAACAGCAGGAAAAGGAACATTTAAGAAAGGGTCAAAACATAGGGTCCACCATAACTGTGGGCAGACATACCCAATTAACATCTCAGACTGTCAACACTTTACAGTGAAGATCATTTCAAGGCCTTGGTGAATAATACAGGTTCAATACTGATTAGTAAGGCTTCACTGAATCTGGAGAATCCATTGTTCCTAGAAACTGGGGAGATGCGATGGTTATCAAACCATCAAAACCTATTTATCACACACATTGTTTTTGTATCGCAAAACAGATAGACAAAGAACGCCGGGCACAACCGACTTAACATGAAGTATTCAGGACAATGGACCCATCTAATGTGATCAACTATAATCAATTCAATATATTGGTATCAGTGATATTCTGTAGTACAATACTCTGAACCCCAGAGAACAGTTTAAGTAATGTGTATGGCCTTTGCATCTTCAGAATCAGCCTAGATATAGACTGGACTTCACTGGGTCCGGGCTGATTCTCCCTCATGCGTGTGGAACTAAAATGTTTTACTGAAGCCTGACATGGACTCAAAGACTCCTTGTTTATTCCCTCCCACAGTAAAATTGACCCCTATGCCACACCTTCCTCTACGGATAGGAAAAGGAGGTAGGTCCTGAATCCACCCCAGCGAGAACGGAGATTAAATGCCATGCTGAAGTTCTGTTTTGGATTTCAAAAGAGGATGTCATGTTAAAGGACTTATCATACTTGGGAATCTCTGGAAGAGACTTTATTGCACTTTCTGGCAATCTTTGTTTCTGGGAGTGAAATTGTAAATGGACATATGAATTGTGATTCACAAGATGAAAACCCATTAACAGGACCCACTGACATGCTGTGGTTTGCAAAGGTGCCTGGTACAATGTGCCCTGTGATGGCGTATCCTCTATAGGAATGAGGTCCTCCCAGGAATCATCCAATGTAAAGGGCAGACGTTTGTATTCTTTGTATGATGACCTCAATGAAACATGATCATCCAATTCATGTATATTTTAATAGGTACATAATCCCATGACTAAATTATAACCACCAGTCCAGGTCAAACAAGGGTCCTGCAAGAGTCACCTGAGCAGATAATAGAAACTCTTAAATATTTTGTTTTTTTTGTTAATTTTTCAGAATCAAGGCATGAGGCAAAAGAGGTGCAAGCAAATTTGAAAGCTGTGGGTTGTGGATGAACAGAATAGGGTGCACCAAAGCCACACTGACATGATTTAGAGGAAGAAAATGGGTGGACTGTAGAACCTCTCCTTGGTCTCTGTTTTGGTATGTTTAAAAGATAAGCTTGAGTACAACAAGGGTACAAACAAAAAAGAGTTTGATTGGAAAGGTGCTTACAGGCTGTTAGGATAGACTGTCTGTTTGCCTGAGCAAACTGCTGATGACATCATCAATGCATCTTGTGACTGGACTCTTGAAGTGACCTTGTTCCAACTAGGAAAAACATGAGCACACAACAACTGCTTTCTTGTATAGTGGTTTGATGAGGTAGCTTAATCTTTACATTCATCTAACTTAAAGTATCTCTACGCATTTCTCAAATTACTGGCCATCATCTTTCATGTTTACATAAGCAGTCGGCTGGTGAGTTTGAGGATCTTTCATCTCTATAAACATAAGTCTCATTCTATTTAATAGTGTTCGGTTAGAAATATCTACAAAGAACCAAAAAAGTCTTAAAGATGGCCTAGGGTTGGCAATTGATCAAGTAAAGCCTTGACAGGAAATTAGGAATCAAAGGCGAGAGACTTGGAAATTGAAATCTACACAATTTAGCTGCTTAGTCTTTGCCAAATGGACTTTTGTTGCAATCAAGACTACAAGACCTGATTAAGAAATGGGCTCTCTTGAGGAAAGATAATGATCGGAACAGAAGTGAAAGATTTTTAAAAAATCATTTCTTGAATGTGGACATTATTGGCCAAGGCTAGCATTAATTGCCCATCCCTAATTATCTTTAAGCGGGTGTTGCCTTCTGAATTTTTGCTTTCAAATTTGCTTGTACCTCTTTTGCCTCATGCCTTGATTCTGAAAAATTAACAAAAAAAACCCAACAAACAAAATGTTTGAGAGTTTCTATTATCTGCTCAGGTGACTCCTGCAGGATCCTTGTTTGACCTGGACTGTTGGTTATAATTTAATCATGGGATTATGCACCTATTAAAATATACATGAATTGGTTGATCATGAACTGCTGCAATCCATGTGGTGTAGGTACATCATGATGTGGAGATGCCAGCATTGGTCTGGGGTAAACAGGTGGTGTGAGACTTCTTACTGTGTAGATACATCCACAGTGCCTTTAGGGGAGTAGTTCCTGAATTTTGACCCCAGCGACAGTGAAGGAACGGTGATATGTTTCCAAGTCAGATTAGTTTGTGGTTTGGAGGGAACTTACAGGTGGTTGTGTTCCCATTTATCTACTGCCCTTGTCATTCTCAGTGGTAGAGATCACAGGTTGTTGAGGGAGAACTGTCTTTTATATGGTCCCCACTGCTGCTACTGCGTGTCAGTACTGGATGGAGTGGAAATTTATCATGGTGATCAAGAGATACCCCATAAATTAAATATCAATTTGCAAATGAGTAGGAGGGTGAGGTTTTTTGTGAATATTGTTTAAATCATTATGAATTGACTTCGCTGGTTGAGATAATGTTACTTGCTTAACAGTTTATTCTCTTTGCCCAATGTTTTGAAATTGCTTGAATGTGATTATGTTAACATATTATTTTTACAAGTATATGTGCAATACTGAAGTTTTTTAAAACTTCGGTTACCGATCAGGAAAAGGGTAAATCCACTATTTCTTATCACTTCCCCCACTCTCCGTCACACCCTCCCAACAAATCTCATCTCCCAATATTCATTTCCATCTTCTTTCAGTTCTTCAAAACATTAATGATTCTTTCACTATCTCTCAAGATCTGATGGTAAATTATATAGGTATATCGTAAGTTGACTTTTACTCTATTTTGACCGTCATAGATAGTCATAGACGTGGAATATGTCATCCATTTTTACATACTCACTCTTCACTACCACTCCAGAACACCCCCACTGTACCCCATTTCGCCCTGTCACTCTCATCAAACCCACCTCAAAGTTTCCAAGACAAACTGAATCTTTAATTCATTCATCTTTAATTGCCTGTCTTGGAAGAAATGTCATTTTTTCAATGTTTTCGAACATGTGTGGGAGTAATTGAGACTACCTTCAACATAAATTTATCTCAGTTTTGTCCCCTCAAGAGGGAAAAAGATGCAGCTGCCTCCAAAAACAGCCAACAGATACCTCAGCTTGCTGGTCACTCAGGTCTGTGATTATTCCCTGTCCATCTTGTAGCCTAGCTGCTGGTTTAATCAATGTCCTATGTTACCAGTTATCAGATATAATTTTCCATCATCAGGTAAAAACTATGACCCTGCATTGTCTTATACCCTGAAAAAGAAAATCTTCAAATCAACCATTTTGGAGGATCTGACATCTGCAGGATTCAGCATTGCCTTCTTCCACTCTGCTATTCCCAATGCGATTCAACTCCTGATCCTAGCTGACAACTAATCAATGTCAACTATCTTGGCTGTAATTAGGGCACCAGTTCTGTTGACATAACCCAGCCAGATGTCTAGATTCTGCAGAGGTCAAGGTTATACCAGACGACTGATTGTCTGGCTGCATTCCAGATATTTAAAATTAATTGCAATTGTTATTTATATACATCGCATACTTAATTCAACAGTTTGCCAAATACATACCAAGATTCCAGATTCATAAATTTTCTATGCTATCCCTTATCAAGTACCTAATTTGTCACAAGAGACTCTTCTGACCCAGTGCTGGGACATAACGAGAATTCTCCCCTTTATGGACTGCGATAGACAGCTTTAGACATTGACCCTGTGTGAGTTAGAATCTCTCTGATAGTCTTTCAGGAGATCCAGTCTTACAGTTCATTTGCACCAATTGCCAATAACACCCTGAGATTTTGTGACTCGCCATAACAAGACTTACTATTGTCAAGCTAGTTTGGCAATGGGAGGAACTCCTTCATTTGTTGCTATGAGGTAATAGTGTCTTATTTGAATGAGAGCCATTCGTCAGGTATTCGACATGTCTCATCTTAAGAACACTACTGTCAACCTGGATCAGCTTCTCTCTAAATATTCATACTGGTCAATTATAATTGTGGAGTGATCCCCTTCTGTGTTCCACTATTCTATGAGTGCCAATCCAACAACGCTCAAGAAGGTTGACACCATCAAGGACAAAGCAGCTTGTTTGATTGGCACCTTATCCATAAATGTTGACTGTTTGCAACACTAATTCAGTGGCAACAACGTGAACCATCTACAAGATGAACTATAGCTCCTTAGACAGCGCTTTCTAAAAACACGACCACTACCATCCAGAAGGGCAGCAGATACCTGGGAACACCACCACCTGGAATATTCCCCTCCAAATTGCTCACCATTCTGACTTGGAAATATGTCATGATGTGGAGGTGCTGGCATTGGACTGGAGTAAGCACAGTCAGAAGTTTCACAACGCCAGGTTGAAGTCCAACAGCTTTGTTTGGCAGCACAAGCTTTTAGAGCACTGCTCCTTCATCAGGTGAGTGAAGACTTGTGTTCACGAACAGGGCATATACAGACACAAACTGAATTTGCAAGATAATGTTTGGACTGCAAGTCTTTATAGGTACTCAAGTCTTAAAGGTACAGACAATGTGAGTGGAGAGAGGGCCAAGCACAAGTTAAAGAGGTGCGTATTATCTCCAAATGAACCTGTTGCTCTTTAACCGGGTGTTATAAGGCTTCTTGCTTGGAAATATAACACCATTCCTTCAATGTCACTGGGTCAAAATCTTGGAACTCTTGCCCTAATAGCATTGTGGGTATACCTATACCAACCACATGGATTGCAGCAATTCAAGAAGGTAGCTAACTGGTAGGCTCTACAAAAAAGTCAACACAAGCTGATTGGCCTCCTTTTGCATTATAACAGGCCCAATCAGCCCCAGGTGTCATCGCCGACCTGGCCCAAATATGGATGAAAGATCTGAATTCCAGAGGCGGTGAGTTACAGCTTTTGTCCCTGTGTGGGATCAGGGAGCCAATGAAGGGAATAGCAATCAGGGCTCCAGTGTTTGAATTCATGGATAACACAAATAAAGATGGCTGTAGTTGTCATATGCCAAAAATCTCGGGGGCAAATCTCCCAGCCCACTGCACTACTCTAGTAGCATAACAGGCTGGGAGGTATCAGCAGAGGGTATTTACCAAGCTTCCCACTGGGCACCACAGTCTCCGCGTGTCTCCGGGCCAAAGATTTTTGAAGTCATCAGTTCCGCACCAGAAATCAATGCAGAGTGTGATTACAATATTTAAATTGAATTTCCAACTAATTATCGGGCCTGGGACTGAAGTCTCCAGGTCCGTTAGTGCCATCAGGAATGGTTCCTCTAGGGGAGTTTATAACTTCTCCCCACTAATGGGGCAAGAGGCCTAACCCCACTGGAGGGAACAGAGGCCATGGAGGCCCCTCCAGGAAGTCAGAGGTAAGGGGTAGGTGCCCCCTGGGCATTGCCAGCCTGTCAGTGCCAGCCTGGCTCCCTGCCACTGCCCAAGGGGCAAACTGGTAATGACCAAGGGACACCTGTTCATCAGGCATTGGGCAGTGCCAAGTAGGCAGGTCATATTTGGGATGGTGTCTATTGTGGAAGGATCTATTGTGGGGGGGGCGGAATAGGTGGGGATGCGGGCGTCCCACTGCCACTCTGCCAGCGGATCACTGGGAGGAGGGGGGAAGGGGATGATCAGGGTTGGCCATCCGGATGGGAGGGGGCTTAGGGCTGCTGGGCAGGTCGGGGGTGCCGAGGTGGGGGGTTGGACTGCTGGGGAGGAGGAGGGCAGCATTAGGGAGGTGCGAGCTGGCCGTGGGGAGGGGGCATTGGGACTTGTCTGGAGACGTCCAGGAGGCCTGCAATCAGGGGGTGGGGCTGTCACAAGGACAGCAAGGGGGCTTATGGGGCTGGCCAATGGTCGAGCTGGCCAGCGATTGAGAGGCCAGCAGTGCAGGGCCACTGGACATGCGCTGAACGCTGTTGGCACGTACTCAGTGGCCTGCTCAGTGCTATGCTGCCAGCCTCTTGGGGGGGGGAGCAGGCCCCATCTGCTGTTGTTCAGGGTGAACCCTGCTAGGGCACTCTGTGATGCACAGAGTGTCGGAGCTTTATTGCAAAAATCCTGTTAAAAAAAAATCGGCAGGAGTTACTCTCGTTTGCATGTGAATTCAGCACTTAGAATTTTTTTGGGAGAATCTTTCCCCCTCCCCATCTCTCAAACTTTGCTACAGGAGTTCCTCAAGGTAATGTCTCAATCCTAACTATCCAGAACTTCTTTCCTTCCAATGTAAAGTCAGAGTGGGAATGTCTATTGATCATTGCAGTGTTCAGTACCATTCCCAACTCCTGAGATAATGAGTAATTCCATGCCCATATGCAGTGATACATGAACAAGATTCAGGTTTGAGCTGATAAATGGCAAGTAATGCTTTTAATACACAGATGCCAGATAACGACCATCTCCGCCAAGAGAGAAACTAACCATCTCACCTTGACATTCAATGCCACCAACACCATTGAATCCCCCAACATCAATATCCTGGGGGACATTAGTTTATAGTTTAGTTTATTTATTAGTGTCACAAGTTGGCTTATATTGACACTGCAATGAAGTCACTGTGAAAATCCCCTAGTCGCCACACTTTGGCGTCTGTTTGGGTACACTGAGGGGGAATTTAGCATGGCCAATGCATCTAACCAGCATATCTTTCGGACTGTGGGAGGAAACTGGAGCATCCGGAGGAAACCCAGGCAGACACAAGGAGAATGTGCAGACTCTGCACAGACAGTCACCAAGATGGGAATTGAACCTGGGTCTCTGGTGCTGTGAGGCAGCAGTGCTAACCATTGTGCCACCGCATCACCATCAAAACTTAACTGTTCCAGCCACATATAAGCTGTGCTATAAAACCTGATCAAAATATTCTCATGAATATTCCCATCTCCTGCCTCCAAAACCTGCTCACCCTTGAGAAAGAGCAAGGTAAGGGTGTGATGGTATAGTTTTCATTTGCCTGGATGAGAACACTCCAACAACACTCAGGAAGCTATAAACAATTAAATTAATCATTCTAGATTTGTAAATAAGGTTGGAATCATATTTAATTTCCCATACAAAAGATATTCTGTATCTTGCATGGAATTAGCAGCTTTGACCGTTGCACTCTTAATTCATGACTTTTAAACTGCTTGTGGACAAGAAGCGTATGTGAATCATGATCAGCCAGTTTTCCTTTAATCAGGTGAGTAAAATCCTATAGAACCAATTCTCGGATGAAAGACTGAGCAAATCCACATTTCTCATTGTCATTCATTGAGACAGTTTTGCTCTATTTTAATAATGTGTGCTTTAGAGGCAGAACACTTCTCCCCATTTCATTAGCAAAGAGAACTTTCCTAGTTTCGAAACTTGGAAACTCCTTACTGCAAAGCAAGTTACTGAAGTATCAAAGTAAGGCAAATCCTCCAGGAATCATGCTCATAGAGAATGTGGAACACATTAGCAGCTTCTGCAGATGTTCACAATGAATGCAAATAATTAAAGTTATGAATGTGAGCACCATACCCTTGTAAATATTAGCTGGTCTCCCACGATGCTGCTTAGAGTGAATCAGTAGACTGAAGTGCTGCAGGGAGCAAGTATAGTACAGGAAGTATACAGTATGCACAATGCTATTTCCCGTTTCAGTCTTCATAGAGTATTAAAATTCTTGGATGTAAAATTAGGAAATAGGTGGAGATGCAACTGCAAAATATGAAACATTGGGGTTATTTTCATTATAACAGAGGAGATGATTGAGCAACTTGATAGAGATATTTGAAGAATTGCTTCATTGCAGGGAGAAACAAATTGTTTCTGATAGTTGATTTGTCTAATAGAAGGGAATATCGCTAAGAATGAGTATGACAGATTTAGGACAGAGATGAGAATTTCTTTCTCTCAGAGGGTTGTGCAATTCTGGAACTCTGCCTCAGAAGGCAATGGAGGTGGGGGGGGGGGGGTTCACTGAATATTTTTAAGGTGGTTGCATATAGGTTCTTGCTAGACAAGGGAATCAAAGCTTACTGGGAGGAGGTAGATGGGAATGTGGAACTTGAAACTAAGACAAGCAAGCTGTGATCTTATTGAATGATGGAGTAGGCTGGAGGGGCCAAATGGCCTATTTCTGCTCTTATTTTGTTTGTATTATAAAGAGGGGGTGATGTTTCTTTCACAAATGTTTGTGAGACTTTGGAATGCACAACGAGTTGGTAATAATAGCAATGTCAAGATTTTAACAATAGGTTAGCTAGATAGGTGAAGGAAAGTGATATGGAAAAAGGATGGGCAAGTACTACTGGCTGAATGAAGGATGAACAACAGCATGGAATGGGTAGACTATTTTCACTGCTTTGTAATCCTATGGGTGGCATCTTACAGTCCCTCCTGCTGATGGGATTTTATAGTCCTGCCAAAGTCAATGAATGTTTGAACGATTCATTGCATTTTCCCGCCCAAACCCTCTGCGATGGTGCCTTAAAATTCTGCTCAATGTTCCTGATATTAAAGGGATAAATGTCTCCTATTGACATATGGTGCATATGGCTTGATTATTTTGTTGTAACTTATTTGAAATTATATCATGGGAATCAGTGATGAGCATTTTTTATTCTTTATTACCAGCTATTAAGAAGCAAGACATTGCTATTGATCAGTACAGTGTAAAAATCCTCACTTTGTAATTAAACCTACACCCAGCTTCATTGCCACCTAAAAATCAAGGCTTCCTCTGGGTGCTCCGGATTCCTCCCACACTCAAAAGATGTGTGCGTTAGGTTGATTGGCCATGCTGCATTGGCCCTTAATGTCAGGAGGACGAGCAGGGTAAATACATGGGGTTATTGGGATAGGGCCTGGGCAAGATTGTGGGTGATGCAGGCTCAATGGGCTGAATGGTCTCCTTCTGTACCGTAGGAATTCTATGATTCTTCCAAAAATTAACCACTGTTCAGATATTCCAAATAATTGCATCAACATAACCTTTTAGTGCAACATTCCCTCAGAATAAAACCCATCTGATTTGCCATAGTTATTGACACCTGTTAGAAATGATTTGGCTGAAGCAGATTATTATAACCTCCTGGCTATCTGCAGCCAAATAGGTTTTCATACAATGATTTGATTTCTTTCCCTATTTCTTCCTGCTACTAATACTCTGAGGTTTTAAAACCATCCCCCCATTCCCTTCTTCTCTGGCAATCTTTATGAAATCCAATTTCTGCAGCTTGTTCTTGCTATTGGGCGTGGTGAAAAACACAATCTTAAGTAATTGCTGCCGTCAGATAAGAAATTATTTCAATTCGAAAGAGTCAAGAAACGTTTAATTTTGCTGACTTGCACCATACATTTATCTCCTGATACAGCTTTATTGCCAGATACAATCCTTATTGCTTAATAACAACACTGGAATATAAATATACTCAGTTCAGTTTACACAAGATTTGTATTCTGTTAATTGTAGTACTGATGAAATATGATGTTATCAGTAGTTGTGATTTTTTTATCACCATCTCTCTAAGTAAATACTGAACATATTCCTGAAAAATAAAACAATTTAATTCTGATATTTCACATTGAATTTTCTACTCAATATGTCATACAAATTTGCAAAATAGGTATAATTCAAATGTAAATACACTTTTTACTTATTTTACATTAATATTTTCAGCTTCAGTTTGTCATTAAATATGCGGAGTTTAAAAGTTGTAAAGTATAAATTGCATGCAAGTCCATTATGTGCTTCCAACTTTATTCCAAAATGCAACATTAATTTAGTGACATAATCCAGCTAACATTGTATTTTTGGATGCTGTTTCTATTGTGTCAAACTATTTTCATAGTAACATTTAGAAACAAATTTATTAGATCAATGATGAGGCTAATGAATGAGGATCAACCATATCTCAAAGCTCTCTTTTCACAATGTACAACCATCTTTAGCATTCAACACAGTGAAAGAGTGACAGCATTTGCATGGGTTAATCAAGGTGAATAATTTACTGCAGAATTTCTCAAAGTCCAGAGGGAGGTACATAATGAAATTTATTAAATAAAATTAGACATTGTTTCACAGATTTTTCAGAACCTTCTAAGATTTGTAATGAGAAGAAACTTTTTAAAAATGTCGGCAGATTTTATGTGATTGGTCATTCAGTACACTTAATGTTCTATTTTTATTTTCCCATGTATGTAGTTCCTTAATTTTGCTATAAAATTGTGCGATCCAGATTGTTGACATAGCTTCAAAGATACGGCCAGTAATAGTCCTTAGTCAACCCATCAGGATCTGTGATTGGAATTAATGTCCTGTCCCACCACAGGACCACCCATACATGATTAACCATAGCCCACTGATACTTAATCTTCAGTGAGAGCCGGAACAAAAAAGATCAGTTTGTTTTGGCCTAGGGATGTCTTAGCTGGGAGTCCTCTATTTTTCCTACTCGGCCTCACCTGTCATGTTTGTATTTTTTGTTACGGTTTATGTCTGGATGCATTTTAAATTTCCAATCCATTTCCTGTTAGGCTTGACAGATTTTCTGATCATCTGAAAGGTGAGATGCTGAATACCGTAGGCCTCGCCTATGCCCTATCCGACAGATTTCCTCTTTAATCTGTTGGCACAGTATAACACGGTGGATAAATGTTCAGCTGCTCTCCTGGCCGGGGAAAAGCATCACATACAAACACCTGTAGCTGAAGAAAATTAAGGATAACAAGCGGAAAATCAATACAAGATTATCCGGTTTTGTGGAATTCAGCGAACTTCATTTTCTTTTTATTGCCATTGCTCATACCTCATGCGCAAAAGATTGCTGCAATGCCTGGGCTTGCCATGTTTTGTGCTTTGCAGCAACTCACCCTGTTTAATGATCTTTGAGTCTCTCTGCTCTTGTGGTGTCCTTTCCTGAGAGATGAGGGCTGTGGGGGGATGGAGACAGAAGGAAGGACTTCAAAGCAGGTGCAGGTAATTAATAGCTGAGGGGAACATAATCTAAACCACTGGCTTTGCTTTCACACCCAGGCCTATTTGCAGATCCAGCCGGCAAGGGACCTGAATTCCCTGAAGCACCCCATGCCTGTTTCCTCTGAACAACCTCACTGGGCCTCCAGTTATCACATCTGCATTTCAAAACACCCTATCTCTGGTATTAATTATTAATTAGCCTACAGTCACTCATGAGGATTTGATCTCGAGACTGCATTGACCTCCACTGCACTCTGCACGGGGAGGAGCTGAGTGGAACATATGTCGTGTTCTTTGCCTTTCTTGGCACCTCTGCACCATAATTAAAATTTGCAAGCCTTTAATAACAAGATTTTTATTGTAAACTATCATTTGAAAGTTCGAAAATATATAATATGATTTGTCTGAGACATTGGGAGTGATAAAAGACCCTGTGCACAGTTTTGGATCAATTCTGGTTTAAAGCATTATTGCTACGGGCAACCATGACTTTCTTTGTATATTTAAAACAATAACCTCTGTTTCTTGGCACATGGGTGGAAATAGTGCATGTTCGAGCATTGTTCTGGAAATATCCTATCAACTTAACTCCAGGTTCAGTAGGCTTGCCTCTCATTCATATTTCTTTGTACTGAACTTTCCAATTTCCAAGTGTGTGCCCAAAGGCTGTGTTATCTTCCCTGGCGCAATGCATTCCTTAGCTGGACTGTTAATGGTTTTGCAGCCTGATGGGGGTCCATTCCCTCACAGTGTGATCTGCTCGAGGCATCCCCTTTTCATTACCAGCTTCAGATGGAATAACGGACACGGTTGAGTAAAAATAAAACAACCCATTAAATAGAAACAGGTTAATAGTCAGCGCAACAGGCCCACGTGCCATGCCAGAACTACCCACGGCCAAACCTGACTTGTTGTAAAAGCCCTTCACTTTGCCAAGATTTCCAGCAGGATTTAAGTCAAAGGTCTTGACTAAGGCTGTGAAAACATCACCTCAACCCAGAGAAATAACACTTTCACAGAGTTACCAATGTTCTTCAGTTGCAGCTACATGATGGAGATGGTAAAAGAGCTGATGTCAGGCCTGAAAAGAACAGTAGAAAAGAAAACAGGAGCAAAGGCTGCATTAGTAGTTATATGTTAGACTGCACTGTAAGCTAAAGAATGTTCCAGTATTAAGTTTGTAGGTCAAGTAGTTGCATACTGTAATTATGGATTATGTTTAATGTTTAAATTCATGTTCCCATTAATTTATACTTTCATAGAATAATATAGGCCCTGGTGATAATGACATATGGGAATGTTGTGGCAGAGGAAAGGGGGAGATTTAACAAGTGGAAAAGCAGGAAGAGGGGTGTTTACTAGAGGTCCTGCCTAATTTAACTGCAGGAGTTGCCTGAAAAAAAGGAATTCTTTGCTTCCTGTCGAAGATTGAGAGATATGCTTACTGCTGGGGAGCTGGGATTATTTTAGACCTGTGATTCCAGTCTGAAGACTGGAGATTAGACATTGGGAGGGGAACAGACATTGGGAGGGAAGTGGACATTGTTAAGTATTTTATTTGCCTTGGAGATATGCAGAGGTGACACACCAGCTTTTATGTGTGACACAGGAATTTATTTCTAAGAGTTTTATTGAATCCTTTTCAAATGTGCGCTCCATGCTTCCAGCAACTGCTTCAGCTTAGATCATTTTTCTCCGAGTGACTACACTCAGACTTAACTAATCATACACAATGAACATCAATGCTAAATTGACTCATATAATCAAACACAGAACAATTAAATAATTGAACACACAGCCGGAAATTTACTCTCCCACCCATCATGGGAATCGGAGCAGGCGAGGGGTGGACCATGGAAAGGTACGTTGATCTCCGTTGGGATTTTATGGTTTCGGAATGAAGAGGCTGCAAAAATCCTGCCCAAAATCTTCTCTTCCTGGTAAAAATAAAGAGCATATTCTAAATCAAACCATTGTGTACAATAAACATACATGCACTGAGTCTTGTTTTAAAGATCACTTTGCCTTGTTTTTCTCCAAGTCTTTGAGATATAAAATTTTCTGATGAATTTTGAGCTTGTGGTTGTCCATGATCAACTTGAAGAGGTGGATGATGACTATCACAGTTGATCATCGGAGGAGGAAATCTATTCTCCTAATGCTGTCCATAGATATCCTGGTCTTTTTGCTATCAAACATCTCATGTTCTATTTTGTGTTGCCATCTAACAGATACGTGCTAGCACTGGGCTTGATCTGCTTTGGACTTGAGGGAGATGTTGCGAGATTGTGGTCATAATTCAACTGTTTGATGTGAACTCAATTTCCAAACTCAAATCGTGGTTTCCATATGTGTGTTCACTTATTTAAATTTCTTTTGCTTCTCTTTATCATCTTACAATTTCTTCTGCCTTCACTCTGGCATTCTCATTGGATGGTGGTGAGCTTTAAGACTGGTCAGCGACACGTGAAAGTTATGACCAGTCATAAATTCGGCGAGTAAGATAGGACGAGTCACGAAAAATTGGATTCATGCTGGCCCTGTTCTGCTGGCGAAATCAGCATCGCCTCCTTCCCTTGCAGCTGGTTGGGAAAGCTGTCTTTGCAATCCTGCGCTTGAGGGTGCATGACTCTGTAACCTCTTCAAATTTAACACTACAGATGCATAGAAAATAGGAGCAGGAGGAGGACATGTGTCCCTTTGAGCCTGCTCCACCATTCATTATGAACATGGCTGCTCATGCCACTCAATAGCCTGATGCCACCTTCCCCCCAATATTCATTGATCCCCTTTGCCCCAAGAACTATATCTTTCTTGAAAACAAATGTTTCAGCCCCAACTACTTTTGTGGTAATGAATTCCACAAACTTACCACTCTCTGGGTGAAGAAATTTCTCCTCATCTCATATTTGAAAATATTTACCCCGCATCCTTAGACTATGACCCCTCGTTCTGGAAACCCCACCATCAGGAACATGCTCTCTGCATCTACCCTGTTTAGAATGTTATAGGTTTCTATGAGAACACAATATTAGCCGACTTAGTCTCTTATCATACTTCAGTCCTGACATCCCAGGAATCAGTCTGGTGAACCTTGTCTGTACTCCCTCTATAGCAAAAACATCTTTCCTCAGATTAGGACACCAGACTGCACAAAATATTCCAGGCTCTGTATAATTGCAGCAAAATATCCCTGCTTCTGTGTTCAAATCCTCCCAGTATGAAGACCAGCATGCTATTTGCCTTCTTTACTGCCTGCTGCACCTGCATATTGCCGTCAGTGACAGGTGTATGAAGTTTAAAGTCTATTAGTGTCACAAGTAGGCTTACTTTAACATTGCAATGAAGTTACTGCAAAAATTTCCTAGTCGCCACACTCAGTCGCCTGTTCAGGTACATTGAGAGAGAATTTAGCATGGCCAATGCACCTAACCAGCATGTTTTTGGAATGTGGGAGGAAACTGGAGCACCTGGAGGAAGCTATACAGGCACAGGGAGAATGTGCACAACTCCACACAGACAGTGACCCAAGCTGGAAATCAAACTGGGTCTCTGGCACTTGAGGTAGCACTGCTAACCACTGTGCTACCGTGTTAACCCATTAGGACACCCAGGTCTCATTGCACATTCCCTTCCCTTAATTTATATCCATTCAGACAATAATCTGCCTTCCTGTTCTTGTTACCAAAGTGGATAACCTCGCATTTACTCACATTTTACTACATCTGCCCACTCACTCGACTTGTCCAAATCACATTGAAGCATTTCTGCATCCTCCTCACAGCTCACCCTCCCACTCAACTTTGTATATTGTATTTCGTTCCCTCATCTAAATCAGTAACATATATTGTGAATAGCTGGAGTCCCGAGTCCTCGCACCTACCCCTGCCGTATCCACTAGTGCCATTCAGACAAATACCTGTTAATTCTACTCTGTTTCCTGTCTGCCAACCAGTTTTTTATCCATCTCAGTACATTACCCCATCTGCTCTGCGCCCCCCACCCCCCCACCCACCCCCCCCCCCCCCCGCCCCATTCCATTTGCTTAACTTTTACACAGTAATGTCTTCTGTGGGACTTTGTCAAAAGCCTTCTCAAAGTCCAAGTAAACCACATCCACTGGCTCCTTTCATCAACTCTACTAGCTGCATCCTCAAAGAATTCCATAGAATCATATAATCTTTACAATGAGAAGGAGGCCATTTAGCCAACTGAGTCTGCAGTGACTTTCCAAAAGAGTATTTTATCCAAGTCCAACCTCTGCCCTAATCCTGTAACACTGCATATTTACCATGGCTAATCCACCCAATTGACAGATCTTTGTGTACTAAGGAGCAATTTAGCATGGCCAATCAACCTATCATACTCATCTTTGAAGTGTGGCAGTGTGGGAGGTGAAGCATCCAAAGGAAACCCGTGCAGACATGGGGAGGATGTGCAAACTCCACACAGAGAGTCACCAAAGGCTGGATTCCAACCTGGATCCTTGGCGCTGTAAGGCAGCAGTGCTAACCACCATGCTATTGTGCCATACCATCGTCCATGAAATCCCTTTCATAAATCCATGTTGAATCTGTCTGATTCTCCCACTGTTTTCAAAGTTCTCTGCTATAAAATCTTTGATAAAGGACTCTAGAACTTTCCCCACTACCAATGTCAGGCTGGGTATTTGGACTGCCAAATCCTGGCTTTTCCAGGGTTAAATCATCATCCTCCATGGGGCAAAGTTTCCGAATTCATGGAATTGAGAACTTTTCAATTAATTGGTCACAAATTAGTTTGTTGATGGTTTTGCCAAATTTACATGTAGAATCCAATTGCTTACCCAATATTATTTTATCAGCTTATCATTTCACTGGCATCTCTGGCAGACTGTATATCATTTGATCATCACACTTGGTCCTAAGTATATCCTAATTCTATTGTACCAAATGTAGACATTTGATCCACTTAAACATTTGCTGACTTTCTGCTCTGAGACAATGTATGAGAATCATCTTATGAATTGCTGCCACATCCAGGCTCTCCAGCTTTGACAAAGGATCATCTGGATTCGAAACGTCAGCTCTTTTCTCTCCTTACAGGTGCTGCCAGACCTGCTGAGATTGTCCAACATTTTCCCTTTTGGTATCCATCCCTGTAATGAGCAAATAGGCCTCTAATTAACCTCATGGCATGGGGTCATTGAAGAAAGAAATGATGTCTGAGCCAATCAACTTAAAATATTCTCCATCATCCTTATCACCAGTTTCTTGTGTATTTTTATGCCTTGGGGCTACGCAGAAACGACACACCAGCTTCCATGTGTGCTACAGGAAATCATTTACACAGGTTTTATTCAAAGCTTTTCAGATGTCTGCCCCATACTTGCTGGCTTCCAGCAATTTCTTCAACTTTGTTTGCTTTTCTCTGGGTGTGGAACAACCACATCCAGACTTAACTGATCAAATGGAGCGAGCATCAGATGTAACCAGACGCAATAGAGCTGCAGACGTAGGGAGGTCTGATCTTGGGGTCTTAATCATGGGGTGGTTTATAGGTAAGTGCAGAGGATCAAGTGAAAAACCATCTAACCCTAACTGGAAGGGCATTTAACAGTTCCAAGCAATCAATCTTGCTTTGGTTCAGCTGCAATATTTGAAAGCCCCTAGCATAAGATATGAAATAGAGCTAAGACATTAAGCCTCATTAAGATAGTTAAATTTGGGCCTTGCTTCCAGAGAATAGGTTTGATCACATCTTTTGGGAAGGTGTGGTAAACCAAAGTGTAGGGGCAATGCAAGAGACAAAGGAATTCATATGGGAAATGATAAATAGAACATGACGGGAGGGGATTGAGAGTACAAATCTAAGAGTAAATCTGCAGATAAGGCTGGATATTTCAAAAATAATAAAGGACAAAATGAAAGGCTCTCTATCTAAATGCAAACAGCATTCAAAATAAAACCAATGAACTGATAGAACAAATAGAAATAAATATGGTCTGATAGCAATTACAAAGACGTAGTTACAGGATGACATAGATTGGGACCTGAATATTGAAGGGTACAAGAAGAACAGAAAGTTAGGAAAAAGTGGAAGGGTGGCTCTGCTAATTAATTGTGGAATTAGCACATTGGAGAGGGATGACCTAAGTTCAGGACACAAGGATGTACAAGCAGTTGAGGTGAGAAATTATATTTCAAGAAGTCACTTGTGGGAGTTGTGTACAGACCCCCAAATTGTAACTACAAGAGTTAGGGCAGAGTATAAAGAAAGACATTATGGGAGTTTGTCAGTGATAATTATGGAGGGATTGTAATCCACAGACTGGAAAAACAGATAGAATCATAGAAGCCCTACAGTTAGGAGGCCATTCATCAAGCCAGTACCAACAACAATTCTATCCAGGCCCGTTCCCTGCAACCCCACATATTTACTATACTAGTCCCCCGACACTAAGGGTTAATTTAACATGGCCAATCAGCCTAACCCGCATATCTTTGGAGTGTGGGAGGAAGCTGGAGCACCTGGAGGAAACCCATGCAGACACAGGGAGAATGTGCAAACTCTATTCTGTCACCTGAGGCCAGAATTGGTCCCTGGTGCTGTGAGGCAGCAGGGCTAACCACTGTGCCACCATGCCATCCAATGGGCAAATATAGCTAAGATGAAGAATTCATGGAATGTTTTTGGGATAATTTCTTAGAACAACACATTCTGGAAACAACCAGAGAGCAGGCTAGACCTGGTATTGTGGAATGAAATAGAATTAATTGATAACTGCAAAGTAAAGGGTCCTTTAGGTAGCAGCAATTGAATTTTACATTTAGTTTGAGGGAAAAATGAGTGAGTCGAAGACCAATATTTAAACTTAAATAACAGCAATTATGAAGGCATGAAAGCAGAGCCAGCTAAAGCAAACTGGTAAATAAGGTTAAATGCTAGTTCAAAAGAGATGCAGTGGCAGACATTTAAAGGAATAATTCAGGAGACACTTTACAATGAGAAAAAAAAATTCCAAATTGAGGACGCCATCATCTGCGGTTAACAAATGAAGCTAATAACAGCATCAAACTTAAAGAAAATGGATATAACTACACAAAGATGGTGTCAGAAGATCGGATAGAATATAAAAAACACCAAAGAATGACAAAAAGATTAATAAGGAAGGAAACGTAAGAGTCTGAAGGAAAGGTAGCTAGAAATATAAAGATAGACATTAGGACTTTTGATAGATATTTATGAAGGAAAGAGCTAACCGCTGTGCCACCATAACATCCTCCTTGTTTTACCTGGCAAGTTCAAGGAGTAGGTGGCATGGTAGCACAATGATTAGCACTGCTGCCTCACAGTGTCAGGGACCCGAGTTCAATTCCGACTTGAGTGACTGTTTGTATGGAGTTTGCACATTCTCCCCGTGTCTGTGTGGGTTTCCTCCAGGTGCTCTGGTTTCCTCACACAGTCCAAAGATATGCAGGTTAGGCTCATTGGGCATGCTAAATTGTCCTTTAGTGTTGGGGAATTAGCAGGGTAAATGTGTGGAGTTAGGTCAATAGGGCCTGGGTTGGATTCTTGTTGGGCCAAGTGGCCTCCTTATGCACTGTAGGGATTCTATTCTATTCTAACTCTGGAAAACACCATTTGCACAGAAATAAGGTCAGAAATCATTGGTTGTAAACATTTAGCACTTTTTTAACATAACATGTTTAAAGGTCGACTGAGCTGTTTGATTAGGGTTCCTCATGTGTTGAAAGCATTTGAGTGGTGTGTGACTTGGAGGAGATCTCATAAACGTTAGTCTTCCCATACGTCGGCTGCCCTCAGCCTTCTTGACAGTAGATGTTGCTAGTTAGATATGAATGTTGCACTTTTTGAAACGTATTTCACATTGTGTGCATGAAAATGCTAAATGATGCCAACTATTACTGAATATCCTTTCTAATTTCCATTGATAAATGTAATATAAATGTTAAAGATATAGAAGGGTTACCACAATATGGTCTGGCCCATTTTTCCGACCAATATTTTTTAGCCCAATAAGGAAGGAGGCAATGCTGAGCTAGTTTAAGAAAATGAAGTTAGAGCAATAAACAATGTAAGTAAGACATGATGACATTTAGGAAGCCACAGTATGATTAAGTTCCAGAATGTAAATGTAGAAAAAGGAAACCTTTGAATACAACAATATTTTGCAGTAAAAATGAAACTCTCAGAGATATGACAAGGTCAGAAGTCCACTTGAATTGAGGAACAAAAAGTCAACAGATAACAGTGGGAAACTTTAAAAGAGGAGTTGGTTAAGATACATGCAAGGCATATTCCCACAAGTTGAAAAAAGGGCGCAGGAAAAGCTGGTGTTCCTTAGAGGGCAGTGAAATTTAAATTAAAATGAGAAAATTAGAGGATAGAAAATACTGAGGGGAGATTAGAAAGGCTAAGGGGGTAATGATGAAAGATTGGCAAGGAACATAAAGGGAAATAGTAAAGGACTTTCTATACATAAAAGTGAATGAATCGTCAAAGAGTAGAGATGAAAGAAGAAATCTTCTCAAGCAGGATGAAGGAATGGTGGAGATACTAGATGAGTGCTTTGCCTTGGTTCTTGCATAGAGAAAGGGATAAACTGTGTAATTATACCAACCAGCTTAACATTAGTAGTGGTTGAGCTTCTAGAGGGCATAATGGAGGATAAAATTAATACTCACTTAGAAGGACATGGGTTAATTAAGCCAGTGCGGATTTAAAAAAAGACAAGTTGAATCTGATAAATGCAACAGTGTTCTTTAGGGGAATAATCAAGTGTATTTAGTTGGTGGCTAAAGAAGGTGCAATGAATGCTGTGCATTCGAATTTCCAAAGGCATTTGATACAAAGTGGCATAGGAGGTTAGTTGATAAAATTAAGATTCACGTTATGAAAGGGAGTATAGTAGAATTGGTAGGAAGTTTGGTAAAAAACAGAGAATGTGAGCAATGCATTTATTTTGTTGGGACATAACAATGACATTTTCTCTATCTCTCTCTGCCTCTATCGTTGGAATAAAAGAAATAACACAACATAGGAAGTATCCTTGATTAGGAAGATGATTGTAACTAACTTTTAGGATGATTCAGGAAGGCTAATAGATTTGATGGAGGGATTCAAAGGGGAGGAATGTGAGCAGATTCATTTCATGAAGAACTATAGTTAGACAAATTTTATAATGACCGGTGAGGCTTTATAAAGAACAAAGACACTTGACAATCTACATGCACAATTCTTTAAAAATGAGAAAAATGTTGGCAAAACTATTAACAAGTAGCTGTGCATTGGATCCTAGATTTTATAAATCGCTGCTGAGTACCATAATAAAGAAGCAAGGTGACAATTAAACCAATCAGTGGTTAGACCACATCAATCAGGACTCGTATCTGACATTTAGATGCTCTAACTCATTCTCACACAATTAGCACTGTGGCAGATCTCACACCTGTCATGTTTTTATAATGATATAAATGCACCAATCATTCATAAGGGATTGGGTAAATACATTCTGTGTTCATTTATTAAGACTATACACATGCCAACATTTATACGAAGATAGAAAAGCTAGAAGATATCAGCAGAAAGTTATGTGTGTGTGCTTTGTTCAAAAGCAAAAACTAAGACTGAATCATGTGACATACTTCCTCTCCAATGATGTCATGCTGCAATCTCTTAACAGCACATTACAACAACATCCAGATCCCACAGACTGCACACACTTGTCTTCTATTCAACCATGGCAGGCACACATGCAGATTGCACCACATGCACTGACACAAACTTCCCTTGCTCTTGCAGCGCAAGATGACGCATAACTAGAGGGCAGCAGGAACTAATAAGACGGCACAAGTATACCCGCATGTCTTAAACTCCATGGAGGAAGAAGGCAGTGTTGTCTTTTATTGGGATGTCCATTGCTGAGAATGTAGACAGCAACCAGGCTGAAATCATTGAAGATATCTTCATTGCCCCTTTGTTTTATGTTTGCTTCTGATTTGCAAGCTGCAGATGGTGTAAGAATGCAGCAGTTCCCCACCCTCCCTCCCTCAGTTGTATCCTTGCACCTTTATCCTTTTAGATGCTCAGGAGATCCAACCTAGCCAGGCAATGGAGGAATAGCAGGACGAAACTGATGATGAAGTCACAGCAACATGACTTGATTTCAGCTTTGCAGCCTCCAGCACACATAATGACACTGTGTGTATAGACAGGATCTGCATGCGATGATGCATGGGTTGCAACTAAGACAGGGGCAAGGATAGGGCAGGTGCCAGCTCGCCATAGACTCATAGATGTTTACAGCACAGAAGGAGGCCATTCAGCCCATCATATCCACGTTGGTCAACAAAGATCTGATTATACAAATCACATTGTCCAGAATTTGGCCCTTAGCCTTGGAGGTTATGGGAGCACAAGTGATTTTCTAAATACTTCTTAAATGGTGTGAGGGGCTCTGCCTCCATCATCTTTCAGCCAGTGGGTTTCAGACTCCCACTACCCTCTGGGTGAAAAGATTTCTCTTCAACACCCTCAGAATTCTTTCTAGTAACTTTACCAGAGGGGGAGGTCACACACTGGTTTCTGTTGTACAACAGTCAGATGATCACTTTGATGGGGGAGCTGAGAGGAGAAGGTGCAGTGCCGGACAGCCATTCTCCTAACTCCTGTAGCAGCACTTGCAGCTTCCCACCCAATATCTGAGCACTGCGGCAGACGCTCAGCCTGCTATCATCATGTCTGTGGATTGCAGTTGTCACAGGGTCTTTGCAGGGTATCACAGCAGTGCAGCAATCTGTTCCCCAACAGGATGCAAAGAACGCTAAGAGCTGTGTGTGGGGAGGGGGGTGGGGGCGAAAGTGACAGTTATTTACTGGAGGAGCACAAGCCTCTTGTCCTGTCACAGGAAGACAGCTTTCGTCCCCCCAGCCCTGCCACTCCAACAGTGCCCAGCTGTTGTCTGTCAGCTTGAGGTCAGCCCCAAGGCCATTGCAGTCTCCTCCACTGATAGTCAGCAGTCTCTCACCAGCCATGCTGCAGCCACTGGGGTAATACTGCACTTGGACAGGCAACAAACAGCACATGGAGGTATGAAGGGAATGCACTAGGGTGATTAGTTTACATCTGTACGCAATGTGGAATGATTTCATTTATACATTTGCATTTGAATGTTTATTTTGTGTTAGCTTTTATTTTCGTATTGTGAGGCCCTGATGTAAAGGGAAGGTGTGGACCTGTTGGTGAATGGGGAATTAGGGGTGCAGTCATTGGAATTGCCATTGAACTTTATTCTTGATTACTGCAGGGTCTCTCCAGTAAGAAGTCTCACAACTCTAGGTTAAAGTCCAGCAGGTTTATTTGGTAGCACAAGCTTTCGGAGTGTCACTCCTTCTTCAGGTGAGTGAGGAGTTGTGTTCACAAACCAGGCACATACTGACACAAACTCAATTTACAAGATAATGGTTGGAGTGCGAGTCTTTACAGCAATCACGTTGTAAAGGTGAGTGGAGAGAGGGTTAAGCACAGGTTAGAGAGGTGTATATTGTCTCCAGCTGGAACATTTAGTGAGATTTTGCATGCCCAGGCAAGTCATGGGGGTTACAGATAGTGTGATGTGAACCCAAGATCTTGGTTGTGGCCGTCCTCATGTGTGCGGAACTTGGTTATCAGTTTCTCTGATGTGGAGATGTCGGCATTGGACTCGGGTAAGCACAGTAAGAAGTCTCACAACACCAGGTTAAAGTCCAACAGGTTTATTGGGTAGCACAAGCTAAAAGCCAGAAAGCTTGTGGCTTGTGCTACCAAATAAACCTGCTGGACTTTAACCTGGTGAAGTGAGACTTCTATCTGTTTCTCTCCAGGACAGTGCAGGCAGTATGACTTTTCTTTTGGCACATCAATAGCCTGCTCCATCACATCTTGTCCATAGGATCACAGGAAATAGGGGCAGTAATAGACCACTCGGTCTCTCGAGCTTGCTCCACTATTCAGCTCGATCATGTCTAATCTGTTACCTCAGCGTCATTTTCCTGTACTATCCCCATATCCTGTGATGTCTCCAAAAAATCTATCAATCTATGTCTTGAACAGATTCAATGTCTGAGCCTTCACAGCTCTCTGAGGCAGAGAAGTCTGACGATTCACTTCCTTCTGGTGAGGAAATTCTTCCGAATCTCAGTCCTAAAAGATCTATGCCTTTTCTGAGACTGTGTACCCTACTTCTAGATAGCGCTTCCCGCCCTCCACCATGCTCCCCAACCAAGCGGAAGCATCTGTCCTGCCTCTCTTTCTGCCCAAGCTCTCCATGAATAAATAAATTCCATGGCAATACCTGTAACTCCAAATCCCTATTCACCAACAAGTTCTTTTTCTTCTCAGGCAGTGCCTCAGAATCGAGGGTGATTTGCTTCCACACAAAAACTAAGTTCTCAGGTAACTGAGGAGTCCAATGCATGATGTACAGGACAGGACTTTACAGCATAGCTCGAGCAAGACTGGAAATTCCTTCCCGAGGTCAATGGATGTTTCCGTTGTCTACCCCTTGTCTGCTCCTGTTCCCTGGCGGGTGAGGCAGTAGAATTCTGGCAACAGTCTCTATCACAGGTGGGACAGAGGGTGGTTGGAAGAGTGGGTGATCAGTTACCCAGGTCACCACATGCTCCTTCCACTGTCAATGCCTGGCTTCAGCTTGCTCTTGCCGATGAAACTTGAGGTGTTCAGCTTCTTCCTAGATACTTTTCCTCTATTTCAGGTCAGAAGTTCCCAGGTGTCGGTGGAGGTGTTATGCTTTTTCAAGGAGGCTTTGAGTGTGTCCTTGAAGCATTTCCTTTGCTCCCCACTGGGGCTCACTTGCTGTATCGAAGCTCCGAGTAGAACATTTGTTTTGGGAATCTCTTGTCAGGCATGTGGGCAATGTAGCCCGTTCAGTGAAGCTGATACAGCATGGTTAACGTTTCAATGCTTGGGATGTCGGCCTGAGTGAGAACACTGATGTTGGTGCACTTATTCTGCCAATGGATTTACAGGAACTTGCAGAGGCAATGCTGGTGGTACCTCTCCAGGGTCGTGAGGTACCTGCTGTGCATAGTTCATATTTCTGAGCCATATAGAGGGGCAGGTATCTCTGTTGTTCTGTAGACCATAAGCTTAGTGCTTGCTCTGAAGTCTTGGTCTTCAAACACTCTTCCTCAGGTGACTAAATGCTGTACTGACACTCTGAAGGCTGTGCTGAACCTTGCCATTGATGTCTTCCCTCATTGACATTAAGTTCCCAAGGTAGGGAAAGCAGTCTATATTATCCAAGACCTCATCATAGATTTTGATAACTGTAGCCGGGGGGGAAGGGGAGGGGAGGGCGGTTCAATGCTATGTGGTGGCGGCAAGTTGGTATCTATTGTCTTATGCGTAACCCACGATCTCATATGTCTCGATGAAGATATTGCCAATGGATTGGAACTTGGTCTTAGAGCCAGCATTATCTACATACTGTAGTTCAATGACAGAGGATAGGGTGACTTCAGATCTGGCCTGCAGGTGGCAGAATGGATTCCTGCTTGTTCTGTAATTTAGTTCCACTCCAGTTCCCTGCTTGCTGAGAGTGAGATGGAGCCCTGATCAAGGAAGATTAAGAGTGTCGGTGTGATGACACAGCCTTTCTTGACCCCAGACCAAATGTTAATTGGGTCTGTGGTGGACCTGTTGGTCAAGATCACAGCTTGCATGTCATTGTGCAGCCGTCAGAGGATGGGGTAAAACATTTAGGGGTGGCTGAAATGGAGAGAACACTCTATGATCCCTCGTGTCGAAGGCCTTCGTGAGGTCAAAGAAGGCTATGTAAAGGGTTGGTGCCGTTCCCTGCATTTCCCCTTGTAGTTGCCGCATGGAAAACATTGTGACTCTGACAGGACTCTTCAGCCACAAGGAGAAGGTGATCAAGGAGGACCTTGTGAGGACCTTCCCTGTGGCCAACAGCAGAGAAATTCCTCTGTAGTTACTGCAATCAGAGTTTTTGCCTTTCTTGAAGATGGTAATGATTAATTGCTGGAATTTCTATGTTTTTTCACCCACCATCTTTTGGTCACAGTCTTTTCTCTGAACCTCAGTCTTCAGCCGTCTGTAGAGCTACTTCCTTGCCCTCATGCTGGGTTGCTGTCTCAGATTCAGAAAACCTTTGCAATTACAGCTTTGTCACCTCCTGGATCTCCTGGTCATTCTATCGAACACGTCTTTGAGTGACCAAGTGTCTCTCCACAGGTGCTGATTATGGAGGCTTTGAGGGTAGACCAGGTGCTGTGGACACAACAAGGTGTCTTGGGGTTACCAGGAGTTGTTAGGTCGGCAGTGGGGTGCTGGCTGGCTAGGACTCCTTTATTGGGGTCTTGAGTGCCTCAGAGTTGATTTTCCTGTGCCATTTTTCTGTTGATTTTTCTGTTGCCATTGCTGATTGGGGCTACATTGATGTTGATCAAAGAATGGATTAGACAGTGGTCCATCCAGCAGTCATTGCTTCCAGTCATGACGTGGGTGCTACACAAGTCCTTGTGGTCCCTCGCTCAGACAATGATGCAGTTGAGCAGATGCCAGTGCTTGGAGCGAGGGTGTTACCAGGAGGTCTTGTACTTGTCTCTCTAATGGAACAAGGTGTTAGTTATGACAAGGCCGTGCTTGACAGACCAAGGCCTTGTTTCAATGGCAAGCGGCTCCAAGGTGACTAGAGACCGAACTCCACAGTATGGGCCAAGGACATAAACATACTCCTACAGTCCACTTTTCTCCTTCTCACAAGACCTCTCTCCCTGAGATTCACAAAATATAGTGGTGACCTCATAAGCTCATGAGGCAGCACTGGCCTCCCATTGTTAATGGCCCCGTTGCTCCTCGCTCACTGTAAATGGCCTCATTGCTCCTCGCTCACTGTGAATGGCCCCGTTGCTCCTTGCTCACTGTGAATGGCCTCATTGCTCCTCGCTCACTGTGAATGGCCTCATTGCTCCTCGCTCACTGTGAATGGCCCCATTGCTCCTCTCTCGCTATTAATGGCCCTGTTTTTCCTCTCTCTCTCTTCTAGGTGATGGTCACTGCCTGCGGGTTCTCTTTTCACCATCAGCTCCATATAATTGAATGCAGAATTTCAGTGATAACGGCAAGTTCTGAGTTCTTGCAAATATCTCCAACTAAAGGAGCCAGATGAATTAAAGTTCATGATCATCTTCCCAGCTAATGGCAATGCTGTCCAATTGTAGTTGTAGCTGCAGCAGGTGGCAGATCTCAGCCAGGGTGCACTTCCTGAACCATAGACATCTTGCATATTGTTCGCCATTGAGGTAGAACAGTTGCTTCCTGAGCACCCTGGTTGATCAATGCCTCTCACCTCTCCACTCTTCCAGCAGTTTGTTCTGCTCAGCATGTCCTCTGTTCATTCCCCCACTCCTGTTGCATTGCAAAAGGGGGTTGTTAATGCACAATGCCAGGAAGCAAGTAGTTTGTATAGAAACATTGAATTCAGTAAAAACTCCTTCAGCATCTGCCATACCGTCCCCTGCAGGCCGTGGGAAGTGCCAAACACAAAATCGGCCAGCAGCTAACATACCTGCCACATGCAAGTGGTTGGTGCTCTATTTAAATAGCATGGTGGGTGGTTCTTGCTGCTGAACACACTTTGAGCTGCATGAGTTTTGGAAAGAGTGTGGTAGTAGATAAAATGAAACTGAATACTTGGGGCAGAGGTGTTTACAGAATGTGTGGTAATGCCTGCACTAATATGAGCTGGGATTTTCCTGTCAACGGATCTTTTCTGCTCCATCAAATTTTCTGTCATGCCCGTGAGGATTCTCAGCACAAGCAAGACTGGAAAATCCCACCTCTTAGAGCATTACTGAGCCAAATTCTCAAAAAATCCAGATAACAATTTTGAATTTCGGAGTCTGGTAATGTCTAGTAAACCACAAGTGTCAGAGATGGAGCTGGAATGGTGCAGGAATGATCAATATTTATCCCACCCTATGTCTTGGTAATTTATGAGTTGATAAATAGCTTTTGTATATGCAGGTGAATTATTATAGAATCACTGTTAAGTGATGTCTACATTTTCATTTTGCACTAAGATTTGAAGGAGTATTTATTCAGTGTGAATCAACAAGATAACACAGCAATAACTGAGTTTCAGGAATTCTCAAGGGGAAAAACTCCTAACTCGCATGTGCTCATAGTGCAAGAGGGACATTAGTAAGTGAGATTTGTAGAGAATTGCATATCATTAGTACAGTACTTACTGGAGTCTATAAGGTATAAATTGGTGCATATTGTTATTTGAGCACAGGGATTGCAAAGTATCTGTCAATTCCTTTGGAGGTAAGGTATATGTAAATCTGTAATTGCATCCTCATTTACCTGGTTGTAGCCGAGGGCTAAGTGGTTGTTGTAGCCTGCCTCCTTTTCTTAAAGGTGGTCTGTCCCTTTTAAATGGAAGCTGCATTGAATTACAGGAGTTGCTGAACACAATTGCTGCAGCTCTGAAAAAAGGAAACTGGAGCTCCAGGGTAGAGAGGGGACTCCAGGGTCAATAATGTGGTGCTGGAGGCCTTGGTGATGGAAGTAGACAGAACGTGAGATGCCCTGGTTCACCAGGGTGCCAGGAGGCTGTCATGGACTACTCTTGGAATGGAGTGGAAGATAGGGAGATCGGTTCCTGGATTCTGAAATGAGGATTGGACAGCATGCTGCAAGAAGTCAACTGACCTCACAGGGCTGATCAAAGTCAGTGGATGCATCTTCACATGACATTATTTATACACAGCATTACCAACCTCAATGTACCAAACCCCCATCACTCATCCAGCAGCATTCCCTGAAATTCAGATTGTTCCTACAATCCAGATACTCTATCTCACCACCATATGTGTACCAATGATGCTGCACTCACATCCATCTCTCATTGCCTCCACATACTGCCAGCCATTCAGCTATGGTAGTAACAAAACAAATCCAGTGTCATAATTGACCTTTTAACTTTTCTCTTGAAGGACAAGGTGACATACAATAATAGCCGTGTTTTGCTGTGTGATAAGGTTCTCTAGTCTCTCAAAGTAGCTTGCTCAAGTCTATAATCTTTTTAAATAGAGCACTTTATTCATGGCAAGTATTTATACATTTGGATTTCCACACAAGGTGGAGAACCTCTGTTCTCTTCCAGATGTCTCTGACTTCTCTGTCATATAATCCGACATCATTATTAAGTAAGCATCATGTATGCTTCTGAAGTTAACCCTTTAATCTAGAGGAGGTAGGAGTGCTGCATTGCTGAGGGACAAGAACCTCTATATCTTCTGGGCCCGAGAGAAATGATCTCTCAGCATTGTGAGATGAGTTGCAACAATCTGTGGCATTCGGCATTGCTGAGGGCATTGAGAATAAAGGCATGTCCCTGCTTTGTAACCCTTCTTAACTTGCAGCTCAGCTTGATCCTGCCTTCCGGGATAGTGAAAAGCTGTGGATGGTGTGACCACAGTCCTCTCACTTGATATTTCAGCCCCTTTTCCTCACCCCAATCTTCCATGCTCTCATTTTCTCTTTTCAGATACCCAGGAACTGCCACCTCCTCAGCCACAGGAACCCAAGGAACCTGAAAGAGAGCAAGAGCACCACACTAATGAAAGTGTCCTGACACTTGCGGTCATCAGCTCAGATACTTTTATGTTTGGCTTTCATTATTGCCCACCCCTAATGCCCCTTGAACTGAATGGTTTGCTAGGCCATCTCAGGAGGCAGTTAAGAGATAACTCCATTGCTGTGGGTTTGGAGTCACATGTTTGCAGGCTATGTAGCTATTGCTCTGATACTAAGACTAGTCCTTTTCCAAAACCAAACATTTGGCGATCTGTCCGAACATGATCTTATTCAGTATTAAATTCTTATCTTTATAATGCTCTTGTTCACATCTGGAAATGGTTGATTATGTTAAAGGCACTATATAAATACAAGTTGTGGCTGTGGTTTGTGATCCAATCTCTGTGCTGTAGGAACCCAGTGTACACCAACAAGTAACAGGTCATCCATCATTATCACATCACTGTTTATAGGTGTAGTATAAGAGTGTTCGGCATAGCAAGGGCTGGGATGGGACTGAAGAATTGTACCACCCTCATTATGATGTAGTCAGAAGATGGTGGACTGTGCATAGGAAGGTTCTGAGAGAAGTCACCATGAAGATAATACCTAGATAGCACAAAACTTGAGATGTGTACATGTTTATGTGTTTGCAATGCATTGTTCATGTTCAATCTCGTGCATCCAGAGCTCTTAATGAGACACCAAACAATCTTGCCACAGTAGCACCTTGCACGTGTGAATTGACTGCCTTGTATCCTACATTCCAAACATAATTATATTTCAAAGCGCTCTGGGACATTCTGAAGTTGTGGCAGGTGCTGCATAAATGCTGCACTGCTTTCGGGTTTTTTTAAAAATGTGATCATATATGCAGAATGGCTTGGAATTTCCTATGCAGTCTGAGCTCAAATCAGACATGCTGCATAAAATATTGTGTACCTTTGGGGCTTAATTAAGTTGCGTGCGCAAGTACAATCTGCCCAAATCTCCTTGATCCTTTATGATCATCTATTGGTCTCTCAGGCTGAACGCTTTTCTACAACAAGAATTGCCCTGCCTTGAATCTCAGATATGTGTTCCTGCAGTCACAATTTCTCAGGAACAGCCAAGTTACAGCCAGGTTTTCAGGCACAACAGGAAACAAAGTCATTTTTCTGATGCTTTAACATATTGTGGCTGTTGACAGCAAGCTCGCCCCCCACTGCCACTGCATTCCCCCCCAACCGGGCCACCGCGTGGTAATTGCATCGCTACAAACAGATTGCTGACCCCATTGAGTCTCAATGGCTGATGGTACTGCGCTTGCATATCCTAACACCAAATTGCAACATGAAACACGTCACCTTGATCCAGTTTACCAAGGCAATTGAAACAAGACAGACATGTCAGTGTTACATCTGTCACATAGACAGAGAAGTCAAGTGGGCAGAAAACAATTTCAAGTGGTACGTACACAGGCATAAATAACACACCCAGAAAATAGAAGGATTCTTTTGACGTTAAGCAGAGAGAATGCTTGAGTTGCACTAACTGTATTGTGGATATGTTTTGTCTGATTGTTAACTTTGGGGGGGATGGGATTCAGATTCCATCCCTGGGTGTCTTATTTTGGAGCCCTTGTGACCAAAGAGAAATGCACTTTTCTTCTAGCCGCACAAGAGGTTGTTACAGAAGGTTAGGGGGCATGGAGTGGAGGTAGGGTGTTAGCGTGGATAGGGGATTGGCTGTCAAATAGGAGGCAGAGAGTGGGGGTCAATGGGTGCTATTCGGATTGGCGGATGGTGACTAATGGAGTGCCCCAGGGGTTGGTGCTGGGGCCTCAGCTATTTACCATTTATATAGATGATCTGGAGGAGGGAACCGAGTGTATGGTGTCGAAATTTGCTGGTGACACCAAGATTGGTGGAACGGCAAATTGTGTGGAGGGTGTGGAAAGTCTGCAGAGGGATCTAGATAGGCTGGGCGAATGGGCCAGGAACTGGCAAATGGAATTTAATGTTGGCAAGTGTGAAGTTGTCCACTTTGGTAGGAATAATGGTAGGAAGGACTACTACTTACATGGCGAAAAACTGCTGCATGCTACAGTGCAGAGGGACCTTGGGGTCCTTTTGCATGAGTCGAAAAAACCCAGCCTGCAGGTGCAGCAGGTGGTCAGGAAGGCGAATGGGATGCTGGCCTTCATAGCGAGGGGGATTGAATATAAAAGTAGGGAGGTCTTGCTGCGGCTGTATAGGGCACTGGTGAGGCTGCAGCTGGAGTACTGTGTGCAGTTTTGGTCGCCACACTTATGCAAGGATATTTTGGCCTTGGAGGGAGTGCAGAGGAGGTTTACTAGGCTGATACCGGAGTTGAGGGGGTTAAGCTATGAGGAGAGGCTGAATAAACTAGGCTTGTACTCGTTAGAGTTTAGAAGAATGAGGGGAGATCTCATTGAGACGCATAAGATGATGAATGGGATGGATAGGATAGAGGTGGAGAGACTCTTCCCGCTCAGAAAGGACAGTAGGACTAGGGGGCACAGCCTCAAGATAAAGGGGGGGCGGTTTAGAACGGAGTTGAGGAGGAACTTCTTCATTCAAAGGGTGGTGAATCTCTGGAATTCTCTGCCCGTTGAAGTGGTGGAGGCTGCCTCGCTAAATATTTTTAAGACGTGGGTTGATGGGTTTTTGATAAGCGAGGGGATTAAAGGTTATGGGGAGAGGGCGGGAATGTGGAACTGAGCCACAACAGATCAGTCATGATCTTATTGAATGGCGGGGCAGGCTCGAAGGGCTAGATGGCCTACTCCTGCTCCTATTTCTTATGTTCTTATGTTCAAGCAAATCATTAGTTTGTCATTAAACAAATTATACCTCATCTTCCCTCTAACCAACCCCCCCTTTCCTTCCTTCTTCTCTATTTCCCTCACATCCTGCTTTTACCTCCCTCTCAAATCCATTCCTCTACCCCTCCTTTATTTTGCTCTCCACCACTCTCCTTCCTCCCCATTTGCTTTCTCTCCCATCCCCTCCTCCCCTCTCCCACCCTCTCCTCTCCCAACCCTCCTCCCATCTCCGTATTTCCCTCTCCCAGTCCTTCTTCCCCTCTCTCATCCCTCTTCCCCTCTCCTACCCCCTCCTCCTACCCCCCCTCCTCCTCTCTCTCTCCTCCTCCCCCTCTCACCAGCTCTCTCCCACCTCCTCCTCCCCTCTCCCAACCCCCCCTCCTAGCCCCCTCCCCTCTCCCACCCCTCCTCCTATCCCCCTCCTCCCCTCACCCACCTCCTCCTCCCCCTCCCACCTCCTCCTTTCCTTTCCCACCCCCCTCTCCCCTCTCCTCCACCCCTCTCCCACTTTCTCTTTCCCTCACACACCACCTCCTCCCCTCTCCCACCTCCTCCTCCTCCCCTCTCCCATGCCCTCGTGATTGCATTTATTGAGTTTTAAAATATACGTTAAGATGCAACTGGATAATTATTGCCATAATGATGTGACGACCAAGCAGCTATATGAGAGTAACAGAGAACAATCTGTGTCCATAAAACAAAACACTTACCCTCAGGTCTTTGTTAATACTTTTTAATAAACAGTTTCAAGAAAATGATTCTAACTAACTTCAAATGCCTCAGAGAGGAAATAAAACCCCATCAAAACATACCCCACTTCTCTCTCCCAGTGCTGTTGTCCTTTGCCCTCTCCATGTCCTTTCCCTCCCCACACCCTTTCCCCTCCCTATGCCCTATTCACTCTCCATACCCTTTCCCCTTCCATTGTCCTTTGCCCTCTCCATGCCCTTTCCCTCTTCCCTCCCCATGTCTTTTCCCCTCTCCACACCCTTTCCCCTCTCCATGCTCTTTCCCCTCCCCATGCCCTTTCCCCTCCCCATGCCCTTTCCTGCCCCCATGCCTTTTCCCCTGTCCACACCCTTTCCCCTCTTCCCCTCCCCCTTCTTTCCCCTCTCCATGCCCTTTAACCCCACCATGCCCTTTCCTCCTCCATGCTCTTTCTTCTCTTCCCCTCTCCACACCCTTTCCCCTCTTGATGCCCTATCCCCTCTTCCCTGCTCCAAGCCCTTTCCCCTCTCTCCCATTCCATTTACCCTCGCCCTTTTCCCCACCCCTTTCAATCACCTTCCTTCCCCTCTCTCCTCCCCTCCTTTCTTTTCTTAATCATCCCTCCCTCTCCCATTTCTCTCTCCTTCCCTCTCCTTTTCCCCTCAATTTCCTCCCTCCTTTTCTCCTCTCCTGCTCTCTCTCTGCTTTCTCCTCAGCCTCACTTTCTTCTTTGGTTTCCTCTTGTTCTTTTGCTCCTCCTCCCCCAAGGTCCTCTCCCACTTGCACTCCTTTCCCCTTCCCCGCTGCCTCTTCCTCACTACCTGTGTGAAAGGGTAAGGTTGTGTGAGGTATGAGTGAGGATTTTGATTTCTCTTCCCTCAGATGATGCCTGACCTGTGGAATGTTCCTAGCATTTCCTATTTTTAACATCTCCAATATCTGTAGTATATTAGATTGTGAACACCTTTCAGATCCTAGGTTGACCAGACTGTACAGTCACCTGGATGTTACTAACAATGATACTAACAATGATTTCACTGGTTGCATAGAGACTCTTCGACCAATTAATTTTGTCCAATGATTTTCTGGATTCTGTGTCAGGGGAACATTCATCATACGTTTTTAACCTCAGCTGGGATATTTCCCAATTGAATATATCAGGGAAAAACATAAAGGATGGAAAGAAAAGAAGAGTCACTGGTCCATTTATCAGGAAGGGACAGGGTTGATGGACCCTGTCCCTTCCTGATAAAAATACTCCCTGTACACAGAGTATTGACATCTCTTCAGGTTAGTGACATCTAAAAGTCTTACACTCGATGATTACAGGATCACCTTTATTTTATAACACACGGCAGTATTAACTGCAGTCTAGCTGAACAACACCTTTGGCCATGAATTGCCAGCTTGTTGGTAACTTGTGTGTAATGACTTATATTACTCAGGTTGTTGGAAACAGGAGTATAGTTTGTCACATTAACCACAGTCTTATTTCTGCCTAACCAGGTGGAAGGTCAAACAATCGCTACCATGCCTAAGACATCATAATTCACTGATTCTGAAGCGACTAGTCTTTGTTTTAATGGCAGCATCCCTGCCTCAGTCTCAGATGGCATAAGATTTGACTTGACCTCAGGCAATGCCAGCATGAAGAGACTGGAGATCTGGCTAAGAGATGGTTGAGTTCCAGTGATAACTTGATGTAGGTGGATTCCTGATCAAACAAGCTGTATGAGCTCATATAATATTCCTACAATATAGGACAAGATTCAGGCCTCAAAGATCCAGGTCGCAATAAAAGTCCAGGTCTCAATGAAGATAGAGGCCTTGATGAAGATACAAGCCTTGATAAAGATACTGGCCTCAATATACAGACAAGCCTCAGTAAAGATATAGGCCTCAGGTATGACATCTGCAGCCCTGTTTCCTGATTGCTTTGCAAAATTTGCCTGTAACCATTCTTTCAATTTCCCTGTTATCTGAACAATTTACAAAAAACA
Source organism: Carcharhinus amblyrhynchos (assembly GCF_965287045.1). Taxonomy (NCBI): domain Eukaryota; kingdom Metazoa; phylum Chordata; class Chondrichthyes; order Carcharhiniformes; family Carcharhinidae; genus Carcharhinus; species Carcharhinus amblyrhynchos. The sequence continues at coordinate 76,626,116 of NC_137327.1, forward strand.
TGTTTTGCTCAGCACTCGTGTTGTAATCAAATGTTATTTTTCCCAGGAAAGATCTAACACAATGGTATCAGGAATAGTGGGTTCAGTTAGTCCAGAGAGATTAGGGTAGATCTCCTTAGCGCACAGAAGGTTACAAGGAAATTTGATGGAAATGTTCAAAATCATGAATAGTCTTGATAGAGTAAGTCAGGAAAAGGTGTTTGACAAGTGGGTCAGTCACCACAGTATACAGATTTAAGATAATTGATGAAAGAGGGGAGATGGGGAAAATAATTTTTAAATGCATTGAGTTATTATGGCAGAAGAAAGTTCAATAGTAATCTTCAAAATGGAATTAGATATGTACTTGATGAGGAAAAATATGCAGAGGAAAAGGACTAATTGGACAGGGCTCTCATGGAGCTAGCATAGGCATGATGGGCTGAATAGCCTTCTTCAGTTCTATAAGATTCTATTATTTTCTCCTGCCACTCCAAATTCAGCTTGGTTTTTCTCATTTATTTGTATGATTAACCTCCCATGGTGGATTAGTTGTACTTGCTGTACCAAGAACTTTCTCATTGTCAGTTCCCCAGTGAGTAGCACCCTGAACATGGAGCCATTTTCCTCAGGGCCCAAGTCTAACTGGCTGGGCCTGGACGGTGTATCTAAGTTCTCAAACATTCCTCCCTGGGCCAGAGAAAAAATACTTATCCTAAACAGCATTCTGAATTGAGAAATTTTCCAGAAATTCTTGGAAAGGCAGCTCATTTTACTCACCCTTCAACCCATACATGTGACCTTCTCCACCCTTATAACACATCTTTCCCTCCTCACAGATCTAATTCAGAGCTCATCCGATCCATGACTCCCTTCTCCCACTGTTCCCTAACGTGCCTTCAGCTACCTGGGCTGTAAGATCTGAAATTCACTTCCAAAACTTTCTGCTTCGCTTTCCTCCCTAAAGTCACTTTTTTACATCAGTCATAATCTTATAAAATAGTGCAGCAGGCTCAAAGGATTGACTAGCCTACTCATGTTCCTATTTCTTATTGTCTTATGATCTTAACTCCTCCTCAAGATTTTTGTCATCTGACCAAATATGGCTCAGAGTCAAGTTTTGTTTGATTACGTTATTAAAATGCCTTCATGCTAAAGGCACTATATGAATGCAAGTTAGTTTAGTAAAATTTATTTATTAGTCACAAGTAAGGTTGACATTAACACTGCAATGAAGTTACTGTGAAATTCCCCTAGCTGCCACACTCTGGTGCCTGTTTGAGTACACTGAGGGAGAATTTAGCATGGCCAATGCACCTAACCAACACGTCTTTCAGACTGTGGAAGGAAACTGGTGCACCTAGAGGAAACCCACACAGATAGCTTGCTTGGGTCTTTTCTCTAAACTGCTTATTCTTTTCTTTTACAATCATGCGACTTGTGATTCTAACAATTCTGTACCTTGATCAGCAAGACTTGAAGCTGCTGTTCTCCAATGGAAACCAATGTAGTAGCAATCCAGTTATAACTGAGAAAGTTCATTTTGAACTAAACATAAAAGGAGATGCTTGTTTGGTTATAATAATGAAATCATACATTGTAGCCCTGTGGCTTCATTAACAGAAATGAATAGAGAAATTCATGTGGGTCTCATCGTGTCTCTCCTGCCCTCATTAGTTAACTTCATTACTTCACTTGAGTGAATTCTCTTGAGCAGAAACTGGTGTCAGCCATTTTGCCAACACTGTTGTCCTACTAATAATATTGAGATGAATGATCAATAATTCTGGGTTCTTTTTTTTTGACAGTGTTGATTGAGAGAAGAATATTGGCCAGGACACAGAGAGAACTCCCTGCTCTTTATCACATATTGTCACAGGAGCCTTAAATCCACTTAAACCAACAGAACAAGCAGATAGGATCTTTAATATCCTCCTTCTGAACTTCACTGCACGGCTAGTTTAGAACATAAACTAACAGGGACTGAAGTGGGACTTAAAACATTTTGACACAATGCAAAACACAGCCTCTAACCTGCTTGGTAAAGTCCAGAGTCTAAATTAAAAACACTTACCACCTTGACACCTTCAATTTAAAACCATCCTTCATATTTTATGGATATTCAAACGCATCAATTATATAAATCCAAACGTGGCTGCATCTTTTAATGTGAGGGGAGGACGATTATAGTATTTTTATTTAGAAAAGGAGATATTTTCAAAAGTAGTAATTCTACTTTTGCTAGAATTTATGCAGAGAAATTATGTTACGTGTTTATTTTACTGATGGAATTGCAGAAAGTGACAGCAAAGGAGGCCATTGTGGCCTACAATTCTGTGTCAGCCCTTTGACCGAGCTAACCAAACAATTCCACTCCCTTGCTCCTTCCTCATAACCTTACACGCTTTTTCCTCTTGTGGCATTTTCCCAATTTACTTTTGGAAGCTCCAATTGAAGCTGCTTCTGTTGCTCTTTTCAGCAGACAATAAAAAAAGCAAGTAGAAAATCAAGTTACTGGTTAATGGGTTAACCTGTTCTGTGGCATTTAATAAATTGTATCCCATGTCTTCTCTGGAAAATGTGAGGAGAATTGGATCCTTCTTTTGGGCAACACGGAAAAAATAGAAAGTCATTGTTTTCATGGGTCAGTGGGATTCGAACAAAGAACGAAGGTGAATTCTCACAAGCTGCAGTGAGATGAATTATCAATGTACTGTATCAATCTGCCATGCGCTTGGTTTGTCATGCAGTTTAAGTTTCACGAATGGAACTGATAAATTCCTTAAAACTTTGTGATTGGTCACTTCCCCAGTTTCCCTGGCCTCAAACTGTGTGCAACTCGCTGGTAATTTCCTTTTGTACTTAACCACAGCCTGAAAACAACCTTTCTTGTCCCATTCCACTCGAAGCAATACTTCTCTGGGTCGGTCACAGGATCAGTCACTCGTTCAAACAGGAAATGAACAACTGAACCATAGATAACCCATTCCCCTAATAAAGGATATAAATTCAAGTTACAGGGCCTGCAGAATTTGAGTTTCTGAGTTTGGCAGATGATTTATTTGCAGAATGAGCCTCAGGTCAGAAGGTACAAATGATATTGATGCTGCCGAATATGATAGTTTAGTCTTCATATAGCTAAATAAACCATTAAGTGACAAACAAGCCCAAGACCTGAAGTGACCCATTTCTCAACACCCCATCCCCAACAACATCCAATCCCATTGGACTTCAATTCATATTGGTCTCAGGATCAGAGGATGCAGCACAGGTGAAGACTTCTTCAGTTGCAAAGCTCCTTTCTCCAATGGGCATTAATATTTCTTGATGGCTGGAGCAATCTGCCCCATCACGAGGAACAGAACCAAAACCAATTAAAACTTGGTTGTTGCTTGGCAGAATCAAATCAACCCCACTTAAAAGAATAGAAGATTTTAAGAGATGAGAAAAGGCCATTGGGTCCCAAAATGGCTTATCCTGACAAGTTTTGCTTTTAAATTCAGAAAATATGCAATGCTCCAAACTATTTTCTTTGAGCCCAGACACCTAAAAATATTTGGCAGTCATGTAATCATTCCTTGGTGTTTCATGATTTTTCATGGATTTCAAAGGGTGGCAAGGACCAAGGTTGTAGGTGTACCTTACTCAGGTGAGACAGTTACCAGCAGCCTTCGTTCCTTTATCAGCCATCGCTAGCTTTGTTCACTGCTATTTTAGTGCAGTTGGACCCTATTATGTGTCCATGCAGTTGTTGCTGTAATGCAGGGAGAGATTTGATGGAGGCATAGCAAGTATTTTGTGTAGATTTTTACACAGTTAGTTAATGGTTCAGGGTGATGCTAACTACATTTGTTGCTCCCCCTTAATTGCCCATATACTGACTGGCTTGTTAGGCCATTTCAGAGGGCATTGAAAAGTCAATCACAAGCTGTGAAACTGAAGTCACATGTAGGTCAGACCAGGTATGGATGGTAGATTTCCTTTCCTAAAGGAGATTAGTGAACCAGGTAGGATTTGCGACAGTTGACAATGCTTTCTTGTTTATCATTGGACTATTAATTCCAGATTTTTATTGAATTCAAATTTTCAACCTGAGCATTGCTCTGTGTCACTGGATTACCAGTCCCATAATGCTGCCACTGTGCCACTGCCTCCCCAGATTACACAGAATTTACAGCATAGAAACAGGCAATCGGCCCAATTTACAGAAGTCAAATCTGAAGCAACTAGTCTGTTGGGATTAATGTGGAAGCTTTGAACACAAAAGGAGGGTTGACACTGACTGATGGGTCTTGCGAAATCTCCTACCAAGGTTGTACATTAAACTGTGCTTATCATTTTACAATCATAAACAATGGTGAAGTTAATTGCTTGTTAAATTACCAAGAATATCATATAATTTACAGCACAGAATAAGCCACTTTGTTAAATTGGCCTGTATCATGCTGGCACAGTGGTTAGCATTGCTGCCTCTTGGCACCTGAGACTTGCGTTCAATTCTTGGCTTGATCACTGCCTGTGTGGAGTCTACACATTCTCCCCATGTCTGCATAGGTTTCCTCCAGCTGCACCAGCTTCCTCTCACAGTCTGAAGAACTTGCTGGTAGGGTACATTGGCTATACTTAAATTCTCCCACAGTGTACCCAAACAAGTGCCAGAATGTGACAACTAAGGGATTTTCACAGTAACTCCATTTCAGTGTTAATGTAAGCCTATTTGTGACACTAATAAATAAACTTAAACATGTGACTCCTTCTTTTCTAGTTGACCTCACTACATCTGAGTTACTCAAAACAAGTGGCTATGGTGGAAGAATCAATCCAGACTGTCCTTGGGTTCATATCAATTTATTGTAAAGCACTTCCACAATGCTACTAACCTATAAGTAGCTTTCCACCCAAGTGATCCAGCTGTCTCTATTTATAGGACAATCAATGTCACATGTTTAACTAGCAATTTCCTTAACAAGTTAATTGCCACACACTGTGATTAATAGTACATTGACATATATATCCTCTTTCCCTTCCTCCCTCTCACACTTGTATAGTTTCCTGTTAAAGGAATCCATGCTATCTTGACTATTCCAGATGGCTGCAAGTTGAACGCTCTAATCACTCTCTGGGTCAAGAATATTTTTCCTGAATTCTTAATTACATTTATCAGTGATTAAAAAACATAAGAATTAAGAGTTATAGTACACCTATTGTCCTTCAGCTCTGCTGCTCAATTATATCAGAGTTGATCTTTTACCTCAACTCCAGCCACTTCCTGTACTATTGCTAATTCCCTATCAACCACTGTCTTGTGTATACTCAATGCTCATTGAGATGGAGAATTCCAAACATTCACTACTTTTTGAGTGAAGGAATTTCTCCTGATCTCTATCCTAGATGGCTGAGCTCTGTGACTCCATGTTCTAGATTCTCCAGCTAGGGGAGACATTTCCTGAGCATATACTCTGTCAAGCCCCTTGAGAATTTTATGTCTCTGTTAGATCACCTCTGTTGTTTGAAACTCCTGGGAATGTGGACCTATTCTATTTAATCTTCCCTGATAGGACAATCATCTCATCCTAGAAATCAGCCTAGTGAACCTTCATTTCACTCGCTCTCAGGCAGGTATGCTACTTCAGTGAAGAGACCAAAATAGTGCACAGTGTTCCAGGTCTGGATTCACCAATGCCTTGTAAAATTTTAGTAAGATTATCCTTTGTCTTAAACTCCAGTCCCTTTGTAATAAAGTTAACATACTTGCCTTTCTAATTGCTAGCTGTATCTGCAAACTCATTTTTCTGTGATACATGTTGAAAGGCCTGGCGTCAGTCTCCCCCACCATGGTGAAGATCGCAGTGGTGATTAGAGGAGGCTTCTAAGTGGCCATTAATTGGTCCCTAAAGGTTCTCAATTGGTCAAGACTGAGTGAGCTGCCCAGTGTCTCACCTGCTGCTGCTAAAATTGCAGCGCATTTGGCTGGTGACAGGTAGGCACCAGGAATGGGTTGGCATGGTGGCACAGTGATTAGCACTGCTGCCTCACAGCGCCAGGGGCATAGGTTCAGTTCCCGGCTTGGGGCACTGTCTGTGTGGAGTCTGCACGTTCTCCCTATGTCTGCGTAGGTTTCCTCTGGGTGCTCTGCTTTCCTCCCATAGTCTGAAAGATGTGCTGGTTAGGTGCAATGGCCATGCTAAATTCTCCCTCTGTATACCCAAACATGCATCGGAGTACAGCGATTAGGGGATTTTTACTGTAACTTCATTGTAGTGCAAATGTGACACTAATAAATAAATTTAAAACTTCAAAAATTTGCATGGAGCCTAATTTTATGGCCATCCCAACACCTGCCACCATGCTCTGAGGAGCTCTAATATCCCAGCTGTTATTCATAATACATTCTACTTTTCTATTTTTCCTATCAAAGTTGCTAACTTCACAATTTGCCACATTGTATTCCATCTGCCATGTATTTGTCCACTCACCCAATCTGTCTATATCCCTCTACAGTCTCTTTGTGTCTCCCTCACCACTCACTTTTCAGCTTAACTTCACATCACCAGAAAACTTAGATATAATACAGTCCCTTTATCTACTGTCATTTTGTAGACTTAGAGGCTTCAGCTCAAAGCGGTTGCTCCCAGGCAGGGGCAAACTTGAAGGCCTTCCTCCTGTATGTGAGTGTGACTAAGAGAATGAGAAGTGGTTATGGAGAATGGGACAGACTGATGAAAGAGGGAGGAGGAGAAAAATACAAAAGGATTTCAGTTGTAGGCCATATCCTCCCAGCCAGTTCTGGGTGCAATTCATCTAAATGAACTTCAGTGAGGTCTACTGTTTGAGCCACCTACACTTTGCTAAGGAGGCTTTCACAGAAATCCTTTAGCCACTGCAACCATAAAAGCAACCTCCAAACAGGACAAGAACTGCATTACTAGTGGCTGTGATGGTGACCATGGTGATGAACTTTGATGCATCTAGCTTTTTCCAGGCCGATGCTGGAGACATTTGTAAGATCTCACAATTCACCATCCATTGTGGCATAAGTTAGCAACTCGGTTTTTTTATATTGAATAAGATGGCTTCATTTCATGATATCATGTAGAGAAGAGAAGCAGGTGGAGTGAACAAGAGTGTTTGTAAGATTTGTTGCTTTCTTTTAGTGCAATTTACCTGAAATCAGCCAAGCCTGAGCACAGAATCAAGAATTTCAAGCACAAGTTATGTTCAGCACAAATTGTGTTTCCATCATCTTTTGTGCTAGTTTAAAGAACATTGTGGTGGAAACTGGCCCTGCCCACAAACCTGGCCACAGTTTCAGGTCAAATTAATCACCATAACATGTTTCTGAGATTGGCAACAGTCTTTGAGGAGGCTCCAAGAATTAAGTTTTATTTTTGGGTACAAGTGGATAATAAGAATATTTTAATAACTGTTAAATATTAAAAACAAATTAATTTACTCAGAAACACTCTACTGTACATTACTGAAACTAATAAACTATTCTGTTTTCAGTTTAAAAAAATAGATTATGAACAGGTGGTAGACCTTGATTAAAAATGCTCTTTTTTACAGATAAATCCCTCAACAATTCTATTAATAAAATGCACAAATTAACCACTCATACGCATATTAGAATATTCTTTCATAGAATATAAAAGATATATTCTAAAGTGTCACCTATTTAATAGCCTCTGGAAGGATTTATAATGGACAATCTGCAAATTAGTTTGAGCAGATACTCGAGTAAAAAATTCACTTCCGGAAACTACCGCAACTTTGAGTGCAATGTCTGGTTGCATGAAAAACAGAAATTCTTCACCGACCAATGGATCTGATTAAAGTTCTGCTATCTTACTGTATCCAATCATGAAAATGGTAGACAATATAAAACGACTAACAGGAAGTGGAGGTTCCATGAACATCTCCATTCTTAATGCTGGTGGAGCTCAGCGCATGAGTGTACAAGGCAAAGCACAGGCATCTTAAGAGGAAGGTGCCGATGCTCCTTCCTCCATCTCAGTTCCCTCTGGAGAGTCCCACCATCACAGAAGCAGATACTTAGACAATCACCAGACAGCATTGTCCCTTCATTTCCATTGACTTCAATCTTGCAAGAGCTTCTGGATGCCACACTCCATGAAATGCTGCCTTGATGTCAAGGGCAGTGACTCTCAGTTCATATCTGGAGTTCAGCTCTTTTTTTGATATTTGGATTAAGATTTTATTGAGCTCTGGAGCTGAGTGATACCAAGATATGATACCAAGAAAATGCTGAGCAAACCGAACTATAGAAAATGCTACATTTCACTACGGACTTGCACTCCAGAACTAGAATTTTCTGGTCAAGCTGATCCAGTGTAGCCACAGCACTGGCATTTGCCGACAAAGTGGAAATTATCCAGAAATGTCCTGTCTACAAAAAAACAGGACAAATCCAATCTGGTCAATTACCTACCCAACCAGCTTACTGTTAATCAGCATCAAAATGATAGAAGGTGTTATTGACAGTGCTATCAAATATTTCTTACACAACAATAACCTGTTTATTGGTACTCAGTTTCAATGTTACTTGGGCCATTCAGCTCCAAACCTCAATAAAATCTTGGTTCAAATATCAAATAAAAAGAGCTGAACTCCAGACATGAATTGAGAGTCACTGACCTTGACATCAAGGCAGCATTTCATTGAGTGTGGCATCTAGAAGCCCTTGCAAGATTGAAGTCAATGGGAATGAAGGGACAATGCTCTCTAGTGATTGGATTCATACCGACACACTGGATGATATTTTTGGTGGTCAATCATCTCAGAGCTTGGACATCGCTGTAGGGTTTCATCAGCATCAATCGCTGCCTCATCAGTGGTCATTCATCTCTCAGAAGAATCATCTCAGAATCCCTACAGTGCAGAAGGAGGCCATTCGGCCCATTGAGTCTGCACCGACCACAATCCCACCAGGCCCTATCCCCGTGACCCTACTTATTTACCCTACTAATCTCCTGACAGTAAAGGTCAATCCAGCATGGCCAACCAACCCAACCCACACTCCTGACCTCCACGTTAAGGTCAGGAGTGGGACAGTTCACTTCACCGTTGATTTATCAGTGTTCAGTTCCATTCGCATCTCTTCAGATGATGAAGCCGTCCGCATTCACAAGCAACAAGATCTGAACAGAATTCAGACTGAGCTGAGAAATTAATATTTTGCTACAAAATTCTCAGAGAATTACTATTTCCCCTTGACATTTAATGACATTGCCATTACTGGATCCACAATCTGGTGGTCACTATTGACCAGAAACATATCTGGAACAGCAATGTAAATACCATGGCTACAAAAGCAGGTCAGACTCGATATTCCACAGCGTCATTCATTTTTTATGTCCCTAAAGTCTTTCAAGGCAAATATTATGCAATGGAATACATGACATCCACTTCCCAAGATGAGTGCATCTCCAACAACACTGAAGATGCTCGATGCCACCCAGGAAAAAGATACTGTTTGATCAGCACCTCATCCACCATCTTAAACATCCAATCCCTCCACTACTATGGCACAGTGGCAGCAGTGTGTACCATCTACAATATGCACCACAACAATTCACCAAGGCTCTTTTGTCAGTAGCCTCTTAAAACTGGGACCTGTACCACGTAGAAGCAGCCGCCTTGGAACACCGCCACCTCCAAGTTCCCCTCCAAGCCTCACACCATCCAGACTTGGAAATATATCATTATTCCCTGATTGTCATTGGGTAAAAACCCTGGAACTTTCTCCCAAGTGGTGTGGCAGGTACACACACACCACATGGACAGCAGTGATTTAAAAAGCTGACTCTTTCTCACCTTCTCTAGGGCAATTGGAATAGGCAATAAATGCTGGCTTTGCAGTTATTCCGCTATCTCATAGAATATTTTTAAAAATCTGTGCTAACACTTCATAGCAGTGCTGAGGTAGCTTTGCACTGTCAGAGATGCTGCTGTCCTTCAGATGTCAACACATTTGCCCCTATCTGAGGAAGATCAAGGGAATTTTGTCCAGTGTCCTGGCCAATGTTTATCCTGCAACTATAACCTCTAACTTATTATCTATTCATTACTTTTTGAGGGATCTTGCTGTGCACAAATGGTCTGCTGCTGCATTTCCCGACATGAAACTAGGTACGATATTTCAAAGCTATTTAATTGGCTGCAAAGTGTTTTGCAATGACCTGAGGTTATGAAAGGTGCTCTATGAGACCTTTCTCTGAATTAGAAGCATGAATAAAACATATGCCTAGGTTTTGCTCTGAGCAGCAAAAAATTAGTTTTCACCATTCACCTCACGTACACAGGCTGCTTAGTGAGCATTTCTATGACACCTGATACAGAGGATCTATGGGGCTTGATCTGCAAATGTTGGTGGGGAGGGACCAGGCATAAGTGCGATTTGAAAATTTCCATCCTGGAACCCATCTCTAAATTTTGATGTTGAGGGACAATCTTTAATTTTCAATGTATTGAAAAGGGGGGTGGAATAGGGAACCAGCTTGACTCCAATTAACAGCCCATTAATCTCCTTGAGGAGCTTGTTAACAGCAATGGGGAGGTCTGCTCTGTGATTGTTAATGGTGATCCTGGCAATCTCGAACAGTTTGGTATAACAATGTTAGTGAATGGCTGTTGGTTTCACTACAAGGTGATGGTTTTTTTTGATTATTAAAATCAGAGGGTCTTCAGGCATCCTGTGCTGAAATGTGTACAGTTATGTCTGGTTACCCTCCATTTCACTGCTTTATGCTGTTGGCCCTCTGGGGAGCTTGCACTCTAGTTGCAAAGCAGTAGCACACTCCAACACGACTGCTACCTGTCTTTTTCACTGGCGTTCTGAGCAGGCAGGTTTCACCTCCTGAAGGTGAATGGAGTCACTAATTGGGTGCCAAGCTCACCTCCTGTCCAATTATGACAATAACATTTAAAAATTGCTTTGCATGAGCCATGTAGTCGAGAGATGGGTCTGTACTCGAAATTCCCACATTGAATACTTGGCTCAAGGTGTCTGTGAGTGGGTTATGCATTAAGGACTGTTTAACCAGGTCACGTCAATCAGATCGAACATCTTCTCTGAGACATGCAGGCTGTAAATCTTGCAGTGAAAAGCAAGAAATATGAATGATTTTGAAATCATTGTATGCCAAGCAAAATAAAAGATGGGATTAATGGGAAGAGATAAAAGACAAAAATACAAAAACAAAAATAAATTATTATCTTCTAAAGAGGTAGCAAAACAATTTGTTTTCTGAGAAAATGAAACTTCAGATTTTTAAAATTAGATTTTCAGAACCAGAGAAGCTGTTCAAATTATTGCTTCTGATGCTGTCAAAAACTCACTTATTCCTGAAAGCATGAGACCGAATGATTTTAGTTGTTAGTGTGAGATTATTGGGTAATTGTTGGATGCCACTAGAGAGTTATTTGATAATATTGCCTAGATTGAGGCCATCAAATCTGTGCCAGCTCATAAAAAGAGCAAACCAGTTAATCCAACTCCCTAGCCCTTTCCTCATATCCTTGTAATTTTTTCTCCAAATAATTATCAAATTCTTTTTTGAAGGCTACCATTAAATAAATACTCCTCACCGAATCAGGCAGTGCATTCCAAATTCTAACTATTCATTGCAATATAAAATCTTTCCTCATGCCATCTCTGGTTATTTTGCTAATAATCTTCAATCTATGCCTTCTGATCTTCAATCCTTCAGCTACTTTGTTTAAACCCTTCATGATTTTCAACCTCTTGGTCTTTTTTGGTCTAATTAGAATGACTCCAGCCCTTCCAACCTGTTCATACAACTACAATTTCTCATCACTAGAACGATTCAAGTAAATCTCATTTTGACCTTCTTCAGAGTCTTTACATCCTTTCTAAAGAGTAGTGCCCAGAAGTGAACATAGAACTCAGCTTGCAATCTAACTCCTGTTTTCTACAGGTTTAGCGTAATTTTTCTATTCTGTGCCTTTAGCTATAATGCCCATGAACCCTTCTGCTTTATAAACTGCTTTGTTAACTTGTCCTGCCAGTCTCGAAAAATTGTGTACAGGCACTCCCCAGATTCTCCCTGCTTGTGTCCATTTTAAAATTGTACCTTTTAACTTGCATTTTCCCTCTTCATTGTCCTCACCAAAATGCATAAATTTGTATTTCTCCATGTTAAATTGCATTTGCCACATGTTTGCCCATTGCACCAGCCTATGTCCGCTTAGAATTTCTATAGTGTAGAAGGAGGCCATTTGGCCCATTGTGTGTGCACATACTCTCTGATAGACCATCCAACCCTGGTCTTATCCATATAACCTCACGTATTTACCCCATTGATCCCCCTAACCTATACATCTTGGGAGACTAATGGGCAATTTGTCATGGCCAATCCACCTAACTCACACATCTTTGGACTGTGGGAGGAAACTGGAGGACCTGTATGAAACCCACATAGACACAGGGAGAACATGAAAGCTCCACACAGACAGTCACCCGAGGCCAGAATTGAATGTGAGTCCCCGGCGCTGTGAGAGCTGTGCTAACCCCCTTGACTCTTGAAGTCGATTACTAACTTCCCTATTGGTGGCTGTCATGGTGACACAGTGGGTTTCCTCTGGTGCTCTGATTACTTCCCACAGTCCAAAGATGTGCAGGTTGGGTGGATTAGCCATGCTAAATTGCTCCTTAGTGTCCCAAAATGTGTAAGTTTTGTGGATTAACTATGGTAAATGTGTGGGATTTACAGGGATAGGATGGAAAGGAGGATCTGGTTAGCTTGCTCTTCCACAGAGTTGGTGCAGGCTCAGACTCATGGCCTCTTTTTGCAATGTACGGTTTCAATGGTTCTATGTGGTTCTATGGTTCTCCTATGGTTGTACACTTGCAAGTTTTATTTCATCTGAAAATTTCAAAATTGTGCCCCATACCTCAAATCCAAGACACTAATGTAATGCAAAACAGCAGTGCTCCTAGTGGTGGACTTTGTAGAATGTCACTGAATACCTCCCTCCAATTCAAATAATAGCCATTCACCACAAACTCTTTTATGCATTGTAGCCAATTTTGTAGTTCTCCTGTTATTTTCCTGTAACTCAGAACCAGTACAGCGAGGAAAATTTGTAGTACTTTGAAGTGCCTTTGAAATCTATAATTGTTTTTAAGCATGTTTCATAAGGTCTTTTAAGTATTTGTATCAATTGTAAATTTCTTGGAAAATCAGGAACACTGCTCCATGTGACCTGGTGACCCTTGATCTGGAAGCAGTAGCAACGAGAAGGAAGTTGATATGCAAAAGTCATGTGGCTATCAGAAACAAAGGAGAGCTGGAGGCAGAAGGCAATCAGCAAACAAATGCAGGATTCTTAGATGCATTGTGTGAGTGGGTTAAAAAGATCTCAAGTGTGGAAGGCTGTGTCAATAGTTCAAAGCCACAGCGCTCTGATCGGCCACTCCAAATGAAGTGATGCAGGTCTCCCATTGGTTCTCCAACTGATGGGCAGGTCAAGAACGTTAAACCCTGCCCATTTGGATCTGAAATGACTTTGACGTGTTCGATTTTACAAAGAGTAAACATCTCGCTATAAAATGTTTATATTTGCTACTTTCTACAAAAGGTTAATAAAACCTGTGTTCAATGGACGATGAGAATATTGTACAAAATGTAAATATGTGTGTTAAAATAGGTGACTGAGGGACAATTAGCACAAAACAATTATACCTTTGTTGCATTAACATTGACATTTTTTTTAAATGGTTGGAGTATGTTAAACAGTGCGCTGTGTGTTTGAATTTTCTTCATTTGGGAATGCAGGTTGTATTATTTAACAAGAAGGTATCTTTTCTCTTTAAATCAGATAACTCTGCATGTTCCTGAGACTAAGACCTAGTTACAACACAGCATGTTGCTGAATTCAGCTGTGCAAGTAGCTGTAATTACACACGCTGAATTTTGATTGCTCAAATTGTCCTTGGCTTATCAAGGGGGTAGGATGTCTCGGGAAATGCTGATAAGACTTGCTGAGCTGCGTGGGGCGAATATGATTTTTTTCAACTCTAACCTCTTTTTACTACCTTGCGAATTTAGTTTGCAATGTTGATAATTCATGTTTTATGTTTATCTCTGACTCTGTTCTCATTCCCCTCCTCCACTCCACCAGTGACACGCCATAAAACAATTGCATAGAGACTCCATTAATCCTACATTTCCAAGATAGCATCGTAGGGATACTGCGCTCCTACAGAAATTAATTTATCTTGACAACAGGCTTAAAGACTACGGTCTGGGGATCACTTGCATGTTCCTCAAAGGCCATTTAAAGCACTACAATAATAAACAGAAAGCTGATATTGGCTGCTGCTCCTGTGGGGACCACACAGAGCAGTAAGTGAGACTGGCCATGCTGTGCATCGAGAATGCCACTAAAACCCAGGGACATGCTAAGATCTGCTGCTCTGTGATCCAAGAATAGTATGGATGAATGAATTAACTGAGTGTTGTTCATGATACATTAGCAGATTAGAGAAGATAAATGGCAAAATCTGCTCCGTGCTATTGAAAGTATATCACAAAGAGCTCCCCCTGAAATATTACTTGAGTGCAGCTGAGCATTACGCAACAAACCCATCCATTAGATCTTTACTACCTTCCTTTCTTCCAGCACCGTTATCAGCTATTTAACTCTTGGTTCTTTGTTTCGTCTGACACTTTGATATAAATGGTAAACTTTTCTATCAACTGCCATCTACCAGTAGTGTGATGTGGAAATCCACAAAGACTAACATGAATTATAAGGCATGTGAAGGTTGTGATTTTATGAATACAATAAATGCCACTTTAACATAATGTTTATTTCCACATAATTTTTAACCCCCAGTAAACAGTGTACGTGAGCTTTAACATCAATTTGACTCAATGGCTGGTATTTTGGGCCCTGTCAGGGGCAATGAGACATGTCGGCATGCCAGTTCCCCACTGCCATTGGGCGTATTTTGTCCAACTTTGTGGAGATGGGATAAGGGCCAACAAGGCTACTCATCTGTACATGTGGGCTTCTTAAGGAGCCAATTGATGGAGGCCAATTTTGATTTTCTAGTCAGCTTCCGGGTTCCTGCACTAACAGAGGACAGTTTCGATGCCTGGAGGCTGTCACTGTGTGGCAGACTAAGGGTCTAGGTATCCAGTCAGGCCGAGAGGCCCTGCCTGCTTGTCTGAGTGCAAGAGCAGCCATAGGCTGCACTGTAGAAAGGTTTCACCTTTCCTCAGACAGGGGTGGTCTGACAGCTGTATCTATTTTTTAACTAAATGATTTGAAAAAAGGTTTGCGAGAGGCTGCCTCTATATTACCTTCCAATGTAAATTACTGTTGCTCTCAAACTTGATGGCCTCTTTGTTGCCACTCAGTCTCAAGAACGCCGGCCACTTCCCTGAAGTAGATGCAGAACATGTCTGCATGCCAATTAAGAAGGCATCCCTGTGAAAATCCCAGAGAATGGCTATTCTTAGGTTTGTCTGGGATCTATTGGGAATCTTAGGGCCTAATGCTCACTTTAAACATTCTTCATGTTGAGAATAGGATCACGTTGCACAATTTGTGATGGTTAGTGTTGTTTCTACTAAGGAGAGGGTGCATGATATATCCGAATGGTAGGATATGGCTTGAGGTGTGACAGAACATCAGAATCGATGCTTCATTGTGACTTCTGATCTTATTGCTGGAAAACTACATTGCAGGCTCATCAGTTCTCAGGATTGGCATTGTGCAGGCAGAGCACACTCCAAACAGGAATCCTGTGTCCAACATTGAGCCTGAGGACCCATCAGTAATTTTGTCATTTTTTCAACCGGCTGACCTACTGAAGAAATTAAGAACTGGCCAATTTTCCCATTGGCGATAGTTCTGTTTCACACGATGATGATCACTTTCTGCAAGGAGCCCGAAAACAGGGATAGGTCAATATTTAAGGGGCCTAAAGTTAGTTATAGGCAGTTGCCATGGAGGCCTGAAAATGGCCCAAACCAATTTGGGTCAAATATTTATTGAATGCTCTCTGGCCACAAAACTTTGATGTCCAAATTTGAGCTTCGTTATCGCTTTTGCGTCAGTGAAACCTGGTTAACAAGGTCCAATTTCTGGCCCTATTTGAAAGGTTAATTTTCAGATTCGCCACAATATTATTGAATGGTGGAACTGGCGCAAGGGGCCAAATGGCCTACCTCTGTTCCTTTATCATATGTTGATTGCACCAATTCTTCATAATTTATGAATGGATGCTCAGACGGTGCTCGGTATAATATTCAGTCTATATTATCTATGTAAGAACATAAGAGCTAGGAGCAAGAGTAGGCCATCTGGCCCCTTGAGCCTGCTCCGCCATTCAATAAGATCATGGCAATAATGTTGCAAGGGTTAAATCATTGGATCTGGCCATTTGTGCACATTGCCTTAAAGATAATGCTATGAATTAATTCTTCATCTTCATACTTCTCAAGTGTCCCATTCACTGAACTAGTCAAGGACAGTGTGCCCTGATAGGTTCTAAATAGTGTAGATTCCTTTTTCACAGCTGCTGTTACAATGGTTTTAAAGTTTTAAACATCAATCCTAACTCAGGAATAATGGTAGGAGATGTGTAAATAAATATAAGCTGACTCTTATTAACAATTCAATTATTAATTACTTGTTCTTCAATTATAGAGTAATTGCGGTACTTTTTTCCAATACAATCATTTGTTTCTGATTGGTGACTATGTCAGTGTACTACATTAAGCTAGCTTGTTATAAAAGGTTAACAACATCAATATGACTTCTGATTGCATTTTGGCACAAAATGGTGACTCGGCCAAAGTGGTTTGTTACAGAATACATCTTGGCAAAATGCCTTTTAAATAAAGTGGGCAAGTTAAGCACACTAAATTTTACTAAAACAAAATGTAAAATTGAGGCCAGTTTACTTGGCTCCTATGCCAACTTAGTGCCACTTATGCCCCTACCAATTTTCATGTCTCCTTAAAACCTTCATGCCAATTAATGCCAACACATGCCCTCTACCCAGCCCTTTTGCCTTTACACCCTCCATACAAACTCACCCAGTGTCCACCATGGGTAGGCCTCAGAAACCATGTTAAGATGCATTTAATACTGCCTTCAGTATATTAAAATAACACCCATTCATGATAGCCTATTCAAAACTTTTAAATCCACTCAAACACTTAGTCAGTTATAAAAACCAACAGACTTGTAATCATTCCCTCACATCAAAGGCAGCTGATCCTTTAATAATCTATTTGAACTGTCAAACAACTGTGAACTTAGGATCCTCTGCTAAGATAGTTAAAAAGCAACCAAGCATTAATAATGGCATTATTACAGTCTTTGGGGAAATGGCAACAAACAGCTCTTGTAATTGGTTGACAGATTTTTTTTCCAACTTTCACTGACACATGCAGCCTTTATTGATTTTTAAAAGGCCTAAGATTCAAATAACTTCACAGCTTGACAGTTCTATGGACCTGATCAGCCCTTCGTGAGCATTATGTCTACTCTAAAAATTCATGACTCCCACATTGCGGTTTAAGAACCTGGTTACAGTGGAATAGGGTCTGTCAGAACTCAGATGGCTCTGTTGATTTCTGGTTTCCCTGATGTGTGAATAATGTCCGTCCCCTTTCCCCTAGCTGCAAAGATGAGATCAGCTGGAAATGGAAGTGGGACTTCCACACCTGGAATCTGTGCACCATTTTTAAAGGACCACAGAGTCTCCATAAAAGTCCATTCCGTGATCTTTATCCCTACAGAAAATTGACTTCTACTTCATTGTGGTGTGAAGATTGACGTGTAAAGAGGGAGTTAAATCAGTCAAATGGTTGTGTGCCACACCGACAATGGCAGAAAGAAATCACCAGCAGCTGGGGGGGTTTGAACCCCAGCCTGGGGTTTGTTGACTGCTATCTAGAGAAGCGCCAGCAGATGATGGTCTTCTTATGCTGTGGGATATTATGCCCTCGTTGAAGTGAGTGACAAGTTCAATGGCCTGCCACATCCACTGGCCAGCATGGGGGGAGGGAGGAGAGGCGGAGAGTGACAAACCATGGCAGGTCTGTAAAATCCTGGCCACTGTTTTCTATAGATCTAGTCATGTAGCAACCTCTCGTGTCCTGGGCTACCTTTTGACACTATGGCCTAAATGCTGCAATGATTACCACCAGCAAATGAAGAAGATGTTTCTTCATGGCTTAGCATCTGACTTTTCTACTGTGTCTGCCATTAGGCTGGAACACCCACATCTGAATGAAAGTTGACAGACAACGGAAAATCTAAGATCAACTTCGGAAAAACCTGTATGATCTGATTTTCCTTTATTTGAGAAGGCATCGCTCTCTATTTATTGTACTGTAACTGCATCGATGCTGCTCGATGTGCATCAGAAGAGGAATGGACCTTTCAAATGTAATCACTATTGTCATGGATGAAACACAATGACTTAATGCTTATGATTCACCTAATTCAATGCTTATGTTGGATGTTAGGTTTTTGATTAAGCTTTTTCATTGACTTTTGTTTTTTAATTTAATCTTTCATGGGATGTGGCCATCACTGACAATTAAGATCTGCAATTGTTGCCAATTACTAATTGTCCTTAAACTGAATAACTTGCTAGACAGTTAAGAGTCAATCATGTTCATATGGATGCGAAATCACATGGAGGCCAGACCAATGTAAAGAGCTCCTTCCTTTAAATGCTTTGAGGAATGGAAGAGCGTTTTATGACACTTAATGGTAGTTTCCTGGTCAACAATACAAAAACCAGGTTTTATATTCCAGATTTCATTAAGTGAAATTCCACCCGTCACCATGGTGGATCTGAATCTGCGTCACAAACTCTTTGAGGAGGTAACTAAGTGTGTAGATGCGGGTCGAACAGTTGATGTCGTACACATAGATTTTAGTAAGGCGTTTGATAAGGTTCCCCATGGGAGGCTTATGAAGAAAGTGAGGAGGTATGGGATAGAAGGAAATTTGGCCAATTGGATAAGTAACTGGCTGTATCATAGAAGACAGAGGGTGGTTGTGGAGGGAAAATTTTCAGACTGGAGGCCAGTTACCAGCGGTGTACCACAGGGATCAGTGCTGGGTCCTCTGCTATTTGTGATTTTTATCAATGACTTGGAAGAGGGGTCTGAAAAGTGGGTTAGTAAATTTGCTGATGACACCAAGATTGGTGGAGTAGTGAATGAGCTGGAGAGCTCTTGTAGGCTGCAAAGAAACATTGATAGGATGCAGAGCTGGGCAGAAAAGTGGCAGATGGAGTTTAACCCTGATAAGTGCGATGTGATTCATTTTGGTAGGACAAACTTGAATGCGGATTACAGGGTCAACGGCAGGGTTCCGAGGAATGTGGAGGAACAGAGAGATCTTGGGGTTCATATCCACAGATCTCTGAAGGTTGCCACTCAAATGGATAGAGCCATGAAGAAAGCTTATAGTGTGTTAGTGTTTATTAACGGGGGTTTGAGTTTAAGAGCCGTGGGATTATGCTGCAATTATACCCGACCTTGGTGAGACCACATTTAGACTATTGTGTGCAGTTCTGGTCACCTCACTATAAGAAGGGTGTGGAAGTATTAGAGAGAGTGCAGAGGAGATTTACCAGGATGCCGCCTGGTCTGGAAGGTAGGTCTTATGAGGAAAGGTTGAGGGAGCTGGGGCTTTTCTCTTTGGAGCGGAGGAGGATGAGAGGCTACTTAATAAAGGTTTATAAGAAGATGAGGGGGATAGATAGAATGGACACGCAGAGACTATTTCCTCATGTGAATGTAACGGTTATTAGGGGGCATAACTATAAGGTTCATGGTGGGAGATATAAGAGTGATGTCCGAGGTAGATTCTTTCCTCAAAGAGTGGTTGGAGTGTGGAATGCACTGCCTGCTGTGATGGTGGAGTCGGACACTTTAGGAACTTTCAGGCGGTTATTGGATAGGCACACCAGAATGATAGGGCATGGAATAGCTTGATCTTGGGTTCGGACATAGCTTGGCACAACTTTGAGGGCCGAAGGGTCTGTACTGTGCTGAACCGTTCTATGTCTATGGTGGGAATTGAACCTGTATGCCCATCACATTGGCCTGACCACTGGATTACTAATGTAGTGACATTACTACGATGCCACCATTTTTCTTCAGCAATCAAATGACCTGTAACATGGTGATGTCACATATTATAGTCGGTAACTTCCGCTAGTAGGAAAATTTATGTTCATTATAGTTCAAGCTTAACTCAAAATGAAGTCAGATTGTAGGAATCTTTGACATAGTATTGGACATTACCTGAAGGAAATTATAGGAACAGACTTTTCGAAGAGTACAGTCTGCCTGAAATCTCCAAACGCAAGTGAAATACTTGCTGTATTTGTTCATTGTCAAGCTACTTTTACTTGTTGTTTAGTGCTAAAACATTTATGTCCATCCATTTAAATTACCATTCACAGTGAACCTAGTTCACAGCAGAAATCTCCATGTCTCATTCTATAATGTCTATGAATTGAAAATTGCTACTTACTCATGTTTGTCTACTCCACAAAGCTGTCTGACTGCTGTGACCACAAAACTCTTCAATCAAGGAAAGTTGTCTTCACTTGGCTCAGCTAGACTCTTCTTGCTATTTCATTCTCTTGTCAAAGAAAGCTTCCCTCAACAATTGCTAGATGCTGAAACTGATTTGGAATAGATTGAAAATGAAATTCCTCAAGCTCCCTGGAGGTTGGGAATTTTTTACCTGTTGCTTTTCATGGTCTGTTGTGACTTAGCTGTTGGAAGAAAGACCATGTTCTACAATACTCTTCAGAAATTGGAATGAAATAAAAAGTAAAGAATTGGATAAATAAAGAAACTGATAGGGATTTAGCTGCACTGAGGACTTGTAAGATACAGACTAATTGAGTAGTAAGGTGAAGCAGATACTTTGTTGAGCAGAGTGGAGATTAGCAGTCTGGGCAACCAGATCACAGCCACATCCAATTACAAAGCAGAGCTCTTTCTCAGAATCAAGTTGTGGCGCAGGAAAGAAAGCAGAAGAAATTTATGTCAAACACCCCAAAATTCTGCTCTACACCAGTTGAAAGGTTCTCAAAAGAAAGCTACAGGTCCTCTGTGGTAACTATTCGCTGGATTTGGCTTAAAATGTTAAAACTTATGGGATGTTGTTTGGAGAAAGTGCATTCTTGGAGTTTAGGAAAGTAGATAGATTTGGGTTGGGGGATTGTTTAAGCCTATTACCTGGGTGATCATTATTGTAGTTAATTGTAAATGTTGTTCTTTACTGTTGCCTTTCTTGTTGTGTGTTTTAAAGTTTAATAAATGTTTTGTTACTCGAATAATTTAGAACAAGACTGAATATGTTCCTCACCTTGTTTCATCCCTTTTCTCACATTTTTCCAAATCACAAAAGTAAATAGTTAAGAACAGGCATTCCAAATTTCCCTTCTGGGATTTGAGATGTCCTAGCATTGAACATCAGTGGGGTTCATAGCAATACTGTCTCCTGAAAGGTTCTCATGGTATCATTCAAAACATGTTTGAGTAACTTGGCACTCAAGTTATATTGTATTTTAGCAATTTACTTGAAAACAAATCTCCGACTGATTGCTCGTTTGTAATGTACACAAACCTTTCTGACCATGTAGACATGTGCGCAGTTTATGGGATTCTTTTGTTCCCATTATATCCTTAAATTGGCATGGATGGGACAATACAAAATACAAAATTTAGCAGAGGTTGGAGTCAATACATGAGGAAATACATATCTTAATCGCAGGAGATTCATTCCATTGTTAAATTTATGCAAAAATATCCTATTTGTCAATTCCAGATGTTCAGATTGGTGGGACACATTGTGCTAATCTGAATGGGCACCCAGGGATTGTAAAAATTCTGACATTTAATTTAAAGAGAGGAATAAAATGCCAGCAACTCTTTTCAGGCAGTTTCATTGCTGGATGTCAGCTTGACTGCCTGATAGCCCTCTTACCTCCAAGTCAGAGGATCATAAGTTGAAGTGCTCACTGTAGAATTCGAAAATATTATCCAGGCAGGCACTTGAGCACAGTGAGTGCTGTGTTGCCAGAGGTGCCACCTTTCAGATATTAAACTGAAGCCCCTGTTCAAGTGGATTGGAAAGATCCCAAGGCACAATTTAAGAAGAAAAGGACATTTTCCCTATGGCCAACACTGAATAACTGGAAAAAATGATGGCTCTGTTTGCATATAACAACAGAGAATGTGTTTTAAAAGTTGACTGTTTTTTTCCTCACATTGTATTTTCCTTTTGGCAAGCCTATATGACAATGAACATGTGAATGAGCAAATTAGGAGCAGGGGTTTAGTTATTCGGACCCTGAAACCTGCTCCTCCATTCAATAAAATGATGGTTGATCTGATTGTGATCCCAGCTTCACATCCCACCAGCCCCCTACCCTTTAACTTCATTGTTAGCTGAGAATCTATCTACCCCTGCCCTAAAAACATTCACTGACCCTGCCTCCATTTCTCTCTAGGGAAGAGAGTTCCAAAGATTCATGTCCCTCTGTAGGGGAAAAAAAAATCTTCTCCTCTCCATCTTAAATGGGAGACCCCTTATTGTGAACCGTGCCCCCTGGTTCTCCCATAAGTGGAAACATCCTTCCAGGTTCCACCCTGTCCAGTCCCCTCAGGATCTTATATTTCAGTAAGATCACTTCTTATTCTTTTAAACTCCAATGGATGCAGGCCCAGCCTGTCTAACCTTTCCTTGTAAGATAATACTCCATTGCAGATATCAGTTGACTGAAACTCTTCTGAAATGCTTTTACTGCATTTATATCCTATCCCAAATAAGGAAACCAAAACTGCACACAATGCACCCGATTCTCTCTTTGGGACCCACAACATTTCTGGTGGGTCAGGAGATGTGTGTGTCGGCCATTTTGCGGGTTGCCCACGAGTGTTTACAACCCGCGCGCATCTCCCAATGGAAGAAAATGGTGCTGCCAGGAACGCACAGAAAACCGGTGGGAAGTGAGGTAAGTCATTTGAATATGTTTTACATATATTTTAAATATATTTTAAATGTGATTATCAGCTCCAGCATGGAACTTGCCAGGCCTGATAGGATCTCCCACCCTGCCAGGAGTACTTAATTCCAGCAGGTTTAGAGTAGCTGCCCACGTTCGGGGAACTAGCGGGAGACCTTGCCGGAGTGAAAGGGGCAATCAGGGGCCCCCCCAGGGGGTTGGGCGGTGGGGGGGGTAGTGTCCGCTGGGCATAGGCACCCTGGCAGTGCCAACCTGTGCCCCTGGCACTGCCCAACAGGCAAAGTGCCTGGTACCTAAGGAAAACCAAGCAGAGTGCCTTAATGACTATCGGCAGGTGGCTCTGACATCTATCTGCTGGGGGGGGCCTGCCTCCCAGGAGGGTCCGATCCGGGAGGGGGGGTGGTGTCTGCTGGGGTGGTTAGCAGGGGGGGGTCTGCGAAGGGTGTTCGAGGAGGATGGGCTTCAGAGGTTCCCCTGCAGAATAGGAATCAGCTTCGGATTTTTATTCTGCAAGTTGGTAACAGTATGGATCCGGAACGGACCTGAAGACGTTAAAGTGGGATTTGGCGGGAAAGTTGGGTGCGCAGTTTATTAAGTCGATTTAAGTACATGCTAAATCATCGGGCTGCCTGATTGGGGCATGGACCGGATCTGTGCCCAAATCGGGTGTTGATAAAGGTGCGATCTGCTCGGATTCAGGTGCAGATCGCATTACAGGCCTGACGCCCGAATTTACCGTGATTTTCGGGCATGAACTTTTGGTAAAATTGGGCCCTCTGTCTGCATTTCCCACTGCCTCGGCAAAGCAGTCAGCATAATTAAGGATCCCACGCACCCCAGACATTCTCTCTTCCACCTTCTTCCATCGGGAAAAATATACAAAAGTCTGAAGTCAAGTACCAACCGACTCAAGAACAGCTTCTTCCCTGCTGCTGTCAGACTTTTGAATCGACTTACTTTGCATCAAGTTGATCTTTCTCCACACCCTAGCTATGACTGTAACACTGCATTCTGTGCTCTCTCATTTTCTTCTCTATGAACAATATGCTTTGCCTGGGTAGCGTGCAAGAAACAATACTTTTCACTGTGTGTTAATACATGTGACAGTAATAAATCAAATCAGAAGTGCCCACGCCCAGGGGGCACCTTGGCACTGCCCATCAGGCATCAGGCAGTGCCAAGGGGGCAGGGCCTATTGTGGGTGGGGCCTAGGTGGCAATTGGTGGGGCTGAAGAATCCTGCTGCCACTCTGCATTAGGATAGGTCTGGGTTGGAGGGAAGCCAGTGATCGGGCTGGGCTGGGGGGTGAGAGAGGGCCTGCCTCCTGGGGGAAGGTGGGATCTGACCCTGGAGGGGGTCAGCAGGGGAAAGCTACTGGGATGAGGAGATCGCCACTGCTGCTGGGGGGGGGGAGGGAGGTGGGCTGGATATCGGGGCGCTCCGGGTGGGGGTGTGTCAGGCCTGGTCCAGAATTGTTGTGGGGGCTGCGATTGCGCCATGGGGGGGCTGGAGGAGTAGCATTGCAGAGGTCCCGGGCTGGCCAGCAATGGAGCTGGCCAGCAAACGGTGAGACTGCCAGACTGGGACCACTGTGTACGCACAGAGTTCCGCAGTTGTCAACTTCTGGTGCGAATGGGCGCCGCCCCCCAGGTTTTTAATGATATTCATGATTGTGACCTCTGAAGTGCTCAGCGTGGGGAGATTCAGGTGAAAAGCTGCACTGAAAAAAGTTGTGATCTAGAACAGTTTTTCCATCAATTCAGCACTTTTGGGAGAATCACCTCGTATATTCTAGATGTGGTCTCACCATACATCCATATCTTTATGTTTCAATTCCTCTGCAAGAAATGACAACATTCTATTTACCTTCCCAATCATTTGTTGTACCTGGGTACTAACTCTCCTTGATTCATGTACTGGGGCACCCTGACTCCTCTGTACCTCAGAGTTCTGCAGTCTCTTTCCATTTTTTAACATGCTGCTTTTCTATTCTCCCTGCCAAAGTTAAGTTGAAGTGGACATGTTCACATTTCTCCACATTATACTCCATCTGCTAATTTTTTGCCCACTCACTTAACCTGTCTCGGTCCCCCTGTAGGCTCCTTATGTCCTGTTCATAACTTATTATCCCTCCTATTTTTATGTCATTAGCACATTTGGCAACAATTCATCTCATCCTTGATTTTTATGAATTATAAATGGTTGAGGCCGCAGCACTGATCTCTGTGGCACTCTACTTGTCAAATCTTGCCAACTCGAAATAGATCCATTCATGCCTACTCTCTGACTCCTGTTAGCTAACCGATCTGCTGTTCATGCTAACACGTTACCCTTACACCATGATGACAGTGGGATGAAAACAATGTCATTGGGAGAGTGACAGGATGTCTTTTGACCATAGATGTGACTGCGGTAAGGGCTAGATCTCCACTCTAACATAATGTGGTGTTACACAAGCTAGTGAACCAGGGCTTTCAGCCAAGGCACTTCTTTAAGTCCTTTGTTGGAAGGTGTTCCAAGGCAGGGCTCGTCGTATAGATCACTAAATACTCCAGAACGGAATTCACAATGAGCAAAGCTTTGGATACTTCCCATGACTCAGTAAATATAATCTGTCATTGCTTGAAAATCATGTAAAAGCAGTGATGATTACTCATCATTGTTAACTTCTTATCAATGGTGCAATAGAAAATATAGTGACAATGTGATACAGTCACCTGTCACTGAAATAGTCACATGTCATTGTGATAGAGGCATATGTTAATGTGGTACAGGTGCATGTCACATGAAACAATCATCTGTCACCGTGATACAGGTGCATGTTAGTGTAATATAGGTGCATGTTATTGTGTTTGAATGTGAACCTTAAGCTGTAGTTTTAAGAAGGATTTCTGACATATTGAGCAGGGTGCAATTGGCCCTCTAAATGGGTCAGGTAACTTGGTCACAAAATGGGTTCTGAAAATCTTAGAGAGAACTATACGCAAATGGTCTCATGGTGAAGAGGAAAGAACAGGCTAGTGTGGAGTCGCAATTAAGGTTTTCTTGTAGGTTAATTAATCTTATGAGGGGGAATTCCCATATCTCATCATCTATAAATTTAAATCTACAATCTAGCTTGCCTGGGAATTGTAGAGGAGACTGAAACATCAAAAAATGATTTTTGAATGTAGCTGTTCTTGTGAAACAAGCAGTTACCATGTCAGTTCAAAGTTTGTTGATAATTGATTGATAATTTGAAAATAAATGGGATATAATTGTAAACCAAAAGCACCTGTAACTTGAACTTGTTTTTAGCAAAAACATTCAGGGTCTTACTAGCTTTCCTACTAAGTGTTTCTAATCTTCAAAGAACAAGCAATTACTTCTGGCTTATTTGTGAGATTAAAATCCGATTCACTCCATGCTCTCGGAGACTAAGATTCTTTTTCCTGCTTTAATGAATGTACGAAAACATATCTGCCAAATATTGGCACTGGAAAGCTGTTGGTGCTGCTTCATAGTCATTGCGACAAAGTCATGGTTTTACATTGGGAAACTATTGGCTGCATCCTTTACTGATTTAAGACCTTGTAAGTTACAAGACTCCAGGACAATTAGTCCAATTGGAAAACACTCTCTGTCTGTGGCAAATCAAATCTTAACTGGGAACCACAGCTTCAGCTGACGCATATGATAATGGTTGGTTCTGCACTGAGACTTACAACACTTAAACTATCTAGAAATGTTCTTTGATCCTTTATTATTGTGAGGTATTTGTTATATCTGAAGAGAAATACCATTAATGAGCAAGCAGTTATAATTACACTATGTTGGCAAATATAAAGGAAAGTGGCAGAATATTTTTTATTGCTGCAAACTATCGGTAGGAGGTTTGTGAGAGTATGTGTGACTGTGAGTGTGTGAGTATGTGAAAGAGCGTGTATGAGCATGTTTGTGAGTTTGCACATGCCAGTGTGTTAGTGTATGTCTGTTTGTGTGTATAGGTGAATGTGTATGCATATTTGTGTGTGTGTGTTAGTGTGTGTGCGCGCACGTACGTGTGAGTGTGTTTGTGCCTGTGTGTATGATTATGTGAGAGAGCGTGTATAAGTGTGTGTGTGTGTTTGAGTGTGTGTGTATAGGTGAGAAAATGTGGCCGGAATTTTACTGCCTTGCCACGAGGCTCACATAACGGAATTCTCCATTGGCCTTGGGCAGGATTTTGTGAAGGGTTTTATGGTGGCAGAGGGCATTGCCAGGGTGCCAAGAGGGGCTGAGGCCTTATTAATGGGGGGAGGTGTTTCCCTTTTGCATGCAACCCTAACCTGGAATGTCTGATTGAAACTCTGACCCCATCTACCTACTTACCTCCCACACTAGTGTTGGGAAATAATGGCTGCGATTCTCCCATTGCAACCTGCAAATTTTCTGGTGGATTGAGGTGGGAGATGCGCATTGCTGACCTTGTACTGGGATTTGTGCATGCGCCGGGAGTGTATGCGCATCCCCTAGAGCTGGCGAACCACACTGGAAACCGGCGAGAAGGCAGGTTAGTAATTTGAATCAGTTTTTAATATTTTTAAATGTATTTTCAATCTAATTTTCAGGAACGTTCAGGTCCCGATTGAATCTCCCACCCCGCCAGGAGTACTTCATTTTGGTGGAGTTGAGACTAGCTTCCCATTTTCAGGGACCTAACTGGAGATCCCGCCGGAATGAAGGGGGGGCAAATGGGGCCCCTAGGGGGTCAGGCAGTGGGGTCTGGTGTCCCCTGGGCATGGCACCCTGGCAGTGCCAGCTTGTGCCTCCTGGCACTGCCCAAGAGGCAAAGTGCCCATGCCCAGGGAGCACCTTGGCACTATCCATTGGGCATTGGGCAATACCAAGGGCATGGGGCTTAGGGTGATTGGTGGGGGTCCCGCTGCCACTCTACAGACAGGATCTGTCTAGGATGGAGGGAGGGCAGAGATGGTCTGCCGGGGGGCTGCCTCCCGTCTGACCCCAGGGGCAGGTGAGTAAGGGGGTCTGCCAGGGTGAGGGGGAGGGGAGATCGCCACTGTTGAGGGGTGGGCTATGCATGGGGATGCCCTGGGGCAAGGGAAGGGTGGGCTGGAGTTGGCCTGGGAACTTTTGTCAGGGCCGCGATTGCTTCATGGAGGGGGCTGGAGGGACAACACTGCGGGGTTCTTGGGCAGGCCAAAGATCTAGCTGGCCAGCAAATGGGGAGTCTGACTGATCGGGACCACTGCGCATGGGTAGAGTTCCAGAACTGTCAGCGTGAATAGGCCCTGCCCACCCCTGGGTTTTCAATGAGATTCCTGACTGGGACCTCCCAACAGAGTGCAGAGATTTGGATGAGGAGCTGCACTGACAGAACAGTTGGGATTTAGAACAGTTTTCCCATCAATTCAGCACTTTTGGGAGAATTGCGACCCATATCTGGATAAGTAATTTTATGGGATGAAGGATCCTGTACTCCTATTCCTGGTACCAAACATTGCTAGGTCTCTTTCCGTTTCATCCTTAACTAGTAAAGTAATGTTTATTGAACAAAATAATGTTTATTGAGTATGTATGTGACCATTTCTCCCAACGTACGTAACCGTACATTTGGCTGTTGTGTATGTGCATGCAAATTTTATTCAAATCATTTTGTAGCTTCTGACTTGCATTGTGACATTTGAGGGTTGTATGAAAAATGATGACCGAGGGGAGGGGAGAGGAACTGGGCCCCAACAAGGCTGCATGAAAATCTCGCACACACAATGCTCAAAGGGATAGCTCATCATTTACTGAGAGAGGATGACACAGACATCAGGACAGGGGGTGGCGGATGGTTCGTGTGGTACATTAGAAATAGTTTGCACCAGCACTCAATAGTCGGGGCTGCAGTGGTTTCAAAGGGTCATGCTTGTCCTTAGTCCTCTTTGGAAAGGGGAATAATGTCCAGGTTCCCATTTTAATTCAGGGGCTGGTGGACAGGGGTTACAGAGATCCCTCCTGCAAAATGGAAAGGAATCACAGATTACAGGTGGTCCAGGAGCCATGTGGACCTCACAGTCAAAAGTCAGAGTACGAGAGAGTGCAAAAGAGCAACAGCCCCTAATGTTTATAAACCATAATTCCACCAATGAGCAACTGGTGTGTGACTATTGCAGGTACATCCTGCACGTGCATGCATGTTATGTTGGGAGTGGCCATGATTCCTAACCCTCAGTCACTTCCAGCTGCCTGCGGTTTGGAGGGCTCAGCATGTCTGCTTTGTGGGGTATAGGGGTTACTCACTTCAACATTGGCTAATGTAATAATAATAAATCTGCCCTCAAACTGGTCCTAGGAGAGGTACAATGCTGCTCCCACAACTCCACAGGCTCCCTCACAGAGCAGACCATCTCCCCTAGCCCTCAAAGCCATTTCCTGTTATCTCGGAGGGTAGTCGGACCATTGCTGAGAGAATGACATCTACATTCATCCTTGTGTGTTCTGACCTCATGACTCATTAGGATTTGATCTTAACTTTGGTAACAACTAATGTGCTCACTAAGTCCATTGAGGAATGACAGTGATGTGAGACAAGGTTTTTTGCTTTCAATGGCATCTAACGTTGCAGATGCTGCATGACTGAGATACAGATCAGTTCAGGGATCTCATCCTAAAGTTCATGTTTGAGGTTTGGACACTAACATTGAGGAGATCCAGATGCCTCTGGAGTTTCACTGGTGTTGAGCCACTCTTAGCCATTGCCGTCCTTTGAGGAATAAGAGTTCAAAACATTCCCATCGTACACTGCTAATAAAGATTTAATACATCTCCTTGACAATGCGCATGGGTCTGGAGACAGTTGCACTGAGGCTAACATCACATGAATGTTCACCTTATAATATGACTATCATATTATAGAGTGGTAGGATGACTAAACCTCGAGGTAAGGGGATTCCATAGTGGCCTCAAAGAGCTTTCATGTGAAAGCCATGACTACAGTCAGAAATCAGACACACTCTCGATCATTCGCTCTAGTCTACCGAGTGACTGTTGAATCTGTGCCTGATGTTCCACCGCCTGCCTTTGATCTCCACCAGTGAGCAGGCAGCCACTTCCAGAGGCTGGGATTGAATAGGTGGTTGATCTCCAGGAGCCCTCCAAGTGCCACACATTTGGGCTGTCCCTGCTTACTGCAGGGATGTGTCTGTTTGATGTTCTCCAGAAAGTGACCTGAATCTAATCTAAAGTTATGCTCCACCAAGATGTATGTCTCCAAGCTGGTGGAGGGCATGGGTGAGAGCTGTACCAGTTCTTCATGAGCCTTCTCATCCTTGGACATGCTCTGGGGGCTCAGGCTGCTGCTCAGTTGCCTGGCTGACTGCAGCCTGCTAATAGAAGGAAGAGACAGTTTTAGTGGACAAGCATAAGCTATGTCAGAGTACGTTTGACTCATTGTTGTTGTCAGGATTTTATGAAGTGATGGAACTGTAATCTGTATGTAGGAGCCAATCTCCCCTTCCCCACAGGAATAACCTCTGTCCTCCACAGCAAGCCCAGTTGCAACTTCCTCAAGTTGGGCCAATGAGAGTATCTCAGCTGTCCATCTGCTGGCCTGGACTTGTTCTTGCTTGTATTGTGCCAGCTTGGCCTGTATGAAGATATGTCAGGCTGGTGCTTAAAGTCATGAGATCAGAGGGATGGAGGAGAGGTTGCATGCATCTCCCCAGAAGGAACAGAGGGTGGAGTGTGAGACACATGATAGATGGGAATGTGATGATGTTAAAGTGTCTGTGAGAGAATGAGTGTTGATATGTGTTCCCCACTAATGCCTGAGATCATAGAATCATAGAGTGCAGAAGATGCCCTTCGGCCCATCGAGTCTGCACCAACACATTAGAAACACCTGAACTCTCACCTAATCCATCTGCCAGACTTGGCCCATGGCCTGAATGTTATGCCGTGCCAAGAGCTCATCCAGGTATTATTTAAAGATGTGAAGAACCCGCCTTTACCACCTCTCACCAGGCTCTGGGTAAAAAAGTTTTTCCTTACATTGCCCCAAACTTCCTGCCCCTCACCTTAAATCTATGCTCCCTTGTGACTGACCCTTCAATTAAGGGGGACAGCTGCTCCTTATCCACTCTGTCTATGTCTCTCATAATCTTGTATACCACGCTCAGGTCACATCTCCTTCTCTGTTTGAATGAAAACAACTCAAGCTTATGCAATCTCTCTTCATAACTTGCATGTTCCATCCCAGGCAGCATCTTGGTGAATCTCCTCTGCACCCTCCAATGCACCACACCCTTCCTATAATGTGGCGACCAGAACTGCACACAGTACTCCAGCTGTAACCTCACCAAAGTTTGATACAACTTTAACATGACTTCCCTGCTTTTCAAATCCATGCCTCAATTGATAAAGGCAAGTGTCCCAAGTGCCTTTTTTACCACTATGCTAACATGCCTTTATGCCTTCCAAGATCAGTGGACAAACATTACCAAGGTCCCTTTGTTCCACAGAACTTCCTCGTGTCCTAATGAATGTCCTACATTCATTGAATACTTTCTTGTTAAATTACGCCTTCCAAAATTTATCCCCTCACACTTCTCAGGGTTAAATTTCATCTGCCGCTTATCAGCCCATTTGACCATTCCATCTCTATTTTCTCAGCCGATTATTGTGTCATTCGCAAACTTATTAATCCTACCCCCCACATAATCGTCAATGTCTTTTATATAAATGAAGAATAATTGGGGGCCCAACAAAGATCCCTCTGACATGTCACTAGAGACTGGTTTCCAGTCACTGAAACAGCCTTCTGTTGTCATCCTCTGTCTCCTAAAACTGAATCAATTTTGAATCCACTTTATCATATTACCCTGTACCCCATGTACATTTACCTTCTTTACAAGTCTCCCACGTGGGACCTTTC
Organism: Carcharhinus amblyrhynchos; assembly: GCF_965287045.1. NCBI lineage: Eukaryota > Metazoa > Chordata > Chondrichthyes > Carcharhiniformes > Carcharhinidae > Carcharhinus > Carcharhinus amblyrhynchos. The sequence goes on from NC_137327.1 coordinate 76,658,065, forward strand.
CAAAGGCTTTGCTGAAATCCATATAAACTACATCGACTGCACTGTCCTTATCTATACACCTGGTACCTCCTCAAAAAATTTGTTCAAACTTCTAAAGCATGACCTTCCTCAGACGAAGCCATGCTGACTATCCCTGATCAAACTTTGCCTCTCCAAGTGGAGACAGATGGTCTCCTTCAGAAATTTCCCCAGTAGTTTCCCTATCACAGTCCTGAAATTCACTGGTCTGTCCTTCGCAGGTTTATCTCTACACCCTTCTTAAACAATGGAACCACAATAGCTTTTCTCCAGAAGTACGGCACCTCCCCCATGGCCAATGACGAATTCTCCTTTGCCTCTTACAGCAGTTTAGGGCACAATTCATCAAGACCTGGATATTAATTCACTTTTAAGGCTGCCAGCACCTCCAATATCTTGTCCTTCCCTATGTCAGTTTGCTTTTGAGCCTCCAGTCTCTCTCCCTGAATTCCAAACCATTGTCCTCACTCTGTTGGATGTGCTCTTCCTCCTCTCCGGCCAGCTCGAGGGCTGTCTCCTCAAATGGCATGAGAGTTTTGAGCTCAGGCATTACTCAGGCTGGACATGCTTGCCCTAGTTTGTTGTGGTTTATTTTGTCCAGCAATGATACAGATATACAGAGTGTAAGCAGGAGTGTTGACATTTAGAATGGTGATGAGGCATGGCAGGCATGGGGCTTGAGTGGGAGCTGGAGTGTGGGATTTGGCAGGCTGGATGTATTGGGAATTTGGAGGGAGGATGTATTGGGAATTGGCAGAGAGGACATGTGTTGGGAATTGGCAGAGAAGACGTGTTGGGAATTGGCAGAGAGGACATGGGTTGGGAATTGGCAGAGAGGACATGGGTTGGGAATTGGCAGAGAGGACGTGTTGGGAATTGGCAAAGAGGACGTGTTGGGAATTGGTAGAGAGAATATGTTGTAAGTTGGTAGGGAGGATATGTTGGGAATTGGCAGAGAGAATGTGTTGGGAATTGGCAGATGGATGTGTGGGGAATTGGCAAAGAGGACATATTGGGAATTAGTAGAGAGAATGTGTTGGAAATTGGCAGAGAGGACGTATTGGGAATTGGCAGATGGATATGTGGAGAATTGGCAGAGAGAATGTGTTGGGAATTGGCAGAGAGGACATGTTGGGAACTGGCAGATGGATGTGTTGGGAATTGGCAGAGAGAATGTGTTGGGAATTGGCAAATGGATGTGTGGGGAATTGGCAGGGAGGACATTTTGGGAATTGGAAAAGAGGATGTGTTGGGATTGGTAGGGAGGATGTGTTGGAAATTGACAGGGAGAATGTTTGGAAATTGGTAGGTAGCCATTCTGTTTTCTGTCTAACAAAATATGGGGAAATGCCAAATGGACATCAGGTAGGCAGTGCCAGTCATCAGAGTTACTCTTACAGAAAATGGAATACTTTCTACAGTGACCTGAGCTTATGATATTTGGGAAGATGACAAGTTATCACAGCCAGTATTTGTGGTATGTCAGTACAAGAGTGGTGTAATGTCTAAAATCATGTGATGAAATGGTAATCAATTGAAGATTGAATAGGTCAGAATCTGTATTGTCCTCAAATGGCAGAGTTTTGTTTTGATATTTGATTAATTAGTTTCAGGATCTTTGACACTGTAACCCAAAGAAAGATCCCAAGTGATGCCTCACCTTCTGCTTCATGTGGCTGATGGATAAAATAGATCCTGCAAAAGAAACATGACTAAAATACATTTCCGAAAAGCATATTGTCATCACAGCCCTTCAGCATGTGTACGCGACTCTACGTATATCTTAGCAACTTCAAACAACATCAAAGGGACAGGAGAAAGCTAATTCCTTGAGCAGAGACAGGGGCAATCAATTAGCAACCAGCCTGAGAAGAGTTGCTGTCTCTCTAAGTAGTGCTGGTTGGAGACTCTTCCTGCTGCTGAACACAGGGTCAAATTTGCAAGGGTTAACAGAGCATCCTAGTTGGAATATTTAGATAGCAATTCTGACTACCCTCCTGGATGATATTTCCTGAGCATGTGCTAATGGCACCCAGTGTGACTAGTACCAGATGTAGGTACTGCAGTGCATTTTGGAAGCATAATGCACCCAATAAACCAGATGCTAGAAAACTGAAACTTACTGCCAAATTCCTGAAAACCAGAAGAACAGATTTTGAGCAAAGTCGCAGACATCAAACTGATCTGGATGGGAGTCCCACGTTCAGGCATGCCTTTGCTTTTGCAAAGACTCTAATGTTAACAGTGAAGGTGATAATTGTGTAGAATAATGAAGCATTTAAACAGCTCATTGCACCACTAAAGCTAATTAATTGTTTATGAATAGTGTGTTCAAGAGTCATTTCTTTCCTCTAAGTATATTTGCCTGCTTTTTTGCTTCAGAAAGCTGCTATTAGTGAGTAAATAATGTCTCACTATTATTGAAATTAACCTTGTTTGCAATGCCATTCGGAATGGTTGTATTTTTTAAAAAAAATGTATGTGAACCAATCACAGTTGGCCAATTTGAATCGACTCATTTAAGGTGCTACAGATTATGACTCTAACTTTTGCTTTTTAGGCATGTTAATGCTCTATAGTCAATAATACAGAGAATTAAGATAAATATTAAGCAGCAACATTGACTAGATCCTAATGTGATGAAGCAGAGTGACAAAGAGAGAAAACCCAACGGATTGGTGGGAAGATCGAATGATTTTTGGAGCATGTCCCAGAGGATTTCCTTTATTAGCTTAAAGAGTTTAGGAAAGACAGTGGCAATGCAGCTATATCACTGGACTGGTAACCTCGGGAAATGGATTCAAATCCCACCAGGGTAACCAGTGGAATTTAAATTCAATTAACTGTATTTGGAATCATGACAACTATCATCAGCTATTGTAAAAACCCATCTGTTTCACTAATATCCAGGAAATCTGCCATTTTACCTGGTTTGGCCTACATGTGACCCACAACAATGTGGTTGACTTTTAAGTACCCTTTGAAATTGTCCAGTAAGGCACTTGGTTCAATAGTTGCAACAAATGCTGCCCTTGCCAGTGACACCCACATTTCATGAAAGAATTTTTAAAAAAGTATAAGAGCAGGGAGACAATGCTAGAATGTTACAAAACAACTTGTTAGACTGCAGCTACAGTACTACATTTGGTTCTACTCACTGCATCACAGAAATGGTGTGACCTCACTGGAATGAAGAATCTTACTTCTGAGGGAAGACTGAATACACTGAACATATTTTCTTTTGGAACCAAGGGATCTGAGGTAAGATTCAGCTGAATGAAATTCTGAGGGGAGTCACAGTGGTTAGCACAGCTGCCTCACAGTGCCAGGGACCTGGGTTCAATCAAGAGGAGTTTGCATGTTATCTGCGTGTGTTTCCTTAAGGCGCTCCGGTTTCCTCCTACAGTCCAAGGATGTGCAAGGTAAGTGGATTGGCTATGGTAAATTGCCTTTTAGTGTCAGGGAGATTAGCAGGGTAAATACATGGGGTTTCGTGGATAGGGACTAGGTGGGATTGTTGCTGGTACAGGCTTGATGGGCCAAATGGCATCCTTTTGCATTGTGGGTATTCTATCATTCAATAATTCCTGAGACAAGGGGAGAAAGCTACTTCCCTGAGCAGAGACATAGATTTAAAGTAATTAATAGAAGGATTAAGGAGGAGTTGAGGAGTAATTTTTCACCCTGTTCAGTGGTGGGGTAATGGAACACACTCTCTGAAGAAACAGTAGAGGCAGAAACATTCATCACATTAAAAACAAACTTCGATATGCATGGGATCAAGAGGTGGAAAGTACAATTGGACTGGTTAGCTGTTTTTCAGCTGATACAGACACGATGGGCTGAATGGCCTCTTGCTATGTCAGTTTTGTTTTGATGTTTCTATGACAGCAACAAAAGGAATTCTTTACAATGAGAATGAGTGACGATCCTGAGGACCAAAGGATGAGGTGATAAACCTGGGAATGACAGTTCAGATTGGCAGCAGAAAGAGCAAGCACACTGAAGGTGATCTATTGGGGTGCAAGAAGGCAATGTTTTTATTTGGAAAGGTGTGTAAGAGATCAACCTGAGATGTATTACTCTAACTGGAAGTTATGACCCAGAACTTTTAGAGACTTTTGGAGGTTATAGGTCATGAAGGGTGGGGAAGCAGTGGTGTAGTACTGATGTCACTGGACTAATGCTCTGAGGCACAACTTCAAATCCCACCAGAGTAACTGGTGGAATTTAAGTTCAATTAATTAATAAATATGGAATTGTAAGCTATTCTCAGTAATGGAGACCATGAAACTATAAATGATTGTTATGTAACCCCAGCTGGTTCACTGATGTCTTTTAAAGAAGGAAGTCTGCCATCCTTACATAATCTGGTCCATATATGACTCCATCTGATCTGAAGAGGCCTTCAACAGGGAGTGTCTGAGTTGGCCACTCGTCACTGTATAGGAAAAATCCAGTGATAATGAGTGTTGGATATTTTAGATAACTTAATTTCCACAGAGTAATGCAGTGATCACTTTCACCTCCAAGTGTGCAGGAACTTTATTTACCGAGTTTTATATAATGCTGTAAAATGTCTACACCATCCTTTGAGCTTAATTTCTAATAGCTTCTTTTGCTTGAATCCACATCCAGGCTTAGCCAATCAAGCACAGTGAGCACAGATCAGCTACTAAACTCACATGATCAAATGGAGAACAATTGAACCATTGGACATGGTAATGATGTTTCTTTCCTCCCATGGTAACATTTCAGAGATTGAAACTGAGTCAAACTGCAAGATTCAAACCTATGTCCTCTGTTCTGTGCTCCTTTGCACGATATAACACCCCAGCATATATGGCTGCCTCCAAACTTCTTCCTAGGGTGGCTGACCTGACTAAGCCTGCACCAACTCCTGGCCATTGTGGACACTTTCTGCCCCTGCGGGTGGTCTGAGCAGGAATTTTCCTGACTCCCATTCCCCACCTCATGGTTGAAAATCCAGGCCTTGGTGTTCTGTTTGATTTGTAAGTTTATAACAAGCTCTCCAGCAGCAAAAACTACCAAAGCCATAATATCTGTAACCTCAGAAGGGCAAAGTCTAACATCTTTCACTCCCAGTCTGAAGAGCGTTGGGCTCTAACATTGCAGACCAACATGGACGCCTTTTGAGCACATCAATGTCATTGTCCATGTGGATGGAATATGGAGATTAACAGCAAGCAGTAAAGTTATTGGTGGAAGATGGCTCAGGACAATGGATCAAATGTCTTCTAGTTTTGGTATATTTGATCAGGACTGAAGGTATGAATAATGATGTAATCACGGGGCTTCCTTATACATTGAATATTCCTCTGTGATTTCAGTCAGTTGGAGAATTGGTTACTCTCAATTTGTTTTGATCCATTCTCTCAGAGTTAAGATTATGAATTGAAATGTCTTGAGATTGCCCTTTAATGATAACAAAGACCAAGAATAATTCAGGATTTACACATTTACTTCCAATAGTACTTCCCCTCCAGGAGGTGTATGTATGCACAATATATAACTGTCACTTGTGTTCTCAGTGAGTGTGAGATTCCATTGTGGGATGACTATGTGCCACTTGCACATGTTGACAAACCAGTACCTCTTCACGCTGACTGACAATTGTTTATCTTCATCTCCTAGTGAGCATCAAAGATATTTTTTTAAAAAATGTTTACAGTGATGCCAAATTCAGGCTCATTTGTCACTTTGAGGAAATCCAGTCGTGTGTGCGCGGAGGAGGGCAATTCATTTTGAACTGAACAAGGACATAAATCTTTTAGGCCTCGTATGAACGGCACTGCTTTTATTTTTATGCAGCTTACAGTAAGGATGAGCTGTTTTATGAATGCTGCAACATTCTGCTATTTAAAAACCATGGCTGCCCAGTTTGGGTCTGTAACATTGATGGCCTTGGTTCAACAGGAGCTGTTCCATGTAATGAAAAATGGAGAGGAGGGGGGCATCCCTCACCACTTTTGGTGTCACCCTTGGCAATTGCCAATCATTGTGCAAAGTTGATGCATGAACTGGAAGTATGCAGATGGGAAATCATAACATCAGTCAGCTTCTAATTCTGATTTGATGCCTGGAACTGGGATTTTGGATCCCTCCATTCCAGTTAATGCTTCCTCTTAAACACACTCCACTGAAAATGTATTCAACTGAATGAGGGACTCTCACCAATGCTATTTAAAGACATCACTATCCTACTTGCAGATGAGGTACTTGTGAATATCCACTCGTTTTACAGTTGGTGGTGGCACTGTGTTGTTGATGCAGAAGAGAGTAATGCTGGACATTTGGAAGGATTCCCCCAGGCCCCCAATGGACATCCCCCTCATTCTCACCATGGAACTTTCCCCAACCTCCGAATGCCCCCAAAAGCCTAACCTGCTCTACCATCTTCTATATCTGACCCAACCTGACCCCACCACCACTCACCCCCAAGGCCCTGAAACCACCACCCCCACAAATGCTTGCAACCTATAAATTACCTTGTCAAAGACCTTTAAACCTCGCTGAGCTTTAAACTTTGACCAACAGAGTACTCTTCGTCATCCAAAACATCCCCAGAGTGGAGAGACTATGACATCCTCTTTGGAGCTTTTAACATGTCATCGGTGAAGATGAACATCTCACCAAGGCTATCCCCACACCTTCACTACTTGCCTCCAAACAACCGCCCAACCTCAAATAGATCATTTGCAGCAAACTATCCAGCCTTCAAGAGAACAGCGACCACGACACCACACAACCCTGCCTCGGCAACCTCTGCAAGACATACCAGATCATCAACATGGATACCACCACTGGACATGAGAACACCACCAACCAGGTACACAGTTCATACTCATGTGACTTGGCCAATGTTGTCTACCTCATATCCTACAGGAAAGGATATCTCAAGGCGTAGTATTTCCATGAGGCCATGCAGATGCTACGACAACGGATGAATGGACAATCACCAGGCACGAATGTTCTCTTCCAGTCGGGGAACACTTCAGCAGTGAAAGGCATTCAGCCTCCGATCTTCGCGTAAGTGTTCTCTAAGGTAGTCTTCAAGACACACAACAACGCAGAATCGCGGAGCAGAAACTGATAGCCAAGTTCCACATGCATGAGGACTGCCCCAACCGGGATCTTGGGTTCATGGCACACTACAAGCAACCCCCACCATTTGACCTGGTCTTGCAAAATCCTACCAACTGTTTTGCCTTGAGACAGTTCACACCTCTTTAACCTGCGATTATTGCTCTCTCCACTCGCACAGTCTACTTGTAAAGACTTGATTACACGTAAAGACTCACATTCCAAACACTATCTTGCAATCGTGTGTCTGTCTATATATGCTGTGTTTGTGAATCCATCCCTTCACTCACCTGATGAAGGAGCAGCACTCTGAAAGCTCATGATTCCAAATAAACCTGTTGGACTTTAATCTAGTGTTGTGAGACTTCTTACTGTGCCCACCCCAGTCCAACACTGGCATCTCCACATCAGAGCTTTAAACTTACCTGATTTGAGGCAGCCAGTGCCATTAAAAAGGCGACATGGCTGACTTATTTTTGACTATATAGCCTTTAACACTAGGTTCCAGGGACATGCTGCACTGGCCAGATTTCACCCTGCCTCAGAAAACCAGATGAGATAGGTTCAGCTGGATTTTCAGATAATTACACTCAATTCCTACTCCATTGGAAATTACGGCCCATTATCCTTTAACAGATTCAAATATTTTTAAGATATCCCTATGAGTTGTCATTGTCTGTTCATTTGTTTCTGCTGGTTCTTGGGGTGATATTGCTTGTCTGGGGAATGTTGTTGCTATGCTAATTGTTGCTGCTGAGCTGTTCCATTTGTTGGGGACCGGTTAATCTCTGGGACTAACAGTTATTCAGTACCTTGTTCAGTTGCTGAAATCAGGTCTTCCACTTCAGTTATTTTCTGAAAATGAGCAGCTTCTCCAGTTGCTCGTAGATGCCTGTGTTTAAGAGAATAGATCTGGTCATTCATATTCACTGTCTACAATCAAGGTAACAGCTTGTTTACACAGGTCCCGAGTTGCCAGATGGCTGGCTTTTCTTCAGTGTGTTGAATGTTTGCGCTCTGGCTGTCCAACTCTCAGCTCTAGCAATAATTTGGTAGCTCTATCAAGGTGAAATTTGGCTGTTTGTCATTTCACTCTGATCTTCATTCACTTCACTTCTTCTGGCTTCAGTAGCTCTTTTAGTTGGAAGAGTACTCTGGGTGCGATGTGACATTAGTCACTGAACTGGACTACATTCCATGCCTTCAGTATGTGTGTTTCTCTGTAAGATTGCCTCACGTACATCTGGGCTGGATCTACTCCATTTTTGACTGGGAATAGTGTGATAATAGTGTGTAACTTTAAATTTCGCAATCATTCATGAAGTGTCTCAATTCCTCACTCATGAGCTGAGGGTCACTGTCACTCATTGCAATGCTGAAATGTACTTTCAAGCCTTCCACAATCTCACTTGTAGTCATTATAACAAGATAATCAGTTCCAGTGAGAGCGAAGAAGTCTACTCCAAACTTAATTCATGGTCAGTCTTGGATGTCATGAGTCATGAGAGACTGTTTCATTTAAAGTTTTTTTTTATTAGTGTCACAAGTAGGCTTACATTAACACTGCAATGAAGTTACTGTGGAAATCCCCTTTAGTTTGCTCAGCTTGATGTTCAGTACAAGCATTGCACTGGCTGCTGTGTGGCCCTTAATCTTATTGTTTATGTTTGGCCAATGGGGCACTTCTCTTGCCTTCCTCAGAGTAGACCAGATTCCTTGATGCTTGTATGGATGCACACCAGCATCTCTTTTCTCATCTCTTTAAGATTAATGATCTGAATTCCTTTGTACAAGATGCCATTGTAAGCAATTATTTCATCTCTGTCTGTCTAATAATCTTAGAGCAACAGCTGTGTCCTTGATGGATTTAAATCATCCTTTCATCACCACTTCCTGGAGCACCTGGAGAGTTGCATTTTGTTTGCTTGATCTAGGCAAGACATTTATCTGTCAGATTCAATACCTCTGCTGGGCTGATGACTTCCACTCATGTTGTGCTGTGCTTCTCATTGAATCTGGAAGATGTCACTCTGTCACGTCAGTAACTTTCTTCAAAAGGTGTGCAGCCCTTGAATAACATGCCAGTGATGTACATGCACTTCCCCTGTTTGTACTTCACTTCCAAATTATATCTCCGCAGACAAAGTGACATCTTTTGCAGGTTCTTCAGAGCAGTTTGAGAAAGATGCTTTGAAGTGGCTTGTGATTGGACACTACCATTTTGGATGCTACTTTCTCTCTCCCAAACAGGTACTGATTGAAATGCTCACAAGCAAAGACAACGCAAACGCCTTCCTCGATCTGTCTGGAGTGCTGTTCAACTTGCATCAACACCTGGGGCCAAACACAACTAGTTGTCCTTGCTGCATGAGGGTCCTCCAAGCCCTATTTCACTGTCATCACATTGCAGAATGACTTTATCATTGATATCATAGTACTCTACTCTATGCTTCTCATCGCTAACTGTTTGGTGTGAGTGAATGCTGCTTCTTGTTCTGTGCCCCAGTACCACTGAACATGCTTTTGCAGTGAGCTTGTGTACACATTTTGATGACAATGTGGGTAAGAATTTGACTAGATAGCTCACAAATCCAAGAAGTAACTGAACCACCTTCAAATCTGCTGGTTACTGGAGCTCTGCTAAAGCCTGTACCTTATCAGGATCGGGATTAATGTTCCTTAGCAGTCAGCACGTGACCTATGAATTGACTTCAGTTTCAGTTTCCACTTTCTACCTTGAGACTTAATGGCACCAACCTGTCTTAGGATGTAGAGTAATTTATTCAAATTATTATTCAAAATCGTCCCAGCCACCATCTTTATAGACTTGCCTTTCTTCATTCTATCAAATCACCTACATGACTCTGGTTCACCTACTTGCTGTTAGAGATCAGCTTTCCCCACACTGGGCAGGCTTATGTTCCCTTCTTGAAGGGTCCTTGACAGTATTTACACTCTGTACTCTTGTTTTGATCTTTCTGTTGACCCTTCTGTAAGATGTCTTTCCTTTTCATCAGTGACTTGTTCCTGGGAGATTGGAATGCCTTTCAGTGTAGTGCATAGTCACATCTGTTCTCCAATTAATGCTCTTTAGTTGATGATTAGCCACCTGAGAGCTTCTGCACTTGTTGATAGCTTTCTTGAGAGTAAACTTCGCTTCTGTCAGCAGGAGGGTTCTCACAGCAAGATCACTTGTGCCTAAGACAACCCTATCTCTGATGAGTTCACTCATCCAAATTCACAATATTTAGCTCGAAGTCCCAGCACAATCATATGCACAGCAGCATTTTCCCTCTCCTCTGGAGCTCTGGTGTTAAATACTTAGGCACAGATTTTCGTAATGACAGACAGCCTCTTTGTCATGGTTAAGATGGTGGATTTGCCTGAAATGGCACTTCCAATTTTCTATTATTCAATGAATAGTTGACCAGGGGCAAACCTTCTTTGATTGGGCGAAGGGCCTCTTTTGCGCTGCATAATTTGAATAGCTAAATTAGCCCAAAAATGATCAAAGATGATATATGTTTTGAGGTACAGGTACCTCGGTTGTGGCTTTTACTTTTGAAGGATTGTTCCTTTGCTTCCCTGACTTGCCTGTGATATTCAGTACAAGGTTTGACGAAATCACGTTTCTGTGCTCATAGTCCATAATCTTCTTGTCTCTGGAATAAAGCTTCTAAATTTTATCATTGCTTAGCTTCATTGTTTCCAGTAACTAAGATATTGTCTGAGTAGCACTGGACTCCCACTAGTCTGCTTAGAATTTGATCCATGGCAGGTTGGAACAATACAAGCGTAGACATAATGCTAAACGGAAGCCTTTTACATCTGAATAGCCCTTTGCGTGTCATGATTGTCAAATATTATTCTGCATCTGGATCCACATTTACCTGGAGATAAGCTTGATTAAGGTCAACTTTACAGAAATTTGCTGATGACACCAAGATTGGGGGAACGGCAAATTGTGCGGAGGGTGTGGAGAGTCTGCAGAAGGATCTAGATAGGCTGGGCAAATGGGCCAGGAAATGGCAAATGGAATTTAATGTTGGCAAGTGTGAGGTGGTCCACTTTGGTAGGAAGAATGGTAGGAAGGACTATTACTTACGGGGTGAAAAACTGCAGCAGGCGACGGTGCAGAGGGACCTCGGGGTCCTTGTGCATGAGTCGCAAAAACCCAGCTTGCAGGTGCAGCAGGTGGTCAGGAAGGCGAATGGGATGCTGGCCTTCATAGCGAGGGGGATTGAATATAAAAGTAGGGAGGTCTTGCTACGGCTGTATAGGGCATTGGTGAGGCCGCAGCTGGAGTACTGTGTGCAGTTTTGGGCGCCGCACCTGCGCAAAGATATTTTGGCCTTGGAGGGAGTGCAGAGGAGGTTTACTAGGCTGACACCGGAGTTGAGGGGGTTGAGCTATGAGGAGAGGCTGAATAAACTGGGCTTGTACTCGTTAGAGTTTAGAAGAATGAGGGGAGATCTCATTGAGATGTATAAGATGATGAATGGGATGGATAGGATAGAGGTGGAGAGACTCTTCCCGCTCAAAAAAGACAGTAGGACTAGGGGGCACAGCCTCAAGATAAAAGGGGGGTGGTTTAGAACGGAGTTGAGGAGGAACTTCTTCACTCAAAGGGTGGTGAATCTCTGGAATTCTCTGCCCGTTGAAGTGGTGGAGGCTGCCTCGCTAAATATTTTTAAGACGCGGGTTGATGGGTTTTTGATAAGAGAGGGGATTAAGCGTTATGGGGAGAAAGTGGGAAAGTGGAACTGAGCAGCGACAGATCAGCCATGATCTTATTGAATGGCAGGGCAGGCTCGAAGGGCTAGATGGCCTACTCCTGCTCCTATTTCTTATGTTCTTATGTTCTTAAATGTTGGCCGCCAACCAATCCAGCAAGTAAATCATCTGGACTACTAGAACTCAGGGTACTGCTCTGGGAACCTGAATTTAAATCCCACTAAGGCAGATGGTGAAATTTGAATTCAATACAAATGTGGAAGTAAAAGTCTAATGATGACCATGTAACCATAGTCATTTGTAAAAACCCAACTGGTTCACTAATATCCATTAGGGAAGGAAGTCTGTCTTCCTTATTTGGTCTGGCCTACATGTGATTGCAGAACCACAGCAATGTGATTGATTCTTAAATGTCCACTGAAATGGAAGGCATAGCCATCGACATCCACATCCCATTAATGAAAAGAACAAAAATTAAAGGCAATCAGTACTGCTCTGTACACAGTACCAGATTGATAGTGATTTTACAATTGCCACATATGTATACCAAACCATTGTTCTTCAGCATGGGTATTATCAATGCGGCCTAATCACTTACATTAACATTTTTGAGGATCCCTTCTTGACCAGCCTCTTTAGTTTTGCTTCACCCTTTGTCCTGATGGTTTTTGGCACTGACCTGACCTTTAAGCATTTCACTTGGCTTTCTTCCTTAATCGTTGCTGGACTAAGATCTCTTTCATGCTTTACCAGCTCTCCAATAAAGGCAAAGATTTCTTTAAAAGCTTCAGTGGACCTGCTTCGAACTCCAACAAAGGATTTACTTCAGCCCAGTTTAGCTTGATTGTCTGCAGCCAGGTTTTCCTCATTAGGGCTGGATAGTTACCTTTTAGGATATGCAGAAAGAAGATTGCGATCTGTCTGTTTAGCTGCACATTGACATTAATATGCCCCTCAAGGAACTATTTCCCTAGTGTAGGTTTGTAATATTATCTTTGAGGATTTTAAGGTGATTTTGAGGATTTTACCTGGGTTTCTCTTGGTAAATAGTTTCTTGTACCAACAAAACTGCTTCTCAGGTGTCCATCTCTATTTTCACTGGTTGTCTATCCAGTATGGGCAGTTGCACCCACAATGCCATGTACGTTAAATGACAGTTCATTATCTGACTGTGATTCTGGTCCTTTTTCATTCTCATTTTGAATCCTGTGGACCCTTTGTCCTGTATTCGGTTTTCCATTTGGTGCACTTGGTTCTCGCTCTTTATAATTCATTGCGCATTGTTATTGGGGGTAGCACAGTGGTTAGCATTGCTTTCTCACACCACCAGGGATCTGGTTTGATTCCTGGCTTGGGTCCCTGTTTGTGCAGTCTCTGCACATTCTCCCTGTATCTGCATGGGTTTCATCCAGGTGTTCCAGTTTCTTCCCTTAGCCTGAAAGATGTGCTGGTTAGGTGATTTGGCCATATTAAATTCTCCATCAGTGTAATTCTCAATTACTAAGGGGCATAGGTTTAAGGTGCGAGCGGCAAGTTTTAAAAGAGATGTACGAGGCAGATTTTTTACACAGAGAGCGATGGGTGCCTGGAACTCGTTGCCGGGGGAAGTAGTGGAAGTGGATATGATAGTGACTTTTAAGTGGCGTCTTGACAAGTACGTGAATGAGATGGGAATAGAGGGATATGATCTCTGGAAGCGTAGGGGGTTTTAATTAAGTCGGGCATGGTTGGTGCAGGCTTGGAGGGCTGAAGGCCCTGTTCCTGCACTGAAATTTTCTTTGTTCTTTGTGCCGGAACAGACTCTGGAGTGTGATGACTCAGGGATTTTCACAGTAACTTCATTACAGTGTGAAAGTAAGGCTATTTGTTACACTAATAAATAAACTTTAAACTTGTTCCTTTCTCTACCACATGTATTCAATGTGCCACTTTTACCACAATTCCTACATTTTACATCCTTGCACCAGCAGTCAGTTTCTGTGTGCCCAGTTTTTGCACATTGGTGGCAGTTTTGAACCTGTGTCTGAATCTGGGTTTCAGTCAATACCTTATGGACTTTAGCGCTCGAACTTAATTGTTGGGATTCCTTAGCTGCTAATTCCATTGAGATTGTGACTTCTAAAGCCTTCTTTAGGGGTAGGTTGCTTTCTGTTACCAGCCTTTTCTGGATAGCTTTGCTTCTTAACCCACACACAAGTCTGTCTTTAAATTCACAGTAGTCAGCTAATTTCTTAGCTACAAACAGTGTGATTGATTCATCTTCTTGTTGCTTACGTTCATGGAACCTGAACCTCCTGGCAATGACCAAAGGTTTAGGTGAGAATTGGCCCTTTAATATCTCCACTTTCATTACAGGTATGTGAGCTTGGATTTTCTAACTGCAGCAGACTTGCAAGAAGCTGAATATTTTCCCCTCCCCCTCATGATTCTCAGGAAAGTTGGGAATACAATATCTACCGCAATTTGATTAGCTTGGATAAAATATTCAAATCTTTCAGTGTATGAGCTCCACCGCTCAGTGTTCTCATTATACGATCCCACGATGCCAAACACTCCCACCATTCTTCCAATAGCACCTTCCGAACCCTCTGAGCTAGAATGACAAGCAAACACATGGAAACAGAAACATCACCACCTGCAGGTCTCGCTCCAAGCCACACATTAGCCTGACTTGGAATCATATTGCCTTCCCTGTCACTGGGTCAAAATCCTGGAACACTCTCCCTAATAGCACTGTGGATGTACCTACACCCATGGACTGCAGTGGTTCAGAAGACTAGCTTACCCTCACCTACCCCATGGGCAACGAAGGCTGGACAACAAATGTTGGCCAGTCAGTGACGCTTACATTCAATGAGAAAATGGTCCAGAAAAGGTTTTTTAAACCACTTTTACCACAGCAATATCCATAACAGCGATTTTAAAAAAACACCCATGCTTCATAACCTCTTTTCTCACAGTCATCAATGCAACAGTGATCATTAGTCCTTCTGTTCACATGTACTAACAGCTATTTTAATTATATGAGGAGCTGATAACGGAAATTAAAGCAGTTTTGTTATTCATTTGAGAATTCAACCTTGCATTGCTTTCAAAGATCAAATCATTCCCAGAATGCAGGAATATCTCCTCAACTCCAACTGAAGCACATAACCTGCTAGGAAATTCTGCCAACAAGTCTGAATGGAGAGGAACAATTGAAAACTGCCTTTTGATTGTCACATGGATAAGAGAAGAAACCAGTCGAAGTCCTGTCTGTTGAAAAAGGTGAGGCCTTGAAGTAAAATCTTTAATGAAGATATCAAGAAACACAAGCCAAATCGTTCAGTAAATTTAAAACCGTTACAGTGAAACATGCACTCTTTTGATTTTCGATTTAATTGGAAACATTTTTGGACATCAGACATTTTGAGGAGGAAAATGGCAGGTAAAAATCCACGGGGGGAGGATGATTCTCCCAGCCTGCTGCACTGCTCGAGTAACACAACGGGTCAGTGGGAGGCTGTTGCGGGACTCGTGACTGACATCTGGCCAATCACGACTCGCCCAGGCAGTGTTTTTCAATGTAATCAGCCTCGTACTGGATATCAGCGCGAGGCTGATTTCTATATTGAAACCTGAATTCCAATATGAGTAGTGGACTCAGGACAGTGTCTTCAGGCTCGCTAGTGTCTCCCCAACCCCCAACGCACCCCCCACCCCCGCCCACTGGGAGAGGTTCCCACCAGTGGGAATTAAAGCTGGTCCCTATCAAGAGGGACCTGCCATGATATCCCCGCTGGTGGGGACAGAGGCCCTTCAGGCCCCCCACCCCACAGAGAGCGAGGCAGGGGGTGCCCCACAGGCAGTACCAGTGTGGCACTCTGGCAGTGACCACAAGGCACCAAGCCTACTGGGGGCAGGGCCGACGGGTTGGGGGGACCCACTGTGCACTCTATAATGGGATTGGTGAGAGACGGAGGGAGGGGATGATTGGAGCTGCACATGATGGAGGGGTTGGGAGATTGGAGCGGCATATGGGGGGGTGAATCAGGGCTGCACATGGGGTGTGGTTCGATGCTGGCAATTGGGGCTGACCTGGGGAGAGGGGATGGGTAATTTGGTGATCAGTGGGGTGGGTGGGGGGGGTGTCATGCAGTCTGGTGATCCCAGGGGGTGCCAGGAAATAAATCAGGAGGTTGGCAATTGAGGAGGATGTACATATGCTCCCATCTCCCCACAGACGGATTGTCGCATGCACAATAGCTCTTTCGGTGCACTGATTCTGGCCTCTCTGAAATCAGCACTTAGCAGCCTGAATGCCCCTGAGGCACTCTGTAGAGTACTGGAGATTTGTGAAACTAAGTGTGCCCAAGAAATGGGCACAAAAATGGGCATTGGACATTAGTTTTTTTGGAAGAATTGTCCCCATTGACAGCACATTGTGTAATATGACGATGATATAGGAAGATTGAATGGGTATGTAGAAACAGAAATATATAATGGAAAGACTTTGACAGATTGTGACATAGCAGTATAGTGTATTGGAGATGATTGTCAAACATTCAGGTGGGTCTGTTCTGACGATAAAGGCATATTGCAAATTTTGTCAGAATGGTAATGAGCTAATATCAATCAAAATTTTTTTGTCCTCAATTGGTAAATGTATTCAGTGCTTCAGTGTATATTTGGTCTGGTTAAGTGAATACTTTAGTTGTAATTTAAAGAGATATAGATGGAAGAAGAGGGGCTTCAATTTTTCAGCAAGTTCAAGAGGCATTTGAACCCAATAGCAGCTTTTACAAAGGTCTGAAGGCAAATGACAGAAGCGTCGATGTCCAACTCTGTATCTAATAATTGCTGGCTAGATGCTTGTGAGGGAGGCTGGGCCCAATTGCCAATTGTTAGTAGCTTGTTGGCAGGATAGCATTGCGCTATGCTTGGAAGGAGGTGGAGGCAGGCCAGAAATGCTGCTGTCTGGTAGTATCAGTGGCTATGTTTAGTTTTATTTACTTATTAGTGTCACAAATAGACTTACATTAACACTGCAATGAAGTTACTGTGAAAATCCTCTACTCGCCACACTACAGCGCCTGTTTGGGTACACTGAGGGCGATTTAGCATGGCCAATGCAGCTCAAAATTCTGTTACATGTTCCTCATGGTCACCATTAGGTTGATGGGAGAATGTTAGTTGATGTGATTGATGAGCATGGCTACTGAGGATATCTTGGTTGTTGAGTACTCTGAAATAATGTCATTCAAACAGTGGCGCTAAGAGCATAGCATGCTGCGAACAAGGTGCTTCTGAAGAAATATTCAAGTCTTTGGACAGTCAGATTGCTATCACAGCATACTTTGATAGTTGGAGCAGCCTCAGATCCCTATTCTGTTCTCCCTCTTCCGGCTGTAAATAAGATCACCAAATATGGCCATTCTCATTCAGAAAACATGTGGATTAAAGCAGCAGGGTGATTTATCAGCAATGTTCCTCAAAGTTAAAGAACCAGAGAAACGGTGAAAATTAGTACTGAACTGCCTTGATAACACTTTAACTGGACTTCCACTGGGAAGGTGTCTGCTCAATGGGAACATGGGAGTATAGTTGGCACTATGCCATGTGTGTAAGGCAGAAATAAGTCCCTTCTGACCAGCCTGTTATACCAGATATAATGGACATGACAATATAATGTGTCACATGGTATGGTGTCCATGTCATTCACCAACCTACCAGGGGAGATCCATGAGTTTGTTTAGATCCCATTTGCTTTGTGATTCATATTGCATCACTCTCTCTCAGACTTGTTTAGCTTCCAATGGGAATGCTTCCTGAAAAACCGACAGCTCAATCAAACCTACTACTGAGAGGTTCAAAGAAATGTTGCTTTCCTAGCTTAAAAAACATTGCCTTTGTACACAGGATTAGATAACAACAACAAATTAAATAAACCCCAGCAACTCAAGCCATCTCAAAGTGCAATTATTACCATGTGAACATTGAAAAAGTATCAACTAGTGCAAACACTGTTGGCAACATGGGAAATTGGCAACCAGTTTCTTCAGAATTCTTTCCAAGAAGTTGCTCCCATAAGAACATAACACCGGAAGTGTGATCCAAGATTTTGTTTGAAATTCCCTGAGGATTCAGGACTCCCTCAGCACTAACCTGTTTTTATCTGTCTTATGTAATCTATCGCTTGATATTACACTATTTAGGCTTTGCACCCTTCCCTTTACAAATCTGGTGGCTTTAAAGCACTCCCGCCCTGAACAAACCACTACAGTGGAACTTAGAGAGAAGTAAAAAGTGTGGGAATGCGGTAGTTATAGAGCATTCAATTGTAAGGGAAATAGATAGGCATTTCTGTGGCTGCAAACGAGACTCCAGGATGATATGTTGCCTCTTTGGTGCTTGGGTCAAGAACGTCTCAAATGGCTGCAGGACATTCTGAAGGGGGAAAGCGAATAACCAGTGATCATAGTACAAGTTGGTACAAATGACATTGGTAAAAAAGGTCCTAAAAGCAGAATATAGGGAGTTTAGAAGCAAGTTGAAAAGTAGGGCCTCAAAGGCAGTGATCTCAAGCCTACTACCTGTCCCACGTGCTAGTTAGAGTAGAAATAACAGGATATATACGATGAATACCTGGCTGAAAAGATAATGTGAGAGGGAGGGACTGTTTCTGGGGGAGGTGGCACCTGTACAAACTGGATGAGTAACATCTGGGCAGGGCCAGGAATGATGTCCTCCTGAGTGGTTGGAGAGGATTTAAACTAATATGGCAGGGCGATAGGAACTTTTGCAAGGAGTCAGAGTAGGGGGGATTAAGAACAAGAGGAAAAGACAACAAGGAGAATAAGGAAGGTGATCGGCAGAGAAATCAAAGACCAGAGTCAGATAAGGACCGGGTAAAAAATAGTAGGAAAGGAAAAGAAATATTAAAAGTGACCACCTTAAGATTTTGTACCTGAATGCTCAGAGCATTCAAAACAAAATGATGAATTTGTTGCACAGATAGATGTAAAGGACAGGATATAATTGGACATGGCTCCAAGGTGAGCAAGGATGGGAACTAAACATTGAGGGCTATTCAGTCTTAAGGAAGGAAAAGGTGGTGGTGTTGCATTGTTGATTAAAGATGATATTGATACAAATATCAAGGAAAGATATTAGCACAGATGATGTGGAATCTCTATTGTTGATTTAAGAAATGACAAGGGGCAACAACATTGATGGGTGGTACACAGACCACCAAATTGTAGTGGTGATGTTGGGAAAAGCATTAGACTGGAAATCAGAGATGCATGTGTTAAAGGAACATCTGTGATTATGGACAACTTTAATCTGTATATGGATTGGAACAGTCAAATTAATCGCGGTACAATAGAGGAGGAATTTCTGGAGCGCACATGGAATGGTTTTCTGAGGAACCAATAAGGGAGCAGGCCACCTCGGACTGGGTGTTGTGCAATGAGAAAGGATTAGTTGGCAATCTAGTTGTGAGACAAACCTTGGGGACAAGTGACCATAATATGGTAGAATTCTTTGGCTAATGATGTAGTTGATTCTGAGACAAGGGCCTTGAATCAAAATAAAGGTAACTATTTGATATGAGGCATGAATTGGCCATGATGGACTGGGAAACATTACTGAAAGGAAAGACAGTGAACCGACAATGGCAGGCTTTAAAGAACGAATTGGTGAATTCCAGAAGTTATTTATTCCTGTTTGGTGCACCATGGCTTACAAGGGAAATTAGAGACAGTATCAGATCCAAGGAAGAAGCATACAAATTGGCAAGAAAAAGCAACAGGTCTGAGAATTGGGTGCAGTTTAAAATTCAGCAAAGGAAGGCCAAGGGATTGATTAGAAAGGGAAAAATAGAGTATGAAAGTAAGCCAGTGGAGAACATAAAAAACTGACTGTAAAAGTTTTCATAGATATGTAAAGAGAAAAAGATAGACAAAAACAAATGTAAGCCCCTGACAGTCAGGAATGGGACAATTTAGAACAGGGAATAAAGAAATAGCTGAAGAATTAAATTTGTACTTTGCTTCAGTCTTCACAAAGGGAAAACATGAATAATGTACCACAGGTGTAAATCATGATTGTTTTTTCAGCGGGAGTTCACACTTGAATTTCCAACGTTCTGCAACGCAGAGGTCACGATCGTGAATATGATTAAAAGACCGCCTGGCAGACCAACCCCCAGCCTGCCCTGATCACTGACCTCCCTCCAGCCCAAATCAATCCCAATGCAGTGTGGAGGCAGAACCCTCCCACCCCCACGATCGTCCCCCGCTGGCCCCACCACATAGGACTCACCCTATTGGCCCCATCCCCTAGGCCCCACCCCCTTGGCATTGCCCCATCCCCAAAAGCATGGGTATGGGCACTTTGCTCCTTGGGCAGTACCAGGGTTCACAGGCTGGCAGTGTCAGGGTGCCCATAGCCAGGGGGCACCACCCCTTCACTGCCAGATCCCCCTGGGGGATCCTGATTGTCCCCCTTCACTCCAATGGGATCAGGCCGCAAATTTCCTGAAAGTGGAGAGCTAGTCTGAACCCCTTTGGAATGAAATTGTATTAACGGAGTGGGAGATGTTAGCAGGCCCAGAGACTTCAGTCCCGGGCCTGATAATCACATTTAAATAAGATTAAAAATGGACTTAAATGACTTACCTGGAGTTACCGCTGGTTTCCAGCATTGTCCCGACTGCGCCGGATATCCAGCCATTGGCAATGCATGCGCAAATCCCACAAATCAGCCGACATGCGTATCTCCCGGCCCACTGCACGAAAATATTAGCATGGCAGGATGGGAGAAATGCTCCTTTAGTCTCTGGAATTGACATTTTAACAGCAAAAGATAACAAAAGTAGCCTCAAGATAAATGTAACTAAATTAAGATTGGAGTTTATTACACTTACATGGTTGTACCATGTTGAATAAAGAGATTAACAGTTAGAAAGTTAAGACCATAAAAGAGAAAGTGGGCTTACTTAGGCAAAGGACATGAGGCATGACATCTGCAACCCTTGCAGTAAGTGCAGTCTAGAGGTTTATTTTTGTTTAGAGCTAAATTAAATTCAAAGCATTCAGTGAAAGCCTAAAGAATTGATAAATCTATTTTTCATCATATCAAAGAAAGAATTTTAAATGATGGTTAATTAACCATCATTTAACTAAAGGTATGTTGGAGGACATCCCAGAGTATGTCATTTAGATGGATGGAGCTCAGGGGGCTTCTCTTGTTTCAACTCATCTGGGTATTTGTTAAGAGACTTAGTTGCAGCTTGGACTTTTCTGCCCTTCTCGCCGATGGGATCTACTGGTTTCACAGACAACACACCCTTGCCATGGGTTTCCCAACAGTGCGGGTGGGTTCAATGGGAAATCCCACTGACAGTGATGGGACCAGAGACGGAGGGAGAGTCATGTTGGAGAGGGGCAGAGACTCCTGTCGAGTGTGTGCAGTTTACAGTTCACTGACAGAAAATAGCCGAAGTGTAGGACAATTAGCAGGCCTGCATCGTAAGGAGAGAAGGTGCTAACTTCATCATTTGTCATGTGGGATTAATCTCAGTTTGGATTTCATGATGGAAATAAAAATGGAAGATTGCCCAGTTTGAAGTTGAAGGGAAAATCTACAATGGTTGTCACAGAGTCTTGTGGCAAAAGATTAGCCTGGAAATACTGAAAAGGCAATCAGAACAAGGGGCTGAGATAACCACAATTCAGAGGTAGTAAATGAAAATCTTACTTCTGAGACTATGTGGAACTGAGGAGAATTAAAATAGTTTATAGGGGATGGTCGCATTCATTTGGGCAGTTCCAACATTATTAAATAACTTTAATATATCATAACATATAGAAAAATTCCCTGGGGGAAGTAAGAAGCACTACTCAGTGCATAACATTTATAATTATAAACCATAATGTTAATCATACTAGTTTTGATAAAGTCTTTTTGAAAGAATAATGCTTGCTTTTGTCTGAAAATGTGGCATAGTTCTAGTCAAAGGGTGGTGATGGTCTAGTGGTATTATTGCTAGACTACTAATCCAGAAGCTCAGCTAATGTTCTGGGGACGTGGGTTCAAAGATGGTAGAATTTGAATTCAATAAAAAATATCTGGTATTAAGAATCTACTGATCATCATGAAACCATTGTCGAAAAAACCCATCTGGTTCACTAATGTCCCTTAGAGAAGGAAATCTGCCGGCCTTACCTAGTCAGGGCCACATGTGACTCCAGAGCCACAGCAATGTGGTTGACTCTTAACTGCTCTCTGAAATGGCCTAACAAGCCATTCAGTTCAAGGATGACTAGGGATGGGCAATAAATGCTGACAAGCCAGCAATGCCCATGTGCCATGAATAAACATAAAAAATTAAAACATGTTAACAATTCTTAACTGGATCATACCAATATACTCTCAATTAATGAAGGGACGTTGTGAGAAGCAATCCAGAAAAATGGTTGTAAAAAAGGCTCTTATTTGGAAAAGCCTGATCGGTCTTCTTGTTCATCAATCAAACAACAAACGTTAGATTGATGACCTGAAAAAACGATCCACTCTAACCTTTCTTTTCACAGGTATGCAAGAATGAGCAACAATAACAGTGCACACCACAGATAGACCTCCTAAGAACAAGTCTATTAGACAAAAGGTTGTTTAAAACAGTTAAAACAGTTATAAAGGTCTGGCCAAATAATATCTTACTCACATTTATTATTGGCTGTCAGGAAACCTGAAGTTGCAGATCATAAGAGATAATTAAGATGTATTAAAAGTAACATTGACAGACACTGATTATACCTATACAGGGATAGATGACAATGCATGTGTAAAAGTAGCTGACTCCCTCAAAGGGCGACTGAAACATCAAGTGAAAGTTACAAGAAGCAGAGGGACAGGGAGACAACATAATTGATGAATTATCCGAAGTGGGATTGCCTCTAGCATAGCCATTAATCAGTGTGTTATAGCTGACCACATTGTGAAACTTTGGAATGACCAAACAATGCGGCTTAAAATAACATGCCACATAGCTGCTGGTCGATGAAAGTGGAAGGGAGGCTGGTGCTGCCCAATTGAAAGAAAAAAAAAGGAACAGGAATGGGTGCAGACCCGAGGGCTTCTAAAATTGAAACTTGCAGCATATACTACCAAAAATGAACTAAATCTACAAGCAGTGCATGGTGGTTAACAAGCAAAACAAACTTGGTTTCATAGAAACGTAGAAATACTTACAGCAGGAAAAGAGGCAATTTAGCCCATCATGCCATTGACGATTGAAGAAGGCCTATCAATCTAATTTCACTTTCCAGCACTTGGTCTGAAGCTGTGCAGGTTATGGCATCTCAAGAGCATATCTGAATGCCTTTTTAAATGCAGCGAGGGTTTCTGCCTTCACTACCTTTTTCAGGCAGTGAGTTACAGACACAACCAACCTCTGGGTGAAATCTCATAGCTAAAATTCTCTATTTCTGGCAACATCCTTGTAAATCTCTTCTGTACTCTCTCCACCCTTTCTGTAATGTGGTGACCAGAACAGCACACAGTACACAAGCAAAGTCAAAGTTCTGTTTTTTTTAACAGTTCTACCAGAATCTCCCTGCTCTTATAAACTTGCCCTTTTACAGAAAAATATCATGTCTGACTGGGCTTCTGGACCATATTATCTACTTGCCCTGCTGTTTTCAGGGACCTATGGATGTGCACTGCATGCCCCTCTGTTCCCCTGTACTTGTCAGAATACTGCAATTTGTAGTGTATTCCCTTGCTTTTTCAATCCTCCCTAAATATATTGCCTCACAATTTTCTAGAATAAATTCCATTTGTCACTTTTCTGCCCAGCTGGAATCAATCCAGTGATATCTTCTTGCAGTCTAAAGCTTCCTTCTTCACTATCAGTCATGTCAAACGAATGTGATGTAATTTAGGTCTTTTCTAGGCTTAGTGAATTATTACGGCAAATTTGTTCCTAACTTAGCTACATTATTGAAGCCATCACATAATTTAGTATGTGTAAAAGAGTGTATAGTTTTTGAGCATATAAAGATATGCCATTGTTAACTGTTAGCTGATAGCAAAAATGGTCACTCATCCTATCCACACACACTTATGATATAAAGTTTCGTCAGAGTGCCCTATTAATGTTGATACATTATCAAGCTTACCTTTACCTGTTGAGCATATTAGTTTTGCTAATATTCTGCATCTTTCGTGAGTGGATCATTTACCTGTTACAGCTTCTCAAGTTCAGAGACATATCAGAAATGTTCCCATGATGGGGAAGGTGATGGATATGGTATTGAAAGGAACAATTGCTGGAATGCATTGTCCATATCCTGAATTGAAACCATGTGTCGAGAAAGCTTGAGTTGACAGTCCAAGGTGAGTGTCAAGGGAATCCAAAAGATCATTCCTCTGCGTCTTTTTGGAAGAGTTCTTGAACAACTTCATATTGTTTAAGAAATGTCAAGCAAGAACTATCGAGCAGTCTTGAAGGGGCAAATGGCTCACTCCTGCTTCCATTTTCTATGTATGAAACTCATCCTAGTATAGTTCAGATGAAGGAATTAACGTGTAACTATTTCTGGTGGCCGGGTCTGGATGCTCAGATTGGAAAAAACATGGACTATGTCAATCCTGTGCTCAAATAAATAATACATCACTGTGATCTCTTTTACACCCTTGGGAATGGCCTAAAATGCCATGGCAAAAATTGTGGGTAGATTTTGCTGGTTCTTTTGAGGGTTCTTAATCATAAATGATACACTCTCAAAATGACCAGAAGCTGGTATCATGAGATCTACTCCAACTGAACAAAGCATTGAAAAATTTAACACCTTTTTTTGCAAGATTTAGTAAACTGGAACAGATTGTTAGTGATAATGGTTCACAGTTTATTTCACAAGAGTTAGAGGATGATCTCAAAGTAAATGGTTTTCAGCATATAAAATCTGCACCTTATCATCCATCAACCAGTGGATTGGCTGAAAGATTTGTACAATCCTTGAGACGTTCTTAAAAGCTTGATAAGAGCAAGGTTTGTTATTGCATCATGTGTATAACTTATTGTCATCTTAGAGCAACTCTACTCATGTGACTACCCAATGTTTATCTGTATTCGTACTCTTAAGGAGAAAGTAGAGAGCTACATTTGATTTGTTATTACCTCCAGAAACATCAGAGATAGTAGAGCATCAACAACAATCTCAAGTTGCTCGCTCAGAAGTGAGGGCAAAACAATGCTCATTTCAACAAGGAGATTGAATGTTAACACATCATTATGCCGTGAGCGAGACATGGGCACCAGCCATATTTTTAGCAAAAGCAGGTCCATTTTCTTATTTGATTCAAGCAGAAGATGAACCAGTTTGGCAATTCCATGCTAACCAATTGTTGTCATTTTGAAATTATTTCTCATCATCATCGCCAAGTTCTTCAGTTCCCAGTGTTGTGAACACTACTACAGAAGACTTTGTTGAACCTGAGTTGCCTGATGATTGTCTATGCTATTATACCATGTGAGAATGATACAGAATTGCCAAGAGAAGAAGTGTTGACTGCCATTCCAAATCATACTTCTAAGGTCAAGGACAGTCAAATTCCAGAATGTCACGTACAACCAATGCTCTCCCTGATGGATTTCCTTATTGACTGTATAATGATTAATACTGCATAGTACTGTGTGCTAGAGTGTTTGTAGACTGCTGTTTTATTTTCAGCTTTGCACTCTGTGCAGAGCAGACAACACCTCTTCAGTAAAACTTGTCATGTGTTAGCTTGAATCTACGTGTACAAACCACAGTTGGAATTTTACCCCAAAAAACTAGCATCATAACAGTGAGAATACAGAATCGATCTATACAGGTCCATCAGGCACGCTGCGCACTGCCTTCGTCCCACACTCAGTCACTCCGCCAATGGAAACTAATTCTCATTATTCCTGAGCCACGCCTGAAGTTCAGAAGGACACAGGAGCTGGGAAAATCCAGTGCCAAATGTCTATGCATATTTCAATGCTACTTTCAATATGCTAATCTGTCTCATGCCCTTTCTGGATGCAATCCGCTTCATGCAATTAGAAAGGGGCTGGACGATTGAAAACTCTTTGGCAGTGGGCATGGGACCCATTTTTAGGCCCACACACAATTTTCCAGGATGGATGCGATCTGCGCCAGGCAAGGTCAGAAAATCACCCCAGTATCTTTTCTTTCTGTTAAAGCCCACAACCACTAACATAGTTAGGACATTATATGGATCTTGTTAAAAGCCTTAAAAATATCCATGTCCAATATACTAAATATGCTATTATCACTGATCCTCCAGGTTACCTCATCAAAAAATGTAATCAAGTTAGTCAGATGTGACCTTCCCTTAACACATCCATACTGACTGTCCTGATAATCCGTGTCTCTATAAATGGCAATTTATGCTGTCTCACAGAAGCTTTCCAATAATTTTCCTGGTACCGAGTTAGAAACACTGGTCTGTAATTACTGGGGCTATCCCTCTCTCCCTTTACACACCCAGCAGTGTGGTTGCTCATCATTTTGCTCCTCAGTTGAACCCATGTGGCTTCATTTGATTTTCTGACTGGCATTTTGTCTGTTACAGCTGTGACAGTTTCCTTAACCACTATCACAACTCCACAGCTCTGATGAGGGATCATCCAGACTCAAAGCTTTGCCTCAACAACATGGACGCTGTCGGACCTGCTGAGATTTTCCCGCATTTTCTGTTTTGTTTCAGAATCCAGCATACACAATATTTTGCTTCTATCACAATTCCGCACCCCCCCACCCTCCTTTTTTAACTTCCTCTTTTTTTAATCTGAAATTCCTGTAGCTGGAATGTTGATCTGCTGGCCTTGCCTTCTTTATATCCTATTTCAGGAACAGCATACGGAAGGATGCTGATTGTAGAAAACTAGGCCCGTGAAAATCAGTAAAAGTTCTACATTAAAAGCCCTGGCTTAATTACCAAACTATTCACCCATAACAAACATCTGATGAATGGCACTGAATTTGAGTACCTTCCATTTCCCATTGCGACCTGTAACTTTTCTGGTGGGTCGGGCTGGGAGATTCATGTGTCTTCCGTTGCGTGGGGTCCCCGACGGCTTTTACAATCCGCGTGCATCTCCCAGCCGGAGAAAAATGGCGCAGCCAGGAACCCGCACAAAACTGGTGGGACGCTGATTAGCATGACTTTACATACCTTTACATGCCATTATCGGGATCCACACAGCAATCTCTGCCCATGTCTGCATCTCCCACCCCTTTGGTGTGATATAACTTTGGTGTGATTCAGAGTAGGCATTTAAAAGTCTCAACCTGGTGTGGCAACCTTGAACTGGCGGTAAGTGCTGCTAGCGGAGCATAGGGGATGTTGCAGGCAGGCCCTGGAAATGTGTGCTGGCCTTCCTCCTGCTGTCTTCAGGTGTTGGCCAATGGACCAGTGATAGGGGTGGGAATCGGGGGGGGCGGGGGGGGGGAGGCTTCCATTTCCTCACAGCTCTCTGGGTGAGGTTCTGTCAGGGAGTCCTGCTCACCCTCCCACACCACCACCCCCCACACACCCCCCACCCCACCTCCACCCCTACTGGGAAGCGCTGTCGCACAGTGTGGGAGGCAGCCTCGAGGGCTCCTGCTCACCTTCCTCCTCCATGGCACTTTGCAGTGGCATGGTCTTGGCGCGGAGTGTGGTCAGAGACTTGATTGAGTGACGGTGTTCTGGGGTGGGGGAGGAGTGTGCCATGTACCAAGGCCGAACCAGATGAAGCAGCTGCTGCTCCAGGCCGGGGTGTAGAGGTTCAGAAATGGACTGCATGGGATCTGCTTTCATTGGGCACTCATCTAGTGCAAATTTGCAGTCTGTCCCTGACCTGTGACAGGGACCAGCAACACATACCTGTAACAGATGCTGTAGTAGCACACACAGCAATGGCTCAAGGGTGCAGAATGCCCACGGCTGCACACTGACCTGCATAATCTGTACCAGCATTTGTTATGATGGGAATCTCACACAACCCTAATTGGGCCATGCATGGTGAGGGATGCCATGATTGTAGCCTGCTTCACCTAGCTGATGTTGTGCAGTGAGGGGCGTGCAACCAACACACATCCACCACACCCCAAGAGCAAGTGGAACTGCTATTCCCCCTCCAACCCAACCTGGGCCCTCAAATCACCACATCATCTTCCCCAGCCTCTCTCATCCCACCACCCTATCCCCCAGGAACATCTAACCCTATTAATGTGCCTGGGCTGGCAATGGCTGCGAGCCTTGGTTGAAGACTGGAGGATGATGACGACTCGCTGTTGCGTACACTGGGATCCTACCCCTGGTGCCACTCAAGTCTGACTCCTACCCGTACTCCGAATGCACGCTTCCACCCTGGCCCATATAGGGTTGGGGACACCTGTTTTTTGGCCAAGGGTGGGAGGGGGAAGGGGCACTAGCACTAAGGGTCTGGTGGATGTTGGGGAAGGTAGGGCTGGTACTCTGTAACATGTGGCTGAGTCTGCAAGGCTCAGCACACAGCAAGTCTATGTTTGGAAGTCGGGAATACTTAGCTGTTGGGGGTGGGGGGGAGGCAGACAATCAGAGACACATTAGTCACACCGTGATGTTCAATTAACAGTTTATTGTGCTCTTATCGTAAATGATTACCAAACCCTGACTAGTGCTGACATTCACGGGTGCCCTCTCGTGAACTACAACTTTCTAACTTTGTCCTGTCTGCTGCTTCTTCTCGGTGCTACCCCAGGATGCACATCGGAGGTGGAGGTGTCCAGCTGTGATACACGCCCCATTGCCTGTGATGCCCTTGGTGGACATCCCCTGGGTAGCTGGGACCAGGAAGGCCCAAGCTGACTTGCAGACGGCACTGTTCATCTCGCTGCCCCAGTGTCAGGAAGGGGGAAATTGGAAGGTCTCGGAACATCTGGGATCTCTTGGATGGAAGATCCTGGCATGGGCTCAAGCAGTTCCCCCTCCCTTGGGGTGCCCAGAGGCCCGGGGGCACTCCATGGGATGCCAGGGTAGCTGGACTGAGCTCCAGAAGCTCCGGCATCACCTGGCTCTGTCAGTCCTGGAGGGCTAGCTGCGTCTGCTCCATGATGTGTGATCCTCTGAGACTGGGCCAAGCTCTGCAGCCCCTCAGCAACAACATTCTGTGAGTGAGCCAGGCTCTGCAGCCCCTCAGCAACAGCCCTGTGAGCCTGGGCTAAGTTGTCGTGGCTCACAGCCACAGTCGGCAGTGTCTCCAGAATGCCAGCGAGAGTCCCAGCCATGGCCAGCAGTGTGTCCCACATGACCCCGACACCCATTGTCATTGACTCGCTGTATCTCCTGGATGCCAGAAACAAAATTCAATGGCTTGTAGTACCTCCAGGATAGCCTGGATCCTGTCATACACGAGGACAGACTTCTCACCCTTGCAGTGTTGGCCTGGCTCGCAGACTGTGTTGGCACCACCTCCTGTAACAACATTCTGTTTGACTCCCCTAAACAGCCTTGCAGTCTTTGTGATTTGACCATTTGGCTGTGTGTCCATTCCTGCAGCTTATACACAGCTCTGGTTTATTAAGGGAGTGCCGGTGCAGTGAGTGTGGCCAGTCAAAGGCCCGTTGGCAACAAATACTTGAGAGAAATTTTGAAGGCTGCATTCAGTTGAGTGTCACTCATTGCTCAAGGTGCTAATTGGCTGCCATTCAATAAGCTGCTGTGTCGAGGGGGTGGCAATACTCAAGGCCCCCATTCGAGAGAAGGAATGATCACAAGCTGGGGTTGTGCATGTCAGCACAATGGTAGTTCTCTGCAGGGCAGCAGTGAGGACAGTATGTTCAAGGGATGGAGGGATGGGTACCCACATTATCCGGATCTATAGGGGCAAAGATGAGTAGGCAGCCATGTTTCTGTGTGGGTAGAGATTGGCGGGGGAGACAGCAATGAGCCCAGCAATGTGTGTGGGGGGTTGTGGGTGCCAGTGATGAGCCCAGCAATGTCTGAGGAGAGGATTTTGGGTGCCAGTAATAAGCCCAGCAATGTCTGTGGGGATTGGATGGCAGTGATCTGGATGCTGGGAGGTCTTTTGCGGGATCCCACTCATTCTGCCTATTTCAGCTTCTTTGGCACAAAAAGGCCCCCGGATTTTTAATGATATTCATGATTGCGACCTCTGCAGTGCACAGAGTGGGGAGATTCGAGTGAGAAGCTGAACTGAGAAAACAGTTGTGATCTAGGGCACTTTTTCTGCCAATTCAATGCTTTTGGGAGAATCGCGGCCCAAGTTTCCAGGCTCATTACAATGCCATTGTTCTCTGTGGAAGTGAAATTCTAAGGGTATCTTGTAAATTTGTTTCAGAGGTGACTAATTGTGGCAATCTACCACAGGGCATTCATTTGGCTTTAACATGATTGAGTTGATTCATGACGTTGCTAATTTTGCTATTCCACGTTAAGCAATAGCAGCTGTCTTCAAACAGGTTATGGTATCTGACAATTGTTGAGAAGCCATGTTTTCTTGTGATATACCTGGGAAGCTGCTGAACTGGAGGGGTGATTTCCTAAACAAGTCAAAATGTTGAGCCACGATAAAACGGCCATTTGTTTCCTTGCTGCAATACTCACACCTGGCATCAGGAAGCACCCTTGACCCCACTTATTATCTTGCTCTTTATCTGCACATTGACGGAGATTAAAAGCGATATTGTTCTCTTAAACAATACCACATCGCACAGACTGGTGAGCCTCCCTTGTGGAAATGTTCAGCTCATTAAGCATGTTACACTGGGAACTGTAGACAATTAGATAGCAAGCAGAGAAATGTTACCTTCAACAGTGAGGAGGTAATCAGTCTGTGAACAAAGGAGCTGGATGTTGCTCATCCATTTCCAGTCTGTGCAATTCTCTTCAGTTACAAATATTTAGCACCAAAGTGGTCATGTCCGGTTGATGATGTGGAAAATAGGCTGAGAAAATTTTGTTTCTTTAAATAAAAAGTAGAAACCTTTAATGGAGTTCAACCTAACTTGTTTTAATGCCTGATAAAGCCTGTGACTTTCCCATCCAGTTGTCCTGTTTGACAGGACATGGAAAGGACCCAATTCTTGATTTTAGATCTGATGCGTTCAAAGGTCCACAGACCAATGGCCCTTCCTATTGCTCCAGAGTTTGAAAGGCAGAGTTTAAATGGGCAGATTTGATAATAACTTTCAAAAATGAATTGAATAAATTATAAGAACATAAGAACATAAGAAATAGGAGCAGGAGTAGGCCATCTAGCCCTTCGAGCCTGCCCTGCCATTCAATAAGATCATGGCTGATCTGTCGTGGCTCAGTTCCACCTTCCCGCCCTCTCCCCATAACCCTTAATCCCCTCTCTTACCAAAAACCCATCAACCCGCGTC
Source organism: Carcharhinus amblyrhynchos (assembly GCF_965287045.1). NCBI lineage: Eukaryota > Metazoa > Chordata > Chondrichthyes > Carcharhiniformes > Carcharhinidae > Carcharhinus > Carcharhinus amblyrhynchos. Next base: position 76,689,330 of record NC_137327.1, read on the forward strand.
TTAAAAATATTTAGCGAGGCAGCCTCCACCACTTCAACGGGCAGAGAATTCCAGAGATTCACCACCCTTTGAGTGAAGAAGTTCCTCCTCAACTCCGTTCTAAACCATTATCTTGAGGCTGTGCCCCCTAGTCCTACTAGGGACTCATTGAAGGGGACATCCTTACAGGCTCTGAGGGAAAGAGCAACCACGTGGATTGCTATATTAATGGGCCAGCAGAGGTGCAATGGGCTGAATGTTGCCACCAGTGTTGTAGGAATCCAGCATTTTACTAAGTATTCAACAATAAGTAGGAGAAAGGAAGGCTGCAAAATGGTGTGGAAAGGAATTGGTGACATCTTCCTTCTGCCATATCATTTTGCCAGTTGTAGTAAAGTGTGCCTGCTGGGAACTAATTGAACCATTCAAAGAGTCCCATTTGAGGATCATTCCCAGGTTTTGAGGACCATTTTCCTCCTGTACCTGGGGAGACCGCCCAGTAAATTTAACAGCCTCATATTGGGCTCCAGAGAGAGAGGAAGTGGCCCCTCCTTTTTTCTGTCTACCAATGTCCCCTGCAGCTGATCACCAGGGGCTGCCCTCACAATCCCAACCCCACTTAAAGGGTGCCTCAGCCAATGAGGCGCTCCCATCCTGCAGCTGTTACCTCAGCATTGGCCATCACTAGAAGTGGTGTTGCTGAGCTGCTGACCCTATGATTGGGTGGTATTAAGCAGCACCCTTAATGGGCCCAACTGGTGGCCACTTCATTGGGAATATGTGACCCTGGGTCCCGGTGGTGGGTCTTCAGCCACTCAGGCTATGATCCTCCTAGTCTTGAGTATGAGTCTGGCAGCACCATTGCCATGGAGTTATTTGAGGCAGCTCTCTGTGTTCAGTTTGGAAACCTGAGCATTCTTACAGCAGTCCGAAAATCTCTGAAACATTTTTTGTTCCCTGCCAGTGGAAATGTTGTCTTTGTTATGTGTAGAATTTCAATCTTAAGTTAAGCAGGTTTACTGAGGTGAGCAGTGAGCGGACTGTGGAAAATTTGTTCTCCCTTTAGCAAGACAGTTTTCCCAAGTCTGTATTTTGAGCAGTCTTCAGGTTAATTTGGTGAGCCATATCCTTGCTACAGTTGCTGCACCATCTAATTAAAAACATTTCAAAATCAATCTACTGAATGTGTCATGCAGTGCTAAATTGAGAGGGCTCACACGGAAGTTAACATTTCCCGGAATCTAACACACACCTGTTAAATATACTAAACATATTTAATAGAATGAGAAGAGACGTTTTTGGATCTGGTGCTGGGAAATGAGATGGGACAGGTGGATCAAGTGTCTGTGGGGCAACATTTGGGTAAGAGTGATCATTATATCATAAGGTTTAGATTATGGAGAAGAGCAATTAGGAGAGGTAAATTTAATGTGTTAAGAAAGGACCTAGCTGGTATAAAATGAAACCAGAGACTGACAGGAAAACTATAACAGAACAATGAGTGATCTTTAAGGAAGAGATACTGAGGTAGAGTCTAGGTATAATCAGCAAAAGGTGAAAGGTAAGGGTGCTAAAAACAAGGCTCCTTGGATGAGGAGGAACATCGAGTAAACAAGAAAGAATGCTGTATGATGCTTGTTAGGTGAGTTCTTTAAGTGAAAGCCAAATCAGACAAAATAGGCTGAGAGAGAAAGTGAAGAGGAAAATAAGACTGGAAAAGAGAGGGTATGAGAATGGAATGGTAATCAATATCAAAGAGAATCCCAAAAATCTTCTACTAGGATGTAAATAGTAAGTAGGTGGTAAGAGGTGGAATGTCTCTGATTAGAGACAACAACTGCGATACATCCTTAGAGGAATAGGGCAAAGCTTGAATATTTAATGAGTTATTTGTATCAGTATTTACTGAGGAAGAGAAATCTGACAGAACGTCAGGAGGAGCAGAGATACTGGAACCAGTGGATTGTGTGACTATCAAAAGGGTGGAGTGATTGGAAAGGTTGGCTATGCTTAAGGTAAGTCACCTGTTCTGAATGGTTTGCATCCCAGGTTGCTAAAGGAAATGGGGTGGAGATAATGGAAGGACTATCTTAATTTTTCAAAATTCCCCAGAGGATTAGAGCGTGGTAAGTGTGACACCCTTATTCAGCAAGAGTGTAAGGACACTCCCAGCAGCTACACGCCAGTTAGCCTAACATCAGTAAAGGGCAACATTTTGAAAATTAATCCACAGGCACGTGGAAAAGCTTGAGTTAGTTGGAGAAAACCTGCACTGATCTATAAAAGGCAGATCATGCTTGACTGATCTGACTGAACTTTTGACAAACTAAAGAGAAGGGTGATGAAGGGAATGTGGTGGATGTTGTCTTTATGGATTTTAAGAAAAGCTGACCAACAAAATTGAGGCGAATGGAATCGAGAGGCAGACAGTGTACAATTGGATAAATATTTGATTTAAGGACAGAAAACAGTGAGTTATGGTAGAAATTTCTTTTTCAGGCTGAAGGGAGGTTGATGGTTGTGTTCTCCAAGGATCAGTGCTAGAACCACTGCTTTTTTGTTTTATATAAATGTCCTGGATCTTGGAATACAGAGTAAAATTTCATAATTTACTGATAATCCAAAACTTGGCAGAATGGCTGACAGTGAGGATGATACACATTGATGTAACAAGAGATAGTTATCAGATTGAGCAGAGAACAGGCAGATGGAATTTAATTCAGAGAAGTGGGAGGTGGTGCATTTTGTCAGAATGGAAAGGAAAAAGAGAGTTGATGACACAGTTTTAAAGAGTGTGCAGAACTAAAGGGACCTGTGATGTATGTGCATTAATCTTTGAAGGTAGCAGGACATTGAAAGATTAGTTAGTAATACACTCGGGATCTTGAGCTTCATAACTAAAGACACTGGGGATAAAAGCAGGGATATTATGCTGAACCTATGTAAGGCCCAGGTTAGGCTGTAATGAGAGTGTTGCATCCAGTTCTGCTCATCACACTTTAGGAAAGATGCCAAAGTTCTTTAAAAAGGTGCAGAGGATATTAACCAGAATACTTCCAGGATTTTGATTACAAGGTTAGGTTGGAAGAGGTGGGATTGTTCTCTTTGGAGCAAAGGAAATTGAGGAAGGAATAGTACATGATCATGACTGACTTAGATAAAGTAGGCAGGGAAAAAGTCTTCCTGTGAGTTGATTCAGCAAGGACTGGGGACACAGAGCTAAAATTTTGTACAAGAGAATGTGAAGAATAACATTTTTATGCAGCCAGCGGTAATGATTTAGATCTTACTTCCCATTTGGGTGATGAAAATGGAAACAATTACTGATTTCAACAGGAAGTAAACTCACAGGGTCAAGGAGATCAAGCAAAGGAGATAAACTGACTGGATTGTCCCATAGAAAGCTGCATGGAGTTAATGGGCTGAATGCCCTCCTTCAGTGCCATGTGAGTCCATAACACTCAGCCAGAGAGTCCAGGAGAACTTACTGGCTAATTTCCCTGATGACACACAAAACCATCTGAAAATAAAGACATCTTTGATTCTAAGTTATAAAGTTATGGGTTCGTGTATCATGATGTGGAGATGCTGGTGTTGGACTGGGGTAAACACAGTAAGAAGTCTGACAACACCAGGTTTAAGTCCAACTGATTTATTTGATAGTAAACTCACAAGCTTTCGGGGTTTGCCCCTTTGTCAGGCGAATGGAGAGTTCATGACTTTCAAGTCTCATGCCAGGGACTTTTCTAAATTCATGTACGGGATGTGGCCATCACTAGCTAAGCCAACACATATTGCTCATCCCCAGTTACCCATGAGAGGGTGGTGATGAGTTGCTCTCTTGAACTGCTGCTGTCCATTATGTGTAGGTACACCCACAGTGCTGTTAGGGAGTGAATTCCAGGATCTTGGTCCAGTGACAATGAAGGGACATCAATATATTTTCAAGTCAGAATGGCATTTGAATTGCATGGGAGCTTCCAGGCAATGGTGCTTCCATGTATCTGCTCTTGTCCTTCTAGATAGTAGTGGTTGTGGTTTGAAAGGTGTTGCCTCAGGAGCCTTAGTGAGTTTCACTACTGCCACTGGCAGAGTGAGTGAGTGTTTGTGGAAGGCATACCAAACATTCTGGATGGTGTCAAGCTTCTTCAGTGCTGTTGGAGCTGCACTCATCCAGGCAAATGGGGAGTATTCCCTCACACCTAACTTGTGTGTTGTAGATGGTGGATAGGCTTTGGGGAGTCAGGAAATGAGTAACTCACCACAGGATTCCTAGCCTCCAACCTGTGCATGTAGCCACAGTAATTATATAACTAGTCCAGTTGAGTTTCTGGTTAAAAGTAACCCCCAGGATATTGATAGTGAGGGACTGAATAATGATAATGCCATTGAATGTCAAGGGACGATGATTAGATCCTCTCTTGTTGGAGATGGTCATTGTCTGGCACTTGTATGGCATGAATGTTACTTGCCACTTATCAGTCCAGGCTAGGATATTGTCCAGGTCTTGCTGCATTTAGACATAAACTGCTTCAGTATTTGAAGAATTGCAAATGAAACTGAGTGCTGCGCAATCATCAATGAACATCCCCACTTCTGACCTTATGGTGGAAGGATGGTCATTGGTGAAGCAGCTGGAGATGGTTGGGCCGAGAATATGAGTACAATGTTTAAACTGACAGTTCAGTGCAGTAGAGAGAGAGAGTGCTGTGCTGTCTGAAATCCAGAAAGAAATTATAAAATGTGGTTTTGCCTGCCCTCTCTGTTGATGTAAAATATGTCCTGGAAAATTTTTCTCAATGTGCCACTCGATATTAATCTCAATATCAGTTGTTCAATGTGGAATCCTTTGTTTGAGATGTGAGATATAAGACCCCATCTTCCCTCTCGGGTGGATGTAAAACATCCCACAGCACTATCTGAAGAAGAGTCAGGAGTTCTCCCTGGGATTCTGGCCAACATTTATTTTTCAGCGCTGATCATTAAAAAATACCGATAATTTGATCATGATCTCATTGCTGATTGGTGGGTTTTACTGCACACACATTGCCCTGTTACTACATTATAACAGTGGCTCCACTTCAACAAATGTGTCACTGGATGTAAGATGCTTTGGGATGTTCCGAGGACAGGATGGACACTGGATGGGACTCTCCGGTCTTGTCTGTAGTGAGCCCTCTTGCAAATGAGAATGAAAAGCTTGATATTCCAGCCAAAACACTATTCACTTTCAGCAGCACCGGAAAATCCCAACCATGAACAAGGAGGGAAGATTTTGGTCACTACCTAAATGAAAGTTTTGTTAATGAAACTGGAAAGCTGTTCTTCATAAATGTGTTCCTGACTTGTTTATGCAACACCCAAAGATAACTCCCTCCCAACCTGATCAGTGACACCTGCTTTGACTTGTTAGCCGTTGTTTGCTGCTGTATATTGTTACCTGGAAGGGTCTTGGGTTTGTCGTAGAACATAGAACGTTACAGCACAGGAACAGGCCCTTCGCCCCATAATATTGTGCCAAACATGATGCCAAATTAAACTAATCCCCTCTGCCTGCCTTGGTCCATATCTCTCTATTCTTTGCAAATTCAAATGCTCAGCTAAAAGCCCCTTAAACACCCTTTTTGTATACGGCTACACCACTACCCAGGCTGTGTGTTCCAGACACCTACCACTCTCTGTAAAAAACTTGCCCCTTTGAACTTTCCCCCTCTCACTATGACTTTAAGTGCATGCCTGTCATTATGTCTTAACAACAGAGGTATATCAATAGGTGTGACAGGGGAGGTGTTACAGATCAGTGTGATGCTTACAGGAAATGCATGCTGTATGCGAGACCTCTGATGGAAATGTTGAGCTTTTCCAACTATATTTTAAAAACTATTTACAATGTTGAAAATTTTAACCCAGCAAAAATATCCCTTTCAAAATGGTGAGTTGCAATCTGTTTTAAACTGTAAAATCTGATCCAAAGTTTTCACAACCTTAACTTTAATTGTAGAGTGTGCCCAGGATCTATTACTTTATCCATCTCTACATTTAAAATAATCTTCAATCTTTCAGATTTCACAGTAATATTTCATTATAGATTCAAAGCCAATTTAAGTACATTAAAAGAGGAGGTGTGATAAACAGTCATTTCTCACTGCTAACCTGAAGGGAATCTCACTCTCTAATTGACCCCAGAGGGAGCATAGAAGCTAGTGATCTCCAAATGATCCCAGAATCTGCCACCAGATTCTGCAGAGTTAAAGAAATACACATAAATACACTTCTTTATTCATTCATGGGATGTGCGCATTGCTGGGTTGTGGCAGCATTTATTGCCCATCCATAGTTGCTCTTTAACTGACTGGTTTGCTGAGCCATTTTAGAGGGCAATTTAAGAGTCAACCATTTTGCTGTGGATCTGGAGTCACATATGGGCTAGGCTGGGTAAGGACAGCAGATTTCTTTCTCAAAAGAACATTAGTGAATCAGATGGATTTTTAACAGCAACCAACAATGGTTTCATGGTCATAGTTAATTCAAGATTTTTACTGGATTTAAATTCCACTATCTGCCATGTTAGGATTCAAACCTGGGTCCCTAGTGCATCAACCTGGGTCTCTGGATTACTAATTCAATAATAATACCATTGTGTCATTGCCTCCCCCTTAGCACCATAATAACAGATTACATGTTACATGGCATTCACTGTTCTTTTAAATAACATATCCTCTGCCTGCCATGGGAGGTCTGCTAGGAGATAGAAAGAAGGAAAGGAAAATTGGCATTTTACAAGCCTACAATTTGACTTCACTGTTCACCTCAGAAGTATCAAAATTCAACCCTAAATATTATTTATTTACGGAAATGCAGAAAACAATCCAAAAATACCAATGGAGCGCAGCAGTCGAATTCAGACAAATGCATGCTCTTGTGTTAAATCTCTTAGGACAGATCAGTTCCTGATTATAAAGGTCAAGTAGAGAGGGCATTGCTCACTGAATGGATATCAATGAACCTGGCAAGAATTGTGGAATAGGATCCCTAGAACGCAGAAGGAGGCAATTTGGCCCATCAACTCTGCACCAACCACAATCCTACCTAGGCCCTATCCTTGTAACCCCACTTATTTACCCTACTGATTCCCCTGACATAAAGGGGCAATTTACTGTGGCTAATTATCCTAACCCGCACATCCTTGGAGTATGGGAGGAAACTGAAGCACCCAGAGTAAACACACATAGACATGGGTAGAACATGCAAACTCCCCATTGACATTGACCCAAGGTCAGATTTGAACCCGGGTCCCTGGCATTGTGAGGCAGCAGTGTTATCAACTGTGCCACCGCTCCTTGGCACCAGATCTTCCGTAGATGTTGCTGGGCTGACTTCTCCCAGAATGCTCCAGTGAAGTCCCTCTGCTGCCTCTACTGGAGGCAGAAATGCCAATCACTGGGCTGTGATTGATATTGCCTTAATAACATCTCGTTGTAATCATCTTTAGAATAAGATATATTTCTTCCTTTGCCAGCTTGTACTGTTATTCTGAACATTATAATGTAATCCATTTGACTTTCTACCATGACAACATCTCAAAGAAGTTGCTGTGATGTTGTTGAACATTCAGCTGGGGTATGTGGTGGGAGCGGGGTGGAGGAAGGGATAGAGGAGACTGGCCAGGGAAGGAGATGGAACAGCCTGAACTGCTGAAATCCTGAAATGTAGGCAACACACACAGTGCTGTTACAGAAGGAATTCCAAGACATTGAGCCAGCGACAGTGAAAGAATGGCAATACATTTCCAAGTCAGGATGGTGAGTGGCTTGGAAAGTGTACCTCAAGGTGGTGGTGTTGCTGTGTATCTGTTGCTCTTGTCCTTCTAGATGGTAGTGGTTATGAGTTTTGAAGGTGCTGCCTAAGGAATCTTGGTGACTGCCTGCAGTGTATCTTGCAAATAGTACACAACCTGGCCACTGTTCATTGGTGGTGGAGTGAGTGGGTGTTTGTGGAAGGGGTAGCAATCAAATGGCTTGCTTTGTCCTGGAGGATTTTGGACTTCCTGAGTGTTGTCTGAGAATAGCTGGAACAAAGGATAATTAAAGTATTTTCTAGAGGATTGGGGCATACTTATGGGTAGTCCCAACAGAAATAAATAACTTTAAGATTGTAAAATAAAAGCAAAATACTGTGGATGTTAGATACCTGAAGTAGAAACAGACAGCACAGGAGAAACCCTACAGCATCAGTGGGGAGAGAAGTAGAGTTTTAATGTTTCATGTACAATATGAGACTTTTCTTTCCACAGATGCTTCCAGGCCAGCTCAGGTTTTCCAGCACTTTCTGCCTTTTATGTAAGGTTGGCGTGTCTTTTCAGGAAAAGGCGTGGGGGAAGTAAGGGTTAAAATGGAGTGCATAACATACGTAGTTATACCCTTTAGTGCAGGGTGACATGGTGCTACAGTGGCTAGCACTGCTGCCTTGCAGCACCAGAGATTTGATTCCTGGCTTGGATCACTTTCTGTGTGGAGTTTGCATGTGGTTGTGTGGGTTTCCTCCGGGTGCTCCACTTTCCACCCACAGTCCAAAAGATGTGCTGGTTTGTAAATTTCCCTGGGGTGTGGTGAGTGGTGAAGGGCGGGAGGTCAGCGAGGAGAGTTGAATTTGAGGTGACCAATGTATGGATGAGGGTTCCAGCAGCAATTAGGCTGAGGTAGGGAGCTACATTCTCTTATTAAAGTAGAAATAGGCAGTATTTGTAATGGAGGGGATACGGGAGGGTGATTCTCCCGGCCCAATGCACTACTCGAGCAGTGCAATAGGCCAGGATATCCATCCCCCCAAATCCCCTCTGACTGATGTCTGGCAGATTGCGAGTCTCCCAGGTAATGTAATTAGCCCCATGCCGAAAATAGGTTCAAGGCTGATTACCATGTTAAAATTGCTATTTCAATGTGATTAGTGAGCCCAGGACGATAGTTTTCAAACCCACTAATGTCTAACCCCACGCCCCCCACCCCCCCCCCCCCCCCACCCACCCCCACCAGCCGGGACAGATTCCCGCCAGAGAGGATTACAACTAGTTCTCATCAATGGAGACTAGCCAATATCACCCCGCTGCTGGAACAGAGGGTATAGAGGTACCTCCAGGAGCTCGGGGAGGATAACCAACAGGCACTCTGGCACTGCCCACTGGGCACCTAGCAGTGCCAAGGGGATGGGGCCAGAAGGGGGGGATGATCCACTTGGGGGTGGGGCTGATTAGTGGTGGTGGGAGGCATACCTGCTGCTCACATCACATTAGAGATTGGCGGGAGAGAGAGGGAGGGGGTGATCAGGGTTGCACATGGTGGGGGGAGGAGATTGGGTCGGGAGATCAAGGCTGCACATGGGGGAGGTGAGAGATTGAGGCTGGCCAAGGGGGGTCTGGCGACTGGGGCTGGACTGAGGGCAGGGAGGGAATGAGTAAGCCGAAGGGAGGAGGTTGGTGATTAGGAAGCTGACAGTCAGGAGGCCAATCTCCCTGCTGACAGTGCACAGTGGCCAGCTCAGCACGCTGATTCCAGCTTCGCTATGGAACACAAGTGCCGGAGATTCATGAAACTAAGAATGCCCAAAAAACAGACAGGAGACTCTCCTGTTTCCCTGCTTATTGGACATTTCTTTTGGGGAGAATCCAGACCTTGCGATTTTGAATTGAATGTGATTCAATCTCAGGCAATCTCAATGCCAAGTTGTGACATTGATCATTGATTGTGAGTAGTTTGGTATAATGTGGAAGTAAGCTTGCACACTCAGGTACTTAACGTAGACAAAAGATCTAATTAGATTCATAGGTGAATTAGCATTTAATTGTTCATAGAATCACAGAAATGTTACAGTGCAGATGGAGGCCATCTGGCCCTTCATGTTGCCACTGGTTCACCAAACAAGTTTTAAGTTTATTTAGTAGTCACAAGGAAGCTTACATTAACATTGCAATGAAGTTACTGTGAAAATCCTCCAGTCGCCATGCTCTGGTGCCTTTTCGGGAGAATTTAGCACAGCCAGTGCATTTTCAGACTGTGGGGGGAAACTGGAGGAAACCCGCACAGGCATGGGGAGAACATGCAAACTCCACACAGACAGTAACCCAAGACAGGAATTGAACCCGTGTCCCTGGCGCCGTGAGGCAGCAGTGCTAACCACAGTGCCACCATGCTGCCACTGCATTATGACTTAGTGCCATTCTCCTGCTTTTTGTCTATATCTTTGCACCTTGTTTCTACTCAATTTATCATCTAATTCTCTCTTGAATGTCTCAATTAAACCTCCTCCATCGTACTTTCAGGCAGAGTATTCCAAACCTGAATCACTTGTTGTGCAATAACATTTTTTCTGACATTTGCTTCTTTTGAAAATGACTTTAAGTCTGTGCTCTCTCATTCTTGATGGTTTTACATGGGAGAGCTGTTTTGGCGCATAATAAAATTCAGGGCTGTGGGCCAAGTTCTGGCAGATGGGATTAGGCGGGAGTTCAGGTCTTTCTAAGGTGTTGGTGTGGACGCAATGGGCCGAATGAGCTCTTTTGCGCGGTATGATTTTGAGTTTCTCCCTATCTACTCTTTCCAACCCCCTCATGATTTTGAACATCTCTATCAAATCTCCTCTTAGCCATCTCTTCTCAAAGAAGAACAGTTCCAACCTCTTCAATCCTTCCTCATAATTGAAGTTTCTCATGATTGAGAAGAATTGTGGAATCATTCTTGCCAACCTTTTCTGCACTGTCTCCAATGCATTCACATCCTTCCTACAATGTAGTGCCCAGAACTGTATATGATATTCTAGCCGAGGTCTAACAAGTGGCTTTTACAAGTTCAACATAACCTCCTTGCTTTTATACTCTGTGCCTTAATTAATAATGTCCAGAATACAATATGATTCATTTACTGCTCTCTCTGTCTACCTGACCTGCCACATTCAATGATCTATGCATATCCACATCTGTATGTTTCAGAGGTGAGAACACTGAGACTGAGCTGGCTGACCTCTAAGTCAAAGCAATCTGTGCATGAAGCGATTTGAAATGTTCCTGACAGGTGTGACAAGGCACTACATAAATGCACATCTTTTCACAATTGCTGGAATAAATCTGTTGACTGCAGCATGATTTGTTTATCAACTTGTTTGATAAACATTACCGCAGCATCCACAAAGGGAAAATCCAGACACCAATATCCCAGCTCCATGACCTCATCAATAGTCACAGTCCAGCGGAGAGACCCCAGGTGTCATCACTTCTCAGTAGGAAGGCTAACAGATGTGGCACATGGAGGATTATTCTATAATTCATTTCCTTTCTGCTGGCTCAGCACCTGGGCTTTGCTGACTTGCTGGAACACTGAAGGTCAAAGGCCACTGTTGGCCTCTCTTTTTGCACACTCGAGTAATATTTCACCACTCGGAGGTCATGATTGCTGAAAAACAAAATGGCACTTGACACCTTGCCAAAGCTACGCAGCTTTAATAGGGTTTTATACTCGGTAAACCTCAAGGCAGGGGAGGATGTTTGTCACTCAGTCCCTTCAATGACTGAATCACATTTTTTTTTTACAAAGAACATCACCTCATTCCAGAATGGAAGAAGAAAATACTCACAGCATTTCATCAACTCATTTTTCTTGGACCACTTTCTTCTTAACTTTGGGCATTTGTTCTTTTCCCCGAGTTGTCGGTACCTCCCTTCTTTAGCAGAAGTGACAAAGATGCAATGATGCAATTTTTCCTTTCACCTTACACGTTGGTCAGCTGTAACAGGTCTCTCCTCTGTGAATGTCATTAATCTGCCTGTGCCCTATTACCACTATATGTGTTTTAGGGGTAAGGATATCATTTTATTTCTTGCGCATCAGGGGCACATTTTCCAAATGTATTCAAACCCTGCTATTGTTAGTCCTCCTCCCTCCCCAGATCGCGAGCTTTATTACTGAATAGGGTCTGTTCCAACTACTCAGTTAACAGGTCAAGGAGAAACTAATCAGATTGAAAATTTCTTCAATATAATCTGGCCATCTAATCAATTAGAAACAAAAGGAAGCCATGAATCATGCATTTTTTTTAAAAAGACCATCTAGAATCTGGCAGAAGATTCTACCTCTCCCTTAATACAAAACCAGGAGTATTAATTTTATTGTAACCCAGCATCCAAGTTTGTCAGGTATGTTACCTGAAGCTGGAAAGCCTCATCAAAGCTTTGCTTCTCTCCTCTCAGAATTTGAATAATTAGGATGATTCCTGACTGTGCAAAATAATGATTAAGAACTATTTTACAAAATCTTTTCAAAGGGACCGTGTGCAGCCATCTTGTACATTCGAGCAATTGCAAGTATTGGGTCCTAAGTGCCTAGGACATTTGAAAAAAGAATAATTTCCCTGTTTCCCGTATGGAAATCATTTCATCAGGATTATTTCTATAATCATGCAACTTCTTCATGCTTGCAGTAAAATGTCATTCGCAACTAAAATGTTGAGGAAAGTGTTTCGTTTAAGTTGATCCCTATTGATGCTCTGTACATCTGGGTGGGGAACAATATTTTTATTTTTTCCTGTGCTTTAAGGGCATTTTTTTTTCTCAATGTATTCAAACCTGCTAAAGATTACAGCGGGTCTGCCAATAACTAATTACATTCATGACATTTAACATTTACATCCATCAGAGACTAAACGACCTTCATCACACATCCCTGGCCGACTTTGAACTCAGCCCTGCACAGGTTAAAGGTGCTGACCTAAATCATTAAGTTATTGAATCCCATATCTTTCTTCTTAGTCTGGTTATAAAGTAACGGCATTTGATGGCCTTTACAGTGGACATGTCTGTGCGCGAAATGGAAAACTTTCAAAAAGCAACATTAAATGCAGACCGTTTTAGACAGGATAGTGGAAAATGAATTGTACAGCTCCTAAAGAAATGACTAGCATCTTCATTGAAAGTTCATTCACAGACAATTTATGACTGTTGATTGCCCAAGTAATTTTTCATAATTACTACTGAGGTAAATCAACACGGGTGAAATCATTGAACTAGATAATAAAGGTTTCAACTTAATTTTATGCCTTATTAACTCTTTATATACTAAATTGATACAGTATATTTATTTATATAGTCTCTCCCACTTTTCTAAACTGCACTTCCCTACTTTTGAGAATGAAAATCAACAAAAGGATTATAATAAATTGAAGTTAATTTGCATCTTTTAAAATGTATTTTTTTCAGATTTGCTGTTGTTAATGGGCTTTAACTGATAAAGAAGTGATTGGAATAAGACAATTGGCTTTGTCTGATATCCTTTCTTCTTCCATTGCTCTCCCTTCTTTTAAAATTACACCATGCACACCATGTTACACCAAGCTACATCATGCCACACACTTCATACCACAACACGTCATGCCGCAATACATCATGCCACACTACATTATGCCACACCTCGTCATGCCATTATACGTCATGCCACAATACGTCATGCCACACCATATCATGCCACATACGTCAAGTCGCACCATGTCACACCACACCAAGTCACACCACATGATGTCACACCACACCATGTCACACCACACACATTATGCCATACCACATCATGCCTCACCATACCATGCTGTGCTACACCACATCATGCTCCACCATACCATGCCACTCTATGCCTCGCCACAAAACACCACAACACCACACTGCACCTTCCTATACACCACATCACATCATACCACACACCACTCCACATTTTACCCATGCCACACCACACCACATCACACAATTCCACACCACTCCACTCCACACTATACCACACCATTTTGCACCACACTACTCCACACCACACCACACTGCACCACTCCACACCCCCCTCACACACACACACACACACACACACACACGCACCACGCTATTCCATGCTGTATCTTGCACTTCTTTTGCTAGATTGGCTGAGGTTGGAAATACAATCCTTGAGGATGTGGAGGCTGAAGTTGAATCTAAGCCTGTGGTATATGCAGCATATCTGGGAGAAGGGCCAATGTTTAATGGCCCTTTAAGTTAGCATTTATAAATAATTTCTGCTTTTCTGGTCATCAGTGCGAAAGATGTCATGTTGGGAAATGTAATATTCTCTCTTTTGGGCATTAAGCAACACTGAGTCACCTCTCATATAATCTACTGTATTGTTGGGCTTGTTGAGGCACAAACATTTCAAGAGGTACTTTCGTATGTAAATCCTCAATTTTTTATGTTCCCAATTGATTTCAATAGATGCTTATTAATCATGCATCTGATAAATCACTTTATATTGTCTATTCCTGTCATTATTACACAAGTGTTTCAAATTCCTTCTAAATGAACAACAATTTGCATTTATATACCGCCTTTAATGTAATAAAGCGTCCCAGAGCCCTTCACAAGAGCATAATCAGAAATGAATTGGCACTGATCCAGAGATGGACCAGGCTTAGTCAAAACAGGTGAAATAAGAAAGGGAAAGGTGAATAGGCAGAGAATTCCAATGCATTGGGTTAACATGATTGATGGCATAACAACTAGCTGTGGCGTGAAGAAAACTGGGATTGGACAAGAAGCAAGAACCAGAGGAGTGCAGATTTCTTAAAGAATTGTATGACTGGAGAAGGTTGCAGAGAAAGGGAGATGTGAGGCCATGAAAAAACTTGAACTTTATAAGCATAAGAATTTTTAGCCGAACCAGAAACCAATGTAGGTTAAGCAGCAACATTTAGTCAGAATCTCCACCAAATTCTCACACTAATTGATTCCACTCTTTTATGGGAAGGTCCTAGAAATAGACTTCAATCTTTCTCCAGTGAATTGCACGCAATATTGGAGTGAAATCATGTCCCGGTCAGTCGCTGCCCATTGCTTTTCCTTCAATTGTTCAAAAATCCTCCTGTGAAGCAGCTTGGGATTTTTATTAGGTTGGAGGGTGCTATACAAATTAAGGTCATTGTTCTACTTCTCAGTTGAAACAATACAATTGAGTGGAGTGAGATTAAATTATCTTTGTGGCATTTGATAAATAATGAAATAATTTATGATGCATTCATTTATAAAAGTAGCACTCTTCGGGTCTTGTTTTTTCAAAAAAAAACAAAATGCTAAGGACCTAACCGAAAATATATTAGGGCAAGATGTGCCACTGTGACCTGGTTGGGGGGTCTGGGGGGGTGTGGGGGGGGAAGGAAACCTAGAAGCAGTTTGGCAAAATTTTCCTTTGGAGTGAATTTTGCATTTGGATCAATATATACTATCACTGAGGTCTGAAGACATTGTTTTTGTAGCTATTAATGTATTAAGGCTTCCCACCATAAATCAATCACTCAGATCTGTGTATTCATCTAAATCAGTGTTTGTGTAGCATTCCAAGCATGTCCAGATCTATTCTTCAGGCCTGGACTTTGAAAGTAACTTTAGCCTTTTGCCGAGCGCACAGGGAAACTGAAATGTAATTGGACAATTAGAAATTGAATTGCCTCCAGGTAAGGTCAGGGCGGTGAAGGTTAATCAAAGGAAATGGCAGTGATTATTTGTGGTAAATTTTTAATCTTTCGGAACTTGACAGGGTCTTTTAAAATATAGCTTCCCATTTTAGGCGAGTGCCAATTGGATTATTATGCAGGAAAATCACCGTTTCCACATTGCAGATCATATTAAGATAATCCCATGTTACAGAATAACTCAAAGACCAACACGTTTGGGTAATTGTGTGTTAAAGGGGCATGGCTACTCTGGAGACTTTTTGACCATTTTCAGTTACCATATGTTGTATCTATTTTTGCATTTCTATATATTAGTTTCCCTTGAAATTATGTAGCGACAACTTGCGGCATAATTATATCAATGTTTCAGCATGCATTATATTGCACTGTTTTGAGTATTAGCGCTCGGTCCTTACGAAAATACACTTTATGATATTAATTCTTCAAGAATTTATTCAGGTTTCTGATTTGCAAATTCCAGCTCCTCCTGGCAGAAGCCAATGTGCGCGTTGATGCTATAAAACTGAAGGTTAGGTGAAGGTTGAATCTGAAATTCAGGATAGGTGTGCTCTCATAGCAGAGTTGTACCTGTGACCCCAGTGTTTTTTCAGTGTGAGTACCGGTCTTGACCTGACAAATTCAGAATCCCAGTGAATCCTTACGTCAACAACAAAAAAGAACTCTGCTCAATGCAACAAGACGAATACAATCGGGCAGAGGACGTGTCATATTGCATTGGAACCGAGAATCAGGTTGTCCATGTGACTTGCGTTGCTATTGATAAAGAGAATAAATGGGTAAACTTGAATATAAGCAGAACAAAATTAAATGAGTTATGCACCTAGTTTCAATATGCAATTTTTTCATAAATAATTAAATGCAGCAGTTCCTCCCTCTCTGGTATATCACAGCTCTTTATTTAACACTGCTCCAAGCTGCCTACTTGAAGGTGGCGCATAAAATATCCTTTCTGAAACCCATACCTATCAATGCAAGCAGCATATAATAGTGCAGTGCACTCGGCATGCTAGCTATTTGACTTATCCCATCAGTTTTTTCAAGCTAATTAATGAAGTTTTATCTTTAAGATCCTTTTTATAAGATCCTGCTGAAAGCAACTGCCCTAATCTACAACGTTGCTCATTGATTACACATAGTATTGCGCTTGGAGGCAATTTCTGTAAGAACACACCAGCTAATCTACTGCTAACCAGTGTATCCTTTAGGCAAAGACAGACCAAAATCACCATCTTCCTGTTATCAACCTTTGACATTAATAAATGTTAACTACCTATTTCAATACCATGAAGGACTGAAAATGAACTGCTGAACGATATCATTACACTTTGCCTTCCTCCAGTGATTGCAAGCCAACATTTAACAAAAGAAATCTCAAATCTATGCTTATGTGCAAGGAAAAGGTTTTGTTACGTCTGGTGTTTCTTGTCTGCATCAGGGTGTGATTTTAAAGATTTTTCACAGGGGAATGTGTTCACATGTGGTAACCAACCCAAGGGACCAGGTTAACATCGCGCCCTCTGTGTCATTGCCAAGGGCAACCTGGAATGTCAATAAACCTGCTCAGGACGATTCCTACAGCATCGCGACTGACTGATGTCTTGGTCAGTGCTGCTAGTCAAATGTGTTTCACCAATAAGAGGAGGGATAATGGTAGGGATTTTCCCTGCCCGATTAGGGCAGGCTTGCTTGGATGCACGACTGGAAAATATCACGAGAAGACCTTAGACAGGATGTGCGATGATGTGAATGCAGCATAGGATTGTCACCTCTCCCCATCAATGACAGGCTGCATTTCCCACTATCGAACATTAGGAATGCTTTTATAATAAATTTGTACCTAACAGTAGAGGCTCCACACTGGAAACATTCCCACACATCAAATTTAAATCTCAAGTCAGAGTGACCTCAGAATGGCACTATCTACAACAACTTTAAAAAGGAGCTAATGAATGCTAGCAAGTGCCTCTGCGACGGATTGCAACTGCCACATCAGTGCAGGTCAGATGTCTTGGACCAAGGTCTCCATGACAGCCACCATCCAACCAGTGTTGACCTCAGTACGTTGGCATGTTGGTGTGATCGCCTCAGTTTGAAAGCAGATGGACCTGCCTATCGAGAATTACAATCTGAGGAGTGCAGCTGGGAAAGAAAACGAGTCAAAATGGGGAAATAGGAATGCTGGCCTGAACTGGTTTTGTATATCTTAAAATGGAACACCAATAAAAATGGGGAAATAAGAATACTGGCACAAACTGTTTTTTCCTATTGGGTGGTGCACCTTCCTGATTTTCCCTACTTTGTTTTGGCAGCTCCAGAAACTGCAGTATGGCCGAGTCCAGGAGTTCCTCATCTGACCCAGATTTTGTAGATTCCAGGCTTTCAGCAGTCCTCCAAGTGCTGGCATCCAGGCATGTCCTGGCTTCCGCCTGCTGTAGATCAGACAGTGTGTTGTTCTCACCAGATTGTGACCCTGAGGCTGCTTTGGTACTTGCTCCCATTGAAGTGTGTGTCCCTGTGCTAGTGGAGGGTATAGGTGAATGCGGTGATAGTCATCAATTTGGTGTCTGTAATTTTCTCAGTGTTTTTGTCAATGCTGGAGTCCATGACCTGCCTCAGCTACTTCATATGCGTATAAAAGAAAGGAGTGGTCATCAATGCACGGCAGGGCTATGAATCAGGATACATTACTCGCAGCATAGTAGTCTGACGGATTTGCAGTGCTGCATCCTCACTTGGTTGAATACTGTTAACTTCGACATTAGCACAGGGATGGACCACATCATCACTGGTCAGCTGAATCACTCTATCCTTGAAGTCAGTGAGGACCTTGTATTCAGGTTACCATCACCATCTGGGGCCCTTCTCCCTTGGTTTGTGCCAGCTTGACCTGCATCCAAACAGATGGAGAGGTTGTACAGGCATGATGTGTGTCAGGGCAAATTGTAAGGATGTCTGACATGTGGATGGCGAGTGGGACCATGGAGGAGAGGAGGGCATGACCCATAGGATAGATGAAGATATGTGTGAGATTTTTAGTGCTGGAGTCCCTGGAGCTGGCATTCATAGAATAGAAGAATGCCGACAGTGCATAAGAAAGTAATTTTGCCCATTGAGTTTGCACCAACTCCGCGACAGAATGTCTTACTAAGACTGTATCCCTGTGAGCCCACATATTTACCATGCTATTTCCCCTAATTTACATACTCTTGGGACACTAAGAGAGAATTTAGCATAGCCAATCCATCTCACAAGCAAGTCTTTCACACTGTGGGAAGAAGCTGGAGCACCCAGGGGAAACCCATGCAAACAAGGGATGAATGTGCAAACTCCACACAGACATTCACCCAAGGCTGTGATCAAACACAGGTCCCTGGTGCTGAGAGGCAGCAGTGCTAACCACTGTGCCATAGTGCTGCCCACTGAGTGAGACTCCTGTGGATGATGGGTTTGTAAGTGTGTGTCATTTGAGAGTGATGAAAAGCGTGAATTATCCTGACAGAACTGTGGAGAAATATATTCACATTTAGCATTGGGTGGCTGTTCTTCTTTGGAAGGCATTGGCATTGGCTACAGCTGCCACTGCCTACCTTGCGGGGTGCTCTTTGTCCAGAATGGGGATAGAGGACATCATGACAGGACTTCACTGTGCAGAATGTTTTCCAGCTTTGCCAGCAATTTCCTGGCCCATGGAGCGTGCTAGTTCTGTGCAGATGGGGGTTTTAAATATGGCACAATATATAATGCATTTCTAAGGTCATGGCAGGTCGGGTAAATCAGCCCGGCAATGATAATAGACAGATTATGGGATAGGACTCCAATATCAGATATAATATGGTTCTTTACTTCATTGGGTCACCTGACCTGGGATTTAGAGGTCAGTGGACGATATAATGTGTGTGCTCAGCGGGTGATACAATGTGTGTGCTCAGTGGGTGATATAATGTGTGCGCTTTATATCACCCACTAAGCGCACACATTATATCATTATATGGGGTGATATAATGTGTGTGCTCAGTGCATGAAATAATGTGTGCTCTCAGTGGGTGATACAATGTGTGCGCCGCCAGTAGGTGATATAATGTGTGTGCTCAGTGGCTGATACGATGTGCGCACTCAGTGGGTGATATAATGTGCGCTCTTAGTGGGTGATACAATGTGTGTGCCGCCAGTAGGTGATATAATGTGTGTGCTCAGTGGGTGATATAATGTGTGCACACAGCGGAAGATATAATGAGTGCCCTTCGTGGTGATACAATGTGTGTCCTCAACGGATGATATAATGTATTTTTCCCCCAGGAGGTGATGTAATGCAACTGCTCAGTGGGTGATATAGTTTGTGAGCTCAGTGGGTGACACAATGAGTGTGCCCCCAGTTAGTGATGCAATGTGTGTGCTCAGTGGGTGATATAATGTGTGTTCTTATTGGTTGTATGGCCCCAGTAGGTGATATAATGTATGCACTCAGTGGGTGATATAATGTGTGTGCTCAGTGGGTGAAATAATGTGTGTGCTCAGTGGGTGAAATAATGTGTGTTCTCATTGGGTGTATGGCCCTAGTAGGTGATATAATATATGTGCTCAGTGGGAGATACAATGTGTATGCCCCCAGTAAGTGATGTAATGCATTCAATGGGTGATATAAGATGTGCCCTCAGTGATAACATAATGTGTGTCCTCAATGAGTGATATAATGTGCTCACTCAGTGGGTGATATAATGCATATGCTCATGTTGGTGATACCCACTGCGCACAGTGGGTGATACCGTGTGAGCGCTCAGTGGGTGACATAATGTGTGCACTCAGTGGGTGATATAGTGTGTGTGCTCAGTGGGTGATATAATGTGTGCGCTCAGTGGATGATACAATGTGTGCACTCAGTCGATGATGTAATGTGTGCGCTCAGTGGGTGATATAATGTGCGCGCTCAGTGGGTGATACAGTGTGTGCGCTCAGTGCGTGAAATAATGTGTGTTCTCATTGGGTGTATGGCCCTAGTAGGTGATATAATGTATGTGCTCAGTGGGAGATACAATGTGTATGCTCCCAGTAGGTGATGTAATGCACTCAATGGGTGATATAAGGTGTGCCCTCAGTGATAACATAATGTGTGTCCTCAGTGAGTGATATAATGTGCTCACTCAGTGGGTGATATAATGTATATGCTCATGTTGGTGATGCAATGTGTGTAATCAGTGGGTGTTATAATGGTGTGGTCAGTGGGTGATATAATGCATGTCCTCAGTGGATAATATAATGTGTGCCCTCAGTGGGTGCTGTAATGTGTGCGCGCTCAGTGGATGATATAATGTGTGTGCTCTGTGGGTGATATAATGTGTGCACACAGCTGGCGATATAATGACTGCTCTCTGTGGGTGATATAATATATGTGCTCACTGGGTGATATAATATGTGCAGTAGGTGATATAATGTGTGCTCTCCATGGGTGATATCAGATGTGCCCTTATTGGCTAATATAATGTGTGTCCTCAGTGGGTGTTATATGTACTCAGTGGGTGATATAATGTGCGCACTCAGTGGCTCCATCTGCCATTTGTCAACCCACAGGCCCAATTAATCAAGATCCCATTGCAATTGGAGATAACTTTCTTCACTGTCCACTATGCAACCAATCTTGATGTCATCTTCAAACTTACTAACCATGCCTCCTATATTCTTATCTAAATCATTAATATAAATAACAAATAACAGTGGACCCAGCACTGATCCCTGAGGCACACCACTGGTCACAGGTCTCCAGTTTGAAAAACCAATCCGCTACAACCACCCACTGGCTTCTGTCAAGAAGCCAATTTTGTATCCATTTAGTTACCTCACCCTGGATCCCTTGAGATTTAACCTTATGCAACAACCTACGATCTGGTACCTTGTCAAAGGCCTTGCTAAAGTCCATGTAACCAACATCAACTGCACTGCCCTCATCTACCTTCTTGGTTACCCTTTAAAAAGCTCAATTAAATTTGTGATTCATGATTTTCCACTCACAAAGCCATGCTTGACTGTCCCTAATCAGTCCTTGCATCGCTAAATGCTTGTAGTTCCTGTCTCTCAAAATACCTTCTAACAGCTTACGCACTACACATGTGAGACTCACTGGCCTGTAATTCCCAAGCTTTTCCCTGTAGCTCTTTTTAAACAAAGGCACAACACTTGCCACCTCCAATCTTCAGGCACCTCAACCATGACTATTGATGATACAAATATCTTGGTTAGGGGACCCACAATTTCCTCCCTAGCCTCTTACAATGTCCTGGGATACACATCATCAGGTCCTGGGGATTTATCTACCTTGATGCTCTTTAAGACTTCCAGCATCTCCTTCTCTGTAATATGTACACTCCTCAAAACATCACTGTTTATTTCCCCAAGTTCCCTAGCATCCATGCTTTTTCAAATAATAGTAATATAATGTGTGTGCGCAGTGGGTGATATAGTGCACACATTGGGTGATATAATGTGTGGCCTCAGTGGGTGATATAATGTGTGCACTCAATGGGTGATATAATGTGTGTGTTCAGTGGATAGTATAATGTGTGCGCTCAGTGGGTGACATAATGTGTGCGCTCAGTGGACGACATAATGTGTGCCCTCAGTGGGTGATACAATGTGTGTGCTCAGTGGGTGATATGTGTGCGCTTAGTGGGTGATATAATGTGTGTGCTCAGTGGGCGATATAATGTGTGCCCTCAGTGGGTGATATAATGTGTGTCCTCAGTGGGTGATATAATACGTGTGCTCAGTGGGTGACATAATGTGTGTGCTCAGTGGGCGATATAATGTGTGCCCTCAGTGGGTGATATAATATGTGCTCTGTAAGTGATATAATATGTGTGCTCAGTGGGTGATATAACGTATGTGCTCTCAGTGGGTGATATAATAAGCATGCTCATTGTGTGACATTCAATGCTCTGATTAATTTGCCACCACTCTTGCTTCATTGACAAACACTGCCTGTTAATCACAACTTAAGCTAAACCTTCAAAGCTTTCACTGCATCCTTACAGCTTTTGTGTTCTGTAAGCCTTCTGCCCAGATTTAACAGCCTCAAACAGTGCAATCTACTCAACAGACCGAGCACATCACCCCAGATTGCAGCACACTCACTGGATACACTTGTCTCTCTTGTAGGACCAGTCAGTAGTGGCTAATCTGTGTTTGAAAGGTACAGTGCATAGCCTCACCCTCACAGAGGAAACAGTGCCCAATTTCACTGAAGTCAGTGGACGGGACTCGTTACGCACAACTTGCTATATGTTTCATGGTGGTGGGATCAGATTGGAGCTTCCTGTTGAATTCATACCCACAGCAAAGCTGCACTAGAAGATCTCACCTTAAGTATAGGCTGGGAATTCCTGGCCACCGTGACTGAAACCCTGACCAGCAGGTTGGCTGAAGCCATTGAAGTTTTCCCTATACTCATATTTAATCTCGCTTCTCACCTTGTACTAGGCCCTAAAATCATCATCTCTTCCCATGTACAAGTTGCGGATGGTCTAAACATGCAGCTGCTCCCTCGTTCCAAACAGCAGCACCACAAGCCCAAACCTCTGTCTTCCTCCTTTCACATAGTCAGGAACTGCAGCCTGCCAGGAAGATGGCAGTGGAAGAAAAGACAGATGATGAAAAAGCTTCACCATTTAGTTTGACACTTGAGTTCAGATGCTGACATTGTGTGTACAGGAGGTTCGCTTCGAGGCACAGGATTTTATGGTCTCACTCAGGCAA
Organism: Carcharhinus amblyrhynchos; assembly: GCF_965287045.1. NCBI lineage: Eukaryota > Metazoa > Chordata > Chondrichthyes > Carcharhiniformes > Carcharhinidae > Carcharhinus > Carcharhinus amblyrhynchos. The sequence continues at coordinate 76,712,574 of NC_137327.1, forward strand.
AACTGGAAATTCCTGCCCGAGGACAACGGAGATTTCCAGTTTTGGACCCTTGTCCGTGCCGATTCTGCAGTGAGTGAGGTGGTAGAGTTCCAGCTCTTAGGATCTGCACGTGGGCTGCAACGGCCTGTAGCTGGGACAGAGGGTATGTGTAATGCTCGACAGAGGCTGAGATGGCACATTATTTCTGCTGCAGGTGAGTCAAATGAGGACTTTGGTGGGGTAATGTACAGAAAAAAACAGGTGGACATGCACAGTGAAATGCTTGGTGCATACCTGCCAGAAAGGTCATTGCCAAGGGGTATGGAGGAGAGCCTAGCCCAAAGCATGGAGCCCATCCTCTCCAGTCTGGAACCAATGGCCAACTTAGATTGTTCTCTTCTAAACCCAACTATCAGCCAGCTGATGCCTCAGCTTGCACTGTAGCACGAGCAGAAACTACCTACCTACTGGATGTTGCTGTGGAGGCTCAGGGCTCAATTGTGCAAACTCAGCTTGTTGTTAAGCAAGTACAGCTGGTCACCATGCAGGCTTAGACTGCTGCCAGCCTTCCTGCAGATTCCAGAGCCTTGCTGGCTCTCGCAACAGTTCTACACTGGGTTTGTTGAGGTGCTTCTCTGAAAGAACGGCCATGGCTCCAGCACAAACCTGCTGTCCTCTCACAGGATGACAGTAGTCATACTATCACCACAGCCTCTCCTCCACTACCCTTGGTGCTGCCTTTCATGCCAATATGGTGCAGTCTGAAGCCGGGTTGTCGAGGTCCAAAGCTGCAGAAGTTCATCTTGTAAAGCTATCTGCAGCCTCCCCACTTTTTATCAGCTATGCTGCAGGCTTTGGAGGTGGCAGTGTGTAGGAGCATGAGGACAGGCAAAGGAACACAATGCAGACAATCAAGGAATGCACAAGGGTGATCAGTTGATTTCAGAAAGAACTATTGGATTGTTTGCTCCATAAAGTTGGTTTGGTACATTTGTTTTGTGTTGTGTCTCAGTCAGATAGTCTTGCTGGAAAGGGGCTGGATTGATTTTCCTCCACCTCTTCCTCCCCTCCCTTTCTTTCTCCTTCTCCCCTCCTCCTTCTCATCCACCTCTGTCTCCTCAAACCCCACAACATTTTCCTGGCCTCAAATGCTGGGTGAGGTGATGGCCTAGCGATACTATCACTCGACTATTAATGCAGAAACCCAGATAATATTCTGGTGATCTGGGTTCAAATCCCACCACGGCAGATGGTGGAATTTGAATTAAATTTTAAAAATCTATAATTAAGAGTTTACCTATGGCTATGAAACCATTGTCGATTGTCGGGAAAACCCATTTGGTTCACTAATTTCCTTTAGGGAAGGAAATCTGCCGCCCTTACCTGGTCTGGCCTACATGTGATTCCAGAGGCACAGCAAAGTGGTTAACTTTCAACTGCACTCTGAAATGACCTAGCAAGCCACTCAGTTGTAACAATCGCTACAAAACCTCAACAAAGAAATGAAACCAGACAGACCACCTGGCATTAACCTAGGCACTGGAAAAAGCAATAGCAAAACAAACAGCCCTGTCAACCTTGCAATGTTCTCCTTACTAACATCTGGTGTCAAAATTGGGAGAGCTGTTTCACAGATTAGTGAAGCAATAGCCTGACACAGTCATTCTCATGGAAGCATTCCTTATAGATAATACCCCAGACACCACCATTACCATCCCTGTATATATCCTCTTCCACCAGCAAGACAGACCCAGCAGAGGTGGAGCACAGTGCTGTACATTTGGGAGGGAGTTGCCCTGGGAGTCCTTAACATTGATTCTGGACCCCATAAAGTTTCATGGCTTCGGGTTAGACATAGATAAGGAAACTCCTACTGGTTACCACATACCGTCCTCCTTCAGCTGATGAATCACTGTTCTTCCATGTTGAATAACACTTGGAGGAAGCACTGAGGGTGGCAAGGGCATAAAGTGTACTCTGGACGGGGGATTTCAATGTCCAACATCAAGAATGGCTTTGCAGCATCACTACTGATTGAATTGGTCAGGTCCTAAAGGATGTAACTGCGAGATTGGATCTGCAGCAGGTGGTGAAGGAACCAACAAGATGAAATATCATACTTGACCTCATCCTTACCAATCTGCCAACTGCAGATGCAGATGACAGTATCGATAAGAGTGATCATCGCAGAGTCCTTGTGGAGATGAAGTGCCGCCTTCACATTGAGAATAACTTCCATCATGTTGTGTGGCACTATCACCGTGCTAAATGGGACAGACTTTGAACCGATCTAGCAACTTAAGACTGGGCATCCATGAGGAGCTGTGGGCCATCAACAGCAGTGGAATTGTACTCCAGCACAATCTGCAACATCATGGCCCGGCATATCCCACACTCAACCATTACCATCAATTACTGTGGATGCTGGAATCTGAAACCAAAGGAGAAAAGGGTGGCACGGTAGCACAGTGGTTAGCACTGCTGCTTCACAGCTCCGGGGACCTGGGTTCGATTCCCTGCTCAGGTCACTGTCTGTGTGGAGTTTGCGCATTCTCCTCGTGTCTGTGTGGGTTTCCTCCGGGTGCTCCAGTTTCCTCCCACAGTCCAAAGATGTGTGGGTTAGGTTGATTGGCTATGCCATAAAATTGCCCCTTAGTGTCCTGAGATGTGTAGATTAGAGGAATTAGTGGGTAAAATATTTAGGGATATGTGGTAGGGCCTGGGTGGGATTGTGTTTGGTGCAAACTCGAAGGGCCTCCTTCTGCACTGTAGGGTGCTATGATTAAAAAAAAGCGCTGGAAAATCTCAGCAGATCCAGCAGCATCTGTAAGGAAAGAAAAGAGCTGACATTTCGAGTTCAGGTGACACTTTGTCAAAGCTAAAAGGCATAGAAAGTGAGAGATATTTATACTGCAGGGGGAGGGATTGAAAGATGAGTCATAGCCATAGAAACCAGGGGAAAAGACTGCTAATAGCTGTCCGCAGAGAGAATAAAAATTGTGAATGCTCAAACGGCAGAGAAGCTGTAAGCTGCGACAGATGGAGATGTTGGGGGAGGGGGGTGGAATGGGACAGAGGTAGAATGTAGAAAAAGGTAAGGGGGGGGAGGAGAAAACGTAAGAGAAGTGAGATGAAGCAGGGGGAAGGAAAGAATGGGGGGAAGAAAAATGAAGAAAGCCCATAGAAAAATGAAAGGTAAAGAACAGTAAAAAAATTAAATAAAGTAAATGAAAATGAAGGGGGCCGAGGTGGGCTAGAGAAAATCATCTGAAGTTGTTGAATTCAAAGTTGAAACCGAAGTCTTAAAGTGCCTAGCCGGAAGATGAGATGCTGTTCCTACAGTTTGCGTTGAGCTTCACCGGAACATTGCAGTGAGCATGTATCTAATGAGAGTCATACTTCCACACAAAATGTCATTGCTCAGAACATCAGGATGCTCAACTGACCTTTCCATTTTCTGGAGGAGGCCTATATAGTCAGGAGTGAGGACATCACTATTCATTATGGTGCATCATTCAATGCAATGGCTTGATTCTGCCTTCCTGCCACATCCTTTGATCCCCTATACACTAAGTGCCATTTCAAAATCATTTGCTTTGATCTCAGCCATTTTCTGTGTAACAAATTCTGCAGGCTTACCACTCTCTGGGTGAAGAAACTTCTTATCTCAGTCCTAAAAGGTTCACCCCTTATCCTTAGATTATAAGCCCTGGCTCTGGACATCCCTACCATCAGGATCATCCTTCCTGCATCTACACTGTCCAGATCTATTAGAATTTTATAGGTTTCCATGAGATCCCCCTCATTCTTCTGAACTCTAGTGACTATAATCCCTCACTGACTCAGTCTCTTTTCATAATGTCAGTCTCACCTTTCCAGGAATCAGTCCAGTAAACCTTCACTGCACTCCCTCGATAGCAAGAACATCCTTCCTTAGATAAGGAAACCAAACTGTACACAGTATTCTAGGTGTGGTCTCACCAAGGTCCTATATAATTGATTCAAGACATCCCTGCTCCTGTACTCAAATCTTCTCACTATGAAGACCAACATACCGCCTGCTGCATCTGAATGCTAATCTTCAGTGACTGGTACACGAGGAATTTCAGGTCTCATTGCACATTCCCCTCTCTCAATTTATAGCCATTCAGGTAATAATCTGCCTTCCTGATTTTGTTACCAAAGTGCGTAACCTCACATGTATCCACATTATACTGGATCTGCCGTGCATCTACCCACTCACTCAGCTTGTCCAAATCACAATAAAGTAGCCCTGTATTCTCACAGAACACCCTCCCATCTTTGTGTCATCTGCAAGTCTAGAGATATTGGGTGGAGTTTTCCTGCCCCGCCCACCACGGGAATTGTAGCAGATGGGGTGATCCATGCAAAGGTCCATTGGCCATGGTTGGATTTTCCAGTCCTGGGTCAAGCACGGCCAGAAAATCCCATCCGTTGCATTTACTTCCCTCATCTAAATCATTAATATATTATGAATCGCTGGGGTCCTAGCACTGATCTCTGTTGTACCTCAATTATCTGAGGAAGGCTGTACTTGCTATAGAGGGAATGCAGTGAAAGTTTACCAACTTAGGGATAAATGGGTCTCTTTCCAAATGGCAGACAGTGACTAGTGAGGTACTAATCACTGCCTGCCATTTGGAAGGAGACTCATTTGTTCCTATGCTTTGTTTCCTGTCTGCCAACTAGTTTTCTATCCATCTCAATACACGACTCCCAATCCCATGCGCTTTAATTTTACACACTAATCTCTTATGAAGCATTTTGTTGAACGCATTCTGAAAGCTCAACTAAACCACATACATTGATTTTCCCTCAGCAACTATACAAGTTACATCCTTGAAGAATTCTAGTTGATTTGTCAAGTATGATTTCCCTTTCATAAATCCATGCTGACTCTGATCCTGCCACTGTTTTCCAAGTTGTGCGCATTAAAATCCTTGAAATGGACTCTAGAATTTTCCCCACTACCAACGTTAGGCTGACTGCTCTATAATTCCTTGTTTTCTCTCTACCTTCTTTTTAAATAGTGGGGTTACATTAGCTACCCTTCAATCCATAGGAACTATTCCAGAGCATAGAATTTTGGAAGATGACCACTGATGCATCTATTATTTCTAGGGCCACTTCATTAAGTACTCTGGATTGTAGATTATCAAGTCCTAAGGATTTATCAGCCTTTAAACCCATCAATTTCTCCAACACTATTTCTCTACTAATACTGATTTTCCTCTCACTGAACCCTGTCTTCCCCAACATTTCTGGTATGTTCATTGTGTCCTCCTTTATGAAGATGAAACCAAAGTATGTATTCAGTTGGTCAGCCATTTATTTGTTTCCCATTATAAGTCCTCCTGTTGCTGACTGTAGGGGATCTACATTTGTCTTCACCAATCTTTTTCTCCTCACATACTTATAGAAACTTTTACAGTGAATTTTTAATGTTCCCTGTAAGCGTACTCTTATACTCTATCTTCGCCTTCTTAATCAATCCCATGATCCTCTTTTGCTGAATCCTAAACTGCTTCCAATCCTTAGGTCAGTTGTTTCGTCTGCCCAATTCGTATGCCTCTTCCTTGGATCTAACATTGTCTCTAATTTCTCCTGTAAACCATGGTTCGGCCGCCTTTCCTGTCTTACTTCAATGCCAGTCAGGAATAAATAATTGTTGCAGTTCACCCAAGCACTCTTTGAATATTTGTCATTGTCTATCCACTGTCATCTCTGTCATTTCCCAATCAATCATAACCTATTTTCCACCTCATACCATTATAGTTTCCTTTATTAAGATTCAGAATGCTAGCCTCAGAATCAATTACATTGCTCTCCATCTTGATGAAGAATTCTATCATATTATGGTCGTTCATCCCCAAAAGTTCTCATACAACTAGACTGACAATTATTCCTTTCTCATTACACAACACCCAGTCTAGAATGACCTTTTGGTTCCTCAACATATTGGTCCAGAAAGCCAACCCGTATGCACTCCAGCAATTCTTCCTCTATAGTATTGTGACTAATTTGATTTGCTCAATCTACCTGCAGATTAAAGTCACCCATAAATTCTGATACTCCTCATTCACATGCAGTTCTAACTTCCTGTTTAATGCCAGTCCCAACATCACCACTACAGTTCTGGTGCCTATATACAACCCTGACAAATGCTTTTTGCCCTTTAGTGTTTCTCAGTTCTACCCATGCAGATTGCACATCGTCAGAGCTAATGGAAGCGATTCTCCCAGCCCACTGTGCTGCTCCAGCAGCGCAACAGGCCAGAAGACACCAGCGGAGGATGCTTAGCAGGCTCCCTGCTGGACAACTGGGCGTCAATCCGTGGCAAAGATTTTTAGAGTAATCAGTTCGGTGCTGGAAATTGACGCAGAGCTGATTCAAATATTGAAATTTCCATTTGCCTATTATTAGTGGGCCTGAGACTGAAGTCTCTGGGCTCGCTAGTGTCTTCCCTTCCCCTACCAGTAGCGATTCCCTCCAGCGAGTTTTACAATTGCTCACCACTAACAGGGAACCGGCTACCCGATGCCACTGGAGGGAACAGAGACCATTGAGGCCTCCCAGGGGTTTGGGGACTAAGAGTGGGGTGACCCTTGGGCACTGCCAATCTGGCTGTGCCAGCTTGGCCCTCGACACAGTCCAAGGGGCATCTTGGCACACCACTGAAACTCTGCCAGAGGATTGCTGGGAAAGTGGGGAAGGGGTGATCGGGGCTCGCCATCCGGGTTGCGCTATGCTGTTGGTCTTTCCAGTTGGAATAGGCCCCACCCCCTAATTTTCAGAGTGAATCCCCCTGGGGGACTCTGCAGTGCTCAGAGTGTGGGAGGTTCAATTTGAAAATCATGCCAAAAAAAATCAGCAAGTATTAGTCCAGTTTTCAGGCAAATTCAGCACTTGGAATTTTTTTGCTAGAATCATCCCTGATATCTTTCCTCAATATTGCATTAATTTCCTCTTTAACCAACAATGCAACTCCACCAACCTTTCCTGTCTGCCTGCTCTTCGTGAGTACTGAATGCCCTTGGATGTTCAGTTCCCAACCCTAGTCAGCCTGTAAAGCTGTGTCTCCATAATCCTAATGATATCATACCTGTTTGCATCTATTTGTATGATTAATTTATTCACTTTATTGTGAATGCTCTGTGCATTAAGGCACAATTACTTGTCCTGTTCCCCCTATTTTGCTGTGATCCTGTTTGATTGTGGCTCATGATTTCCATGCCTATCACTTTTCTCATTGTCTGTCTTTTGTTCTTTTCCTTAATTTTCCGTCTTCTGACTCCTTGAATAGGTTTCCATCCTCCTACCATTTTAGTTTAATCCGTCCCCATCCACTCAAGCAAATATTCCAACTAGGAAATCAGTCCTGGTCCAGTCTAAGTGTAACCCATCGACTTTGTACAGACCCACTTCCCCCAGAATCGCTCCCAATGTCCCAGGCATGTGTGAATGGAACCCTTTGCGATACTGCTCTGAAATTAAATGCAGCAGCCACAAAGCAATGTCAGTGGGATTTTTTACTTTGGTGAAAGCTGCGTGCTTAAACTGTCTGTTTCTCTCTGGTATGCTAGCCTTTATAGGAGGGGGTATAGAGTACAAGAGCTGGCGTCTAATGCTGCAGTTGTACAGAACGTTGGTTAGACCGCATTTGGAGTACTGTGTCAAATTCTGGTCGCCTTACTACCGGAAGGACGTGGAGACCCTGGAGAGAATGCAGAGGAGGTTTACCAGGATGCTGCCTGGTATGGAAGGACTGGGTTATGAGGAAAGATTGGATAAATTGAGGCTGTTTTCCTTAGAAAGACGGAGATTGAGGGGGGATCTAATAGAAGTGTATAAGATTATGAAGGGTGTAGATAGAGTAAACAGTGGCAGGCTTTTTCCGAGATTGGAGACAAATATCATGAGGGGCTACGGGCTTAAGGTTGGGGGGAGAGGTATAATTTGGATGCTAGAGGGAGGTTTTTCCACACAAAGGGTTGTGGGGGTATGGAATGCACTGCCAAGTAAGGTGGTGGAGGCAGGCACGCTGGACTTGTTTAAGGTTTACTTAGATAGACACATGAGCGAAATAGGAATTGAATGTTATAGGAGACTGTTTTCAATAAGGATCAGAGCCTTGGGACGTTCCTGGAAATCAACTGTTACATGTATTGATGTTTTTCTCTTTTACTCCACTTGTGCATCGGTCCACCTTGTTGTCTAACGAGGGGCATACACACGGTGGGTCATGCGTGAGCTGCTCTTGGATGTTTTGAGAGTAGCCTAGTACTTCGTGTCGTTTGTGTACGCTTAAAACTGGACCAGCAGATGGGCACCACGACAGCTCAGTGACTATCACTGTTTGCTGTGCAGATACATGGATTTGGGCCTGTGTCGGTGGGAGTTTGCGCATTCTCCCTGTGGTTGCATGGGTTTCCTCCGGGTGCTCCGGTTTCCTCCCACACCCCAAAGGTGTGCTCTTAGGCTGATTGGTGTAACAAATTGTCCCTAAATTATTCTCCCCTTAATCTGGTTTCCAATGGGGGTACCATAAGCATTGACATGGGTCAAGGGTGGAAGAAGAAAAGCACATTGTTAAGATGGCAGCGCGGGCTCATTGGGCCGAAGGGCCTGTTTCCCGCGCTGTGTTGTTCTTTGTTCTAGAGAATGGAATATATTCAACTGTCTTTGCGACCTTTCTCATACAGTAGCAGTGGATGGTGAACTGGAAGACATTGAGGAGCCAGATGCAAAAACACTGATAGCTAAGGGCACTTTTGTGACTGGTTTCAGTTGTGGCTGCAGCAAGTGACACACTTCATTGAGTGAATGTGAATCAGAGACATTGTACACTTTTTCCTGGTTCAGGTTGACAAAAAGAACTGCTGTCTGAAAACAATGAGTGAATATGGTTTCTTCCTGCCTCTCCCCCTCCCCCCTATTTCCCTCACTCTTCCAGAAGCTTGTTCTTTCTGTGTAACCTCTGCACATTCTCCCTGTATGCAAAAGGCTAAGGGAGCTGGAAACGACAGCGTTAGTGATAGGAGAAAATGGTCTGAGTGCAACTCTTGCGCTCAGCACTAAGACTCACAATGTTCAACAACATTCCTTGTAGACGTCAACAATTTTAAATATCAGGATGAACCAAAAAATGTTTCTACAAACTCAGCAGCAGCCAGTAGAAATTGGTACCCACTAACCAGAGTGTGGTTGTGACCCTTTTAAATAGTACAGGTGAGAGGATGTCCTTCCTGCAGCAAAGTTCATGATCCACTGCACATGTTGTGCACAGTCATTAGCACTGCTGCCTCACAGAGCCAGGGATCTGGGTTCAATTTGGCCTTTGGTGACTGTGTGAAGTTTGCACATCCTCCCCGCGTCTGTGTGGGTTTTGTCCAGGTGCACCAGTTTCCTTCCACAGTGCAATGATGTGCAGATTAGGAAAATTAGCCATGGTAAATGCGTGGGGATACAAGGATGAAATGGAGAGAAGGGCCTGGATGGGATGTTCTTCAGAGAGTTGGTGCAGTCTTGATGGGCTGAATGGCTTCTTTTTGCACCATAGTGATTATATGGTTTTAAATGCTGTTAAATTCAGGTTGAGACTGGCAGTGTTGGCATCAAACTAGCCTTTCACTGACTGATGTCATGTTCTGCCTATTCTGTAAATTTCCAGTGCCTGTTCCCACACTAATGACCTAATCAAAGTTTCACCCAGCACATCCCATACCAGAGGTATGTGTGTCCAGATGGATGCCATTTTGGTACAGAATCAGCACCCATCAGGCTGAAAAGATGGGTTGTATGCAACTGCAATTTGTTGTGTGTTTTGTGAGTGGATATTCAGCTCACGCCTCTTTGAGTGACCAAATTCTACTTTTGCCTTTGCCATTTCCCAAAATTTAAGCAACACAACAGGGTGAACAACACATTTGATTGTGTAGTGCTTATAAAGCCCAGCATTCAGGGAAATGCTTTCGAAACATACCAGTGACATGTCATGAGTCACTAGGCAATAAATAAGTCCCTGCAATAATGCGCAAAAAACCTATCTGGCAGCAATTATTCCTAACAGCTGTGTGCATCAAAGGAGGTTGGCTAATATGGGCCCTGTCATCTCATCGAACAAAGCTGCATTAGAGAGGTTTGTACTGACCTCTCGACACTCATCAACTAGCAAAACTTTTCACTATGACAACACGGGGAAAAAATTGCTAAGAGTCTCTGCATGATATGTGGTCCTAGCAATATTCCACAGTCAACATATTTTGCCCCTTGGCAGACAAGTGCAGTATTAATTTCTCGATGTTAATGGCGCTGGGGAACTTAAAGCATGTTTTATCTCTCTGTTGAAGCAGACGTCATTTTGTTTTTGCATGAATATTGTGCTGTCATGGTTGAAGAGTGTGCAAAATATAATAAAGACAATTCTTTATTTTCTGAAATGCTGCTTCTGTCAATTAGCTTAACAGGCGTTTGCTGGCTCTCAGCTTTCTCAGCTACTCATCAAAGATACACATTTTCTGTCATTGTTTGTTTCTAACCCTGAACCTGATTTGTTACAGATTGAAACCGAATCAGCGATGTGATGACATGGAGGGAGACATGCGATAGAATGATATCATTCAAAGCTCCGATGTTAAAAACAAAAATTTTCTTTGTGTACATTCTGGTGCAGAAGAGTTGGGAGCTGACAAGCGATTTGGAGAAATCAGTTTTGCCGATCGATAAATTGTAAATGAGCTGGCCGTTTTACATCAGCAAAGTTATTAGGCTGGCGAAAAAATAAAAGCCACGATATTGTGACTGAAAAGAGAAGCAATAATTGTGTGCGGGACAGGGTGTAGCACGTCTCAGCACCGCAAGGACATCAAGTGCAAGACCTCCATTATTACATCTCCTCAGGGGCGCAATTTACTGCAGATCATGCATGTAAATGTTAGAAAAACAATCAATGCTATTTAGTTGGCCTTAACAGTCAGGCAGGAAGTAGTTTCGATAACAAATGGTGCAGATAGAGAGGAGACTGTGGTGTGTATGATAATCAGGTATGGGCATGAGCTTCGAGCCCAAATTGCCCGCATCTTTTAGTTCAACTATATTCAAATCAGGCTCAAACCCAAATAATTTTGTATGCGTACACCAACCAGCACACAAACTTAGCCTTGATGATGAAATATCTACAAATAAATCCAGTGCAATTTACTTACACAAGTCTCTCAGTCGTACCATTTGTGACGCTCACTTAATCCTTATCACTTTATTTTCAAATGCTGCATGTTATCTTTCTCCTTTTTTTTATTTTTGGATACAATAAAACCATGCACTCCACAATGTACCTTCCATAGTTAGGTTTTATGCTGCAGTTTAGATTTTAAATGCATTGGAAAAAGTTTCAAAAGATTTCAGGAAATAGTTTCTTTTCCTTCCCATGAGCTATTGAATCTTGAATGGCATTTCTTTCAAATTAGCTAACTCTCAAATGAAAACAAGTGGAGATGGTATCAGTTAAATATTTAACATCACCAAAATTATAATGGGAAGCCTTCCTTTTTCCACCATGAGGGAGAGGGAGACTGGGGAGATGGGGGTTATAGCTTGCTCATGGTGAATGACCACCTCCTTGTCTGACAGAGGACAAGGGGCAGGATTTTATGGCCTTGCTCATCTGGGAACTGAAAAATCCCACTCAAGGTCAACAGACCTTTCCATGGTCTGCCCCTCGCCCACTCCAATTCCCGTGGTGGACGGGGCAGTAAGATTCCAGCCAAGATGTTTCAAATAGTAGGAGGCAGAAGAAGTTGTTTTTGCTCTTATCCACCCTCAGTCTTTTCGATTCACCATTGATAGCTTTGCCTTCAGCAGTCAGGCTCAGGGATCTGAAATCCTCTCCCTAAACCTCTCCAACTATCTCGCCATCTCATGACAGCTTCCTTAAAACTTACCTCTTGGACCTAACATTTGCTCACCTGTTCTATATTTTCTATGTTAGTCAATGTATTAACCTATGCTTTACTACCCTCCCCCGCCCCAACCCTGTGAAGTGTTTTGAGATGGTTTACTCTGTTAAAAATGCTACATAAATGGGCAAGTTGTTGTTGAATTGATTAGTGTAAGGCCTACTGATGGGTAATCCAGGATAAACAATGATCTCTGGCCACCCAATATACTGGCACAAAGTAAGAGTTAATACTTCAATGTAGAACTAAAATGTTTATTTTGAATCCCATCAAGTGATATTGAAGTCAAAGCCATGAAGATATGTCCCAGCATATTGCTGGTGAGGACAGTACTCTAAAAGAAATTGGATATAGGTCCTGACTTCCCATTCAAGATACTTTTTGCCCTAAGATTGGGCTGCCAGATTTTTATGTCTCCTTTCATACAGTTGCCAATGACAGGAGCACCAATCGCTTGTCCAAATAGCCAGCATAGGTATGATGGGCTGAATAGCCTCCTACTAGATGCTGTTTGATTCTATGTTTCAACAAACACACATTTATTATGTGTCTGATGATTCTAGCTTGAAGCAGAGTGATGGGAAAGGGCAGTGAAAACTTCTATGAGTGAATGCAATTAATTTTCACTTAACAGTCCACACCACCCAGTGCACTCCAGGCAACATGTTTTTGAAAACTTACTCACAGAATAAATAAACCACTGCATGGACCGAGGTTTGCTCATGAAAAAGCCCTTCAATATGTGTACCTGCAGGGTTTGTAACTTATGGCTTTCTCACATTTGAAGGAACCTTTTAATAGAACAACACTTCCATATATCATTTTAGAATTATTACCTTCCTCCAATGGTTGTTGTATAGATGCTTTCAATTTTATTGCTGTTGTAAACCTCTGCTGCCCTTATCCTAATCCATACCGACTTGAGCTTTCCCATCAGCCCTGTGTTCACTGACCTATAATGGCTCCCAGGCTATTAATACTTCAAGTTTAAAGTAATCATCCTCATGTTCAAATTAATGCATGGCCTAGCTCCTCTCCATCTTTGTAACCTCTCCTCAATCCCTGCTCACCTCAAATTCCGGCTGCTTGTTCATTCCTCACTTCCTGCACCCAATCATTAGTGGCCATGCCTGCAGCTGCCTCGGCCCAAATCGCTGGAATTTCCTCCCGAAATGTCTCCATTGCACTATTCCCCTTTTAACACGCTCCTTAAGACCTACTATTGCATTATGTTTTATTATGAGGGAGATTGTCACGTAGTGGTGTTGTCACTGGACTAGTAATCTAGTGACCCACTGTAATGCTCTGTGGATCTGGGTTCAAATCCCACTATGGCAGATGGTGCAATTTGAATTCAGTAAAAACCTGGATGAAATCATTGTTGATTGTCATAAAGACCCATCTGGTACACTTACACCTTTAAGGGAAGAAAATCTGCTGTCCTTACTGGGTCTGGCATACATGTGACTCCAGATCTGCGGTAAAGTAGCTAACTCTAGTGAATTGGCCTGGCAAACCACTCAGTTGTATCAAACACACCACCACTTTCGCAAGGTCAATGAGGGATGGATAATAATTGCACAACGATGCTCACATTCCATAAATGAATAATAAAAAAATTGTGCACCATGTTGTGTTCTGAGTTTGTTTGATGCCTCAATTGTATGTTTATGATCTTGTATGTTTAAGTGTGAACTATTTGTTGTCAATCTTGAGCTATTTACAGATCCCAGTCATGCATGGTGCTGCTTCTAGAGTGCTCTCTAAATTTATCACCATGTGACTCCAACAATCATACCATTGGCATACTATTCGCCAGTCCCACATCAATCTGCCAAGCACCTTTATTGAGGTGGCATGTAGGCACATAAGACAGCATCTCTCATTCTTCTTAATAGCAAACTTTCCCCATCCAAAGAATATAACGGTTTGCAATACAATCTTTACTTGCTATCTTTTCTCCCCAAATCAAGTGTCTAACTTCATAAATTCAGACAGTCTTCAAGCTTTACAGTCCTTCCACATCTCAGTTTGTCACATTTGGAGGAATGGCAGTAGTAAATACTCTGTATTTCTGGTACTTCGTTATCATCATTTGATCCACATTTTGTGCTCCTTCGAGTTGTGTTTGTCTTTATTAACAACTTGTCTGCTCTTTTTGGACTAGGTGGGTTTGTTCCATTTCTTCAGAAGGGAATGTGCATTTAATTCATTCCTAAACTGGACCTGAATTTTCTTACTCTGTGGTGTCTGCCATGTTGTTGCTGAACAGGTACATTATGCAAATGGAATAAGGAACATTGCTGAGTCTCCTCAGCCAGCTGGACATTCAGTTTGTTCAGATTAACCTTAAATTCATTTTGTTTCTCTTTGTAATTTTCCAGTGAAACAAACTGTTTCCTTATAGTGTGTGAAGATCCTTCCACAGGTTTTCCTTTTACTTTGCGAAACTTGTTTGCTTCATCTTGAACTTTCCTGGAATTCAGCAGTCAATTGAGCTTCCTCTGCTATGTTTCCATTTTGCTGTTTAAGATAGTCTTCATGTTGCTGATTGGTCATGTGTTACTTTTGCATTTAACTTGAAAGACAATCAATTGGTCATTCAACTGTTTATATCCTTGTTGACTTCTTGCCAACTCATTTTGGATTTCAGTGCAATTGTTGCAATTAGTCCCAACTAATGTTCAACATCCTTTTTTAGGTCCTTATGTTTTTCGACGGCCCCATATTGATTCTTCAAGGAGTCTTTCAGGGTTACAACTTCTTTGAGTGCCATTTCTGCCTGCTGTTTTGCCTGGCTGTACATCTGGTTGAGATCTTGCAACTCCTGTTTGATTTGCTAATTAGAGTTGTTACTTCCTCCTGGCACCTTTGTATCATCTCTGAACTTAGTTTGTTCAGAACTCAAACAGCTTGGTTTATTGAAGACCTCAGTTTACTGTGCATTTTCAAAGGCATACACTCAACTTGAGGCTTGCACGTCAAATCTTCCAATTCAGCCTTGATATGAAGATGTTTTCCCTGTAGAACAGTTTTTTTTACTTTTTATATGTTCTCTCGAGTTACCTTTTCTCCATTCACAGCCTCTTCCAGTTTGGCTGGTGTCAACAAGAGTTTCTGATTTTCACAAATTCTGCTGATGAGGATCCCGCAGCGGGGGTGTTTTTGTCATTGGCGAGACCAGAAGATGCCACCATTGGGAAAAGCCAGAAAATCCTGCCCTATGCCTCTGAGTCTTTTCTCTAGACAACCGTAAGTTCATAAGATTTAGGAGCAGAATTAGGCCATTCGGCCCACTGAGTCCGCTTCGCTGTTCGATCGTGGCTGACATGCTCCTCATCCCCATTTTCCTGCCTTCCCCCCGTAACCCTTCAACTCATTACCAATTAAAAATCTGTCCAACTCCTCCTTAAATTTACTCATTATTCCAGCAACCACCGCACTTTGGGGTAGCGAATTCCACAGATTCACAACCCTTTGGGAGAAGTACTTTCTCCTTAGCACCGTTTTAAATTTGCTGCCCCTTATACTAAGACTATGGCTTCTCATCCTAGAATACCCCACAGGAGAAAGCATCGTCTCCATTTCTACTTTATCCACACCTTTTATCATCTTGTATGCCTAATTTGATCTCCCCTCATTCTCCTAAATCCAAAGAGTATAGGCCTAAGCTGTTCAATCTAGTGAACCTCCTCTGAATTGCCTCCAAAACCACTAATCTTTCCTCAAATAAGGGGACCAAAGAACTTACAGATGAAGCACCCCAAATGTCCAAAAATTAAAATTGGGAAATCTATAGTCTGATCTGGAAAAAAAACCCCCAAAACAGACGCTTAGATGAAACAATTGGAAATTACAAGGAAAGCTCCATATCAGATGTGGAGCCTGAGATGCAGATCTCAAGAAGGAATCCACCGCAGTATTGAATGTTTGTTGAGAATCCTGATTAAAAAAGCAGAGACAAAGAATCTGGTGACAATTGAGGAAGTGTGAGCAAACTTTAAAAAAACTTCTACACAAGGTGCAGTGACCGGGCTGCTCTAGGAGAGGGTTCATTTTAAAATGTGCAGCCTAAACAGGCCACAGCCTGAGTCCAGAGGTGGCACCACAACACACGGCAACTGGGTGGTGGGTAAAAAAAAGCGGCCACTAAATTTGATCCTCCAGCATCAGCAAAGTAATAACTGGCCTTAATAATCTTTGAAATGATTTTTTCCTGAAACTTAGAGAAGGTTTGAAATGATCCAGGAACTGCAGTGAGTATCCGAAAACCTCCGATCAGGGAAAACATGATTATTGCAGCACCATTTAAAAATGTAAGGCAAGTCTCTCCTAAGCTGTAAACAATGACGGATTTAAAATTTACTTTGTCAGAATGATCTGGGAAGATAGAAGAACCAGACTACACACAGAATTGGACACTGTGGAGGAGGAGATTTGAAAGATGCAGAATTTCAACAGGATTGAATAATAAACAAGAGGCTGAACAAGTTAATACATTTTTATATTCAATTGGTACAATTGCTGATGATGTGCTGGCCAGACAAGACATTAATTAATCATTTGACAAATGTGAAGTCGTCATCTAAAGGCAGGAAACTTGTTATGTGGGGACTGCAATCAGGAGCTCTCACTTTGGCCTGCTGTGCATTTGTGTAGATTTCTGAGCAGAGCTGTGAGCCATGTCCTCCGTGAATAACTCTTGTCATCCAGCACTCAGTCTTTGACTTTCTGCAGAGGTTCAAATGCAGCTGAGGACTGTTGCACAATGAAGGAATTGTGGCTGCTGCCAGGTTAACAGGGACTCGTGTGTTGCCTTGGTTTGCACAGCAGCTGCATACCAAGGGAATGGAATTCTTGATTCATGCAAATGGTTGAGTTGGCATGAGATGCAGACAAAATGATGTGCATGTAGTCAACGGCAGTCTGCGCCATGGGGAAGCCAGTAATCCATGCAAACTTTTAATGTTTTCTCCACCTCCTTATCTCTAACAGTGAGAATGAGATGAGTGTGTTCCTTGGTCACCTTCCTCATGCAGCAAGGCAGAACAGAATGCAAGATGTTGCTTACATCTCTAGCAGCAGCCTGAAGGAGCCAGCCACAATAAAACCATGGTACTGAAGTACTTTTTGTTCATTTAAAAGCTTGTGTTGTAAAAAGTGGCTTTTGGAAATGGATGGCCAATTTGGGCTTCCTCCGGGAATTGAGTTTGACTGGGAGACTGGAAAGAAGTCATGCAAAGCAGGGCAAACTGCTAGAAGAGTGAGAAGGATGGGGAGAAGTACTTTCTGTGGGACACCAGAGGGTTTAGGGAGCAATTTCTTGACCTCAACTTCACTGAAATTTCAACCTCAAAGTAGTGCACAGACAACAATACTTACAGCCGTCAAAAGTGACTGTTGCTCTTAGTTTTTTTGTGCCCGGCTCCATCCAGGCTGGTGTGGCTCTGTGTCACTGCTGGAATCTTGCAGCAGTTTCAACAGATTGAGGAAACAGAAAGGCTGATGATTGTTGGTCATCAGCAAGATGCTCTAATTGTTTGAAACCAGAGACCCTGTTTTATATATAACTGCCAAATATGAAATAGTGCAGAATCACTGTTCATAAATCATTTGTTGGGCTGGTATATTGTGTCCAATACCATTATTTAGAATAGACATAACGGCCTTACAGAGGATGAAGAGAAGGTTTATATGAATGTTATCAGGAATGAGGAACTTCATTGTATAGAGTGGCTGAGGAAACGAAGATTGATGTCCTTAGAGTAGAACAGGTTAAGGGACAATTTGAGAAGGATGTCCAAAAGGGTGGATAAGGAGAACATGCTTCCACTGGCTGGAGGGTCGGTAAGCAGAAGTCTCAGATTTAAGATCATTTGCAAATACAAAAATCAAGGGAGAAATTGAGAAATTATTCTTCTCACAGCAAGTTGTGATGATGTGGAGTGTACTGACTGAAAGGGTCGTGGCAGCAGGTTCAATGATAATTTTTAAATGGGAATTGGATGTATACTTGAGAAGGAGAAATGTACATTGATGTGAGGCAGGACCAGGGGAATGGGACTGATTGCATAGCTCTTTTGAACAGCCAGCCGACATCCAATGGGTCAAATGAACTTTCTTCAACTTTAAGGGCATTCAAATGGTCATTGGATAGGCATATGGATAATATTGGAATAGTTTAGGTTACAGGGTCATTAGATTGGTTCCATTGGTCAGCGCAACATCGAGGGCCAAAGGGCCTGTACTGCGCTGTAATGTTCTATGTTCTATGTTCAATGTTGTCCAATCCTGTTCTAATGTTGCTGTAATGATTTGGATTTGAGAGACAAAACTAAAGATCAGACATTTAAAATATGATGCAACAACAGACCAGTCTTTATTACCTTGCCACACGCAGCAGACAATAAAAATATCAGACTGCATAAAATGGATTGTACTAAGTTTGGACTGCATCTAATCTCCCCATGGTGACTGTGACCTTAAGGTTTTCTGACCAATGCTCCTTGTATCAGGAGTCCTGAATTGAGGGATAGACCTACAGGCTCCTGGTTTCACAGCACATTTACATGTTGAAAAGTCAAGTCTTACAGGTCCCATGAATGTCCCATGTTTGATCTTGGTCAACACTGATTTGACTGCATTTTTCCTATCTGTGGCAATTAGTTACAGCCCCACTGGGTTAGGGAAGGCTGGAGTCTGTGGTCCTAATTGTATCTCTGCTGACTCCTTAAAAATGAACAAGTCTGTTAGTTCCATTCTCCTCCTCTTTCCCTGCAGATAACAATGTTTGTCCCATTTCAAATCTACATCCAACTGCTGTGGACTGCCACTTCAAGCTGATTCTGGGTGAGAATGGAATTGGATTGACTGCGATGAGACGCATGATCAAGTCCGCTGGTTACACTCACCATTGGGGAATCCAACATGAATAACGTCACATACAGAGGGTGACTGATGACCATGGAGTCACACAGTCCAATGAAAAGTGGAGGGAGACAGCCAAGAGGAAATTGGCAAGGTCTTTATCATGCTTGGGGGGGGGGGGGGGTGGTAGATTTCCTTACAGACAAAGGATGATGTTCCCTTTTTTTGATGGAGAAAGTGCATTCCCTAACATCAGTGAATCAACTCAAGTGGACTTCTGTGATGTAAAGTTCAGAATACATAGCAATTCATTTCAAATGGTCACAGTCCAGTGGACCCGATCCTCTGTGTGAATGTATCTGCGCTGTCACATTAGGATTCAGTAGTGGCAGTGTAAGGATAATAGGGTTAAACGTAACCTTTGATCCTGTTGTCATGGGTGTTGCACCATGTAACTCTGGTAGCCATAAACTATCAGTCTTTTTTATGTAAAAAGTTTCTTCTAATCTTCCAGCAGTCCGTTGTGCTTTAGTTTAGAAATTGGGAATATAATACTTTAATTGCATTTTGAAGCTCAGGGGTATCACTGCAGTGTTTCAGTATCCAGATTTATTCAAGTAAAAAGTAACTCTACCAATGATAAATCACAGTTAGAAAGTTCAGATGCATTGACCCTTACTAAACAGTTGGTATATTGATTAATGGCATCAGGCATGGCTTTAATGATTCCAATGCAGCACACAACAGCTAGCTGTAGTAGACTTCCAAAACGCTTTGTGGGATCACTCAGTATATCTGCAAAGGCAATAAAAATAATGAAGTTTATATTCTGCACATTGCGGAAGTCCTATCATTCTGTGCAGCATCTTCTTCAATGCTGTTTGGCTGACTGTACGACTACAGGACCAACTGTCTGAACATGAGATTGGAATTGTTCAATCCTTGGCTTGCCTGTCCAGCTTCTCAACCCCAAGTGCAAGTAAATATCTCTCAACTTCCCCTTAAAAGCCCAGTCTGAACTGACACCTGAGATTTTGCAGATTAATGGGGAGTGCCACTGGCAACAAGGAATTAGTCTTCTGCAACATTTTTGCATTAAACCAAAGCTCATGGAATGCTAAATTGTAAATTCTCTTTCACTGCTAATTTGAATTTTATTGCTTTTTATGTTTCGATGAATTGTGTTGTTGTGTAATCTCTTTTGTGGCATTGGCTCTTGGCCAGGGTGTTATTCAAATGGGAAGTGGTTCCCAATTGATTTAACCTGGCTAAATAAAAGAAATAGATAAAACCTTTCCAAGACATGACAATATTATAAATAAGCAGCAGGTCCATCAACATTGAGTTGCCAACTATGATTAAATGTATTCCTGAAGATTTAAACACATGACTTGCCCCCATGTTCCAGCCATTAGTTGACCAACACAACCATCCTTGTGATGCATTGCCTTCCACGTCAATTGGAAGCAAAATGACTTATTTACTTAATTGTATGGTGCTTGAAGCAGCCTCCCCAGCCACTATTTTCAATATTTTTATATCTCGTAAAAAGAAATGGTAAAGAGAAAATTTTAAGAACAACAGATGCGATCTTGTCAGCCATTCACGCCACACTGCTGCTGAATGAAGTTGGAGAATTTTATGATCAGCCAAATCTCCGTTCACTGCAGCAGGATGGGAAAATCCCACTGGCATGAACAGCCATGACATTATGGCCACAATCTTTTTTAATGTCCTGATGATTATTCTCCTAGGTCATACAGCACAGTGTTCTGGAGATTAATCTTCAAGTCCTGGGAGTCCAGGCCAATCCTGGAGAGTTGGGAACCAAAATCAACACCTATGAAGAGTAAAAGCAGGTCAACACTTTGAGTACATAATATACATCTCAACTGTTAGATTAATGACAGTCTTCATAGAACTCAATAAAAATAGAAAGGAAGGGAGAATGTAAGTTAAAATCAAGGTTCAGAATTGCTGACCTCTTCCCGGGAACCAAAGAGAAGAGTCCTCAGCATAAGGAAGTGGTCTACTACCCTTGTCTTAATATGCACCAAGCCCTATTTACCCACTGAAACCCTGACCTACTTTTGCTGCTGGTCTGACAACACCGCAGTTTTAACATTCTTATCCTTGCTTTCAAATCCCATTACGACCTCACCCCTCTCTATCAATGTAACCTCTTCCAGCCTGACACCCCTCTGAGTTAGCTGTGCTACACCAATTCTGGCCTCTTGATATTGCCTGTTTTTAATCGCTGTATCACTGATGGCCATGCCTTCAGCTTCCTCGGCTCTACACCTTGGAATCACAGAAACACAGAATTGGCATGGCACAGAAGGAGGCTATTTGGCTCAACACATCTGCTCCAGATTTCCAAATGAGCAACTAGTTTCATTCTCCCATCTTACCCCATAAGGGCAGCACGGTGGCACAGTGGTTAGCACTGCTGCCTCACAGCGCCAGGGACCTGGATTTGATTCCTGGTTTGGGTCACTGTCTGTGTGGAGGCTGCACTTTCCTCCCGTGTCTGCGTGAGTTTCCTCTGGTTGCTCTGGTTTCCTCCCACAGTCCAAAGATGTGCTGGTTAGGTGCATTGGCCATGGTTAATGGCCCCTTAGTGTCAGGGGGATTAGGAGGTTAAATACATGGGGTTACGGGGATAGGGTCTGGGTGGGATTGTTGTGGGTCGAATGGCCTCCTTCTGTTCTATAGGGATTCTATGAACTCTGCACATTCTTTCTATTGAGATAACTTTCTAATAACTCAGAGAATTATAGAAACCCTACAGTGCAGAAAGAGGCTATCTGGCCCATCGAGTCTGCACCAACCACAATCCCACCCAAGCTCTATCCCCATATCCCTACACATTTATGCGCTAGTCCCTCTAACCCACGCATCTCATGACACTAAGGTGCAAGTTTTAGCATGGCCAATCAATCTAACCCGCACATTTTTGGACTGTGGGAGGAAACTGGAGCACCCGGAGTAAACCCATGCAGACTCGATGAGAATGTGCAAATTCCACACAGACAGTAACCCAAACGGGGAATTCGAACCCAGGTCCCTGGAGCTGTGAAGCAGCAGTGCTAACCACAGTGCTACCATGCCACCTGTTTGAAAATTTTGATTGAATTTGCCGCCACCACACTCTCAGGCAGTGTATTCCAGACCTTAGCCCTCATTATGTGAAGATATTTCCTCTCATATCATTATTACATCCATTACTAACTACCTTAAATCTGTGCCCTCTTGTTCTTGATTCTTTCGCAAGTTGGAACAATGTCTCCCCATTTACTCTGTCCAGGTTCCCCCATGATTTTGAACACCTGCAATGTCCTCTCAGCCTTGTTTCAGTTAAGAAAAACAGTCTTAACTTCTCTTCATAACTGAGGGGAGGCAGTACAGTGTCACTGCACTAGTAATCCAGGGACCCAGCGTTCTGGGGACACAAGTTCAAATCCTACCATGGTAGATGGTGAAATTTGAATTCAATAAAAATCTTGCATTAAGAATCATTTTTGATTCTCTTAAAAACCTTTATGGGAGGTAATCTGCTGAGTTTACCTGGTCTGGCCTAAATGTGACTCCAGATCCACAGCTATATGGTTGATGCTGAAATAGCCGCTCAGTTCAATGGCAATTAAGGCAACAAATGCTGGCCCAGCCAGTGACATTCACATCTCATGAATGTAAAAAATCCCAAGAATTACCTCACTAAAATTCTATGACTCTGTGGTCAGAATTCTACTGTCCCACCTGCCACAGGCATTGGAGCAGGCAAGGGGGCAAACCATGGAAAAGTTTGTTGACCTCGGCTGGAATTTAACGGTTTTGGGATGAGAAAGGTCATAAAATCCCACCCTCTATGCCTCTATCTTTTCCTTAAAGTCAGCTGCTTGTCCAAATGTCTGATGATGTTCTCATGAAATGCAGAAGGAATGACATTCATCTGATGTGACCATTTTACCCCTGCACCCCATTGTCATCATGCACCGGGGAGTTAAAATTAGGCTATAATTTGAAGGGTGAGGTCCTAGTTTAACTTAATTTTGATCCTTTTGATTTATTATGCTATGTCCCATATGGAGATTTACAAGAATGTTGGCAGGTCTTGAAAATTGAGGTATGAGGAAAGATTGGTTAGGCTAGGGTTGTTTTCCTTTAAAAAGAGGAACCTGAGGGGAGACTCGAGTGTACAAATTAAGAGAGATGTAGACAGGATAGACAGGAATGATGAGCAATCCGGTCAGTTACCAGGGGGCACAGGTTTAAGGTGATTGGTCAAAGGATTAGAAGGGATATTAGGAAACACCTTTCTCCCAGAGGGTGTTAGTTATCTGGAGTTCACCGCCTGAGTTGGCAGAAACTCTCAACTCATTCAAAAGGCACCTGGAGTGGTACCTGAAGTGCTGGAAGGTGGGATTTGATTGGGTTATTCAGCTGGCACAGGCACAATAGGCTGAATGGGCCTCTTATGTTGCTGTCACATTTTTGTGTTTCTGTGGTTATATGTATGTTAATTGGCCAAGATGATGTAAAATGGCTAGATGTTTGTGGGGAGCATAAACTGTGGCTGAGTGACCAATTTGTGTGGTGTGGAGAATCTCCCCTCTTTCTACAAACTCAATATCCTCTCAAGGGCCTCACCTCATATTTAACAATTCTCTTTTTATTGATATGTGTAGAATATTTTCCTGTTCCAATTATTAAACAACAACTTTGATTATTTTTAGCCTCTGCTTTTTCTCATCTGGGTGGCAAATGTTGCGCCTTTGTTTAAAAGGAACTGCAAGGAAAAGCCTGGGAACTATAGGCAGGTGAGCCTTACATCTGTGATGGATAAGTTGTTGAAAGGTATTTTGAGAGATGGAGTCTACAGGCATTTAGAGACACAAGGACTGATTAGGGACAGCCACACAGCATGGCTTTGTGAGTGGAAAATCATGTCTCACAAATTTGATTGAGTTTTTTGAAGGGATGACGAAGGAAGTAGATTGAGGGCAGTGCTGTTGATGTGTCTACATGGACTTTAGTACGGCCTTTGACAAGGTACCGCATGGTAAGTTGTTGCATAAGATTAAATCTCACTGGGTCCAGGGTTAGGTAGCTAAATGGGTACAAAACTGGCTTAATAACAGAAATGGTTGTAGAGGGTTGTTTTTCAAACTGGAGACCTGTGACCTGCAGTGTGCATCAGGGATCAGTACTGGGTCCACTGTTATTTGTCATTTATATTAATGATTTGGATGAGAATATAGGAGGCATGGTTAGTAGGTTTGCAGATGACACCAAGATTGGTGGCATAGTGGACAGTGAAGAAGATTATCTAGGATTGCAATGCGATCTTGATCAATTGAGCTAGTGGGCTGACGAACGGTAGATGGAGTTTCATTTAGATAAATGCAAGGTGATGCATTTTGGTAGATTGAACCAGGGCAGGACTTACTCAGTTAATGGTGGGGCATTGAGGAGAGTTACAGGACAAAGAAATCTAGGGGTACAGGTTCATAACGTCTTGAAAGTGGAGTCACAGGTGGACAGAGTAGTGAAGAAAGCATTCAGCATGCTTGGTTTCATCAGTCAGAACATTGAATACAGGAGTTGGGACTTCTTGTTGAAGTTGTACAAGACATTGGTAAGGCCATACTTGAAATTCTGTGTACTGCTCTGTTCACCTTACCATGGAAAAGATATTATTAAACTGGAAAGAGTGCAGAAGAAATTTACTAGAACGCTACCAGGACTTGATGGTTTGAATTACAAGGAAAGGCTTATAAGGATAGACTGGGACTTTTTTCTCTGGAGGGTAGGAGGCTGAGGGATGACCTGATAGAGGTCTATAAAATAATGAGGGGTATAGACAAAGTAGATCATCAATATTTTTTCCCAAAGGTAGGGGAGTCTAAAACTAGAGGGCATAGGTTTAAGGTGAGAGGGGAGAGATACAAAAGGATCCAGAAGTTTTTCACAGAGGATCTGGAACAAGCTGCTAGAGGTAGTAGTAGAGGTGGGTACAATTTTGTCTTTTAAAAAGCATTTAGAAATTAGATTGGTAAGATAGGTATAGAGGGATAGGGGCCAAATATGGACGATTGGAGCTTAGGAGTTTAAAAACAGGGCAACATGGACAAATTGTGCCAAAGGGGATGCTGTAAACCTCTATGATTCTATCTGCCTCCTTTATTTCTTCTGCAAGCTGTTTTGTTAGCTAAGTTCTTTCTTATATTGACATATAAAATTCACATTTCTTTCATAGAACATAGAACACTACAGCACAAACAGGCCCTTCGGCCCACAAGTTGCGCCGACCATATCCCTACCTACCAGGCCACAGAACTATCTATAACTCCCAATCCCATTAAATCCCATGTACTCATCCAGAAGTCTTCTAAAAGACCCCAGTGAGTTCCTGAATATTTCCTCTTCATGACAACGGTCTCATCATTTGAACATGTGTCTAGATGGATTGAGAACTGGCTTGGTAACAGGAGACAGAGAGTGGTAGTGGAAGGGTCTTTTTCGAGCTGGAGGTCTGTAACTAGTGGTGTGCCGCAGGGCTCAGCACTGGGACCTTTGCTATTTATAATATACATAAATGACTTGGAAAAGGGAGTAAGTGGCGTGATCAGTAAGTTTGCAGATGACACGAAGATGGCTGGACTTGCTGATAGTGAGGAACAGTGTCAGGCAATACAGCAGGATATAGATAGGCTGGTATATTGGGCAGAGAAATGGCAGATGGAACTTAATCCAGGTAAGTGCGAGGTGATGCATTTTGGAAGAAATAATGTAGGGGGAGTTATACGATAAAGGGTAGGCCTATTAAGACTATAGAAATGCAGAGGGACCTGGGGGTTCAAGTACACAAGTCCTTGAAGGTGGCAGTACAGGTGGAGAAGGTGGCGAAGAAGGCTTATGGTATGTTTTCCTTTATAGGAAGGGGTATAGAGTATAAAAGCTGGCGTCTAATCTTGCAGTTGTATAGAACGTTGGTTCGACTGCATTTGGAGTACTGCATCCAGTTCTGGTCGCCTTACTACTGGAAGGACGTGGAGACCCTGGAGAGAGTGCAGAGGAGGTTTACCAGGATGTTGCCTGGTATGGAAGGACTGAGCTATGAGGAGAGATTAGGCAAATTGGGGCTGTTCTCCTTAGAAAGACGGAAAATGAGGGGAGATCTAATAGAGGCGTATAAGATTATGAAGGGTATAGATAGAGTGAACAGTGGTAAGCTTTTTCCTAGGTTGGGTACAAAAATTACGAGGGGCTACAGGCTTAGGGTGAGGGGGGCGAGGTATAATTTGGATGTTAGAGGGAGGTTTTTCACACAGAGGGTTAATGGGGCCCTGGAATGCACTGCCAAGTAGGGTGGTGGAGGCAGACACGCTAGAGTTGTTTAAGGTTTACTTAGATAGGCACATCAGCAGACTAGAGATGGGGGGATACAGGAGACTGTTCTAAATTAAAGATCAAGAGCCTTGGGACGCTCCTGGGAATCAACTGATTCTTATGGACCTTCCAACATATTTTATGGCTCACTTGTCTTACGTCTGAGCTTCTGGGGATTCCGTGAATGTCTGTATAAGTTGTGCATGTTTATTGATGTCTTTTCTTTTAATCCACAGGTGATTCAGTCCTCCTTGTTGTCCAACAAGGGCATACATGCGGTGGGTTGTGTGAGGGCTGCTCTTGGATGTTGCTTCGAGAGTTGCCTAGTGCTTCATGTCGTTAGTGTACGCTTAAACTGGACCATCTGACGGGCAACATGACAGCTCAGTGACTATCACTGTTTGCTGTGCAGATACATGGATTTGGGCCAGTGTCTGTGGGAGTTTGCACATTCTCCCTGTGCTTGCGTGGGTTTTCTCCAGGTGCTCCGGTTTCCTCCCACACCCCAAAAACGTGCTCTTAGGCTGATTGGTGTTAAATTATCCCTAAATTAGTCTTCCCTCAATCTGGTTATGGTTCCTTTATTATGGAGTCCAATAGGCATAGACAAAGATCATAGGTAGAAGAGGGCACTCACAATGTTAAAATGGCGGCGTGGGCTTGTTGGGCTGAAGGGCCTGTTTCCCGGGCTGTGTTGTTCTTTGTTCTTTGTACTTTGTATCCACCTCTCTCAATTTACATCCATTCCAGTAATACGTCTTCCTATTATTGCTACCAAAGTGGATAACCTCACATTTATCCACATTATAGAGCACCTCCCTTGCACTTGCCCACATGTAAATGGGTATTTGGTATATTCATTATTTCTTGCTGCTTTTTGTGGGATCTTGCTGTTTACATTGCTGGCTTAGAGAGCAATAACTACCGGATGGAAAAAATAACACATTAATTGGAAAGCACTTTGCGTCATCCTTTGGTGTGTCAAATGCAGCATAGATCAAGATCTGTTCTTTGTAAGTAATACAAAAATCAGAACACTGGAGGGGAGATGGAGTTATGTACTTCAAATCTTCTGCTGCAGAGTTTGGAGCGACAGGAACTG
This sequence comes from Carcharhinus amblyrhynchos, assembly GCF_965287045.1. Taxonomy (NCBI): domain Eukaryota; kingdom Metazoa; phylum Chordata; class Chondrichthyes; order Carcharhiniformes; family Carcharhinidae; genus Carcharhinus; species Carcharhinus amblyrhynchos. Next base: position 76,739,889 of record NC_137327.1, read on the forward strand.
CATTCTGGGCATTCAGACACTGAGGTTGCTGCACTCAAGGGCTGTCCAGGTGAACCTCCATTGTTAAAGCAGTGCAGGCTATGAGTCAGACACGCTGACTTCCATTCTAAAGTACCAATACTATGCTCCTGTTGCACAGAGCTTGGAGCCAGGAGCATTAAATCACAACAATTTTCCCCTGCAGACACATCTTATGCCTTATGAAACCACAACATAGCAAAATTGGTTGTCTAGAAATAACACCAGGACTGCTAAGTGTGTCACTGATGTAAAATGTAGCACTTGCACAGAGAAATATTACAGACATAGTACTCTTGCCAGAGAATTGTATTCACTGTTGATTTTAAACATACCCTTGGGCTATTGGGATGTGTACATTAACCACACGCACTGTAAATTACCTCAGGGAGTACCTTGGAGAAATAGTTTGCACTGTAGGATACAAAAGTCTTTTCTTCACTTGTTCCTTGCTTTTTGTTTATTTTGGGCAGACAATTGTCAAAAAAAGTTTAATTTTCAAATGGCTTTTGGATTTTTTTTATGTAGCGAGTGATTTGTGAGCTGGAACACAATGCCAGAAAGAGCAGTGGAAACAGAGTCATTAGCAACTTTCAAAAGTCAATTGGATATGTACAAATGAAAAGCAATGTGTATATATATATATATTATGCAGGGCTATGAGGAGAGAGCAGTGGAGTGGGATTAATTGGGTAGCTCTTTCAAAGAGCCAGCATAGGCACACCGGGCTAAATGGTCTTGCCCTCTCTCTCCTCTGGGATTCTATGATTCATTGTGTCTCTTTTGGGTCAATGATTAGGATCTGTGTCTGACCCTGGAACCGGCCACAAGTGAAATGATTTGCATGTGAGATAGGAGGGGGAGGGGAGAGGGAAACTCAGTGAATGTCTTTGCTGATGAGAAATAGTTGCCATGTAGGAGGAAGAGAAAATAAGCCATTCCTATATGTCACCTGATCGTGTTTTAGAGTCTGTTGTTTGCATTTGCAGCTGAGGAGCGTAAGAAATGCCTCTTCTTCGTGTCTGTGGCTGATAATGGCTTGCAACAACAGGATTAGTGTTTCGACTTGAGCGTTTAAAATATTATCTGCACACATTCTGGGCTGAAAGCATTTCTATCGCAGCGGGTAAATGTGTTGGAGTGCACTTTGTACTCTTGGCACCTCTCCTGCACAGGGAGGGCTGCTGCTTTTCTTGTGGATGCTGTGACACTGTCAATCTGTGCTACAAAATGTGCTCATCTCCCAAACAGTACAGTGCTCCACGTCAGGAGCCTGGGCAAGTGGGTGGGTTGCGAATGATTTAGTACCACACTGGGAATATCTATTAGCGTTTCTGCCGCCTATTTCTCTGGAAGCCACCATACCCCAGAGTTTCCTCTCTGTCCTGACATCCGCTGTGTCACACATTCTGCTGCCATCCTCTTCTGCCCTGTTACATCTGTCTGATTGCCATCCAGGGATAAAATTCCAAGCAGTGAAAGGCTCTCTGGTATTTTTTCCCCAGTGAGCTGCACGTACAATTCAGGCTTGATAAAAGATAACACTGGAGGATGGCAAATGTGAGCTACAAATACCTTGTACAGAAGTGTGGTTTACGCAAGAACCCTGATTGGTTATCAATTAAATCAAAAAATTGGATTTATAGAGTCTCTTTCCCGTCCTCAGCAATACTTCACTAAGTGCCATGCAACTATTCAGTTACTTTCTGAAGTGTATTTTCTGTGTTTAGTAGCAGGTGCAGCAGTCAGTATGTACAAAGCAAGGTCCCACAAACAGCAATGAGTTAAATTAGTAGCTGCCCTGTTTATCTTGGTGCTCCCCAGTGAGGGAGAAATATTGGTCAGAAACTGTAGCTTCCTGGCATTCTGTGACTTGTGTTATGGAATTATTTTACGTTTCCTCCAGCAGACATACAGGGATTGGGTTTAACATCACATTCAAATATCTCCAACAATGTCACATGTGTTGAAATGCCTCGGACATTTGTTCAAATCCCCGCAGTGGCCTTGAAACCCAAAATCTTCCGTCACTTTTGCCAAGCATTAACTAAACATACAGAATGGCACTTCATGGAGATAAAGAAGCTCTGGCCTGCCACCTGGACATCCAGTGAGAGTCCCACATCGCCTCCTTTTGAAAAGGGCCTCCATTTTAACTTCCCATCAGGCATTTAAGTGGGCAGCAATGGGCCTTCTCCATTATCCTCCAACTATTTGGAGTTGCTGGCCAATCAGAGCAATTCATTGCTCAGCAGGGCCACAAAGGGAGGGGTGGCTGCTGCCAGTATGACACCAAGCTGAATCCTAGGATCTTTATAGGACACCAAGATTAATGGCATAGTGGAAAGTGAAGAAAGTTATCTCCAATTGCAAAAGGATCTTGATCAATTGGGCCAGTGGGCTGACGACTGCCAGATGGAGTTTAATTTAGACAAATGCGAGATGATGCATTTTGGTAGATTGAACCAGGGCAAGACTTACTCAGTTAATGGTAGGGTGCTGGGGAGAGTTACAAAACGAAGAGATCTAGGGGTACATGTTCATAGCTCCTTGAAAGTGGAGACACAGGTGGACAGAGTAGTGAAGAAGGCATTCGGTATGCTTGGTTTCATCGGTCAAAACATTGAATACAGGAGTTGGGATGTCTTGTTGAAATTGTACAAGACATAGGTAAGGCCACAGTTGGAATACTGTGTGCAATTCTGGTCACTATTATAGAAAGGATGGTATTAAACTAGAAAGAGTGCAGAAAAGATTTACTAGGATGCTACCAGGACTTGATAGATTGAGTTATAAGGAGAGGCTGAATAGACTGGGACATTTTTCTCTGGAGGCTGAGGAGTGATCTTACAGAGGTTTATAAAATAATGAGGGGCATAGATAAGGTAGATAGTCAATATCTTTTCCCAAAGGTAGGGGAGTCTAAAATTAGAGGGCATAGGTTTAAGGTGAGAGGGGAGAAATACAGAAGTGTACAGAGGGGAGAAATACAAAAGTGTACAGAGGGGTAATATTTTTTCAGACAAAAAGTGATGAGTGTCTGGAACAAGCTGCCAGAGGTAGTAGTAGAGGCGGGTACAATTTTATCTTTTAAAAAGCATTTAGATAGTTACATGGGTACAATGGGTATAGAGGGAAAGGACCAAATGCAGGCAAGTGGGATTAGCTTAGCGGTTTAGAAAAAAAGGCAGCATGAACAAGTTGGGCTGAAGGGCCTGTTTCCATGCTGTAAACCTCTATGACTCTAAATGCACAGATAAGTGATGTTGGGAGGGAGTGGGGGTCATAAGGGAGCAGGGTTGACAGCAAGGCTGTGGGGGGACAGTGGCTCTCAGTGAGCAGCCCTTCCTGATGCCACGTCCCTCAATCTAGTACTAACTGCCCACTTACGGGCCTAAATTGGCAAGGAAACTGGAAGACTTCTAAAGACCCTTCCTCTCCCAGCCCTAATATGGACAGAACAGGAAAGCCAAAGGGTCCCCATCAGCCACCCTGCCCCCTGAATAATTCCACCCCCCATGCCATGGGATGGGCATTAAATTCCACCCTCAGTGCCTATTGATTCAGTCCATCTAAGTTCTGATTGCAGCTCATGGGACATTTTGTTGATTGTTGCCCATGCGAAGCATTGCATATTCCACTGATCTCCACCCACATAGATTTTTTTCCTGTTGTTTTGACTGAAGAGATAAAGACATAAAGCAAGGGCAAACAAAGTGAGATGAGTCTTATTTGCTCACAACATTAACTGTGAGAGCAGTGTGCTCCTTTGGTGTCCAAAGTGTAGATATTTCTTTTGTTTTTACTATTTGAAGTCGATGACAATTCTATTAATATATAAATGATAATACATTTTCTAAAAACTCATTACGAAATATTTAGCATGTATTAAATGTATCCAATCTTATTCATGGGGTCACGGTTCGCGAACAACCCCAATTTTAATTTTGCAGCCCACTGAGATGATGGAGGGCCATTCATGCAGCCCACTCACTCACCCAAGTTGCCTATCACTGGTCTATTTCTTGAATTAGCATTCAGACACAAGAGGTTAGATGTTCATAGATGTGAATGAATTGTCATCTTTCACTTCAGGGTATCCTTTGGGTTAATCACAGAATAATGCAACATAAAATGTGGCCATTTGGTCTGTCATGTACATTCCGCACCCTCTCCTTTCGTTCTCTATGAACGATGTTTTGTATGTGTAGTGCACAAGAAGCAATACTTTTTACTGTAAGCTAACATGTGACAATAATAAATCAAATCAAATTGAAAATGTATGTGGCCTGCCTTTGGAAAAGCTAGTCAATCAATCCAGCCACCCACACTTTCCTGTATTTTTGGAAATCTTTCCCTCCTCAAGTATTTATCGAATTTCCACGATCCTTCCAGGCAGTGAATTCTGGATCATAATGAAAAATAAAGAAAATTAGCAAAGAATTTGGCTTCCCCATGGAAATGGTTGCTTTAAATTATCTTCATGGTACTATTGGGCCCAATGCTTTCTGGCTGAGTGGATAAAAGTTTCAGATAAATGCACTTGATATAAGGTGAGGCATTTTGAGAAATGAGTGTCCAGACATGAAATTACTCACCATCCAGTCACCATTGAAATCCCTGGTGTGCAGTGATGTATCAGCTTCAGCTGCTCCTTAACCTTTGAAGTAATGTTACTCTCAATAGCATTCACAATGTAAAATATACACTGCTTTGCTGTGTTGTGCAGTTTTATAAATGATCATTCCAAGTGGAATTGAATAAGAAAAGTGTTATTCTAAAAGCACAAATGGAGGGCAAAGATCACCTGGAGAAACATGAACAACACAATCAAGGGGATGATGAATAAATTGTAAAACATTAATGATATTATTCCGTCACAATTAACTTGCATGCAGTATTAATCCAATATCTTATATAGCCTGTTTTTAATAATGAGGTTTATTTAAAGATGCAGAACTGAGCCACATAAAAGACACCATAGGACATAGAAAAAAGTACTTTTCATCTTAAAAGGCAACTTGCTTCTTTGGTGTTTCAAATCATCCTGCAAAATGTGACAGAAGCGATTTTACTTCACCAACAATTGCCAACATGCATTTCATGAGGAGATGATAGTTTGGGTTAGAAATTCAGTTGATTCGAGGGTCATAGGGCCCTATTTTACTATTTTGATTCTAAGTGCTGGGTGGACTTGAAACTGGGAGTGTTTCAGATCTGACTTTTAGACCAGTTCTCAGGTGCCCCTATACGCACTCTGCCCGAAAAGCATCAGCGATTCCGAATTGTGCTGCAGAAGCCTGTGGGTGGCGCTTAACACACCCAAAACCCTGCAGTTCCGATTGGTGCCTCCAACTGCGCAGAACAAAAATGATAGAACGTGGCTCCCCGCCACATCCCTCCCGGGCCGGATAATGCCTCCCCCACAGACATTGTCCCACCCCCACAACATTACTGACCCTCTAATCCCCCACCCCCTCCACCACCCAGACCGATCATGGGGTCCTCCCTTCCTCCCCTTACAGGTCTCAGGCAGAGTGGCAGCGAACCTCCCTTCCCCCTCACTGATCACAGGCAGAGTGGCAGCGAACCTCCCTTCCCCCTCACTGATCTCGCAGAGAGCCATCGGGCCGCCCCCCCCATGACTCCCACACACCACCGCTCCCCCTCAACTGATCTCAAGCAGACAGCTATCGGTTGACCTCAAACCCGGAATACTGCCCTCTGTGCATATTTAAACACTCTTTAAAATGGCAGACCCATAAGCACTATTTACACAGTATCCAAATCTGCAATCAAGCATTCAGCATTGAATAGGTGTACATTAAAATAGCCATACTCTGCAGTCGGAATTTCTATCGGCATAGAGTGTTTGCCATATCTGGCACTGGTTCAAAAGATAATTTTAATTATAATTGCAACCGCAATGCTAACAAAGTACAGCAAGGTTCATTCCAGGGGATGTGCCAGCTGGAATCAAGCTCGGCTAGCGTGACTGATGCCCCATGCAGCTATTTTAATTGCTTCCTTGGTATCAGATAAAAGTTTGTCAGGCTGCAAATAAGATAATTCCAGAACTGACACAGTGTTGTATGGCACAAAGAAGTATCCACTTTTAAAGCATTGTTTTTGACGAATAACTCATGTCTTTAAAAGGGCAGGAGTCTGACAACCGAAGCATATATATCTTTTATTCTGTGAAGTACAGAAAGATTGAGTTGGGCGAGGGCAGGGGAAGGTTGCATGGGCATCGAGATTTGTCTAATGTTGACTGTGGTTATCCTTCACCAACACTTGCTAAAGCAAAACATGCTTTGAAGACCCACCCATGTTTGCGGCACTTTATGTGGTGCCCTGACCAGGATTTAAAAAAATAATAATTTGCTTCATGTTGAGAGGCACTCATTGCGAATGCTGATGATTAAAACTGTGAGCATCCTCAGCCATCCTGTACATCCCAAAATGGAAGTGTTAACATAGAATCCCTACAGTACAGAAAGAGGCTATTCGGCCCATCGAGTCTGCACCCACAACATTTCACCCAAACCTTATCCCCGAAACTTCACGTATTTACCATGCTAGTCTCCCTGACACTAAGGGGCAATTTGCCATGGCCAATCCACCTAACCTGCACATGTTTGGACTATGGGAGGAAACCCAAGCACCTGGAGGAAACCCATGCAGAAATGGGGAGAACTTGTAAACTCCACATAGACAGTGACCGAGGCTAGAATTGAACCTGGGTCCCTAGCAGCACTAACCACTGTGCCACCGTGCCACCTGGAGCACGTAACAGTAAAAATTCTGTTAATCCAGTGACTGACACCAAATGTCAAGACCCAAGACACCATGCGCAGATTAAGGCCAGAAGGAAAAAAGGCCAAGAGTTTTCCTGGTCACCAGTAACGTTTCGCATTGAAACAGCATCACTCATTTTGGAGAACAAATTAAAGTATATATTTTTTAAATGCCCAGGAGATTTAAAAAAGCCTGATTAGTGAAAACTCCATTATTGTTGTGTCACATAAGGCGATTAGGCTGTTACCATTCAGAATTCTGATGGTTTATGCTTGTTTGCTCCAAGTTAATTTTGTGGCAAGAGGAATTCTGCCACAGGTGGATAGGGTCATAAAGAGTGCTTTTGGTACATTGGCCTTTATAAATCGGAGTATCGAATATAAAAGTTGGAGTGTTATAAGGCATTGGTGAGGCCGAATTTAGAGTATTGTGTACAGTTTTGGTCACCTAGTTACAGGAAGGATGTAAATAAGGTCGAAAGAGTGCAGAGAAGGTTCATGAGGACGTTGCCGGGACTTGAGAAGCTGAGTTACAGAGAGAGATTGAATAGGTTAGGACTTTATTCTCTGGAGCGTAGAAGAATGAGGGGAGATTTGATAGAGGTGTATAAGATTTTGATGGGTATAGATAGAGTGAATGCAAGCAGGCTTTTTCCACTGAGGCTATGGGAGAAAAAAACCAGAGGGCATGGGTGAAGGGTGAAAGGAGAAAAGTTCAAAGGGAACATTAGAGGGGGCATCTTCACGCAGAGAGTGGCGGGAGTGTGGAATGAGCTGCCAGATGAAGTGGTGACTGCGGGGTCACTTTTAACATTTAAGAAAAACTTGGACTGGTTCATGGATGGGAGGGCTGTGGTGGGACATGGTTCACGTGCAGGTCAGTGGGACTAGGCAAAAAATGGTTTGGCACAGACAAGAAGGGCCAAAAGGCCTGTTTCTGAGCTGTAATTTTCTATGGTTCTATGGTTCTATTTTATTTCCTGTTTGGAGATCATAATATTTACTTTTTAATTGTTCTTTGCATATTTATATAAAGGTTTTAACTGTGTCAGTGGCATCTGGACGTCACACATTGTGCCTTAGCAAAGGCTAACAAATCACAACTGAGCAATCTTAAACAATGACCTGCATTGATAGAGCACTTTTTAACAGAGTAAAATATTTGGCACAGTAGTTAGCACTACTGCCTCACAGTGCCAGGGACCTGGGTTCGATTCCAAGCCTGGGTCAATGTCTGTGTGGAGTTTGCACGTTTTCCCCATGTCTGCAGTGGTTTCCTCTGAGTGCTCAGGTTTCCTCCCACAGTCCAAAAGACATGCTGGTTAGGTGCATTGCAATGCTAAATTCTCCCTCAAAGTACCCAAACAGGTGCCAGAATGTGGCGACTAGGGGATTTTCACAGTAACTTCATTGCAATGTTAAAGTAAGCCTACTTGTGGCACTAATAACCAAATATTCCAGAATGCTTCACAGGAACATTACTAAAGAAAATGGACGGCCAGTCACATAAATAGGTCATAGGAGGTGATTACAAGTATGGTCAAAGAGATTGTATTTAAGGAATGTCTTAAAGGAAGAGGAGAGTGATGGAGACACAGAAGTTTGGGGAGAGCACTCCAGAGTATATAACTTAGCAACTGAAGCATCAAAGATGAAGTGATAAAAATTGGGGATGAGCAAGCAGTCTGAGATTCTGCAAGGTTCTGCAAAGATTATTTTTTTTAAATTCACTCATGGGGTGTGGGCTTTGCTGGCTGGGTCAGCATTTATTGCCCATCCCTAATTGTCCTTGAGAAGGCGGTGCTAAGCTGCATTCTTGAATTGTTGCAGTCCATCTGGTGTAGGTACACCCACAATGCTGTCAGGGAAGTAGTTCTAGGATTTTGACTTAGCGACAGTGAAGGAATGGTGAGTTGTTTGCAAGTCAGGATGGCATGGGACTTGAAAGGGAACCTCCTGGTGGTGGTGTTCCTGTGTGTCTGCTGCCCTTGTTCTTCTAGCTAGTTATGGTCATGGGTTGAAAAAGTGGTGGTTGTGGGTTTGGAAGGTGAACAGAAAAGCCACAGGGGCATTTATAAAGAAGAATAAGAACATTAATTGTTGATGAGGGAACCAACATAGGTCAGTGTATTCAGGATAACGGACAAACAGGACTTGGTGTGATTTAGGACACACAGTTTGGGTGAGCACAAGTTTATGAAAGACGAAAGGTGGGAGTCCACTGAAATATTTACGTCAACAGGTAACATTGGAATGACTGTGTGTTTCAGCAGCAGATGAGATGAGACAGAAAGAGACAATGTTACAATGTAGAAATTGGCTCTCTTGGTAATGGAGGGGACGTAGGTGCCAATATTTTATGACCTCGCTCGGGCGAGGCTTGTAAAATCCCACTCGATACCAATGGAGAATTAGTTCCGTTCTGTGAGCCTCGCCCGCCCCGATTCCGGGATGGGCTTGCTGGTAAAATCCCAGCCCTTCTTTCCTTCAAACAAAATATATGAAAATAAGAATAAAACCCAGTAACAGTCTGCTATTTTTCTGACTTTGAGCTAACCTGGAGAATTTGTTGATGATAAGGAGGAGGTTGGTGCAGCTCCCAAACTATGGGAACTCACAACACATCAGGTAGCCTTCAGTTCAGGATGACCTTCCCAATGAGAATGTCCTGCCTTAAAATGACAGGCCTGTTTCTAAATACACATTACAACAGAGCTCTGTACTTTACAATGCTATGTGAGCACCACAGAGTCACAGAATTACTATGCTGCAGAAGGAGGCCATTTGGCCCACTGTGACTGCACTAGCTCTCCATTCTGCTCCCTTTTCCCTGTACTCCTGCACATTATTTATATTCAAATAATCATCTGATGCTGTCAAATGCCTCAATTAAATCTGCCTCCACCACACTTCCAGGCAGTGCATTCTAGACCCCAACTGCTCACTGTTTGGAAAAAGTTTTTTTCAAATCATGTTTGCATTTTTTGCAAATCACTTTAAATCTCATCCATTTACGCATGGGAACAGTGTCTATCTACTTTGTTCAGCCATCTACTGAATTTGAACATCTCTATCAAATCTCTTCTTAATCTTCTTCTCTCTGAGAACAGTCCCAACCTCTCCAATCTCTCCTCATAACTGAAGTTTCTCAACAACTAATGTTTCTCTTTCGTACCTTCCTGTCATAGTTGCATCATTAGTTTCCTCCTTCTGACTTTATGTGCCAATGTGAAGATGGTGTTTAAGAGTTGCTGACCCATTTTATATCTCCCTGATTGGAATTGTTGGAAATTAAAACTGGGAACGATGTAAAACAAACTGCCAACTCACTGTCATCTGATTCATGCGATTGCACAGTCAACATCTGCTCCACCCTGACTCGAGGTGAATATTGAGATCAAATGGGGATAAGCTTGCAAAAAGCCAAGTTTGGACCTAGCTACTTTTGGGAATTACATTCATCAGTGATTGCATGTGCTTGCTCTTGGCATGATCCTACAATATCCAATTGAAAAAAGGTCAAACACTTACATAACGGAGCTAAATTACACAAGATTATAATGTTGGCAGGATTTCATGTTTTAGCATAACTGTTTTTAGCCCATTGTCTGTCCCCTATGAACCTTTGCAGCTTCACTGAACTTTTAATAACACCCTCAATAAACACAGGAGATATGAAATATTAAACCAAACAATACCAAAATGCAGGTTAATCTCTTTAATCCCTTCATTCCAATTTGACACCACTGGGTACCAATTCTCAAAGGCCTGTGCACACAACTGGCCAATGATGGCACCATTCCCACTAGCTCCAGGGATTTGAACAGTGTCTTGCATGAAATGCATGCCTTAGCTTGCCAATTATGTGAGCACAATGTAAATAAACTCCCTCCTTATGACCTGTATCTGGTAACTAAACTGTGGGGAAGAGAAGGTTGAGTTTTGTAACAGACTCCTTCTGCTGGGGGACCAGATGGTGCTGGAGATGAATAGGTTGTCCTTTCACCTATGGAACTTGGAAACTTGGGCTGGCCTGCAGCGCTGGGGTGGAAAGCTGCCAGTCTCTGCCTTAAGGGTCCAGCATAAAACAAGCTTACAACGCTTACGGTGTGGATTCACAGCAAAAACTGCCACTGATTTAGCATAAACTGGCAAACTCAATCAAAGAGGCCACAAAGTGGACTGATGTGAGAATGAATAGGACATTTTTTGGAATAGTGTCGACTGCTATTGTATTGTTAGGGCTACAAGATAATGTTTAAAGGAGAACGACATCTGATCTGTGCGTGTGTGATGTTGACTTTGGGAACCTAAATTAGCACTGATATCTCTTAATAATATTCATCAAAAGCCTACATCTTAAAAGCCTACTTTTTCAGCTTTTTAACTGATGTCAATATTAACTAAACTATATTAATCAACATATACTTCTGAAAGTCCACATATTCCTCCTTCTGTCACAGTTTAAAGTGTCACATTTGGTTCATGACACAAAGCAAGCTTTTGTTTTACAAAAGAGCTACCCAATAATTCTATTAATATTAAATGGGGTCTCCCATTTAAGATGGTGATAAGGAAAATGTTTTTCTTCTCCCAGAGGGTCATTGGTCTGTGAACTTCTCTTTCCCAGAGAGCAGGAGAGGCTAAGTTAGATAGGTTCTCAATTTACAAGTCAGTCAAAGAACAGGAAAGTAAAGCTGAGGCCACAGTCAGATCAGCCGTGATGTTATCAAATTTAGAGCAGGCTCTAGAAGCTGAATGGCCTACTCCTGCTCTTAATTTGTATTCCAGTGAGGTGCAAGGAAGAATTCAGCGTTGTTTTCAGGCTTCCACTTTTATGCCCATGAAGCTACAGTATAATGGAGCCTGTATAGGCCAAGTTGCACAAAGGGGTTAACTGTAATAGTCTGTGATGTCACAGAAGGAAGTGACATATAGTCATGTGATTGGAGATCCCAGGCCACAACAACATGAAGAGAAGCTAGTGTAAGGGGGAGTGTTTATTTAACTATCAACATATTATAACCCCAAAGTTAGAGTGTTTTTAGCTGTCCCTGGAGTTATTGAAACTTCTTCAACCCAACAACACAGCTATATATGTGCCAATTGTCTTACCCCCTTTATTGTGCATCACTGAGCTTAGGCCTCAGCAAGTCACTAGCATTCAGCATGGTAATGTTTCATTTGGCTGGTGTTGCTGCACATGGATAGCTAACAATTGTGGGGAATACTTTGTAAAGTTTTGAGAACATGCTCAGGGTTGGTTTTCATTAATAGCAATGGTTGAAGTGTGCAATATTATAATTAGATGAATAGTATTAAAATACAGAGGGCTGTTGGCATTGTGCAATATGCTAATTTGCTGATTAATTCTAAAGTTTATTGAAGAGAGCTGGAGTTATATAATGAGCTGAGTGTATGAATAATTTATGATCCTGGAAAGACTCTATTGTAAATATATATGTTAATTAGGTAGGCAGAATGTGTATATATTTTCAGGATTGTTCTCCATTGTTATTGAATGTCGGGTATTGGTGGTCATTAGCTGTTGCTGTTAATATTAAGTATTGGCGCAGCTAGTTATATTACGTTATTACACTGTAGTAGTCAAACAGTAATAAATAACTTGCATTTATTGTGCTTGTTCCATCCCTGGTGTCCGAAGGTGCTTTTCAATCAATGGGGTACTTGGAGTATCGTCACTAGTGTTAAAATGTAGCACTTGGTAACCAATTACTGCAAGGTCCCTTGATCAACAACTTTTAATCAGTTTTGCCTGTGGTAGTTAAGGGACAAGTGTTGGCCAGAACATCAGAAGGACACTCTCTCAGGATCTCATCTCAACGAAAATGGCTTCAAACAGTCTCAGTCCAGCTTTGCCTGCCCAAATCCTGGAGTAGAGCTCCTGACTCAAGCTGATTTATAATGATACCTGGCCGGTTTACACTGCAAGGCTACAACTGGAAGTCTTTTGACTAAGAGCTTTGGATAGAGTGAAAATGCAAATAGTCAGGGAATGCCCTATGCACATTGAACATTAGGTAAGTTTAATAAGTGCACAAGTCTCAAAAGTACTTGTATAATGTTGAACTCAGATCTGGTCTGATACTACCTCCTCCAAGCCCTTCATCTTAACTCTGTCTTCTGAGGACAGTATTGCAGAATCATAATGAGGCTGGAATAAGTAGCTTACATTGCAAGAAACCATCTTATAGTGAATTTCAAATCTTGGGCTTTTGATATACTTAATCACGATGTGGAGATGCCGGCATTGGACTGGAGTAAAACAGAAAGAAATCCCACAACACCAGCTTAAAATCCAAACAAGTTTATTTGTAGCAAAAGCCACAAGCTTTTGGGACAGGCTGTCCTTTCGTCAGATTTCTTTCTGTTATACTTAATCACACCACGGCTATCTTGCATGGCTATGAAACTAACAGTGTAATTGCAACATTTAGAAGCCCTGAAAATGGGAACTGTTTTACTGCAAAGCAGCATTTGGTGCAAAACTATTTGTGTAGTTGTTCCTTTCAATTACAGGTGCATTTAATAAAATCTAGTTTAGGATAATTGGCCTAAATATGCAGTAATTGGAATTTGTTCCACTGTTGAAGAACTCGCAGGCGTCACTTCACAGGTGATAAGAGCAAAAGTATGTTTGTTCCATTTGGTTTAAAAGCAGTCTGTTCTCAAAGCAGGAATGAGATGAGTTCTCAAACATTAGGGGATTAAGTTCACAATTAACTCAACTTCAGCTGCCTCTGGTTCTAATATGCATTCAAAATAAAGTCAAAAATATGACTTTTGTGCAATGAAATGGAAAAGTACTGGCTGTTGTTGTGCAGATACACGTGGAGTCAGGATTGAGGAGAATGTTGGTTGGGCTTGATGGCAGGTGGGTAACCCAGACATTTGTCCAGTGCCTCTGTAAATGGCTTTTTAATTCTGTATTTCTGATTCAATCAATATTAGTGACTGTGATGGTGGTGATCAGCATGAATTCCTGTATTGAAAGCAACACGCCAAGTGTACTAGTTGGGGGGAAGAGAAGGGTCAGAAACGAACGTGAGACATTCAGATGTGTACTGCTTTCATCTTTCATGCCCAGGATTGCTAGCAATAACCAAGCCACGGCAGGAAAGGTGGGGGCGATAGCACATTCACCGTTACCCATGTACGTATCATTCCAATCCCTCACACTGCTGTCTCAAGCCTACCCTAATACATTACCTTTACACCCACTTACGTTGTGGGTACAATCCTCTCTCTATCTTTGCACTTCCTCGTATCCCCCTATGGGCATTGCAACTGACATTGCCAGCATTTGATCTGCTATTACAGCTACTGTATTTGTATAGCTGCTCCAGTGAAGTCTGTAGTCAATAGCAAGCCCAAGGATATTGATTGTTGGATATACAGCAATGAATAGTCTTTGGATGTCAAGGATGGATGGTTGGACTTGCTTGTTGGAAATAGTTATTGGCTGACACTTGTGTGACATGCTTTAATCATTCAGGCTTGAGCTGATAAATCATAAAGTTCAGGCTTTGTTGCCTGAGGGCACAGCATGCTTCAATGTCTAAGGAGTTGCCAATGGAGCAGAACAGGATATTGATAGGCTGGTATATTGGGCAGACACATGGCAAATGGAGTTTAATCCGGATAAATGTGAGGTGATGCATTTTGGCCGGAATAATGTAGGGGGGAGTTATATGATAAAGGGTAAGCCCGTAAGGAGTATAGAATCGCAGCGAGACTTGGGGGTGCAAGTGCACAAGTCTTTGAAGGTGACAGTACAAGTGGAGAGTGTGGTGAAGAAAGCCTATGGTATGTTGGCCTTTATAGGAAGGGGTATAGAATATAAGAGCTGGAGTCTAATGTTGCAGTTGTACAGAACGTTGGTTAGGCCGCATTTAGAGTACTGCGTCCAGTTCTGGTTGCCTTACTACCGGAAGGACATGGAGACTCTGGAGAGAGTGCAGAGGAGGTTTACCAGGATGTTGCCTGGTATGGAAGGACTGGGTTATGAGGAAAGATTGAATAAATTGGGGCTCTTTTCCCCTGAAAGATGGCGACTGAGGGGGGATCTAATAGAGGTATATAAGATTATGAAGGGTATAGATAGAGTAAACAGAGGTAAGCTATTTCCTATGATAGAGACACACAGGGCAAGGGGACATGGGCTTAAGGTGAGGGGGGCACATGAGTGGGTTGAAGATGGGTGGATATAGGAGATTGTTTTAAATAAGGGTCATTAGCATTGGGGCATCCCTGGTAAGGTAAATGGATACGGTACGATAATAATGTTTTTTTCCTCTTTTCATTCACAGGTTTTAAGTTGGTCCGCCTTGTTGTCCAACGAGGGGCATACACGCGATGGGTCGTATTTGGCTGCTCTTGGTTGTTCAAGATTGGCCTAGTGCTTCATGTCGTTAGTGTGTGCTTAAACTGGACCAGATACTGGGCAAGACGACAGCTCAGTGACTATCACTGATTGCTGTGCAGACACATGGATTTGGGCCGGTGTCTGTGGGAGTTTGCGCATTCTCCCCGTGCTTGCGTGGGTTTTCTCCAGGTGCTCCGGTTTCCTCCCACACCCCAAAGATGTGCTATTAGGCTGATTGGCAGTAATAAATTGTCCCTAAATTAATTTCCCTCAATGTAGATGGCCATAAAACATTAGATAGGGGTCATGGGTGGAGGGGGGGACTGGTGGTGTTAAGATGGTGGTGCGGGCTCGTTGGGCCGAAGGGCCTGTTTCCCGGGCTGTTTTTGTTCTTTGTTCTTTGTATCCCTGCTTCTGACCACATGATGGAGGGAAGGTCATTGATGAAGCAGGACATGGTTAGATATCAGACACTCCCAAGGAATGCTGTCCTGAGTTGAGATGATTGACCTCCAACAACCACAGCCATTTTCATTGTCTGTAAAGCACTGTGGGAAATCCTGAGGTAATGAAAGAACAATGTGAATGTAAGCCTATCTTCTTTTGCACTGCAAATGATCACAATCCCATACAGCTCTTTACTTTTTGTACGCCAGTATAATCTCTTGGTGATGACTCCATGTTAGGTGCAGAAATGGAGATTAGATTATTGTGCAAGCTTCTCCAAGAGTAACAATTCCAGGTCATATTACACTTTGCTTCCCACATTCTGATTTCCCCCCTGCACCTAGTGGTGCTCTTTTTCTAAAACTAGTAATTCCTGGAACAGATCACTCATCTGTTGTCAGAGGCTTATAGCTTGAGGGGCACCACTTCACATCAAGCATGGCTGACCAGGAGTCTCTCCCACTCTTACTGCCAGTTGACATACTTGACCCATTTTGACCACGTTATGAATGCACCTTCCCCGTCCATCAAGTCCTGCGGTGGGACACGAACTCAGAGCTTCTGGTTCAGAGGCAGATATGCTACCCACTGTTCCAAAAGACATCCAACCCACACCTCTTATTCACATTGCAACCTGCTATTTCTTCCTGACCATCTGGTGGAGTGATGGCTACCCAGTTTATACATCATTGTGTCACAGTTGAAACTGTCTCCATAACATTACTCTTCTCCAGTGTATACTGTAGCCATGAGTTCTCCATCACATTGTTGTTGTTCACCTGCTTCCTGTCGTATGATATTAATGGACTAATACATATCCTGGTACAGGATGATTGATGGGAGCTGTGAGACATGACTGAACTCAGTGACAGGAAGCGTATAACCTACTTGCACTTCATGCTTATGGGCTCCCAGTGTCGCGTGTTGAATTATGTGTTAGAGCTCACCAATCCCAATTCTATTTATAGTGACTGTTTTGTGTGATATGTTAATTAACTCATTCATTTAGCAACCAGAAATGTCAGTGAGGCATGTATGACTTGGGGGGTCATGTGACATCAGTAAATTACTTCTGGGAATTCATTAATGGAAAATAACCTATAACATCTCACAGAAGACACAATATGTAAAGAAAGCAATGAGCAAAAGAGCTTTTATTTAAGGAAAGAAAATTGTACATCTTGTTGAAAGTAACAGAAAAGATGAATTATGTGCTTGAAGTGGAGTTCTGCAGTGCCTTCTTTGTCTGATACTATTGCTAACAAACTGCTTCAGTGATGTGATAGATGAAAACATACTGATTTAGGACGCATGAGTTTGACGCAGTTATGGAACTATGACCTCTAAATCAAGAGGTCAAGGGTTCAAAACCTCAGTCCAGAATTTGAGCTTGTGAAGGCTGACACTCAAGGAAGTGCTGCTTCTTCTGAAAAGCACCCTGATTTCTCACGATCATCTATCTTCAGCATAAAGATCATTCACCACAGCCTTTTAGTGTCTGCAAATGGGCCTAAACAAAATTCTAGGTCTATGTTTTCATGCAATGTAATGCTTTTTGCATTTATTAATGTCCATGCTAAATCAGGAAGTTGTACAATAATGGCAACTCAGAGCTGATAGTTATTAGTGGGGGCTGACAACTTTCAATGCCATTCAGACTGGAGGCCCACAAAAGCCCAGATTCCTGAGGTAGCCTTGACACCTAAACAGCAAGCAGACCTTTGATTGTATAGAAAGCAGAAATGCTCTAATATACAAAGCAATGACTAACCCTGTAAGCAACTAGTTTGGCAGAGGGGTGAGACCCAAAACAGTAGGGAGACAGAAGAGAAGGTTGAGGACAGCACAGGAGTTAGAGACCACGTTAAATAATAAAGGCAGTGTCAGTAGATAAAAGCAAGACAGAGCAATGGAAGTCCAGATTAAATTGCGTTTATTTCAATGCAAGGGCCTGATGGGAAAGGCAAATGAACTTGGCATGGATGGGTACACGGGACTGGGATATTATAACAATGACTGAAACATGGCTACGGGAAGGGCAGGACTGGCAGCTCAATGCTCCAGGGTACATACACTATCGGTAAGATAGAACAAGAGATAAGACAGGAGGGGGAGTTGCACTTTTGATTAAGGAAAACATGACAGCAGTACTGAGAGGGGATATATCTGAGGGTTCGCCCACTGAGTCTAAATGGGTTGAGCTGAGAAATAAAAAGGGGGAAATCACTTTGGGGTTGTACTATAGGCCCCCAAATGGTCGGTGGGAAATTGAGGAGCAAATATGTAAGAAGATGACAGCGCCAAGAAAAATAGGGTGGTAATAGTAGAGGATTTTAACTTTCCCAGCATTGACTGGGACAGTCATAGTATTAGAGGCTTGGAAGGAGAGAAATTTGTTGAGTGTATTCAGGAGGAATTTCTCATTCAGTATGTGAATGGCCCAACTAGAGAGGAGACAAAACTTGACCTCCTCTTGGGAAATAAGGAAGGGCAGGTGACGACAGTGTTAGTGAGGGATCACTTTGGAATGAGTGACCATGATTCCATTTGTTTTAAGATAGCTATGGAGAATGATAGATCTGGCCCAAAAGTTAAAATTCTAAATTGGGGCAAGGTCAATTTTGATGGAATCAGGCAGGAACTTTCAACAGTTAATTGGGGAATTCTGTGGGAAAGCAAAGGGACGTCTGGTAAGTGGGACGCTTTCAGAAGTGTGTTAACCAGGGTTCAGGGTAAGCACATTCGTCTTAGAGTGAAGGGCAAGGCTGGTAGAAGTAGGGAACCATGGACGACTTAAGATATTGAAGCCCTGGTCAAGAAGAAGAAAGAGGCATATGACATGCATAGGCAGCTGGGATCAAGTGAATCTGTTGAAGAGTAAGGAGGGTGTAGAAATAGAGTTAAGAAAGAAATCGGGAGGGCAAAAAGGGGACATGAGATTGTTTTGGCAGATAAGGCAAAAGAGAATCCAAAGAGCTTCTACAATTACATAAAGGACAAAATAGTAATTAGGGAGAGAGGACCTCTTAAGGATGCAAAAGGTCATCTATGTGTGTGTGGATCCACAAGAGATCCTAAATGAATATTTCTTATCAGTATTCACTGTTGAGAAAAGCATGGACGTTAGGGAACTTGGGGAAATAAATAGTGATGTCTTGAGCAGTGTACATATAACAGAGGAGAGGGTGTTGGAAGTCTTAAAATGCATCAAGGTAGATAAATCCCCAGGACACTGTGGGAGGCTAGGGAGGAAATTGAGTCCCCGAGCAGAGATATTTGAATCATTGATAGTCACAGGTGAGGTGCCTGAAGATTGGAGGGTGGCAAATGTTGTGCCTTTATGAAGGGCTGCTGGGGAAAGCCTGGGAACTACAGGCCTGAAAGTCTCACATCTGTAGTGGGTAAGCTGTTAGAAGGTATTTTGAGAGACAGGATCTACAGGCATTTAGAGATGCAAGGACTGATTAGGGACAGTCAGCATGGCTTTGTGAGTAGAAAGTCATGTCTCTCGAATTTGAGTTTTTTGAAGGGGTAACCAAGAAGGTAGATGAGGGCAGTGCAGTTGATGTTGTCTACATGGGCTTTAACAAGGCCTTAGACAAGGTACCACATAGTAGGTTGTTGCTTAAGGCTGAATCTCATGTGAGCTAGGGTGAAGTAGCCAAATGGATACAAAATTGGCTTGATGACAAGACAGGGTGGTTGTAGAGGGTTGTTTTTCAAACTAGAGTCCTGTGACCAGCGCTGTGCCTCAGGAATTGGTACTGGGTCCACCATTATTTGTCATTTATATTAATGATTTGGATGAGAATTTAGTAGGCATTGTTAGTAAGTTTGAAGAAGACACCAAGATTAGTGGGAAGGTGGACAGTGAAGAAGGCTATCTCAGATTGCAACGGAATCTTGATAAATTGGGCCAGTGGGCTGACGAATGTTTGATGGAGTTCAATTTAGATCAATACGAGGTGATGCACTTTGGTCGATTCAACCAGGGCAGGACTTACTCAGTTAACGGTAAAGCACTGGGGAGAGTTACAGAACAAAGAGAACAAGGGGTACAGGTTCATAAGTCCTTGAAAATGGAGTCACAGGTTGACAGAGTGGTGAAGAAGGCATTCGGCATGCTTGATTTCATTGGTTAGAACGTTGAATACAGAAGTTGAGATGTCTTGTTGAAGTCGTACAAGACATTGGTAAGGCCACACTTGGAATACTGTGTGCAATTCTGGTCACCCTATTACAGGAAGGATGTTATTAAACTAGAAAGAGTGCAGAAAAGATCTACTAGGATGCAGTCAGTACTTGATGGTTTGAATTATAAGAAGAAGCTGGATAGACTGGGACTTTTTTCCCTGGAGGGTAGGAGGCTTAGGGGTGATCTTATCGAGGTCTATAAAATAATGAGTGGCGTAGATCAGCTAGATAGTCAATATCTTTTCCCAAAGGTGGGGGAGTCTAAAACTAGAGGGCATAGGTTTAAGATGAGACGAGAGATACAAAAGGGTCCGGAGGGACTTATTTTTTTCACACAACGTGTCGTGAGAGTCTGGAACAGGCTGCCAGAGGTAGTAATAGAGGCAGGTACAATTTTGTCTTTTGAAAAGCATTTAGACAGTTACATGGATAAGATGGGTATAGAAGGATATGGGCCAAATGCAGGCATTTGGGACTAGTTTAGCTGTTTAAAAAAAGGGTGGTATGGACAAGTTGGGCTGAAGGGCCTGCTCCCATGCTGAAAACCTGTCTGACTCTATGGCTCATACCTAAACGCATGTTCAAGAAGTCAAAATGAGTGAAAGGGGCTTATCTTTTCTTTCCTTTCATAAACCTTATCTTCACCTGCAATTTTCCAATAGTCCATTAATGCACTTATAGGCACTGAACTGATTTAACATTAACTGGCTGTAATGCAAGGTAACGTAGCAAGATCTCGCAAGCAGCAATGAGAAAAATGACCAGTTGATCTCTTTCTCGATTAAGGGCTTCAAGAGAATTCCTTATTTGTCTCAGAATACTACAGTGCAAAAGAGGCCCTTCGGCCCATTAAGTCTGCACCAATGCACGAAATGCTCTGACCTGCTGACTTAATACCACTTGCCATCACCTGGCCCATGACCAAGTACTCGTCCAGATACTTTTTAACAATGTGAGGCATCCTTCCACCACCCTCCCAGCAGCACATTCCAAAATGTCACCACCCTCTGAGGTTTTCCTCAAATCTCTCCTAAGCCTCCCATCCCTTACTTTTTCAACTTGTATCCTCTCATAACTGACCCTTCAACTAAAAGGAACAGCTGCTCCCTATCCAACCTGTCCATGCCCCTCAATCAGGTCACCCCTCAATCTTTTTTGCTCCAATGAAAACAACTCAAGCCTATCCAACGTCACTTCATAATTTAAATGTTCCATTCCTGGCACCATCCTAGTAAATCTCCTCTGCACTCCTTCCAGTGCGTTCACGTCGTTCCGATAATGTGGCGACCAGAACTACACACAGTGCTCCAGCTGTGGCCTCACCAAAGCTCCATACAACTCCATCATGACCTTTCTGCTTTTGTAATCCATGATGTGGACATGCCGGCATTGGACTGGGGTAAACACAGCAAGAAGTCTCACCACACCAGGTTAAAATCCAACAGGTTTATTTGGTAGCAAACACCAGTAGCTTTTGGGGCTTTGCCCCTTCGTCAGGTGAGTGGGGAGTTCTGTTTGTGATCAGGTGAGACTTCTTACTTTGTAATCTACACCCTGATTGGTAAAGGCGAAAGTACTATATGCCTTTTTCAACATCTTATTAAGCTGCATTTTCACCTTCAAAGATCTATGGACATGCCAAGGTCCCTTTGTTCTTTGGAACTTCCCAGTGTCAGACTTTTTGTAATATAATTGCTTATCAAATTATTCCTTCCAAAGTGTATCACCTCACACTTTTCAGGGTTAAATTCCATCTGCCACTTATCCACATATTTGACCATCTCATCTGTATCTTCCTGTAAATCAAGACACTCAACCTCACTTAATCATCTGGCCAATCTTTGTGTCATTGGGAAACTTACTGATCCTACCCCCCACCCCCCCCACCCCCCACCGAATCAGGGGGCCCAGCATGAATCCCTGTGGTATGCCACTGTTCACTGGCCTCCAGTCACTATAGTAGCTGTCAATCTCCAACCTCTGTCTCCTATCGCTAAGCCAATTATGAATCCATCTTGTTAGATCACCCTGTATCCCATGTACGTTAGCCTTCTTAAAAAGTCTTTGGTACCTTGTCAAAGGCTTTTTTGAAATCCATGTGAACTACATCAACTGCCCTCATCCACATACTTCGAATTTTTTTGAGCATATAACAATCAAATTTGTTAGGCATGACCTCCCTCTGACAAAACCATGCTGACTATCCCTGATCAAGCCTTACCTCTCCAAATCGAGAGAGATTCTTTCCTTCAGAATCTTCTCCAGTAGTTTCCCAATCACAGACATAAAACCCACTAGTCTGTAGTTTCCTGGCTTATCTCTGCAACCTTTCTTAAATAGTAAGACCATATTAGCTGTTTTCCAGTCCTGTGGCACCTCCCCGATGGTCAGAGAGGAATTAAAAATTTGGATTAGTAATTTCCTCTCTTGCCTCCCTCAACATCCTGGGACACAATTCATCTGGACCTGGAGATTTGTCCAATTTTAAGCCTGACAATACCTTATCACTTCTTATGATGATTTTCTCTAGAATCTGTCTTTTCCACCGTTTTCCCTCCCCCCCCCCCCCCACCCCCCCCCACTGAGTTCCATGACTACCTCCTCATTCTCATGAGTGAAAACAGTTGTGAAATATCCTTCCAATGTCCTCCGCCTCCAGCCACAGATTTCCCCCTTGGTTCCTAATGGGTCCTCCTCTTTCTCTGGTTATCCTCTTCCTGTTGATATACTTATAGGATATCTTAGGATTTTCCCTACTTTTACCAAGCGGAGCTTTCTCATATCCCTCCTTTGCTCTCCATCTGATTTCTTAAACTCCATTCTGCACCTTCTGTACTCCTTTGCCTCTGTAGACTTACTCCCTTTATACTTGTTTCTTCTCATTGTATCCGGAATGCCTCTGATCATCCATGGTTCTCTGGGTTTGTTGCACCTTCTTATTACCCTAGAGGGAACATGTTGGGCCTCTACCCTGCCCATTTTATCTTTGAACATGCCCCACTGCTCTTCTCTAGATTTCCCCATAAGTAGCTCATTCCAATCTACCTTGGCCAGATCCTGCCTAATTTTGTTAAAATCTACTCTCCCCCAATTCAAAACCTTTTTCTGCAACTTGTCAATTTTTGTCCATAACAAATTTGAATTGAATTACGTTTTGGTCACTATCATCAAAATGCTCCACCACCAACACATCAGCCACCTATTCAGCTTCATTCCCCAGAATTAGATTCAGCACAGTTCCTTCCCTTGTTGGATCCTCTACATATTGATCCAAGAAGTTTTCCTGTATACATTTGAAGAACTCTACTCTGTCTAAGCTCTTAACATGATGGCTATCCCAATTAACCTTGGGAAAGTTGAAATCGCCTAATACAATTACCCTCATTATTTTTACATCCCTCTGCAAGTTGCGCGCCTATTTGCTCTTCAATTTCCCACTGACCATCTGGGAATCTATAATAAACATCTACCAAGGTAGCTGTCCCTTTTTTTATTCCTAAGCTCTACCCACAAAGCTTCATGTGATGCCCTCTCCAAGATATCATCTCTCTTCACTGCAGTAGCTATCTCCTTAACTAACAATGTAATGTCTCCTCCTCTGTCTTGCCTGAAGATTCTATATCCTGGGATGCTGAGCTGCCAATCCTGCCCCTCATTCAATCATGTCTCTGTAATGGCTATTGTATCATAATTACGCGTGTCAATCCTCATCCTTAACTCACCTTCAATACTCCTGGCATTAAAGTAGAGACCCTCTCTTTGTCTACTCCCTTGAAACTTACTATCACTGTACTCCTTCTGACTTAATTGCTTTTCTATGTTATATTTTGTCCCTATTCTGCTAACAGTCTGCGTCCCCTATAAGATCATAACATAGGAGCAGAATTAGGCCACTTGACCATCAAGTCTGCTCTGCCATTCAATCATGGCTGATATTTTTCTCATCCCCATTCTCCTGTCCAATCCCCTTATTAATCAAGAGCCTATCTATCTCTGTCTTAAAGACACTCAGTGACCTGGCCTCCACAGCCATCTGCGGCAGAGTTCCACAGATTCACCACTCTCTGGCTGAAGAAATTCTTCTTCTCAGTTTGAAAGGATCATCCCTTTAGCCTGAGGTTGTGCACTCTGGTTCTAGTTTTTCCTACTAGTGAAACATCCTCTCTACATCCACACTATCCAGTATCCCGTAGGTTTCAGTAAGATGCCCCCTCATCCTTCTAAGCTCCAATGAATAGACCCAGAATCTCAACCATTCCTCATATGACAAGTTCTTCATTCCAGGGATCATTCTTCTGAGCCTCCTCTGGACCCTTTCCAAGGCCAGCACATCTGGCCTTTACCCTGCCAAACTAGTTTAAACTCTTCCCAACAGCACTAGCAAATCCTTAGTGACCATCAAGTCCCGCTCTGGTTCAGTTGTAAGCTGTCCTGCTTATACAGGTCCCACCTTTCTCAAAAATGGTCTTAGTGATCCAGGAATCTAAAATACTCCCTCCTGCACCAATTCTTAAGCCACGCATTCATCTGTGCTCTTCTTCTATTTTTGTACTCACTAGCTTGTGGAGTAATCCAGAGATTACAACCTGAGAGGTCTTGCTCCTTAATCTATTGCTTAACTCCCTGAATTCTTGGTGCAAGACTTCATCCCTCTTTCTACCTATATCATTGGTACCAACATGTACCATGACCTCTGCCTTATCACCATCCCCCTTCAGAATGCCCTGCAGCCATTCAATGGCATCTCGCACCTTGGCATCAGGGAGGCAACACACTATCCTGGAGTCTTTTTCACGATCACAGAAACAATTATCTGTGCCCCTGACTATGGAGTTCCCTACGACTATTGCTCTTCTGCGCTTTGACCCTGCCTGTTGAACAACAGAGCCAGCCATGGTGCCACAACACTGGCTGCTGCTGTTGTTTTCCCCCAGTAGGCCATCCCCCCCAACACAACAGTACCCACAGCGGTATACCTGTTAGAAAGGGGGACTGACATGGGGGAATTCCTGCACTGACTGCCTGCCCTTTCTGGTGGTCACCTATCTATCTGCCTGCACCTTGGATGTGACCACAGAACAGCACAAACAGGCCCTTTGGCCCACAAGTTGCGCCGATAATATCCGTACCTACCAGGCCTATCTATAATTCTCAATCCCATTAAATCCCACGTTCTCATCCAGAAGTCTCTTAAAAGACCCCAATGAGTTTGCCTCTACCACCACTGATGGCAGCCGATTCCACTCACTCATCACCCTCTGAGTGAAAATCTTACCCCGACATTCCCTCTGTACTTGCTCTCCAGCACCTTAAACCTGTGTCCTCATAGTAACCATTTCCGCCCTGGGAAATAGCCTCCAAGAATCCACCCCATCTATACTTCTCAACATCTTATACTCCTCTTTCAGGTCGCCTCTCAACCTTTGTCTCTCCAGGGAGAAAAGACCTAGCTCCCTCAACCTATCCTCATAAGGCCTGCCACCCAATCCAGGCAACATCCTTGTAAATCTCCTCTGCAGCCTCTCAATGGCTTCCACATCCTTGTAGTGAAGCGACCAGAACTGCACACAATACTCCAAGTGGGGTCTGACAAGGGTCTTATGAAGTTGCAGCATTACCTCCCGACTCCTAAACTCAAACCCTTGATTTAATGAAGGCTAGTACACCATACGCCTTCTTGACCACATTCTCCACCTGGAAGGCCAATTTAAGAGTCCTATGGAACCGGACCCCAAGGTCCTTCTGCTCCTCAACACTGCTAAGAGTCCTACCCTTGATATTGTACTTCTTCATCACATTGGACCTGCCAAAATGGGCCACTACACATTTGTCCACGTTGAAGCCCATCTGCCACTTCTCCACCCAGTCTTGCATCCTATTTATGTCTCACTGCAACTTCTGACATCCCTTCAGACTATCCACAACACCACCAACCTTCATGTTGTCGGCAAATTTACTAACCCATCCCTCTACTTCCTCATCCAGATCATTTATGAAAATAACAAACAGCAAGGATCTGAGAACAGATCCCTGGGGCACTCCACTGGTGACAGACCTCCATGCAGAAAAAGACCCATCCACAACCACTCTCTGCCTTCTGCGGGCAAGCCAGTTCTGGGTCCACAAGGCAACAGCCCCTTGGATCCTATGCCCTCTCACTTTTTCAAGAAGTCTTGTATGAAGGACCTTATCAATCACCTTTGATATCTCATAACATCTCGAACTCCAGTCAAGAAATGCCAAGGGATCTTTTGCAATCACTGCATCAGGCAAATAAGTTTTACAGCCATTCCAAAAACGGACATCTCCCTCAGTGCTCCCTGAATTGTCAATCTAGATTGTATCATAGTCATTCAGTACAGAATAGCCTGTTTATCCCATTGAGAATGCACAGACAAAACTACACTAAATTTGCACTAATCACACTTTCCAGCCTTGAATGTTGTGTTGAATGTTAAAACTTACTTTTTAAAGGCTGTGAGATTTCCTGCCATTTCTACCCTCCCATGCAGTGTATTCCAGACTCCCTTCACCCTCTTGGTGAAAAAAATCTCCTCAAATCCCCTCTAAAACTCCTGCCCCTCATTATGCTCACTCATTCAACTAAAGGGAATAGTTGCTTCCTATTCACCCTGTCCATATCCCTCAATGTTATGCACCAAAACCAGGCCATCCTCCACCCCCTCCCCACCCCAGGCTCCTATGCTCTAAAGGAAACAACCCGAGCCTTTCAGCCTCTCTCAATACTTTGAATGCTCCACCCCAGGCAACATCCTGGCGAATCACCTCTGTACCCTCTTGGGTACAGACAGAGGTACAGAGTGCAATCAGATCCTTCCTTTAATGAGGTGACCAAAACGGCACAAAATATTCCAGCTGCGGCTTACCCAAAGTTTTGTACAGCTCCAACATAACCTCACAGCTTTTAGAGTTTATGCCACGACTGATAAAGGCAAGTGTCTTGTACGCCGTGTCAACTACCCTGTTAACCTGTCCTGCCACCTTCAGTGTTCTGTGGACAACCATCCCAGTTCCTCTGAACTTTGGTGCTTGGAGTGGAGTTTGAAGCCACAAATTTCCTACTCAATGATAAGTCCCACCAAAACCACTCTTCACCAAGTTCAATAAATGTATGTACCCACCCTAATACACATTCCAATTGGTTAATCCTTTATGGGTGTTTAGGTCCCAATTATGAAGTCTTTGTTTAAGTTTCTTACAGAATGTGCTCCGTGTATGTTCACTTGTTTGTTTTAAAGTCTGAAGCCTCAATCTTCCAGATGTGCTATGATAAAAAGTGATAGAAGAAGCATTGAGGCAAATCATTTAGCATATAACTTTACTGTTCATATTGTTTGCTTCTGAAACAGTGCTTCCTCCTTCTCTCCCTGGGCTTGGACACCTGAAACTGCATTTAGGAGGTTTGCACGAAGTGCCTCATCTAATTGGGACAGATGCCTTATTCAGGAGTCTAAACTAAACATACAATTATTTATTCAGCAATGACAAGGTACATGACTGACTGCAGATGGCAAGCTAACTTATTTTTTTGATCTGCTTGAAATAAATTGGAGATAACTATGAAATCAAGGATGGAAAAGGGGAAAGATATTAATAAAAGTTATTAGCATTATAAATTTGAAAGTGTACTTATGAAGCAGCATTCTACAGAATTAATTTATTTTGTTAGTTTTTAGACTAATCAAGCAGCAATTTCCCATAAGTGTCAACAACTTCCCAGAAGCAGTCAAAAACAGAACCATCACCAATTTTCTCAGGTGCGTAATTGTTCAGAGAGGTAGAGCACTTGAAGGACCTCTTGTTATGCTTTGAACAGTGTTGTGGAAATTTTAATGTGCGTGGGAATAGTTAGCCAGGACCAGAGATTACCATCGCGCTCTAATAGTGCAAGATGCCCTCGGTCCTGGATTGAAATGCAAGTGAATTGAAACCTTTAACGTGGGTTCAAATCCTCAGCCAAGTGAAAAGGACATGATTGAGTAAGGAATGCTGAAAAATGTGGGTTAATATATGGCATCTTTTTGGCAATAATTTTACAAGGCACTCAGCAGCTGACCTTCAAGATTTTGATCCAGATGATTCGCCGCACCAGTAGGAATCCTTAAAACTATTACTTTACCCCCATTCTCCATTCCATTTGTCATAGCAGCGATTCATTGGAGAAATTGTGCTGGGGAATAGTAACTTCCTCTCGCTGAAATGTTCAGATATTGGAAATGGCCTCTTGAGAGATAAAAAGCCTTCTCAATTACATCTTTGATCATGTGATTACACGTTGTCCTGTTTCCCTTATGCAACATCCTTGGCATTGCAATGATAGCTTGAATTCAGACCTTCAGTTCACAATTGCTGTCATCTGCACAAGGCAGAAAATAATAATATTTTAATTTATAAAAAGCAACCAAATATTTACAGATTCTTGAATCTGTGAGGCAGAATTCAATGATCCAATCTATGGGACACAATTCATGACCTGATCTTGAAAGCACAGGAGCCATATTTGCTGTCCTGCTGCTGCCATTGCCAACTATCTGTATGTTCATTCAGAGAGCAACTTTCTCTCATTTTAAATGATTTAATTTGCAGAAAATGCTTGAAGATGGCAGTAATAGCGGTGGTAGCTCTCTTGTTTAAGTCAGAAGGATTCTGACTTCAAACCCCAGTCCAAAAGCATGAGGACACTTCCAGTGCAATATTGAGTGACTGCTATTGAGTGTCATCTATCAATGACATTATAAACCGGATTTCTGTCTGGTCTCTTGAGCATATAAAATCCCATAATGCCAACAGAACAGGATGTCCAGGACAACATTCATCCCTCAGCCAACACTGCTAAAACAGATTCTTGCCTCATCAATACATTGCCATTTGTGGAAACCTCAATACACTTGTTTTATTGGTGGTAAAGCTCTGGAATGTGCTGAGTTTGTGAAAGTTGCTATAGATGCCCTTCTCAAGGCAACTAGGGATGGGCAATAAATGTTGGCCACAAGCCATATGAGTTTTAAAAAATAAAAAAAGTATGCGTATTCACATGTTCTATCTTTTCTCTTTTTAAGTATTAGTAATTTCATTCTTTAGACTTTGATGCACAGCTGGAGCACAATGGTCTGATTTGGTTCATGCTGCTGTTTACAGTGAAAAGATATAAAATAAAGCAAAGTTACACAATGAGCATGTTTTAATAGAATAAACAGGCTCCTAGTGAATACATTACAGGTACATATTTCACAGAAATATCATAAACACAGGCTTATAGCAGCATTGGTGCTGGCTGAGAGATGTTGGTAAATTCTCTCCAAGCTCCTGACCTTGCTATCCTGCTGTTTGCTCAGGAGGGTGATGTGTATGGAGCAACATTTGTGTTGAAGGCTCTCAATGTCACAGCAGTCACCTGTCATCCACCTCTGCATATCACCACCTCCTGACTTAATGGTGTCATAAACATAATCTGTCAATTTTAAAGATCTTATTTTGACTATCTTTCGAAAAAGCTACTCACCCGTTTTTGGGTGAATAGACCCAGTGAGGTGTTGAGATATTGCTAAACCGTGAGGGGTGGATGTGGAATGAGCCTGGATTGGTCAGTGTGGTAAAGTGTTTAGAGATATATATTTTAAACTATCAAAAAAAAACTTCAGAAGCAAAAGCTGTGATTTTGTATTAAAGGAAAAATGGAACTTATTAAAAAAATAAAAAGGACGGAATCTTACCCAAAAATGGCAAAGTGTCAGGAACTGACTGAAAACCGAGGAGTTTCTCTCCTTGTCTTATGACACGTTCTCACAAAAAACAAGGCGGAGGGGGGGTGGTGCGGAGGGGAGAGGGACATGTTGCTCGTTGTCATTTCCAGGAGTGGGGGTTAAACACGCCGGTAAAGCTGTCCGCACCTTTTAAAAGGGCGCCCTGGTCAGCCTAAGAAATAACCTCCTCCCCCAGTCCCCTCCCCACAAATAACATCCTCCCATTGGCTCACTCGCCTCTCCCTCACCCCGCCCCCTGGATCATCTCCCCCCCAAATGAACACATGCTGATACTCACCCCCAAAGAGTTGCTGTAGAGTTTTTTTGTTGAAGGGAAGTATGAGAGCACAGCGACCAGTGTTTAAAGTGAAAAATGGCAAAATACTGAGGGGGCAAACGGATGAAGTTGAGATCGCCGGGTTCCGGATTCGAGAGGAGCCTGCAAGGGTTCCAGGTAGCTCAAAGAGATTGCAGACATCGATTTTCCGAGACTTTGGGGAAAAAATCCCCCAGCCTGTACGTTTTCTTTATAAAATGAACTTTAAAATGCTTTCATAAACATTCCCAAATGGAACATGCTGGATCCCCCACTGAGATTGTCAGAGGAAACCAATAACAGGGAGTGGAGGGAAAATAGACTCTCCACGCAGCCTAGGGAAAGAAAGAAATGCTGCAGTGATCTCCAGAAGGGCTTTTGTACCAGTAGAAGAGAAGTTATAAAAGGGAGCAGCCAGGATTCCCACCAAAACTGCAGCTTCTAACAGTTTAAAAAATGTTGACATATTTAAAGTGGCAATTTAAAGCTGACGTTAAGAAGAAACAGGGGACAATAGACAGGAAAATTGGAGAAGACCCCAGATAGAAGGCAACTCTTAAAAAGGTCCATAAGCAAAATAAGACCTCAAGGAAGAGGCACCAGAAGACCTGGAAGGAGGGTACAGAAAGACCTCAAATAAAGGACAATAAGAGAATTGCAGGATGGAAACCAGTCAACACTTCATTGGATACAGACCAGACCAGAGGAAGCCAAAGGGGCTTAGCTGAACTTAAGAAAGGTTCCATGTGTGAAATATATATGTTCATTAAGAATATAAGGGACTCACCTCAGAAGAAATGCAGAAATTAAAGAATTCAAAAGAAACTAGGAACTATTGAATATAAAGTGCAAAAAGAATTAAAACTCTAGAGAGGACATCAAAATGCTAAGAAGAAATGACTGACAGCAAATCTGGAAAAAAACTTCGCAAAAAATTACAAAATGAAGTTAAGAAAAATTTTAATGAGACAAGGTAGAATGAGCTGAACTCCTTGAAAAGCAACTGGAGAATAAGAACAAATCAAGTGAAGAAGGAAGCTTAACAATGAGAAATTAATTAAACAGATAGAAACATTAAAATTTACAGCAGATTCAGCAATTCAGAGAGAGAAAGAAACTGAGATTATGACCGACTGCTGAATTCATACGATACCTTTGGTGCTGAAGAGGCCATTTGATCCATTGAGCCTACATCGACTTTCTGTCACAGCATCTTACTCAGTCCCCTCCCTTGTCCTATCCCCATAACTCTGCACATTTAACATGGCTAATCCATTTAACCTGCACATCTTGGGACACTAAGGGGCAATTTAGCATGGCCAATCCACCAAACCTGTATATCTTTGGACTATGGGAGGAAACCGGAGCACTTGGGGGATCCCACGCAAATATGGGCAGGGCATGCAAACTTCAAACAGTAGTCCAAAGCCAGAATTGAAACAGGATTCCTGCCATTGCCAGACTGCATGTGAAAGAAAAAGCAGAAAGCCTGTATGGAGGATTTCCATGCAAGACCATGTTTGGAACAGTGCATAGGTAAACCTACCAATAAAAGTGTTTATGTTTGAACACACAAGCTTCAAGATCTTATCAATGAGCCATCATCACCACTGCAACAATAAAACAAAACCCATATTAAGTACATAATATGACATGGTGTTTTTGGTAGTGGATCAAGTTAGATCCCTAAAATTATTGTTCGTGACTGGATTTCTGTCATACCCAGTAGATATGGAGGGATGACAGATCATTCATAAGCATGTGGGGTAAAAGACACTCCAGCAGTCAGCACTATCAAAGAATATTTTTGAACCTGCAAGCACCAAAATATCTGATTAACCTGTAAGCAGGTAGTTAGTTATAACAACAAAGAACAAAGAATGTACAGCACAGGAACAGACCCTAAAGTCCTTCAAGCCTGTGCCAATCGTGATGCCCTAAATAAATTTAAAAAAAACTTCTGCCCTTACTTGGTCTGTATCCCTCTTTCCTCCAATGCTGCCCCCCCCTCAATTCATGTATCCATTGAGGTGCCTCTTAAATATTGCTAATGTGCCTGCTTCCACCTCCACCTGTGATAGCATGTTCCACACGCACACGCACACACACCTCTCATTATTGTGTACACCTCCCCTCAGCCTCTGTCTTTCCGGTGAAAACAGTCCTAGTTTATTCAACCTTTCCTCACAGTCAACACCTTTTAGACTAGGCATCATCGTGGTGAAACTTCTTTGCACTCTTTCCAAAGCTTCCATGTCCTTCTAGCAGTGTGACCAGGACTGCACACAATACTCCAAATGTGGCCTAAAGAAGATTTTATACAGCTGCAACATGATTCTTGTATTCAGTGCCCTGGCTGATGAAGGCAAGCATGCCATATGCCTTCTTAATCACCTTGGCCTCCTGTGTTGCCACTTTAAGTGAATTGTGGACTTGCACGCCCAGATCCCTCTGTATGTTAATATTCTGAAAGGTTCTACCATTTACAGTAAAATTCACACCTAAATTTGACTCTTCAAATGCATCATCTCATACTTATCCAGATTAAACTCCATCTGCTACTTCTGTGCCCATGTCTCCAATTTATCTATATCTTGTAATACCCTCTGACAATTCCTGGCACTATCAGCAACTCCAACAATCTTTGTGTCATCCACAAACTTACAAATCAGACCCCGCACATTTTCCTCCAGATCATTTATATATACTACAAACAACAGTGATCCCTGTGTAGTAGTTACAGATCTCCACTCTGGAAAAACTCTTCCACCACTCCTGTCTGTCTTCTATAACCAAGTTAGTTCTGTATCCATCCAGCCAGCCCAGCCTGAATCCCATGTGATTTTAGTTTTTATACCAGTTTGCCATGTGGGACCTTGTCAAACACCTTACTGAAGTCCATATAAACTATATCCACAGCTCCTCCCTCATCAATTATCTTTGTCACCTCTTCAAAAAAACTCAATCAAGTTGGTGAGACATAAGCTTCCCTGTGCAAAATCATGCTGCCTGTCACTAACTAGTCCATGAACTGCCTGTGCCAGTAGCAATCCCCATAATTTTCAGTTCCTGGTAATGTTGATCCAGTGGAAGCATCTCAGACTACACCACTTTACAAGAAACAGAAAAACCTTCAAAAGACTCGATTTACAATTATTCAAAGCTTGTGTAAAATGTTAAGTTAGAATTTAGTCTTGAGTAACTTAGTTCTCGAAGATTGTACATAGGCAGGAGGGATTGCCTTTAAGTGGAAATGGTCATCTGGCTTGTGGGACCCATTGTAACTGTAGGGATCCCATTGTAGGGATGAGGACAGCTGGTGGGCTGCTCCAGGACTCGGTACAGTTTTTCCTTGTTAATAAACACCCTTTGTGTTCCTGACAAAGTCTGTGCATGTGCATCATTATAAAATCCTAGTTGGACACAACAGATAAGAGAATTTCGACAGTTTTTGATGTTTGCTTATTGACATTTTCCTTCACGAGTTCTGAAAATGAATGGAAGAGATGTATTTGCTAATGTCAAAAGCTGTCAGAATTTAATGCTTTGAATTCTGGGTTTTTATAAGCTGTTTCATGTCACTAAATTCTGCAAACATCATATCAATAACAGGCATTATACACCAAATACATCTGTGTTTCAGTGAACTAACTCTTCAGCCTGCTGGGAGAGGAGAGAGAAAAAACAATCTTTTGATTACCGTTGCTGTTAAAGTTTAACTTTTAATAAACTCATAAACCCTTCAGGCGTTTGTACTTTACAAAGGAACAGAACTTGTCCTGGGGGTCAGTATCTGTGTAGTGTAACGCCTAAGCAAAGATTGCAAACCTCAAATATTCTAAGTGGAAATAGATTAAATGATACGTAACATTGAGACTTCAAAGTAATCACTTCCTGAACCATAAGGTGCTGAGATTAGAGAAATGATATAGGATGGCGGGGAGGGCGGATTTTTGTCACAGCATCATTGTAAATAAGAACAACAGACGCTATTATTTCTCTGTGACCGCAGAGTTTTGCTTTTAAAGTCAATAGAACCCCAGATGGCAGGGTTGAGAAGAGGAAAACCCAGCCATCTTAGTTCACCTTTGTATATGGCCAGCTTCCAGCTGTGCTGAATCCCCCTCTCTGCAGCCTCGACTGTAGGAGGTTGAGGTAAGAAACTAGGGCAGTCTGGTAGCCAAGTTGGAGATCACCAATTTCACTGGCCCATACAGCATTGGCGTTCATATTTGTGTAAAATACTGGTGAGGCCACAGCTGGGGTATTGTGTGCAATTCTGTTTACCACATTACAGGAAGGACATCATTACCCTGAAGAGAATGCGGAGGAGGTATACATGATTGTTGCCAGGGCTAGAAAAGAGTAGCTATGAAGGGAGATTGGATAGTTAGGGGTTATTATTCTTGGACAAAAAAGACTGGTGGGTTATTGAGAATTATGAGGGGAAGAGATAGAGTAGACAGGATAAAATTGTTTCATTTGATGGAGGACATAGATTCAAGATAAATGGCAGAAGGTGTAAAGGGGACACGAAGGAGAACTTTTTTATGCAGAGGGTGGTGGGTGTCTGGGATTCACTGCCTGAGCTGCTGTCAGAGATAGAGACCCTAAACTCTTTTTAAAAAGTACCTGGATCTGGACCTTAAATGCTGTAAGTTACAGGGCTATGCACCAGGTGCAATTGTATTATGTGCAGGGAGACTTGTATAAAACATCCCCCAGGCTGATTCCTTATTGCAATGAATCCTGGCACCACAACATTTTCTGTTGCTGAATATGAAATGCATCCGTGCACCTCACTGGCAGAAAGTCACACAAATACCATAGAGGCAGCTAAAGATCTACTGCATGAATATTAATTCTTCACCACTGTTAGCCATTTCCCTTGTGTAGAATTGGCAGCAGTAAAATAGTACTTTAGAATGATAGCATCTATATTGTACTAATGAACAGGTGGATTGGACTTTATGGTAGTTTTTTTTGTAGGATGTCATGGTTTCCACATGAGGGTTTATTTGGCAATTGCCTCAAAGTGCTAACTCCCCCTGGACAATTTTGCTGGGCACCATTCACTTTACTGTACTGAAGCTCATAATAACACACAACTTCTATTTGATGGAATGTTTTGACTTGTGCCTCGATGACTGGCTGGTAGGAATAAGTGTTTCCATTTGTAGAATCCAGAGATGGCAGGGTCAAGCTCAAGAGCTTTCCTCACACACACTGACCCATTAGCCCACCTGGTGATTGCTGCTGATCTTGACCATGTTGTGGGTATGGACACACAAGGTTGGCTGAACCACTGCAAGCGAGGGGAAAACAAGCACTTGAGAGAACACTGTCATTTATATAGCACCTTTAGCATAGAATCATTGGATATAATCATTGATTCCATGATTCTAAAAGCCCCAGGTCATCACAAAAGTGTTTTACAGTTAAGCAATTACTTTATGAACAAAAGACACTACTTTATTGTGGAATATGGTAAGCAATGGTTAGCACTGCTGCCTCACAGCACCAAGGATCCAGGTTCAATTCTGGTCTCGGGTCACTGCCTGTGTGGAATTTGCATGTTCTCCCTGTATCTGCGTGGGTTTCCTCTGGGTACTCTGGTTTCCTCCCACAGTCCAAAGGTGTGTGGGTTAGATTGGGCATGCTAAATTGGCTCTAATGTTGGGAGGATTAGCAGGGTAAATATGTGAGGTTATGGGAATAGGACCTGAAGGGAATTGTGGTTGGCACGGCATCGATGGGCCAAATGACCTCCTTCTGCACTGAAGGGATTTTATGATTCTTTCAGCTTGCATACTGTAGACCTGTAACTTCCCCAGAGTGGCAACCTCTGTTGTTGGACCGGGGGGAATGGGGATCTGCTGGGAAGTCATGCTTGTTGATGAAGTTGGGCCACACATGGGCCTAGGGCTGGGTATTTAGCTGTTTACTCTGGGGTTAGAAATGTTTTTTCCTTTTTTCAGAGTAACTATCATGGTAAAACTGGCAGAACCATCTGAGGTTAATGTCATAAATCGCTTATTTGAATGGTGCCCTGCAAAATTGTCCAGGGGGAATTAGCACTTTGAGGCAATTGCCAAATAAACCCTTATTAGGAAACCTCCTAGAGGGATTCCCCAGTACACCAGTGGGGTGTCCCCAAATCTGATGCTGGAGAACCAGGATATTAGTTGTAAACATGAATTAAATAAATGAAGAGATGGGCTTTCTTTGGTGTTAGTTGAGCTGTTGAGGATTAAATATTGGCCAAGAGGGCATATGGAGCATCTTCCTTTCTTTTTTGAATAGTGTTGTGGGATCTTTTACATGCGCTTGAGATCGCAGATAGAGCTTAATGTCTTGTCTCACCTGATTGATGGCACCTCCAGCAGTGCACTACTATGCTGCCTGCCTTGATTATGGGTTCAAATCTCTAGAATTGACCTACAGAGGCGCGAGAGTGCTACCCACTGAGCCAATGCTAGAAGTGCACTTTTTGGTCAATCAATTGAGAACAATGCTGACAGCTGAGGAAATAGTCTACACCCTGTGCTGTGATGCCCTCACATAATGAAAGGGGGCTTGTGAGTCGTTGTGTCAAAATTTGGAAGAATTTATAATCTGGAGGAGGAAAGAATTGAATTAAACAGTGCTCGGAATTGACGACCTTGAGTAAAGTGAAAGACAGGGTTACAGAGTAAAGCCACCACACTAAGCTGTAGCAGCAATGCAACTTCCTCAATTTATTTAGAAAACAGTTTTGTTGTGCTCAGCCGAAACTACCGATAAAAGGGCCTTGGAAATCAATGCATGATGCCCTAATTGCATGGACAGCCATGGTTAGAAGTAATTTAGGCATGGTGAAAGCTTGTTGAATTTTGGGATCACCTTGCTGCTTAAAAACAAATGCTCCATAAAACGAGCCCAGTTCAAGACTTACAATTTAGTAGGATTCTGTAATATCTCTGAAAAATCTCATTGTCAATTGTCCGCGACAGATGTTAATGGGCCAAGGTGTAAAACATGACCTTGCCATTTTCTAAAAGTACATTAAACCAGTTGTGTTAATGAAGCCTTTTCAAGGCTTATGTAAATAGAAGCGGAGCTGAATTTTAACGTTAGACTGTTTATTCAAGGTAAGATGATATAATATCACAGTGGCATCAGTAGATGAATGAAGTAAACCGGGTGAGGGCATCATTAAAATAGCAGGTTAACAAATTGCAATAATAACATTAAATGTTAGCCCATTGATGATCCATATTCTGGAGATACATGTATTTGAACCTTTGTTGAAAATTCACAAATTTAAGCTCATCAGATGACTTAATGCAAAAGGAGGTCATTTGATCCATTGTATCTGTACCACCTTTTTAAAAGTTTTATTCAATTATTCCCACTTTCCTGTTTTTTCACAACTCTGCAAAATCCTTTCTTTTCCAGTATTTATCCGTTATTATTGACTACGCTTCCACAAGCCTTCCAGGCAGTGCATTCCCGAACATCATAACTCGCAGTGTTTTTTTTAAACTCCTCATCTCCTCTTCTTCTGTTGTCAATTATCTTAAATCTATGCCCTCCTGCTGGTGAAAACAGTTCATCTGAATCGACTCTGGAAACCGTCTTTTATTAAGCATGTACGTTTTGAAACTCCCGTGATTGTTGTTTAGAAGGTAGGGGTTAATCTAGATCGGTTTGGCAGTTCAAAGGGGTGGTCTGTTGGTTAATTTGGAGGTTTATTGTCTGCCACAGAAATGCACCGATATGACTTAATTTGTGCGGCACTTTCTCAGAACTTGCACAATGCTAATTAATTAAACCCTTTTGTGTAAGAGTGATGCACAGCACAGGAATAAATGCAAACAAGCGCACTGCGGTTTGAAGGATAAGAACATGAACTGATTTTTTTTCTCTCTCTCTCCTTCTAATGCTAGACACTCAAGCATGGAAAACAGGACATACCTCTATGGACTGATGGTTTCCCTTATTAAAAACAAAGCAGCGGGCTCTCACAGTAGGAGGTCAAGCTAGAATGTGTGTGGTGCAGTCTGCAATTTCCTCTCTAGGAATTTCTCAAGGTACTTTAGAGGACAGGTGGCAAGCATTCATTCTAAGCAGAGATTGATAGATAGACGGACTGCTTACTTCAGAGCATGCAAGACAATATTTATTTATATATAGCTTCGAATGCACATTGAGATCTGAGCTGGGACAAGATCCAATGTTATTAATCCGGCTAATTATTGGTACCACATAAATTGAGAATTTAAAAAATATACATTTTGTGAAAAATAGCAATACATATTTTAATTTTTTAATGAGAAATGCTTGTTTTAACATTGGGTAAAATCAAGAGAGAATTTTGTCATTTTGTTATTGATAATTTGAAGCTCTTTGCATTAAAATAGTTGAACTATCCAATAACTGAGAATAAATGATGTAAGTACAGAGGGAAGTAGGAATTCTGTGCTTTTGATGGTTATCAGCTAATCCAAATGAAGTAAATTTGAATAAAAGGTAGGCTGTATATGAAAATTAACTTTGAAAGAGGGGTTAATTTAGACAGCCTGATATGGTGTCAACATCTTGCTTCACTTTTTACTGAAGTCAATAGGGAGAGATCTGAAATGGGCTGGTGACTTCACTTTTGCACATTCAGAAAAAGCTAAGACCCCCGTAAAGTAATACTATCTTTTTTTCATCCCTGCTTTGCCATATGAACGAATAATAATTCTGATAAATAACAGTTTACCTCAACATTGCAATAGTTTTACATAAAGACTTGTTAAGTTAGAAGATAACATTCTGAAAGTCAGAATACATTCTGGTAATTTATGTATCTCAAAGTGTAGAAAGCAATGTGGTGACAATTTCATTAACCTGACTTGTACTTTCTAAACCCCAAAATATGTGACTTTATATACCGAAAGAATGCGTCTTGTTGATAGTTGTGAACCACACCATATTGTCATCTGCTTAATTTTCATCAGACTTCTGATAAATATACGATCCTTTAAGTGAAGAATCTCTGGTTATTCTAATACCAGCTGCCTGGCAGTCCAAACTGTAATGTGTTTAGTGTGTGTGTGTGTGTGTGTGTGTGTGTGTATGTGTGTGTGTGTGTGTGGGGATATATAGAGTTTCTCATGGTTTGTGATATTTGTTGGGGTGGGAGAGTGATGTCAGGAATGCATGAAACAGGGCTCTGTGAGCACTTGGATTGTTAGAAGGAGTTCATTGATTCTTCAAACTGCAGCTCTGTATCATGATTTGCATTTGAAACTAGAATCTGTGCTGCTTAGGTTTGATATGAGACCACGCTGTACTGAATGTGATTGAGGAAGTTGCAGTGAGAAGAGTAACCCAGATCTCCTGACAGGGCCAAAATAAAACAGACTGCCTTTGAAATTGAGGTATGCGGCGGCCATTCTTCACCAACTCCTAAGGTCCTAAATCTCCCAAATGGCAGTGTGCATCCACCATATTAGATAAGCAAGAACAAGAACCATCCTTTACTCCCGTCTGATTGTAGCCATTAGGCCTTTTCTATATACAAGTCAGGCACCTGTTGCCTGCTGAGGTTCCCACTGCAATACAGATTTTCCCCCTGGCTGGTCATCAAAAATAGCATTCAGGAATCCCAAGCCTGTAGATCACTTGTGACTAGAAAACATGTTACTTGTGAATATGGAGTAGGGATGAGAGAGACCTCGCATTAAACCACTCATGCTGATTGTCGTTACACCCACCCTCACATCCCACTACCCATTCCGGCACTAGATCTGTGACCCCTGACCTTGCAACAATGTGGCTTCCACTCTGTACCCATTTCCTTTGCCCTGCTGTACCTCTTACATTCCAGCCATTCCACGTCAGACAATTTCATGTTACGATGCCTTATTTGATAGGTATCCAAGTTTTTGTTCGTCCTCGTAGTGTGTTGATTGAACCCCAGGGCAAGTGTATACATTTTAAATGCATGACCATTCATCTTCATATTTCAATGTCATTCTACGTCCTAATTTGAGGACATATCAAGGCCCACAAAATCCAAACCGGAAACTAATTGGCAGTAAGAAATGCAAAGGCAAATGTGACTGAGCTTCAAGAACTCAGTTCCTTGGGCCTGTGACCAACATATGATCCTGAGGCAGCAGTATGAAAGGCCTGACTTTGTTTTCCTGTTGTGACAAACAGCCACGCTCAGTACTCTCCTGTTTAGGTGTTGTCTTGTTCGTTGTAAATAGGAACAGACGTAAACCATTCAACCATCCAGCCTGTTGTGTCATTTCCCATTTCCCGTTTAAATGGGTTCGCGTCAGCATCAAGTTATCAACAGAGGATTGCCATATGAACATATTGAGCACTCCTCTAATATCAAAGAGCCATTTTGAGGCCTTAAATGCATATCTGTATATTGATATTTTTTAACTGCTTGTAACATTCTGTAAATGATGTTAGAATCATTGAATCTACTGTGCAGAAGGAGGTCACGGCCTATCGAGCCTACTCCGACATCAATCCCACTGTGGTTCTGTCCCTGTAACCCCACATATTTACTCTCCTAATCCCTCTGATGCTAAGGGGCAATTATCAAAGCCAATCAACCTAACTTGCATATTTTTGGAGTGGGAGGAAACCAGAGCTCCGGATGAAACTCACACAGACATGGGGAAAACATGCAAACTTCACTCACCCTGTGATCTGAGGCCAGATTTGAACCTGGGTCCCTGGCACTGAGGCAGCAGTGCCAACCACTTTGCCACTGTGCTGCTCAGTTGCAAAGTGATTAGTTGATTGCTGAGAACTCTTAACTCCATCCTCTACCACAACAGAAAACTTAGCTGCATGCTTCAGACAGCACTGAGGTTTGCATTCAAATTTAAAATAACACTGGCAACTGAGAACTTTTTTTTGACCGGCTTACACCATTTGAGATGAACTTGGCAAACTGATAAATTTGGAATATCCACCTGATCTCTGTGAATGTAGTATGGCCCGAATGGCTGCGTACAGACTGCATCTCGCAAAGTAACATTTTGAACAAAACCTCCCCCCCCCCTCGCTCTTTAAAGCAAAGCTGCAACAGAACACTCCAGGTTGCTGGGTAATCACTCAAGAGTGTGGGAGATAAGGAAAAATATCACACCACTGCAGG
Source organism: Carcharhinus amblyrhynchos (assembly GCF_965287045.1). Taxonomy (NCBI): domain Eukaryota; kingdom Metazoa; phylum Chordata; class Chondrichthyes; order Carcharhiniformes; family Carcharhinidae; genus Carcharhinus; species Carcharhinus amblyrhynchos. The sequence continues at coordinate 76,780,963 of NC_137327.1, forward strand.
AAAAGGTTTTCTGTTTCACTGATGTCACCCCACCACGGAGACACTGGTTGGGCAGGGGAGGCCAGGAAAGAGCATGTGGCTCTGTCAAAGGGAATGAAGATGTCATGAATGAAATAAACCATTAGAAGGAAATGGGGAATGTGGCATGGATAGTCAAGGCCCAGACTGCTGCATCGAGGGCATGGCAGCAATACTGAGAGGGGTTTAATAGCTTCATTCGGATGATCAAGGTGAGTGCACGGCAGGCCTCAGACTCATCACAGCACCAATCTCACAATGCTGTTCAATGCACTACCTCCCCGTCACTTGCCCTGCAGCACTCCCTGACATCTGGAGCTCATCCCTAACATGTGTGGGCAGACCATTACATACCTTCGTAAACCTACTTCTACACAGCTATGGCACATCACCCTAGCACAGTGGCACACAGCAGCTGACACTCAACCCTCTCTTATATGGGAGAAGGAGAGACATAGCTACATAAAGGAGGCTCACAGGATTAACATAGGCCCAGGGGGCCTCCATTCCCTCAGTGCCCAGGAGGAGATGGCCCAGTGAATGATCTGGTCTGGTGCTACCCATCCTAAGGCCTTCGAGGATGATTGCTGGTAAATTTGAGGTAAATTTGAGGCTACCTTGTGCACCTTTTCCACTCTTTCCTCACCCTCAAACTAAAACTTTCAATGGAGTGATTATTGATGACCTTCATTCCTCCTTACCGTGCTCCAACCCTTTCCTCACTCTGAACTTCCAGTTCTGCCCTTGTGCTTTGAGACAGAGCAGAAATGTGAGCTCTGCAGGCTCAGGGGGAAGGTGTAAGGATGAGTATGCCACTGTTGTGAAGAACAGTTACTTGGTCTTATTTGGTGTAACCAGCTCAAATACTAGCACCTGACAGCATGAGTCAGGATCTGCATGTGCTGAGTCACTGGACATGAATGTACTGCAGCCAGAACAGAGGGAGAGGTTGGACTGTGCACAAATTCACACCATGCTCTCTACCCCTGAAGTCACAGATCAGTTCTTCTGCAGGGGCCTTTGATGATCTCCTTGTTGTGGTGGATTACAGAGGAACCCTGAATTACTTGTTATACTGGCAGGCCTGTCAGCCTCCACCTACAGGCTTAGAGCATGAAGTAGTCCAGTTCCTTAATGGCACAGAGTACCATGGAGCTCAACCTTCCACCACTGAGATTGTACAGTCTGAAGCTGAGCCACCAAGGCCCAGAGCTATTTGAGTGCATCCTGCAAGGCTGTCTCCCCCAGTATAAATCAGCAGCATGCCTGCAATGATGCTGTATCCACTGGGATAGCACAAGGGGGACGCACAAGGAGTTTTGGGTTTATATTTGTATTGCTGGTTGAAGTTGTTGAGGATTTGCTGGTGGTCTTTATTAAATTGACCAAGGAGCCTTTATGATGGATTTGAGATACTGAGAGGGATGGGTGGGTCCATTTGGGGGTGTGGAAACTCATTTCAGCTGAAAGGTGCAGACCCTTCACCTGGTCTTTCCTCCCTTTCTTCTCCTCCATCTCTGTCCTGAGTGCTACTAGATCCCAGGCGACAGCTGGTGGGAACAGTTGTGAAGGGTAGAGCACACCTCCAGAAATGTCAAGGCCCTCTTGAACATGTACTGCAGATTCCCCTCTGTCCTTTGTGGCTCCATGGCTTTTACTGAAGGTTGCCTCATCTCCCATGGTAGGGCTACAGAAGGGAGCCCTGAGCCGTATGTTTTGGGGGTTAACCCTTGTTGCCAAGCAGCCATTGTTTAATGTGTTTTGCAGGGCCGCAGACATTGGTAATCACAGACTAGCACTGAATAAAAACTGCAACAAAATCAGGCATTTGGTGAACATCTTGCAGTCACACACTACAGCACATTTGGAAGCTGGGAGCCCTTGCATTCACTGTGATTCCTGTTGACATGGGGATCTTCTAGAGCCATGTGTGGGCAGTCAACAGCACCCTGTACCACTGGGAAGCCCATTCTCCTGGTCAACCAACATATCCTTTCATCTTGGTCTTCCCTCCTCAGGGCTAAAAGGATGAAGTCCCTTTTTTTTTGTGACACATCTGTCACCCACAAATGCTTATGTGCATGGTCAACTGCAATGTGTTATTGATGTGGCCATACCCAGTCTGGAGGATTCAATGGCATACAATGTATGGGTGATGAATAACCCCATGGTCACAAGGAGGGCATCCTGGTTGGAGGCTCCAGGATGCTGCAAAGAGCTGGCACAAATGACTACCTCCTTTGTGAGCCATAGCTTCCTCAGGCACTACTCTTCGCTCCTCAGAAAGGAGTACATCTCTTAGATAGGTGCAATTCTCCTCCCTCCATGCAGAGGTTCCCCTCTTCACCATTTCCTCTGCCAATCCTGTTCATATTACTCCTGTGGTCAGTCAATTCTTTTAGCGACTTATCGCTTCAACTTTGCCTAAGCACAACTGAGTCTAAAGTATCTCTGCTGAAGCTTGTTGCGTGGCCCTTTGAATAGGCCTCGAACGGCTTCCATCTTGTTTCATGATGCTGGTTAATTCAGGAATGAAGAACACATAGCTGATATCCGTGCACTCCCGACGAGTCCTCTGGCTGACTCCCAACAAGCTCCCCACATTGGCCAAATTTGGTATCTTGCCATTGCTTCAGTTTGTTCGGGTCACTAATGTCATGGGTTGTGGTCTTACCACCTCGCTGCACCTGTGAATCAATGAGTTGAGCTAATAAAATAATGTGCAAAGCAAAAAATCCAGTTCAAGCCTGGTGAGAAACAATTTGCTGTCTTCCGGAACCCTTATGAATGGCTCCAACTGCTTCACACCCAAAAAGTGCATGCAAACATATGAACATGAAATTGACTGAATTTCAATATCATTAGGGAGCTCGGCGCAGCTGGTTCACACCCTCCTGCACCCCGCAAGCGTCACGGTGCTTCCCACCTCTCCAGCAGGCCGACACGCAGGAGTGAATAGCTACTGGTCTGCAGACATAGTGATCTGATCACGCCGAGGGGCTCGGAGGCCATTGAAGCTCTTGAATGGCCGGTGGCATGGCCAGAAAGTGCCCAGCCAGCAGCAATCACATGGTGTGGATATTAGGCACTACCAGCATGCTGAACAGGTGGGTCCTGGGTGGAGGCAAATGGGGGGGCAGGGGGATTGTGAAGGGTTGAATCCCAAAGGGTTTCACAATGGGGCATGGGCATGTTAGAGGGTATAACGTGAGTGGGGGAGGGGGCAGCATGATGTGGGTCATAATATGGGTGGGGAGGGGTGGCATGTCGCGAGTCAGCCAGAGGACCTTTTGGGAGGGCCCTAATGCCGGTGATCTGTTAGTGTTGGGGGAAGCACATGCTGCCGATGGAAATGACTTCTGTGGGGTTGGGAGAAGGTCTCCCAGTTAACCAGCGGATCAGCCACTCTAGCGAAATGGTGCCCGAACACACTCTGAAGCTGGTGTATTTGGCTCCACCTGCTCCCCCCACCTCAATATTGGCAACAAGCTCCCAGCTGTCCAAAATAGTGCCTGAGTTTTAGAGATCATGATCTGGAGTGTGCCAAAAAAACTGGTGTGGAGGATTCCCAGTTTCTCACTGTTATGGTGCTTTGTGTTTTTGGGGGGATAATTCGGCCCATGACATCTCATTTAATGAATTTGAGCGTACTTAGATTATGTAGTTATGGACACCAGGCCCCTTTCTGACACTGCCATGCAGGATGTGGACAGTAATGTACAAGAAGCTGAGTAGACCTTTGTAGTGCCGCTACGATTGAACTGGTGTTTCAAAACTACATTTTACATCCAGTATTTCTGAGAAGGATCTATGTGGCGATGTATCATAGAAATAATTATTTGTCCTTTAGATTGTGAGTTGCATTGTGGCCAAACAATATATTTACTCTATAAAGTGTGTAATATTCTTGGTCTCATGCTAACTTAGAAAATTTACAGAGTCTGCTGAGGTAAGGAAAATATTAGCTTTAATGGAACATCTCTTACTGTGGTTTCCTTGGAGTCTGAAAGAGATAGCGAGTTCATGAGACATTGCATCACTTCCTGCGATGTATATTCATTTGCATGTCAACCAGTTATACTGTATCCTCCTCCAAATCTCTGATTCTCCTCATTATACCAAGGCTCTGACTTCCATTTCTCTTTGTATAGGGACAAACCCCGCGGCAGTTTCACTGGTCTTACCCAACTAGCTTCTCTGCTTCTTTAGAGGAGATTGGGTGTGTGTGAGATCTCTGAGCCTACTGGGTAGAAGAATTTATAAATGACTCTACACCAACGGGCAGAGAATTCCAGAGATTCACCACCCTTCGAGTGAAGAAGTTCCTCCTCAACTCCGTTCTAGACTGCCCCCCCTTTATCTTGAGGCTGTGCCCCCGAGTCCTACTGTCCTTTCTGAGCAGGAAGAGTCTCTCCACCTCTATCCTATCCATCCCATCCATCATCTTATATGTCTCAATGAGATCTCCCCTCATTCTTCTAAACTCTAACGAGTACAAGCCTAGTTTATTCAGCCTCTCCTCATAGCTCAACCCCCTCAACTCCGGTATCAGCTTAGTAAACCTCCTTTGCACTCCCTCCAAGGCCAAAATATCCTTGCGTAAGTGCGGTGACCAAAACTGCACACAGTACTCCAGCTGCGGCCTCACCAATGCCCTATACAGCTGCAGCAAGACCTCCCTACTTTTATATTCAATCCCCCTCGCTATGAAGGCCAGCATCCCATTCGCCTTCCTGACCACCTGCTGCACCTGCAGGCTGGGCTTTTGCGACTCATGCACAAGGACCCCGAGGTCCCTCTGCACCGTCGCCTGCTGCAGTTTTTCGCCATGTAAGTAATAGTCCTTCCTACCATTATTCCTACCAAAGTGGACCACCTTGCACTTGCCAACATTAAATTCCATTTGCCAGTTCCTGGCCCATTCGCCCAGCCTATCTAGATCCTTCTGCAGACTCTCCACACCCTCCATGCAATTTGCCGTTCCACCAATCTTGGTGTCATCAGCAAATTTTGACACCATACACTCAGTTCCCTCCTCCAGATCATCTATATAAATGGTAAATAGCTGAGGCCCCAGCACCGACCCCTGGGGCACTCCACTAGTCACCAACCGCCAATCCGAATAGCACCCATTAACCCCCACTCTCTGCCTCCTATTTGACAACCAACCCTCTATCCACGCTAACACCCTACCCCCAACTCCATGCCCCCTTACCTTCTGCAATAACCTCTTGTGAGGTACCTTGTCAAACGCCTTCTGAAGATCAAGAAAGACCACATCCATCGGCTCTCCTCTATCCACCGCCCTAGACACATCCTCATAGAACTCCAATAAATTTGTCAGACACGACTTCCCCTTAACGAAACCGTGCTGCGTCTGCTCTATCAAGCAATTCCCCTCAAGATGCCTCGCTATTTCCTCCTTGATGAAGGATTCTAACATTTTACCTACAACAGACGTTAAACTAACCGGCCTGTAATTCCCTGCCTTTTGCCTGCCACCCTTCTTAAACAACGGCGTAACATTAGCCGTTTTCCAATCTTCCGGCACTTCCCCGGAATCCAGCGACGTTTGGAAAATAACCACCAAGGCATCCACTATCACCTCCGCCATTTCTTTCAGAACCCTTGCTAAATATTTTTAAGACGCGGGTTGATGGGTTTTTGATAAGTGAGGGGATTAAGGGTTATGGGGAGAGGGCGGGAATGTGGAACTGAGCCACGACAGATCAGCCATGATCTTATTGAATGGCGGGGCAGGCTCGAAGGGCTAGATGGCCTACTCCTGCTCTTATTTCTTATGTTCTTATATCATCTGAATGGATGTCTTAATGAACACAGCATCTCTGCTGTGTAGTAGACTGCTTTGACTGTATGGAGGATTGTGTCTCTGTGCCAACTTGTACAAATCTGTTCCATCTTACCGTACCATTATCTGTTTGAATGAGGTCAAACTGGATGTGGATGTGATTTGTGTTAAACCTTCGGTCTATAATGAACTTGGTCTTGGACCCAAACTAAGTCTGCTGCTTGAAGGTCTGGCAAGTTGTGTGTTCTGTGACATTTATCGTATTTCCACATCTGGCTGGAGTGCCACTCATCCTCTTTCTCCCTCCCCTTGTTCAAATCAACATCTCGTACATGAGCCTGAGAATAGGGAACTGAGTTCTCTGTCATCTTCTCATGAGGAGGTGCTAAAATGTTTTGGAGTGATATCTCAAAATTACAAATTGCACATCATTCTTCAACAATACTTTCACTGTAAAAACTCCTCTTTCAGCTTCACTGTTGGCTTGGGTGATTCTTGGTGAGTTGGTGTTATGGTCAAATCCATAAGATGCTGTGTACTCCTTAAAGTATTCATTGGCAAACTACCTTCCATTGTCCAGGATTACAAGATGTGGAACTCCATGTGGTGCAAATATCTCTTTCAGTGATGGAATCATTGCTTCCATCTAAAGCAGTCATTTGTTTAGGTCAAGAACATCTTTGATCTGTCCATTCCAAGTTATTGTAATGGTAGTTTCTCTCTCTATTGAAGGATTGTGTTCAGATGTCCTGTGACCTGGAGATCTGTACCTCCCGATCCATGTAGGTTTATGATGGCCGAGGAGAACTTTTCTCCAACCGCAGTTCAGCATCGGAAAGAACCAAATCTGCTGTACCTGTGTTCAATTCAAGTGTACATTGTTGCCTTCGAATAGGATATCATCACTTCAGTAGTTTGTCTAGTTTCTGAATCTCTGCAAAGAAAGACATCTCAATATTATCATGTCTATTTCACATATTTTGCAACATTTTGAAGGCTTCTCTTTTTTTTCTTACTCTTTACAAGCTTCTTGCTGCAACACAGCCTGAAAGTGACCTTTCTGCAAAATGGTATTTAGTCTCTGGCGGGAAAAATTTTCATACCTTTGTTTTTTTTCCCACCATGCCAACTACAATTAGCAGGGTGGTTGATGGCCCTCTTCCTGCCTCCCTTGCTTTTGTACACCCTCTCTCTGCCCTTAAATTTAACTTAACTCCACTGAATCAATCATTTTTAGAGGATGGTTCTCCCAAACCACCAATTGATTTTGCTTCCTGACTTTAACTTGTCTGCTCAGCCGAATTGTCTTTGTTAAGGTTAAATCATCTCTCGACAGCAAATGATCATACAGTGCTTCATTCAAGACCCTGACAGTAATTCTGTCTGTGATTAACTCTCTTGCAGCACATGTATCATCTCTGGTGCAGTGGTACATGTAAGTGAACAGTCCATTCTTAGATGCTGATTAAAGATTGACTTGTGCTTCTAAATCTCTGGCTCCTGCCTTTCAGAAAAGTTGCCCAACAGTAATTTCAGTCTTAATTTGCCTCTTCGTTTTCATACTTAGGACATTGGAATAGAACACCTGAAATATAATGGATGCAGGTTAAATCCAAAAACATTTTTTTTATGTAAAATGTATAAGCAATATTGTACAGTATCTCTCTTTGCCTCTCACACTTCCTCCTGTCAAATTGTGATGATAACACCCATACTGTCCAAAAGTAATTGAAGGTGTTTATCTTGGGCAACACTGCAGGTGACTGTAAATTGGCAGCCGGTCTTGAATTCTGTTCAACTTTTTTTTCGTTGCTTTATGGAGGATATAGCAGCTACCAATTCATCATTGCCCATTTTGCGTTACTAACCAAAGCCAACATCACCCCTCAAATATCCTCAGCCTTACCACTAGCAAATCAGCTAACAGAGGTTATACAATTACAACTGGAAGTCTTCAGTCACATGTTGCACTGTGATATTCTGGAAGCCATGTATTAAATTTCACCATCACTTTGAGAAGATGGGCTGGATGTTGCTTGAGTGGGACATTTCACTCACACCCTGTATTTAGACTTCTCCCACACCCTTCAGTTCAAAGGTGTTTGCCCCGAACTTGCTGGAAGTGTGAACTGATAATGGCATAGTAAAGCAGCAGGGAATGTGAGACCACATTGTATCTTCTTAATCACCAAGAATGATAGGTTGAGGTATAAACAGAGGGGAATCATGGAGAAAATAAATAGATAAAAGTTGTCATTGTGAAAAGTAAATAAACATGAGAAAAGGTCAATGGATTGAAAGGAAAAAAGAGAGTGAAAGAAAAAGCAAGAAAAACATTAAAAAAATGACATTTTTCGAATCTCAAATAGGGATGTTTACTGATAACTTCACAAAGTTCATTCAGTACCATCTGTGGCACTTGAGATACTGAAGTAGTTCATGCCTGCATTCAGCAAGACCTGCTTGACGCCCAAGCTTGCAATGATAAGTGACAAACCATATCCATGGCACCAAATTGCCAAGCAATAATCATCCCCCGTGTGAGAGAATCTAACCATCTCCCCTTGGCACTCAAAAGCATTGCCATCATTGAAGTCCCCACCATCAACATATTAGCATCGCCACTGACCAGAAATTTAACTGAACCAGCTACTGTGGCCATAAGAGCAAATCAGAGATTGACAAATAATTCTGCAAGTGATTCTGCAAAGTCTGTCAACCATCTACAGGGCCCAAGTCAGGTGTGTGGTAGAGTGTGAGTGTCGATCAACCTGTCTGACCCAGAAAATGTGCAAAATAAACATTTTGAACGATAAAATGTTTTTACTTTTTCTTCCAATATTTTTTCAACCCATTCATCCTCTCTCATGTTTTATTTACATTTTACTATCTGGTGACTTTAATAATTGGCCAGATTGGATTTGTCCTTTTTTTTGGGTGGGAGAGGAGGGGACAGAACATACCTGACCTATCTTCCACATATTTGGGTAGATGCGAGTGTTGTTTGTACTGGAACATTTTGGTTAGGGACATGACTTGTTCTGCAGCACAAGAGTTCAATACTACTGCTGGGATGTTGTCAGGATCGTGTCTGCATCCAGTGCCTTCGGCCATTTCTTAATATCACATGGAGTGAATCCTATTGGCTAAAAACTGGCTTCTGTGGTGGAAACTTCAGGAGAACGGGATGTTCCATCCATTTGGCACTAACGACTGAAGCTTGTTGAAAATGCACCACCTCCAGAAACTCTGCTGTAGTTTCAGCCATGAGCTTGTAGAGTCGGGAACAAAAACCACAAGTTCTACTTACGAACAACTCATTGGCTGATAATAGTGTCAGCATTCGCTTTGTTAATATCATGGAGACAGGCATGTCATACAAGTTTGCCAAGTGTTCAGCAACAAATTTCTGGTCTCATGTTTTAAATGTGAAGTTATTGAAAAAATCAATGTGTTTGAAAGATCAATTGATCTTTCAGTTGAAATAGAAGACCAAAAAACCTGTGACTCATTATGTGAGATGTTGTATTACATACATGTACTCATATACATTACACATGTATGTGCGTATATCACAATATATAAACAAATGTATTCAATATAAACATGCATGAACACAAATACGTATATACATGTGCATACATATTAACACCATAATAGAGACATTAATATGCATGTTTCTGTCTTTCAATATAGTAAACATGTCTACACTCCATTCATGAGTAACACAAATGCAAGTATGTCAACAATATTGTTGACCAGCACAGAACACGAAAGCCACTTCTCAAGTTAAGAACAGATAGACATTCACATTTAAAGCTAATTTGCATTTGATTTTCTGAAATATTTTAATATTTCAAAAGTTGAATGGAATTTTATGATATACTTTTAGCCATGTGCAACTGCTGAATTGAACAGCTAGTCATGCTAACATATTGGTCACATGATTTAACTAATTTTAGTTGTAAATATACAGACCCTGCCTTTCTCTTAGGGTAGGTTTTTATACTGAGAATTTACTCCCAATATGCCTTTTTGTCAATTGCCCTTCTTTGCACCATGTGGGAGTTTGACCCGAGGAACTGCTTTGATCGTTTAGAAATAAATCTCATGTCTGAATGAATCACTTGGGCACCTTTTTTTGATAAGTTAGTCAGTGTCAGAAAGTAACACAACACTGGGAAAAGCAACTATCAACTATGATTTCATTGTATGGAGTGGAAATCCCAGGTCTGTCTGCCAATACTTATCACTCCTCCACAAGCCTGGATTTAGGCTTTCATCTGTTTCCCTACTGGCAGAAAAGCTGCAAAGTCTTGGGAACGCAACAATTTACCTAGGAATGTCTTGCACTAATATTAGAAGTCGTGCGCTGATATTGTGTAGCAAGGTGGCGCCATGATTGGCACTACTGTCTCTCAGTGCAGGGACCCAGGTTTGATTCTGGCCTTGGGTGACTGTCAGTGTGAAGTTTTCACATTCTCCTGATGTCTGCGTGGGTTTTCTTCCAGGTTCTCAAATTTCCTCCCACATTCCAAATGTGTGAAGGTTAGATGGATTAGCCATGATAAGTGCAAGGCGTTATGGGGATAGGCCAAAGTGGTGGGCCTGGGTAAGCTGTTGTTTTGAAGAGTTGGTGCAGAATCGATGGGCCTCTTTCTTCACTGTTTGGATTCTAGGGTTCTAACAGACATTTTGCACTCTAAATAGCCTCAGATAATGAAACAATTAGCTCTAGGTGAAATAAGACCAAAGTTATCCTTACTAAACTAATTGATTATTCAAAAGATTTTAATATGAGTAAGTTCTTCCTTGTTATTTTTGGAGTTCATATTTCAACTGGAACTTTTACTTTGTGAACTGGTACTGTTCTCTCAATTCTCGTTACCTGTTTTGAAGAAATTAAAAACCTATTGAAATACCCAGACATTGAAGTATTTTAAGAAAGCAATTTTACTTTGGGTTAAAAATAACGTAAAACAAATGATGGTGAGTACAAAGGGATTAATCCAGGTTTGTTTCCAAGTTCAGACATCCCCATGCAATAAAGTGAAGTACTATTATCATGGTGCTGAAGCAAAATGGGGCAGTTTACAAAGACTTGCACATTTTAAAAATGTAAGTAATTAGCTGAAGTATTATTTTGTTGCCAGACAATTGCTGAGAGATTGGGAGGAAAGGGTTAAGAGAGAATTTTTCTTCAAAATAATCCTCAATGGTTGTTTCAAATTACTAAAAGGATTGATGACCTTTGTTTATCCTATTTGTATTATTCAAAATTAAATCTGAGTTTATTGAATACAACGAAAAGAAAGGTTTGCATTGATAGAATGCCTTTCATGATCTTAGAATGTCCCGATGTTCTTTTAGACTTATGGATTATTCTTGAAGTGCAATCACTAATGTAATGTAGGAAATGCAGCGGCCAATTTGCACACAGCAAGTCCCCGCAGATAACAACGTGACGATTTACAGGTTTCTTTGCTGTTTTTGCAGTACAAGAGCAATGAGGTTATGCTGAACTTATGCAAATCGCGAGTTAGATCTTGGCTAGAATATTGTGTATGGTCTAGATGCCATACTATAGAAAGGATGTGAATGCATTGGACAGAATGCAGAAGAGGTTTACAAAAATAGTTGCAGAAATGAGAAACTTCAGATAAGCGGATAGCTTGGAGAGGTTGGGACTGTTCTCCTTGGAGGGAAGAAGGCTAAGAGGAGACTTGATAGAGATGCTCAAAATCATGAGATGGCTGGGCAGACAAGATAGGGAGAAATCTTCCTGCTCATAAAAGGATCATAAACGAGAGGGCATGGATTTTTTTTTCAAAAGAAGCAAATATGATGTAATAAGAAGCTTTTTTACACAGTGAGTGATGCAGTGTCTGGAAATGTAATGGAGGCAGGTTCAATTGAGGCATTGGTGAGGACATTAAACGATTATTGAATGAGTGGGAAATGAGGTGAAGGCAGGGGAATGGCACTAAATTATGATGCTCGTTTAGAGAGCTAGTGCAGATGCGATGGGCCAAATGTCCTCCTTCTGTGCTTTAACAATTCTGTAATTGAGGGATGAATACTAGCTAGCACACACCAGTCTTCATAAATGTTGCATGAGACCTTTTAGCCATCCTGACAGAATAGCAAAGTCACACTTTAACATCTCACCCAAACGACAGCACTTTTGACAATGCAGTACATCCTCAGTCCAGCACTGCTGAGTTAGTGTGGATTATGTATTCAAATCTCTGAAATGGGCCTCGAGTTGACAATTGTTTGACTCCTAAGCAAGAATGCTACCAATTGAGCCACAAATGCCTTTTTGTTGGAGAGCTAGCAGAGTATTAAGGGGCCAAATGATAAGCTTCCATGCTACAAGCAAATAATTAGATTTGGTCTATAAAATGTGTATAAAGCAGGAAAAGCTCAGCAATGATCCAGCACTGGTAGGGTACTGGTCAGTCCCTGTTATGCTATTCAATCTCTCTCTAAGTGGAAAACTAACAACCCAAATAATTTCTCTATTAATTTTCACTATATCCTCCAAATGAAAATGATTAAAACAAATGCAGACACTCTGCAGGAATCACAGCTTGGTGATATTCCTTAATAACTGCAGATATAGGTCTGCAGAGAGGGAAAAATGCAGTTTGCAGTTAAGACTCATTAGACAGTATGAAGCATTCTGTGAGAGACTAGTATTTAATTACAGGCTGTACTTTTGGCTGGAAGATACAGATCCTACACAGGCTCCCAATCTTCCTCCCCCAAGGCTACACACATCAGTTACTGGAAGAGCCTTCATTAATCCTGCGCAGTGTACTGCGCTATGTGATTTGGCACCAAGTAATTAATAGGCTTTCCCATCTCCATATTCACTGATACTGTTAACTAGGTGTAAAACAGGGTCCCTTTGTTACACAGCATGAGAAGTCACTGGACTGCTACATTACTGAGTATCGCATGGAGCCAGTTTGTGTTATGTTTCTGGGCCTGTGCCATCATTTAATACAATTCAATATAACATCTGGTGAAAATTCAATCTTTAACTCACTACAAGAGCGTAAAGAGGAATTAAATAATTAAGGTGTCTTAATTAACCCTATGAATACTGGATTGTTGTAGGCACTGTAAACATATTTTTCTGGACTAGGTTGGACAACAATAGCCTTTATCATTTCTGTGTATTTCTAATGACGGGTGTTCAGAGTTCAATCAATTTACTTGAAAATAAATTCTATTTATATGTTAGATAGGGTTTGTAGACAACTGAAACCCTTGTACCCTTGCTGTTTGTACTCGATATGTTTTTAGAAAAGGAAGATTTGTGTGTGTTTTTCCTGATTGTGTGGTTAGTTGAATATCAGCAACCAGGTATTGAGTGTTTACATTAGAGGAATATTTATTCATCCTGGAAGCTCAATGCTGCATCATTCATGTACACTGACACTTGAGGAAGATACAGTTGAAGAGAATAGTGCAGTTTTGCAAGTTGTAAATGAATGAATAGTTCATGTGTTTGGCTCATCTGGGCTTGGCAAAGAGGTATTTCACTCTGAAAGAGTAGTTTAGGTGGTTTTGATTTGATTTATTACTGTCACATGTATTAATATACAATGAGAAGTCTTCTTCCACACTATACAGACAAAGCATACTGTCTTGGAGAAGGAAATGAGAGAGTGCAGAATGTAGTGTTACAGACATAGCTAGGGTGTGGAGAAAGATCAACTTAATGCAAGATAAATCCATTCAAAATTCTGACAGCAGCAGGGAAGAAGCTGTTCTTGAATCGGTTGGTATGTGACCTCAGACCTTTGTATCTTTTTCCCAAAGGAAGAAGGTGGAAGAGAGAATATCCGGGGTATGTGGAGTCCTTAATTATGCTGGCTGCTTTGCCGAGGCGGTGGGGTGTAGACAGAGTCAATGGGTGGGAGGCTGGTTTGCGTGATGGATTGGGCTACATTCACATCCTTTTGTAGTTCCATGCAATCTTGGGCAGAAGAGGAGCTATGCCAAGCTGTGATACAACCAGAAAGAATGCTTTCTATGGTGCATCTGTAAAAGTTGATAAGAGTCATAGCTGACGTGCCAAATTTCCTTAGTCTTCTGAGAAAGTAGAAGTGTTGGTGGGCTTTCTTAGCTGGGATATATATTGGGATTGCTGCAGGATTGCCTTGAAGAGATAAATGTTCAAAAGGTCACAACATTATTCACCTGTAGATTTTCTTACCAGGTCAGGATTCCTTACAGGTGGATTTGGATTGGGAAGCTTGTAAAATATTGCAGCCTCTGTGTTTAAAGAGGCTTTGGTGTTACTGCCTTAGTCTGAAGCTGATACCCTGCAGTGGAGTTATTTGCAAACGGGCTGATCTGGTTCTTGGAATTATAAAGGATTTTGGTATTAGACGCCAGTTTCAGTTGCCTGGTCAGTAGCTATTGTTGACCCAAAGCTAAAAGCTATTGCTATATAATGGCATTAGATGATGGCCAATCACACCTATTTGTGGTGAATTGATTTTCTGCAGTTCTTTTTTGTTACATTCCAAACTTGGTGACATGAATTCTGAAAGTCAATTGACTGTGAGTTTAGAGTAAACAATGAACAGTGGCAGGTGTACATTCTACAGAGGGGTTCCATTGGGTACGTGCACTGAATGGGGAGGTCCTGATTCAAATAGGAACATTCTGGAAGTTTGAAGTAGTCTATATTGAATTTTTAAAAAGTCACTTGACCCTTGGCAACCATCTTAGTCATCTTGTTAGTGTCTATTTTTAAAAAAAGCTCTGGAAGCTTCCATCCAAATATAGCCCATGTTTGACATGATTAATTACCTTTACTGGGCATAACATATATAAAAGTTTATGTCTCCCAGCAGTTCAAAACACTATATTTATTGGCTGTTGTAATCTAATAAACAGGCTTGGTCAGGCTGGTCAGCTTTTAATGGTTTGGTTTGAGATTGTTGTACTGGACTGTGGAAGAATTCCCTGCTCCCCTTTTCACTGAGGATCTTTAATATGAGCCTGAACCACAAGAAAATTAAGATTGATCCGTTTAATATCTCAAGCAAAAGAAACATCTCTAAATGCAGCAATCCCTCAATGTTACTTTGGATTTTAGACAAGAGCCTAGATTTTGTACTGAGGTCATAAAAGTGTGGTCTAACCTGGTAACGTGTTAACGAGTACCTTACACCTTTACTTGCATATAAATGGAAATGTAGAAGTGCAGATGGATTATTTTTTCCCACATTTCTATCCTTCTCAAAATATCCCAAGTATGTAACCAATACAAATTGTCAATACTTTTTTCAAAATTGCCCCTCTGGTGTGCTGCCCCCAACAATTAAAGCTATAAAAGGAGGGACAATTGATAAGCTGCTGACTTCTGGTATTGCAGCTCCATGATTGGTGAATAAGTTGCTTCCTCTGACTAGAAATAACCTTAAAACAATTGCTGGTTCTGCCCAGTAATGCAACAGAGATGAGGGTTTTAACCCGATAGGGTTAAAGTAACATAAAATGATTGCGAGGCAGTTGAGGGTTAACCACATTGCTGTGGATCTGGAGTCACATGTAGGCCAAACCAGGTAAGGATGACAGATTTCTTTCCCAAAAGGACATTTGTGAACCAGTTGGATTTTTTTTACAGCCATCAGCAATGGTTTCATGGCATGGTGGCACAGCGGTAAGCACTGCTGCCTCACAATACCAGAGACCCAGGTTCAATTCTGGCTTTGGGCCACTGTCTGTGTGGAGTTTGCGTATTCTCTCCATGTCTGCATGGGTTTCTTCCAGGTGCTCTGGTTTCCTCCCTCCAAGATGTGCGGGTTAGGTGGAATGGCCATGCTAAGTTGCCTTTTAGTGTCAGGAAATTAGCAAAGTAAGTACATGGGGTACAGGCATAGGATCTGGGTGGGTTGTTGTTGCTGCAGGCTCAATGGGCCAAATGGCCTCTTTCTGCACTGTCGGGATTTGATGATTAGACTTTTAAAAACCTGGAATTAAAATTTTACCATCTGCTTTGGTGGGATTTGAACCCAGGGTACCCAGACCATTACTCTGGGTCTCTGGATTACTGGACCAGTGACAATACCACTATGTCACTGGCTCCCCATTAGTTTAGCAGTCATTGGGCCTGAGCTTGAAACCTTGGAATTGTAATTACTGAACCACTCTTCCCAAAATTTTACAGTAAATTACATATACACTGTATCCTTACCTTCAACTTTTTCAGAAATTATTTTTTAAACTCCAAGATGGTGAAGGAAAGACATACTGCAATGCCAGGATCCTCACTTGTGTGGAGAATGGCAAATCTGTAGTTCTACTCTTTAGAACAGAAAAGGTTAGGAGGCAATTTCATAGAGGTGTGACTAGTAAGAAAATTCAGTGTGTGCGGAAATAAGCACAACAGGACACTCTTTTCCAGGATTCAGTTTAATTCACTTTTACATTAGGACACAGATTGCAATGAACTAAGTGGAAAGAGAAAAACTGAAGATTTGAATAATAGAATTTTAGATCGTGCCACCTAGACTTTAAACAGCAAACTTTAACATCGAACAGTATTTGCCTCCTCATTGGGTGGGACTTTTCAGTCAAATGCTGGATTATTTTCATCTCTATCTGAAGAACTTATTAAAAAATGACTATAAAAAGATGCTATTTCCTTTTTAACAACCATTGTACATCTGCACTTGATTTCTTCCCCTGCCTATTTTTAATTTATTTTTTGGCAAGCACTGAAGGGAATGATATTAAAGAAAAAAGGCAAACTGATGTGCTGTCTGCCTGAAGGGCATCAGGATGCTGGGTTGGAAGGTGTGGAAAAAATGTAAGGCCTCACATAATATCAGAAATAATCCTTGGCTCTGTGGATTTGGTTTGAACCTTTTTATTTTGTTTGTGTGGCATTTTCAAATCTTTGTTTTCATTATGTCGTGAATGGTGTGTGATATCAAAAACCTCATTTACATGCTCAATAACCTCTGTGCAGCCTGCAGTGAAATTATGACTGCCTAAAGGCCCAGAAGCAAATGGTTTTTGGAACAAATTGGCTGCAACATTAACACTGACTTGAAAGTAATCTTTTGTGATGTGAAAGTGGTGGTCTCCTTCCTAGCAGGTGGTCCTTTTGCGAAAGAGATTGTAATGCCTTTAACGGCATGTTGCACAAAGCCACAGCTTCCTGTACAAAGGAACACAGGAAGTAAGTGTCCGCTTTGCACATGGATGGATTTTTACCTTCAGTTATCTAACTTGATAATTTCAGTGCCACTTGGCCAGCTTGCAATAAATGATGTGATTTCAGGGTAGGAATGACTGTGATCTGAGTGAAGATGCAGCGTAACACATTCATGTACCATTGTTCTACTATTTCAAACTGTTTGACCTGAACAGGTTGGAATACTCAGCTCACCTAAAAATAGAGCACGAAAGGATGTCACACCATGACTGGAATTCTACTGCCTCTCCCGCCACGGAATTGGAGTGGATTGGGGGGGGGCAACGTAAATGTCTGTTTACCTTGGGCGGGAAATTCCTGTCTCACTCAAGTGAAGCCATAAAATCCTGCTCTATACTATACGTGTGGGCCCTTGATCCACTTGTGTATGCAACACTCTTTATTCACTTGTGGAAGGTGAGCTTTCCCTGACCTCAGTTAGCCTGCCGTGTCCTTTAATTTCCTGAGCTAAACACTGTGGCAGAAAATGTCTCTTGTTCACCTCGCACTTTGGGAATTCAGTGATTCTGTTTATCACCTGAATTCATAGTAAATCATGGACCATGTATCCTGCAATAATTCCATTTAAAGTAAGAAGTTGCATTAATCTGTTGCATTTTATGGCCCTATGACTTTTAACCAATGGAAGTGCAGTCACTATTTTACATAAGTCTCACCAAAAGCAACTTGATAACTTGTTAATTAATGCTGCCTGGGGGATAAATGTCTGCCAGGCCATCAGAGAACACACCCTTACCCTTCTTTGGATGGGCCCTACTTTTACCTGAGACAGCAGATGGACCATCAGTCAAATGGTTCACAACATCTCTGGCAGTGGAGGAATGCTGCACTCTCTAGATTACGGGGGAATTTTAACTTGATGGTGCACTGCAAGTGGTGGTCCTAAGCATCTGGGAAACTCAAGTGCAGCTCACCTCAAGCCTCAACTTCCAAGCAGATGGTGAAGATAGAGGCTGCATTAGAGGGTCTCAGTGAGGGAAGATGTAGGGTGTACAAGCTCTGCTCAGCTGGACACAGACTGTATCTTGGGGACAGTGGAAGGACAGGAAAATCATGGAGCAGCAGCAGAGAATGTACAATTATGTTGACAGGTTTTTCAGTTGTATTGTGCACACTTGCAGAGAGGTTGAAGCAGTCTCGAGGGTGAGTGCTAGTGTGGGGCAGATCTTTGCTATAGTCTTCATCCATGGAATGAATGCCACCTGCATGGAGCATCAACCGTGGTAATCAATCGAATGCGTGCATAAGTGGCTTACACGAAGAATGCTACCTTTAATTGGAATATTGGAGGAGGAGCAGGCCATTCAGCATGTCATGCCTGCTGGAATGGGATTCACCATACCCTAGTCATGGACATTCATCACGCCACTGGTCTACAGCAATATGTTCTCCAGGTCATTGCTAATGGGAAAGTGAGGTTGGGCTTTGAGAGGGAATAACGTTCCTTTAAAACTGAGATGAGGAGGAATTTCTTCAGTCAGAAGGTTGTGAACCTGTGGAACTCAGGTCATTGAATGTCTTTAAGACAGAGATAGATAAGCTCTTGATCAATCAGGGAATTGAGGATTACAGGGAGAAGACAGGAGAATAGGGATGAGAATCGTATCAGCCATGATTGAATGGTGGAGCAGACTTGATGGACCGAATGGCCTAATTCTGCTCCTATATCTAGAAATAGTCAGCATGGTTTTGTCAAGGGCAGGTCGTGCCTTACGAGCCTAGTTGAGTTCTTCGAAAATGTGACTGAACACATTGACGAAGGAAGTGCAGTGGACGTGGTGTACATGGACTTCAGCAAGGCGTTTGATAAGGTCCCCCATGCAAGACTTCTTGAGAAGGTGAGAGGGCATGGGGTCCAAGGGGCTTTGGCCTTGAGGATCCAGAACTGGCTTGCCTGCAGAAGGCAGAGAGTGGTTGTGGATGGGTCTTTTTCTGCATGGAGGTCAGTCACCAGTGGAGTGCCCCAGGGATCTGTTCTAGGACCCTTGCTGTTTGCCATTTTCATAAATGACCTAGATGAGGAAGTGGAGGGATGGGTTAGTAAGTTCGCTGATGACACGAAGGTCGGTGGTGTTGTGGATGGTCTAGAAGGATGTCAGAAGTTGCAGCAGGACATAAATAGGATGCAGGACTGGGCGGAGAAGTGGCAGATGGACTTCAACGTGGACAAATGTGTAGTCATCCATTTTGGCAGGACCAATGGGATGAACGAGTACACTATCAAGGGCAGAAGTCTTAGTAGTGTTGAAGAGCAGAAGGATCTTGGGGTCCAGGTCCACAGGACTCTTAAATCAGCCTCGCAGGTGGAGGATGTGGTCAAGAAGGCGTATGGTGTACTGGCCTTCGTTAATCGAGGGATTGAGTTTAGGAGTCGGGAGGTAATGCTGCAATTCTGTAAGACCCTTGTCAGGCCTCACTTGGAGTACTGTGCGCAGTTCTGGTCGCCTCACTATAGGAAGGACGTAGAAGCCATTGAAAGGGTACAGAGGAGATTTACAAGGATGTTGCCTGGATTGGGAGGCATGCCTTATGAAGATAGGTTGAGGGAGCTGGGACTCTTCTCCCTGGAGAGACGAAGGTTGAGAGGTGACCTGATAGAAGTTTATAAAATGTTGAGAGGAATAGATAGGGTGGATTCTCAGAGGCTATTTCCCCGGGTTGAAATGGTCGCTACGAGAGGACACAGATTTAAGGTGTGGGGAGGCAAGTACAGAAGTGACGTTAGGGGTAAGTTTTTCACTCAGAGGGTGGTGAGTGAATGGAATCGGCTGCCGTCAGTGGTGGTGGAGGCAAACTCGCTGGGGTCTTTTAAAAGACTTCTGGATGAGTATATGGGATTTAGTGGGATTGGGGGTTATAGATAGGTCTATGGATTGGTAGGTGTTGATGTGATCGGCACAACTCGTGGGCCGAAGGGCCTGTTTGTGCTGTAGTGTTCTATGTTCTATCTCAAGGTCAAAGGTTCATAGGTTGATTCCTGGGATAAAGAGACTGTCTTATCGCTGAGCAGGTTGGAGTCCATTAGAATGGGACGTTGGGCGGGATTCTCTGGTAACAGAGGCCAGATGTTATGTCTCAGATGTAAAATATTTCACAACAGCTTTGAAGAGCAACAAGATAGTTTTCCTGATGCCCTGGTCAGCATTTATCCTTCCACAAATACTGGGCAGCATGGTGGCACAGTGGTTAGCACTGATGCCTCACATCACCAGGGACATGGGTTTAATTCCCAACTTAGGTCACTGTTTGTGCAGAGTCTGCACTTTCTCCTGTATCTGCAAGAGTTTCCTCCAGGTGCTCCAGTTTCCTCCCAAGTCCAAAAGACGTGCTGGTTAGGTGCACTGACCATGCTAAATTCTCCCTCAGTTTATCCAAACAGATGCTGGAGTGTGGTGACTGGGGATTTTCATAGTAATTTCATTGCAGTGTTAATGTAAGCCTACTTCTGACACTAATAAATAATCTTTTAAAAAAGCAATCTGGAGTTTTTTTTTATAATTGCTGAGGGGCCTTACTTTTTGCAAATTGGCTGTTCTGTTTCCTGACATTACAAAAGTGACAATGGAGGGAGAGTTAGCAAAAAATGGCAGTGCGTCAGTTCCGGTGAGGAAAAATTCAGTTTTCTGTCCAGATCTTACCACACTCTGAAAGCTGGATGTGTTTTGCGCTGCCATGCAAGGAAGCGGGGCTTCAACATGCCGACAAAACCCGGCTGCACTGAAATCAGGGCACCATGTTTAACTGGAATCCCGACCAAAGCAAGATTTAACCTCCCCCCCACCCCGTGTTCAGAGCCGGTAACCCATTCTCCACCTTCGGTCTGAATATTGAATCAGACTCCCCCCCCCCCCCGCCCCACCAGTATCAGCGAGATTCGTGATTTCCGGGTTTCACTGGACCTTGAGCCCTATCGGTATTCCTGCAGACAATGAATGTGGGCTCAAGATCCCGTCCTATAAATACTGTCTCTAAAGCACTTTGAAATACTTTGGGGACACAAAAGGCACAACATTAAAGCAAGTTTTTTTCAGTTGCTGTTTAACTTCTATCAACAGGCTGTTTGAGATTAAGGTCAAACTCCATATTCACTGTATAGAAGTTAGGAGTAGTTCCTCCCAGAAACTATGGCTATTGAATATACTGCTGCTTGCCACCATCCTGCCAATCTAACTCTCCCAAGCAACTAATACTGGGCCAGAGATCGAAACTAGGCCCTGTATTTCCGCCCGACCATAATTGACCATCTCCAACTCCATTCCGTCCCACACCTTTGGCCCAACCACAGTCTATCTTCTGCCGAAACCTTCTTCCGGACTTGACCACTCCAATGCTTATCTGACCAGGCCCCCCACCTTTCATCCTCCGTATACACAAACTTGTCAAGACGCCTGCTGCCTGTGTCCAAACCTGCACCAAATCCTGTTTTCTCACAATCCCCATGCTTGCTGACCTACATTGGTTTCCATCAAGCAATGTCTTATCCTTGTGCTGAAATTGCTACATGGCCTGGATCCTCCCTATCTCCAGGATCCAGATTTGCATCCCTCCGGTTCTGGGCTCTTTGCACCCTGGATTTCTTCCGATTCACCAACAATGAACAAGCCTTCAGCTGTCTCAGTCCCAAGCTGTGCAATTCCCTTCTTAAATCTTGCCCTCTCTCCACCTCTCTCCCCCTCTTCAGACATGCATGGAGTACAAAGTGATTTGGGAACTCAGTGCTCTATAACCAGATGCTAAAGTCAAGAATCTGGTGTGAGTGCAATATCTCTGCTAAGAATCTCTCGAGCTGAAATTTAGTTCAACAGTTTATAATTTGAGTTAGAACTTTAAAACTGTAAAATAAACTGTCAGCTGGTTTTAGAATCATACAGTACAGAAGGAGGCCATTGGCCCATCGAGTCTGCACCAACCACAATCCCACCCAGACCCTATCCCCATAAATCCATGCATTTACCCTAGCTAGTCCCCTGGATGCTAAGGGGCAATTTAGCATGGCCAATCCACTTGACCCACACAGCTTTGGACTTTGGGAGGAAATCAGACCATCTGGAGGAAACCCACATAGATATAGGAAGAATGTGCAAACTCTATACAGACAGCGACTCAAGCCAGAAATCGAACCTGGGTCCTTGGTGCTGTGAAGGCAGCAGTGCTAACCTCTGTGCCACTGTGCTGCCCCAAGATATCTAGTTAACAGACACTACCTGTATGTTGCAGTTAACTTACAAGTAATTGAAAGTGATTTCCTGGATAGGTGTTGATTACTGGAGCAAAAAGCTGAATTAGTAGTTAGTTATGATTTGGAGATGCTGGCATTGGTTTGGGATAAATTATCCTAGTCCAACGCCAGCATCTCCACATCGTGGCTACCACCGACACTGCAAACTGTCAGCTCCATGTGGAGAGGATCTCATGAACTGAAATCCCACTCACCTGATGAAGGGGCAGCACTCCGAAAGCTAATGGCTGTGCTACCAAATAAATCTGTTGGACTTTAACCTGGTGTTGTGAGATTTCTTACCACATTTAAATTAACAGTACTTTTCACTGCGATTGCAGAACTGAATACTTTGTAAATCGAGATGGGAATTTGGTGCTAAGAGGGAAGAAAGTGCAGTTTAAAAAAAATTCTTTTGTTTTTGGTTTGCCTTCACTGGCTGGTATCTTTCTCTTTTGTCTTTTAGCTGGGAAATTATAATTTGCTATTAATTCATTAAATTAGGAGCTAACTAAATAAGGTTGGGTAGATCAGGTAGAAACAATAGTAACTGCAGCATATGAGGATTTGTGGGAAGCATGGTGATCCTGGGCAACTATATCTGCGGTAACTTCCTGCAGCTGGGGAAACTGGCTTCTCTGTTGTTGTGCTGGAGTTGGAGCTACAGACATTGTAGAGCTGGGGAAGAGAGTTTCCCAGACACTTTCTTTCCGGAGAGTCACATTCTATGGATTGCATAGAATTTGAGGATTGGTTAATAGTTAGCGACAGGAGGTCATGGAGGTATGGAGATCCAAAATCTTGTATTGATAGAAGGGTCTCAGCCCTTGATGTTGACTGGTTCATCGGTTGATAGGATTCTTGCCTCTGAATCACAATGTTCTAGGTTTAAGCCAGAAATTTGAACACCGGTTTGCAGTATTGAAGATGTGCTGCATTGTTGAAGATGCTGTTTTTTGGGTGAGACATTAGGAGGCTCAATCTGCTTGCTCCCATGGCCCTCCTTTGAAGAAGACAAGGAGAGTTAGTTCTGATGTTTTGGCCAATAGTCATCCCTTAATCAACAGCATAAAAACAGATTCTGTAGAAGGGTCTTGTGCACTCAAAATGTTAACTCTGTTTCTCTCAACACAGATGCTGTCAGACCTGCTGAGTTGACCTAGCATTTTCAATTATTACAGATTATCTGATTACTATAGCTGTTTTGGGAGTTTGGTGTGTATAAGATTGGTGTTTGCTACATTACAACTTGAAAAAGATTTCATTAGCTATAAAGCATATCGAGGTGATTGGTGATCCTGAAAAGTGCTGTATAAATGCAAGCTTTTTCTTTCCCTTCATTAGGTATGTTGCTATCCTGATGGTTGGTATGGGAACAATGGTTAGCACTGCTGCCTCACAGCGCCAGAGACCTGTGTTCAGTTCTAGCCTTGCGTCACTGTCTGTCTGGAGTTTACATGTTCTTTCTGTGTCTATGTGGGTTTCCTCTGGGTACTCCAGTTTTCTCCAAAAGTCCAAAAGATGTATTGGTTGGATGGATTAGCCATGATAAATGCATGGGTTATGGGGTTAGGGCAGAAGAGAAGCCTGGGTGGGATGCTCTTTTGGACAATAGGTGCAGACTTGATGGCCCGAATGGAATCTCTATGCACTGTAGGGATTCCATGGTTCTATCCATGTAAACAAGGAGGAGTACTCCAGGGCAGTTGGGAAAACTGACCGTAGCAACATGATGCAGGGAGTCAAGCAATTGAGGGGATTATAAAGGAACGCAATAGTGATAAGGGACAGTATAGAGTCATAGAGGTTTACAGCATGTAAACCTTTGGCCCAACGTGTCTATGCTGTCCCTTTTTTTAAAGCCCTAAGTTAGTTCCAAATGCCTGCATTTGGCCCATATCCCTCTATACCCATCCTACCCATGTAACTGTCTAAATGCTTTTTAAAGACAAAATTGTACCCGCCTTTACTACCACCTCTGGCAACATGTTCCATACACTCACCACCCTCTGTGTGAAAATATTACCGCTTTGGATCCTTTTGTATCTCTTCTGTCTCACCTTAACCTATGCCCTCTAGTTTTAGACTCCCCTATCTTTGGGAAAAGATATTGACTATCTACCAGATCTATGCCCATCATTATTTTATAGATCTCTATAAGATCACCCCTCAACCTTCTACACTCCAGAGAAAAAAATCCCAATCTGTCCAGCCTCGCCTTATAACTCAAACCATCATATCCCGGTAGCATCCTCGTAAATCTCTTCTGCACTCTTTCTAGTTTAATGATATCCTTTCTATAATAGGGTGACCAGAACTGTACATAATATCCTAAGTTGTACAATGTCTTGTACAACTTCAACAAGATGTCCCAATTCTTGTATTCAATGTTCTGACCAATGAAGCCAAGCATGTTGAATGTCTTCTTCACCACTCTGTCCACCTGTGACTCCACTTGCAAAGAGCTACGAACCTGTACCCCTGGATCTCCTTGTTCTGTAACTCTCCCCAGTGCCCTACCATTAACTGAGTATAGCTAGGGAGATGAATAAAATTTGTGAAGGCACAACCAGGAGTTCCAGAGGTCATGGTGACTGCCCAGTCTTTGAACTGTTATTCTGGAAGCTTCAGGGAAAATCCGTTTGGACAAAGATGTCTAGATGAAGCAAGCAGTCCAGATAGTTACCCCTCATTGTAATTAGCCAAAAGGTTTTCAGGAGACAGTAAACTATTCTTTATTATGGCAAGTAGTGAAATGTTAATATTCAAATTTGAAGACCTAAATTCAATTTAATCTTTATGAAGGCTGATAAGGGTCATGAGCAATAAATCTGTTAGTGACAAAATTAAAGTTAAGTAAGAATAAGGGATTCTCCTCTGTCTGAAATTTCAGTTTATTCATTGCATATGTATATATTGGGTATATTTATACAGCCACAGCTCTGTGATGACACTCTTGCCTGAATCAGAAAGTTGTGGGTTTTCCAGAGACTTTGGGCGGAATTTTACTGGCATGTCCACCCAGGTTTCGCATGATCCCACCTGAGGCCAACAGAGAATGCCGTTCTCTGAGCCGAGCCTGCCCCCGGAATTGGTACTGGCATGCCAGTAAAATTCTGGCCTTTTGAGTGCACGATTTAGCTGATAATTCAGTGCAATGCTGAAGAAATGCTGCACTGTTGAAGGTATTGTCTTTCAGATGAGGTGTTAGAACTGAGGCTCCATTTACTCTCAAGTAAAAATCTCCATAACATTACTTAAAGATTAGATGTTCACCATTAATTAAATGGTGTTTATTGTCTGAGATCCTTGAATTCAATGTTGAGAACAGAAGGCTGGAAAGTACCTAATTAAGAGAGGAAATGCTGCTCCTCAAACTTGTGCTGCACTGGAACAGGCCAGGGACAGAGATGTCAGTGTGGGAGCAAGGTGGAGAATTAACATGACACGCCACCTGAACTGCAAGATCACGCATAGATGTTCTGCAAAGTGTTCACCCAGTCTGTGTTTGTGAGTAGTGGATGCGATAGACTAAACATTTTATACGTATCTTTGGGGAGTAGTGGGGGAAGTGGTGGAAAAACTCCCAACTAATTATCTGCCCATTGAACCATTTCATGAACGCTCTTTCTGTGGCTAACAGATCGTGGTATTAGAATTGAACTTGGAGCCTCTGGCCCAGAGGTAAGGAAGCTACCACTTTGCCACAAGATGACATATAGACTGAATTGAAAGAAGTACACATAAATTGTTGCTTCACCTGGAAGGAATGTTTGGGGCCATGGATAGTGAGAAGAAAAGGTCAAAAAGGCAAGTTTTACATCTCCTGCATTTCTTAGATGCTGTGAGACAGGGCTGGGATGACTGAGGAATGGAGTGAATGGTCTCTGCACACTACTGAAAGGGGGAGGAGGGAATAATTGGTGTTGACAATACAGTGGAGATGGTAGAAGTTAAGGAAGGGAAGAATTGGAGATGGACCAGGTGAAACTGAACGAAGGGTGGAAACTGGAAGCAAAGTTGACGTTTTCCAAATCAGTGTGAGAGCAGTACATAGCATGGATACAGTCATCACTGTACTGGAGAAAGATGTCTGCCCACCACCCCCAAGGCTGAAACAAGAGATATTCCACATATCTCATAGAAAGACAGGCATAGCTAGAATCCATGCAATTTTTTTGATTAGTTTTGGATAAAGTAAATATATTTCCCAACATTGGCTTGGCTTGAATTTTTGTGTTAACAGGGTGGATTGAGTTCAGTTTACAAGAGCATGGCAGCTCTTATTCTACATATAACTTTACAATAAACTGCTCTGTATATTTCCCCATTCCATCACACACAAACCAGCCTCCCATTCATTGACTCTGTCTAAACTTCCCGCTGCCTCAGAAAAGCAGCCAGTATAATCAAGGACCCCACGTGTCCCGGACATACTCTCTGTTTCACCTTCTTTCGTCAAGAAAAAGATATAAAAGTCTGAAGTCATGTACCAACCAACTCAAGAACAGCTTTTTCCCTGCTGCCATCAGACTATTGAACAGACCTATTATATATTAAGCTGATCTTTCTCTACACCTAATCTGTAACTGCAACACTGTAATTGCACCTTCTCGTTTTGTT
The DNA here is from genome assembly GCF_965287045.1 of Carcharhinus amblyrhynchos. Taxonomy (NCBI): domain Eukaryota; kingdom Metazoa; phylum Chordata; class Chondrichthyes; order Carcharhiniformes; family Carcharhinidae; genus Carcharhinus; species Carcharhinus amblyrhynchos. The sequence goes on from NC_137327.1 coordinate 76,807,879, forward strand.
CCATATGTACACTATGTACAGTATGTTTTGTCTGTATAGTGCATAAGAAACACTACTTTTCATTGTTTCCTAATACATGTGACAATAATAAATCAAACAAAATATTTTGAATGACTTTTCATTGGATCATTTAACCCTAAGCTTGTTCTACTATTCAATGAAGATCATGGTTGCTTTGCAATACCAGCCTTTGGCCCCATCCCTTGAAATTTACCAATCTCGGTTAACAATTGATCCAGTGGGTTTCCTGGCAGCAAGGGAAACTTATTGACAATGACGGGACCAGAAGATCCCACTGCTGACTGATATCTGGCTGCCTGCAGTTTGCGATAGGTTGAGGGGTATATCATTACTGAAAGGTCTGTTTCCAAATTTTTGACTGTCTCGTAGTCCTAGGTTCTCCAACCAACAGAAATAATTTCTCTCTCTCTAACCGATCTGTTTCCCTTAATATTCTGAAAACTTTGGTCAAAAAACTCTTTTGATATTCTAAATTCCAGTGAATACCAGTTTGTGTAATCTCTCCCTATAATTTAACCATCTGTTTCATTCTAGTAATCCCTCGCTGCACTCCCCCCAAAGCTCATATATCCTTCCTAAGATGTGATGCTCAGAAATCAACACGTAACTCTGGGCCTGATGTAACCCTGGCTTTGTGTAGCTGTGGCATGACTTCTACCTCCCAGAATTCTCATCCTGTATGTACAAAGGCCAGCATGCCATTAGCCTCATTTTGTGTACCTGTTCATGGCATTTTAATGATCAATATATCTGGACATCTAAGTCTCTTTAGATTGCCATTGCTTCTACCCTTTCGCCATTAAGAAAGCATCCTATCTATTCTTTATAAATCAAAAACTTTGTAGAACTCATATTGCCTATGTTGAGATCAGGTTGTCACAGACTTGCCTATTCACTTAATCTTTTAATATTTTAATTTCAGACTGCCTTTGTGTCATTGGCAAATTTTAATATGTGCTTCCTATTCCTTTATCTCAGCGTTAGATGCAATGAATAGTTGAGGCAGTAACACATCCCTGTGGGATGCCACTCACATTCTGCCAATTAGAATATCTGCCCGTTATCCCTACTCTTGCTCTCCTGTCACTTGATTAACCTCCTAGCCAGATCAATAATCTGCCCTCAATTCTTCGAACTTCAGGTAACAATTCCTTATAAGGAACTTTATCAAATGCCTTTGTTGTTTTGTGGGACCACTATTTTCTTCAATGCTGTTATTTCACTTCTGTTCATTTTGATAAGCCCCAACCCAAATTTAGTGTTAGTTTCCTTGGGGTGTTTAGCATACTATTGTCTTCATCTACTGTAAATTATGGGCAAAGTACTTATTTAGCCTACCTGGCATTTCATTATTTTCATTTATTGTATCACCAATGCCAAGTTTTAAAGGGATCCACATTGCATCTTATCACCTATTTTTACCATTTCTTGCCACCCATTCGCAAGAACTTGTGCTACTTTCTGCACTTTTGTATGCTTTATCCCTTTAGTCTATTTTGTCCTTTGCCTCTTTGGTTGTCTGTGACAGATTTTGTTTTGGCAACATAAGAACATAAGAAATAGGAGCAGGAGTAGGCCATCTAGCCCTTCGAGCCTGCCCCGCCATTCAATAAGATCATGGCTGATCTGTCGTGGCTCAGTTCCACATTCCCGCCCTCTCCCCATAACCCTTAAGCCCCTTGCTTATCAAAAACCCATCAACCCGCGTCTTAAAAATATTTAGCGAGGCAGCCTCCACCACCTCAACGGGCAGAGAATTCCAGAGATTCACCACTCTTTGGGTGAAGAAGTTCCTCCTCAACTCCGTTCTAAACCCTTTATCTTGAGGCTGTGCCCTCTAGTCCTACTGTCCTTTCTGAGCGGGAAGAGTCTCTCCACCTCTATCCTATCCATCCCATTCATCATCTTATATGTCTCAATGAGATCTCCCCTCATTCTTCTAAACTCTAACGAGTACAAGCCTAGTTTATTCAGCCTCTCCTCGTAGCTCAACCCCCTCAACTCCGGTATCAGCCTAGTAAACCTCCTCTGTACTCCCTCCAAGGTCAAAATATCCTTGCGTAAGTATGGCGACCAAAACTGCACACAGTACTCCAGCTGCGGCCTCACCAATGCCCTATACAGCTGCAGCAAGACCTCCCTACTTTTATATTCAATCCCCCTCGCTATGAAGGCCAGCATCCCATTAGCCTTCCTGACCACCTGCTGCACCTGCAGGCTGGGTTTTTGTGACTCATGCACAAGGACCCCGAGGTCCCTCTGCACCGTCGCCTGCTGCAGTTTTTCGCCACGTAAGTGGTAGGAAGGACTATTACTTACGTGGCGAAAAACTGCAGCAGGCGATGGTGCAGAGGGACCTCAGGGTCCTTGTGCATGAGTCACAAAAACCCAGCCTGCAGGTGCAGCAGGTGGTCAGGAAGTGAAGCTCTTGCCCCTTTGGTGTATAAAATAATTTTGTATCACCTTAAATTACTTTTTGCACATCTCTTATTGATCTTTTATTGTGTACACTGCACTCCTTGACAGAATAGCAGGATCTTTATCCATTTATCATCATGCAAATGTCAACATTTCCACTGACCCTTTTTAGGATATTGTAGGAATTCCAACACTAGTTGTTTAACTTGGATTTGTGCAACTGTTGATAAACCTTCCAGAATTCCAGACACCAACATCTAAGATGAAGCCCTCAACTCCTCAAAGGAAGTGAGTTGTGTCATTGCAAAGTGAAAAAGACTTGGATTTATATCGCACCTTCCACAACCTGAAGACATCACAGAGTGCTTGTCAGCCAATGAATTACTACTAGAAATGTTGCCACCGTTGTAACGTAGGAAACACAACAGCCAAATTGTACAATGCAAGGTCCCACAAACAGCAATGGGACAATGCATTAGCGATGTAGATCAAGGAATAAAGCTTAACCAGGGCATCAGCAATAACTTCCTGCTCTATTTCAAAATAATGACATTGGATCTATCATATCGACCACAGCAGGTAGACAGGATCTCAGTTTAATTTCTCATCTAAAATTTTGCATCTCTGACAGTGCAACCCTCTCGCTGTACTTCACTAGTGCATTAGCCTTGATCTTGTGCTTAAGTCTTTGGCGTATGAATGCACAAACATGTGACTCGGGTGATGGAAGAAACCAGTTCATCACAACAAAAAGAACAACATTATCAAACATCTTTGGAAGGCACAGGGAAATAGCGGTTTTGTTAATTTTGATAAATATCCATGTCATTGATTATAACAAGGTGGTGATGTTTTTATGTCTGGGCCTTCATAATGGAAATTACGCTTCTCCCCTAAAAGCTTAATAAAAACCAAACTGTTCAGCTACCACAATTAAGTATTCTTTAGTTGCCATTAAACTTGTTACAAACAGTTTATTGTTGGACTTTAATAAACTTTTGACAGAAATTGATAAATGCATGATACTGAAGAAAGTATTGTCAAGATTACTTTGAGGCAGTTTGCCCAACACATTCACTCACGGCCACATCCCACTTTGATGTAACTTATTCTTCCCGTGAGGGGAGAAAGTGAAACTGAGCACAGTTCTCCACAGCTCCAGACAGTCTGGCTTCAATCAGTCACTTGAGTTCCCAAGTGCTACTTAAAAAGGCTATGGCTTAGCAGGCTACACCATACTCAGACTTACTTATGCACTACAATCAAGTTTGTATTTAACCATGTGACTTAAATTTGCATAACTTTTGCCTCCCCCGCCCCTCTCCCCCCAGCATCCCTTGCCTTTTGCTCTCACACAGTCATAATCATATCGAAGTCACCTCTCCTTGTACAATAATTACATTGCAATTTTACTTAGATTTTAGTCTTTAGTTAATACAAATGTGATGCATAATCATACGGACAGTTGGATGAGGCATCCAATACAGGAACGTTCAACTTGGAATATATATCAAGTGTGTCAAAGCCCCCACACCCCCCCACCCTCAACTCCCATGAAAATGATGGCTGCATTAGGTATTACAATAACTATCTATCTGTCAAAAACATCTTTGGAGTCTGTCAATTTAATCATCCAATGGGCAAATCTAAGCCAATCAAATTTTAAATACTATACATTCTGTGCTACACTATTACCATCTTGAATTGAGAATAAGACTGGACTGCTTAAATAGGTTATAGAGACACGTTTTGTACAGCTTTGTCCTTATCCTGCCACAAATAATGGATTAATTCATGCTACCTTGTGATTGTTGCACTGGATTTTATAATCCTGTGTTCATTTTATTTCGGAGTTTATTACATCTTTTGTCAATAAAACTTGTGAAAGCCAATGACAGATTTTCATTTGACGTTTTAAGATGTTGGGGGAGAAATAAAACAATTCTCAAGTGACTGTTACTGCCAAAGATGGTGAAGATAAACCTGTGATAAATGTATAGCTCCTTCACTGAGAGATGTTATCCTTGGAGCAGTAATGCGCTTTCAGGATTTCCAAAACTAGATCTAAATAACCAATTTGCAAATCTTTGTATCTGCAGCTCATTTGGTCAATTGTTCAGCAAATTCAAGCCAGCAATAATGTCAGCAAAATCTCCCTGAAAAATGCACAGTCCTTTATATAAAAAAAATTGGGCCAAATCTTCCTATTTCTTGGACAAACTTTAAAAAGTAATCATTCTTACAAAAGTGTTCCTTTCTGCATGACATTGTGATTGAAACGATAAACAGTTTTGGCCATTTCTTCCTCATAGGCATGAATGGACATCCTCTTTTACCAATGCACGTAATTTAGTTAGATATAATGGTTTAAAATGATGGTGCCTCGATATGAATATTCAAGAGAACACTATTTATTGTGTTCTGATTAATGAATAAATAATTACAAAATGTTTCATACTTTGACCAACACTTTGTATTTTTTATGCTTAGACCAGAATGGGAGTAAATTGGGAGCTTTATACTGAAATATTATAGCCAAGTTTATAATATGGACAATCACATTCCATGTTGCGATCTGGTGAATCAAACTGACTGACTCCAAACACATTCGATGTTTTAGCCTAGAGTCAATCAAACTTTTTATTTTGGAAATCTTGAAAGAAATTTTCAAATTTGAGTTTGCAAGTATATATATTTAGGAATTTAATATCATCAATAAGATGTCACAAATCATATCTGGCCTCGCTCTATCATTTGGGATATGGTAGCAATTTTTAAAAATCTCTATCCTGTCCCAAACCGACCCTATAACATTCACTGAATTATGATTCTGTAATTTTCTTCTTGAATATTATCAGAGTGGGAGATCATTGAGTTGTTACGTAAGTAAACGCTCTATTGTACCTTTGATTATGTGCTCAAATATTATATAATTAAAGTGGCACAATGATTTACACTGCTGCCTCACAGGGACCCAGGTTCGATTCCAGCCTTGTGTGACTGTCTGTAGGGAGTTTGCATCTTCCCCCATGCCAGCGGGGGGGTGGGGTAGTTTGCACCTTCTCCCCGTGCCCTGTTGGAGTTTGCACATTCTCCTCGTGTCCCGAGGGTGGGGGAGTTTACACATTCTCTCATGTCTAGGGGAAGTTTGCATGTTCACCAGATGCCTGCGAATTCTCTGATTTCCTCCCACAGTCCAAAGATGTGCAGGGTAGGTGGATTAGCTGTGGTAAATGCATGGGATTACGGGGACACTGCTAAGCCACGATTAAGATACGAAAGGTTACGTTGGGTACTTGGCATTTCCAGATGACCTCCTAGTAATCAATTAACCAGGCCTGACACTGCTTAGCTTCAGAGATGAGGTAAGATTAGATGTGCAGATCATGGTGTGGCTGTATGGCTCCTATGATTGGTCATTCAGCTATCCAACTGAAAAAAGAACATATGAAACATTCCACAAAGTTTACCAAACACATTTAAATTTAAGAAATGCTGCTTATCCGGATAAAAATCAGTATAGTTTAGCTCTAATTTCATGCATTTATTGTAATGGAATACATTTTAGTTTGGTACGAGCTATCCATACATTGATAAAAGTTTGAGGCAAGCTGTTGTGTTTTAGAGCTGTTGTAATAGATACTTCTCAGGTGCAACATCACTGGCCATTCCCGTTAGTCAACCAATAGATCACACCTTCTTACTGCTCATTTTCTAAGGAATTTATAAGATGAAACCCAGGGCTTTAGCAGAATGCCCTTATTCTACTTGCCAGTTACTGGACTGTGCTCAAAAGGTAAAATAAATAGAAACTCTTTTTGGAACAGTATACGAGCCCAAATTAATAAATATTTTATTGAAATTAAATGGCTAAATAGTTTGCATATAGCATAAAACAAAGTTTCTCAGTTCACTAGATTATTTCATGTATACGACAAGAGAGGCCACTCACCTTCTCTCTGTACATAGAATTTAAGTCTCAGACATGCTTTCTTATGAGACATGTCACAGTCTCAAAATGGTTTAGCTTCTCCGGTGGTTTGAAAAACTGAACCTCGTCGTGGAAACTATTTTTAAGGCAATCAGGTTTCTTAATTTTATCTTTTAAAGGATAAAGATTGATGAGGGCAATCACAAGGTCTCCCCTTCTCTTCAGATTATTGTGTCCTGGGATCTGTGAGGAGATCAAGATCTCACACTGTAAATATTTTTTATAAATATAGATATCCTCATGGCTTTTTCTAAAATTATAAAAAGGCCTTTTAAAATGATTGAATCTCTGCCTGAATGTGACCCTTGAACAAAAGGAGTTCCCTGACTGTATCACAGAAACTCGCATCTCATTATCTCTGAAAGGATGCTAACAGCCCCCTGTAGGCAACACAGACCAAGTTCAAAGAGAAATCTCCAAAAGTGATCTGCATTTCCAGAACCCAGGGTGGCCAACCAGAGTCTACTCATCTGCAGTGACAATGGGGCCAGTAACCTTCCTTTCAATTCTTAATAGTTGGTGCATTTAAAAATTTCAGGGACCCAGATGAGGCATTCATGTCTCTTGTCAAAGACAATGAGGAGAGGTAGAAGTCGTGTGACATGGACCACCAGCTTGTGGAACCAGTCATATTGCCTTGCTTAGCCTGCCATTTTACCATTTATCTAGCAGATCATAAAAAGAAGCCCTGGCTCCATTTATACTTTCTGCTGGAACTTCTGCACCACTGATTAATGATGTGCTTATCTCATCATGAGGTCAACTCCACTGGAAAAAACAACTATGCAGAATCGCTTTTCAATCTGCCAACCTACTTGAAGGAATATCTTAATGAAAGGGGAAAGTTAGCCAAGCCATCTAGTCCCAATCTTTATCCAGTGACTCTTAAGAGTGTGGCTTGTGGAAAAAGTGTGCGATATGCAGGTATTAGTGGAGGATACAATCAAACTCTGATATTATGCCCCACTACGCAGCACAGTGGTTAGCACTGTTGCCTGATGGCACTAGAAACCTGGGTTCAATTCCAACCTTGGATGACTGTGTGGAGTTTGCATGTTCTCCCCATGTCTGTGTAGGTTTCCACTAAGTGCTCGGGTTTCCTCTCATGATCCAAAGATATGCAGGTTAGATGGATTGGCCACGCTAAATTGCTTCTTGTTATCCAAAATATAGAGGTTAGGTAGATAATCCATGATCAGTGCAGTGTTACAGAGTTAGGGTAGGAATTAGGCCTGGGTGGGTGGTCTTTCAGCCAGTCAGTGCAGACTTGATGACCCAATGGCCTCTTCAGCACTGTAGGGATTCTATAATGACATTTATTCTGGAATGTGGGCCTATGTGAAATATTACTACTTTTCTTTGTGGTCCCTGGACTGCAAATTTTTTTTTTCTCTATCTCTCCTTTACTGTATGAATGCACAGGATACAACATTGTAGCCCTCGTGGATTTTGACTGTTTTGCAAATAAACTAACCTTTTGAGTTCGTTGTATCTAGAGTTTGCTGTGGCGTTATTAATGGAAAATCAGACCACACCAAATCCAAAGGGTTTGGAAATACACTACTGCTTATGAAGAGGGAACTGGATTAAAACACCTTTCTTTGTAAGGACTGGTGGTGAGGGGAGAAAGTGCTGTCTGTATCAGATCTTTACTGCTGCCCAAAGGATTTAATACCTCGTTTGAAAGATGCTTCTTCGATGATATAGTGTCAGTGTAGATCTTGTGGAGCTCAACACAGAACCTGCAAAGTTTGATTACAGAGAGCCTCCTGCACTGAACCACAACTGACATCATATATCCACAGTGCCCTTCAATCCAATCATAGAATCCTTACAGTGCATAAGGAGGCCATTCCACCCTTCAAATCTTCACTGACCACGATTGCACCCAGGCCCAATTCCCGTAGCCCCTCATATTTACTCTGCTAATCTCCCTCACACTAGAGTTAATTTAGCAAGACCAATCAACCTAACCTGCTCATGTTTAGACCGTGGGAGGAGACCCCACAAACACAGGGAAAGTATGCAAATTCCACACAGACATTGACCCAAGGTTGGAATTGAACCAGGGTCCCTGGCACTGAGGCAGCAGTGCTAACCACTGTGCCACCATGCTGCCCCAGACAGAACAAATGTTCCAAAGTATTTTTCAACATGGAAATAAATGATTGCATGAAAACATGGGAGGTTTCTTGCACCTATGTTCCGAAAGATGAACTATCAGACTGTGGGGCTAATGTGGCTGAGGACTCTGAAACCAAACAACTATGTGGGGAGAAAAGAGGATGAAAAGAAGGCTGGTGCCTTTAGAATGAAGGCCAGATATGTTCCTGATCCATTTGCAGGGAAGAGCATTGAGGATAATGACTTTGAAACCAATAAAGCTCTAATTGGTCTCAGGATTTTAGAGCAGTTTGGTCATGCTTTAACAGGACAACTCAATCTACACTAACTGCTCATAAGCAGCAAAATGATTTACATTACCTGGCACCATCCTTCCATACCAATTATCCTCTGACTCTCTGCCAGTAATGCCACAAGAAATTTGCTGTTATCCAATTAAATTTGGGATGAGAAATGGCCATTCAGCCTGCTTTTTGCAAGGGTCATATTAAATTCATACTGTCACAGGCTCTTTGCATCTTCTGATAAAGGCGAATAACCACAAGGAACCATGTGGAAACTCTCAAAGCTAACAAAGCACAAATCCCAGGATAACATTCTACTTATGCTTTGATTCAAAGAGTTGACATTGGACACCTGGAACTAAATCAGGACCCATGTTGTTCCATCTGACATTTAATATTCCAAACTCTTCTTGTAACTGATAATTTATTCTTTCTGCTAACTCCAATGCCCCCCTTCCCATTCCGCTTCAATCTCTCCCAGCCATTATTGTTCATAGGGGTTAAAACATCTAAGTATCTTGTGTGATCTAAATAATAAGGATTGGTGGACTGTGTTACCAGCAGGCTTGTCCCTACACAACATCTATACTCGTGCTCTTTCTGAACCTTCTCTTGGAGAGCCTCCGTGAGCCAGTATTAACAATACCCGCCTTCCAATAAGTACTGCACACTGGGCACAGAATATCTATCTGAGCATTACAAATCAACAGAGAGAAAGGGAACAGAAATATCCTTTCATTACACAAACAGATACATGTCCCATGACAGCCAAATAAAACATGGCAATGTTTGCAACAAATGAAAAAATAAATAGGGGACTGCACATCTTCGAGACGATGAAAGGAACTAATTCCTTTGTACGTCCCCAAGGTCTCAGTGTGAAGTAATGGGGTCTTTGTAAGCAGTACTGCATCCATTTCTCAGTTTGAATGTTTTAAGGAGCATAAGCCATTAATATGTAATTTGACCTGCAGAGAAAATGTTCATAAAACCACATGTTTATTTAAATAATTCAACAAGAATCAAGTCTCTCCTTTTTTCAAGCCTTGTACTAAATTCTTTAGATGTTTTTCCTTTTTTGTTGGGTTCTCTGTTCTTTGACACAGTTATTGTGCAACAGCCTTTACAGTTCTTTTAGTCTGTCATTTCCTTAGAAACTGAGTTTTTCATGAAGGTTACCAAGAAACTTTACAGACACACAGAGAAATATCTAAAATATGATTGCCGTCTTATATTCTACGTATGTATATAGAATGTGCGCATACGTTATATTAAGTGCATATAGAAATATATATATTAATTTACATATACATAGAATAGGCACACGCACACACACACACACACTCACATAATCTATATATATCTATGCGATGCCAGTTCTGGTTCAGGAGGTAGCACACTTCTCTCTAAAGCAGAAGGTTATGGGTTGGAATCTTATTCTAGGATTTGAGCACCAGAAAATCAAGCTGGACATTGCAGTGGAGTACTGACGGCGTGATGCACTGTTGGTGGTGCAGCCTTTTGGATACAACATAAACCTTTTGAGTGGATGTAGTAGATCCTGCACTCTGTTTTGAATAGCAAGTTTCCTGTCAATATTCTTCTCTCAATGAACGTCAAGAGAATGGATTATTTTGTTATTACCACACTACTGGGTGGAGTACTCCAACACCCCTGCCAGTGGGTTCAATGGTGGGTGGAAAGAATTTACCAGGAAGCCTAAAAATCAGTTTTACCCTAGCATGGATTTCCCACGGGATCATCTAATGCCCACCATGGTGGATCAGGAAACTTGCTGGTAGCCGACTTGTAAATGATTTGCATCTTGCTAAAGGAATGCAGGTGGAGGGTCGACCACCCATACCTGATTCTCCATGACACCAGTGGGAGAACACGCCTTGATAAAACATGACTGCCGCAATGTAGCATGCAGATGTTGGGACTCACTTGAGCTGCTATCAGAGTTCGGGATGGAGGCTGCCAGCCATCCTGGACCCCACAACACCACAGCAGTGGGTGGGGGACAACTACAGGTGGATCTTTTAGATTCTGTGTCATTAGGCTGATCTGTCTTCTCGCCTCAGAATGTTCTTGGAGTTTCATCCTCTTTCTCAGGAAACTAAACTTCTTTCTTCAATAGCAGGTCATTGATGTGGGACATCTTTTAAATATGATGCCCAAATACAATAACAGGCCATGTGTTATCAGGCCTGCCCCACCACGGAATGTAGCACCAAACACCCGGTTGCATAATACATTAGATCATGGCTGGAAAATTTGGCATGTTTTCCTGCTGTCCTCCATAGCGGGACACACTCCCCACTCCTTCCCTTGCCATGGGACTTAGTTCCAGATGGGAAAATTCCACCCATGTGGGAGCTTGCTATGTACAAGTTGGCTGTCAAGTCTCCTACATTACAACCGTGACCACGATACAAAAGTTCTGTGGTTATGAAATGTAAATGTTTCTTTTCCAATCTTATATAAATACCTTAATTTATCTGTCAGCTTTTTAAAGTCTTAAATCTACAACTGGCAGAATAAAAAAATAATATTTATGTGAACTTAAATAAAATGTAGACAGCAGCTTAATTTTTGGGGCAAAATGATTTAAAGAAGTGAAATGTATATCCATTATGTAATTGAATCGATGGAATAGTTGAGGGTTACATCATTTCCTCTAATTGTGTTTAGACCACTTTCCACTCGAAATTGCAGTCAGCAATAAATTTCTGCTGCCTATGTTCAGTATGTTTTTGAAACAATGATATTGACTTAAGATCCAATGACTTGAAATGTTATAAAACATGATATCTCAGCAATTATATGTCTTGAATATAGCGCATTATACATTAAGTGGTTCATTATACTTGCCACAGTGGAAAGAAAAATTCAGTGATGCAATATTTCAATTGATGTAAATAAATGATAACTGATTGAAACACAGATGATCAAAGTTCCCACAGAAATGACTGCTTGAAAGAGTGTAACATCACTGCTTTTAATTTTTTTCCTCAGAGTGGTTCCAGCCACCATTTCTTTGTCCCTGATCAAGCTAAATATATAGCTGTATAAATGACGCTTATTGTACAACAAATTATAAACAACCTTGCAGTTTTGAGGGAAAACAAGCACTTGAGTTTTCTCAAATATAAATGAGATGCTGTCTGTTGGAAGTATTTCTATACCAGATTTCACTGTACAGGCCTCCTGTGAATCTGAAGCCTGGCACTGGTGCAGTGAGTTGCGCTGTCCATCTAGCCTACCCTACTGAGAGGTTTCACCAACTATTGGACTTGTAGAATAAGTTTCTCTTAGCATGCAAAGGCTTTTAATTCACATTTTGATTGTGTTAATTAATTAGGGAGGGCTAAAACAGATATTAGACCCCCTTTTGCGTATTCAGTGAATGATCTGAAACAAGTTCTATCTGGGTCCTAACCAATTCCAGTGACACACATCACATTGAATCCTTCAGTGTCTGCCAATTGCTGGAATAGCAGCCGCGTCACATCTGAATCACTAGGCCCTTTACATTTTTACAGCAACTTGTTAAGTCTTGTATCTTATGTGCTAATATTTCAACTGGTGTTAGCGTAAGCTTACTTCTGTTGTCGGCAAAGTTTTGGAAAGAGTTATAAGGGATAGGATTTATAAACATCTAGAGAGAAATTAATAGATTATGGATAGTCAACATGGTTTTGTGAAAGGTAGGTTTGTGCCTCACAAACCTCATCGAGTTTTTTGAAAGGTGACCAAAGAGGTGGATAAGGGTAAGGCAGTTGACGTGGTATATATGGATTTTAGCAAAGCGTTTGATAAGGTTCCCCACGGTAGGCTACTGCAGAAAATGCAGATGCATGGGATTGAGGGTGATTTAGCAGTTTGGACCAGGCATTGGCTAGCTGATAGAAGACAGAGGGTGGTGGTTGATGGGAAATATTCAACCTGGAGTTCAGTTACAAGTGGTGTACCTCAGGGATCTGTTTTGGGGCCTCTGCTGTTTGTCATTTTTATAAATGACCTAGAGGGAGGTGGAGAAGGATGGGTTAGTAAATTTGCTGATGACACCAAAGTCAGAGGATTTGTAGACAGTGAGGATGGATGTTACAGTTTGCAGAGGGACATAGATAAGCTGCAGAGCTGGGCTGAGAGGTGGCAAATGGAGTTTAATGCAGAAAAGTGTGAGGTGATTCACTTTGGTAAGAGTAACAGGAGTTCAGAATATAGGGCTAATGGAAGGACTCTTGGTAGTGTCGACAAGCAGAGAGATCTCGGGGTACATGTGCATGGATCCCTGAAAGTTGGCATTCAGGTTGATAAGGTTGTTAAGAAGGCGTACGGTGTGTTAGCTTTTATTGGTAGAGGGATCGAATTTCGGAGCCGTGAGGTCATGTTGCAACTGTACCAAACTCTGGTGCGGCCGCACTTGGAGTATTGCGTACAGTTCTGGTCACCGCATTATAAGAAAGATGTGGAGGCATTGGAAAGGGTGCAGAGGAGGTTTACCAGGATGTTGCCTGGTATGGTGGGAAGGTCTTATGAGGAAAGGCTGAGGGACTTGAGGTTGTTTTCGTTAGAAAGAAGAAGGTTGAGAGGTGACCTAATTGAGGCATACAAGATGATCAGAGGATTAGATAGGGTGGATAGTGAGATCCTTTTTCCTCAGATGGTGATGGCTAACACGAGGGGACATAGCTTTAAATTAAGGGGTGGTAATTATAGGACGGATGTCAGAGGTAGGTTCTTTACTCAGAGGGTAGTAAGGGCGTGGAATGCCCTGCCTGCAGCAGTTGTGGACTCGCCAACTTTAAGAGCGTTCAAATAGTCAGTGGATAGGCATATGGATAACATTGGAATAGTTTAGGTTAGAGGGCCATTAGATTGGTTCCACTGGTCGGTGCAACATCGAGGGCCGAAGGGCCTGTACTGTGCTGTAATATTGTGCATTTGCATTATTATGTTCTTAATATGTGAATATTGTCCTGTTACGTTCCTATTGTGTGACTGTTATGCTATTACACTGTTTTTACACAGAATGATGTTATGGTGGCACAATGGTTAGCACTGCTGATTCACAGCACTAGGGACCTGGGTTCAATTCCCGGCTTGGGTCACTGCCTGTGCAGAGTCTGCACATTCTCCCCACATTTGCGTGGGTTTCCTCTAGCTGCTCCAATTTCCTCCCAAATTCTGAAAGTTGTGCTGGTTAGGTGCTTTGACCCAAACAGGCACTGGACTGTGACGGCTAGGGGAATTTCACAGTAACTTCATTGCAGTGTTAATGTAAGCCTTATTTATGACTAATAAATAAACTTTTAAACTTTTTAGATATATTCCAAAACTGTAATTTGGCTTATACACTCCCAGTGGGAATAGGACTAGATAAATGGCCTTATCACAGTTTCTGAATTCAACAATGAATAGGGAGTTAACTGTAACTGATTTGATTTGGTTTTTGATTTGAATTATTATTGTCACATGTATTAGTATACAATGAAAAGTATTGTTTCCTGCGTGCGATGAAACAAAGCATACTGTTCATAGACAAGGAAAGGAAAGGCTGCAATGTGTAGTGTTTCAGTCATAGCTAGGATTCTATCCCCCTCGCTATAAAGGCCAACATTCCATTCGCCTTCTTGATCACCTGCTGCACCTGCAGACTGGGTTTTTGTGACTCGTGCACAAGGACCCCCAAGTCTGCACCGTAGCATGCTGCAGCTTTTCACTTTTTAAATAATAATCCCTCCTACTATTATTTCTGCCAAAGTGGATAACCTCACACTTGCTAACATTGTACTCCATCTGCCAGGTCCTCGCCCACTCGCTTAGCCTATCCAGATCCCTCTGCAGACTTTCCACACCCTCCACGCAATTTGCTTTTCCACTTTTAGCATGCTAGGTTGCTGAAAGTGACTCAGCAAAGGCAAAGCAGCATCCGGGACCTGAGTAAACAGGCCGAGCAACCATGCAACTTCTTTACCAATCAGAGTGAAGGATTGTGGAATAATCTCTCCAAGGGCTGAGGAGGAAGTGTGAGTAAGAGTGACTGAATTCAATGTCAAGTCACTTACAAGAAGATGAAGAGCCAGATTTTCATGTCTCCATTCATGTTGGAATGGAAGTGGAGCAGGGGATTGTTAACTTATTTTAATTGACAGTTTTATGAGATTGTCATGACTTTATCTTTTTATGAAACGGTTTTCTCAATGTATGAATGTTAGTTTGACATTGTTATGGGCTGCAGAGAAAACTGGGGTTTCTTTGAAGTGTTTTTGAATGGATATATGTTTATTTTAACAGTTTTATGAGCATGTCAAAAATGTATTAGTGTTATTATAAGACACATTGGTTGGTAGCTATTGTATGTTGGAAGAGTGAGTATGATTCTTGCATGGGCTTGGAGGGGCATGGTAACATTAAATGGAATGTGGTGTTGATGTGGTGTGAGGGATGAGGGCTGAGGGGGTATTACAATCATGTTGAGAACTGGGTGATGTCCCAGCAGATGAAAGTGGGCCTTCTAACCTGCCCGCCTCAGCATTCAACTGTCTGTGTTTCCATTTTAAGCCTGCTTTGGGAGGTGGTGGCGGGTGTATGTCTAACCTGTGTCCAATTCCTTGGGATGGAAATAAGGCGGGAAGGCACATCCAGGATGAAAGCGGGGTCCTGATTCCCACTTCAATGATGAAAATCTAACTCAAATAGAGAGAAAGAAATAATCAATTGAGAGGCAGAAAAGAAAAGTAAACCAAACTTAGAATTTTATGTTTTTAAAGTTCCCTGATGGAATTAATTCCTGGTTAACTTTTGCTGTTTGCCAGTAATTTTTTAAAACTACTTTATGGCATCATTCATCACTCACTGCACTCCATTTGAGAGGGTGTTTGAGAATGCTCTGGAGATCACATGTAGGCCAAACCAGGGAAGGACGAAGATTTCTTTCCTGAATGGGCAGTCATGAACCAGTAGGGGTTTTTTTTTTGACAATTCCAGATTTTTCAGTAGAATTTGAATTTCACCATCTGCCGTGGTGGGGTTCAAAGTCGGGTCCCAAGATCTTGCCCTAGGTCTCTAGATCACTAACCCAGTACTTTCGCTCAAAAAATTAACGCATCATATTGTTAAATGGACACATAGATTAAAATGATGGACTGAACCTTCTCTGGTGAGATTAGTTAATATCCACTTTGAAATGCACAATGTCATTTTTCAATACCTTTCAGTAGTGAGGCAGAATGCTGTTTCCGAGAAGCTCCTAGCAGAATGGCACAACTCAGACAGCTACCTTTGGGTATTAACATTTAACCACTCACCTGCTTCATGTCTATAAACTGTTGCATCATTTAGCCACAAATAATGGGGAGGGCTATTAACTTCCTTAAAATCTATCCTAATATTTTAGTTGACAACTGACCCAGCTTTCAGCTTATTTCAGTCACCTCTGCCTGTTGATCAAATCACAGTATCCTTACAGTGCAGAAGTAAGCCTTTTGAACCTTCAAGTCTGCACTGATTCTCTGACAGGGCATCTCACTCAGGCCCTATCCCTGTAACCCCAAATATTTGCCATGGCTAATCCCCTCAACCTACACCTCTTGGGACACTAAAGGGCAATTTAACATGGTCAATCCACCTAACGTGCACACCTTTGGACTGTGGAAGGAAACCCATGCAGACATGGGGAAATATGCAAACTCCACAGAGCCAGTCACCCCAGCCCGGCATTGAACCTAAGCCCCTGGCATTCTGAGGCATCAGTGCTAACCACTGTGTGCTGTGGAATCTTTGATGTTTATGTAGCTCTGTGTACCTGCACTGGTTCTTAGCTGGAACAATTCAAAATCATTTCTACAGCACTGCTGTCTCCTTACAAGTAGTCTGTAACATATACATTAAATACTATTACATATTATTAATCTTTACATTAAAAATTGTGGAAACATATGACCTTGTCAGTCAACCTTTGGTCTTAAGGGTTGTCACTAGAAGATAAAGATGCAATGATGGTTAAGGTATGGAAGGCCGCTATCTCCTCAAAGCCCTATGACTTCAAATAGTTTAGCTATGCTCCCTTTAACAGAAGAAGTGGTCTCCATCTTAAACACTCTCTCTGGCAAGCATTCTATGCTCCAATAACTCTTCATACATGAATGCTGGGACATGATTTTGCAGTTGGTTAGAACCTATCATGAATTGATAGTTCTCCTGTTGAGTTTTGCAATGAAGATGAAACTACAATTACTTGCTGCCTTCCCTTAGTAGCTGGGTTAAACAAAGAAACCATTTAAGGGTAAGCTTCTGGCTAGTGCTCCATCAACATTAAAACACGTTCCAATTTGTTTCTCCACTATCTATTTTTCAGGATAGTTTGCTGATTGTGATTGAGTTATGAATAATAATTCGGATGGCAGCATTGATATCATTAGCTGCTAGTACAGAAAGCTTTATAAAAATAAGTTTTGAGGAAGGAGACTATTTAAAGCCTTCGGTTTCATCCATTCGAAATACTGCCAGCCTTCTTATTATGACTTTAACACTCAGCTGAACAGACAAATAGGAACTTTGGTTTAAAATCTTACCTAAAAGACAGCACCTGCAACAATGAAGAAGTCTATCAATATTCAAACTTAATGTCAGCCTGGTTAATGCACTCAGAGTCTAGTGAGGGGACTTTCATTCCACAACCTTCTGACCCAGAGGTGAAAGTGCTGCCAACTGATCCAGGCTGATCTCCATTCAATTTCTAGCTGGTGCTTTCACAATGTACAGTCATTATAGGGAATAATATTGTAGGAACTGGCGAGATGTAAATATCTTCTCAAACTGAATAACTCCAGAGATTTCTAACTGGGATAATGCCTTCAGAGGTGTGACGGACAGAAAAAAATGCATTCAGCACTCATTCAGTGGTGACCCTTGGTGCACTTTCAAGGTCAAAGAGCCATATTTCCCACAGCTCACCAATTCCACTGAAAAAAAAATGCAAGGACACATTGGTGAAAATATGAACAAACTATTCACCCGTGTTTGTTCCTGCCCCATTCCTGTTCTGTAAATGAGTTTATAAAAACAAAATGTGAGCCCTTTATAAAGAGCAGCCTTGTAAAAACAAAACTGATGCAGTATTAATAGGAGGGTGGGACAAAGGTGATAATTGAAAAGGAGGATTTCATTTCACATCAGATCTGCTGTAAAAGACCAAAATCTCAGAGGATGGCAGCAGTGAAAGTCATGAATAACACAGAGAAGGTTTCGGCCTCACATTCTAGATGCAGCTGCTGTTCACTGCTGGCATGTTTTCATATAACAGGGAGAGAAGTGAGTAACCAAGGAGGACATGGACATAAGAGGGTACACCTGGCAGAGGGAAGACTTACAGTTACGACAGTGTTGACAACAGAGATATGACTGAGTATGCATACTGCATGAGTAGGATTTGGTACAATTGATGCTAGCTGAGTGAGAGTGATATTCCTCATGGATATAGTTTTTTGCAATTATTTAATTTGTAACTTAATTTGTAGAACTTACTAGTGAAATCCTTTCAATACCTATTGCCATGGTGGCACAGTGGTTAGCACTGCTGCCTCACAGCACCAGGAACCCAAGCTCAATTCCAGCCTCAAGTCACTTTCAGTGTGGATTTTGCATGTTCTCCCCGTGTCTACGTGGGATTCATCTGGGTGCTCCAGTTTCCTGCCACAATCCAAAGATGAGCAGGTTAAGTTGATTAGCCAAGCTAAATTGCCCCTGAGTGTGTAGGTTAGGTGGCTTAGCCATGGTGAATGATGGTATAAGGTAGGACAGTCAGGGGCTGGACTTGGGTAAGATGCTGTTTTGGAGAATCAGTGCAGACCTGATGGGCTGAATGGCCTCCTTTGGCAATGTATGGATTCTATGGCATTGATCTAACAACAGCAATGTCCTTCATCCCCATGTATGTCCTGTTGATACTTTGCAGCAAGACTTTACCTAACTTCAGGCTACTCTTGTTGTGCCCCCTGATGACTGGAGTGAACATGGAGTCTAACAATATCATTCATGTTTTGTAATAATTTCATTTCTTTACCTTGCTTGAAGATCATACTCTTGTCCCTGTTGTTTCTTCACATCACAGTTCATATCCATGTGGAAAGTTTCAGTGAATTGCTTTCAGCATTGTGTTTGGTCATTTTACATAAATGTTGCCGATTCTGCAGCTGAAGAGGTCGTATTACAAAAGAGTACAAGTACATCCCAACTAAGCATCAAATGGAATGTAAGTTTTGTTTCCCCAGAGGTTCCATTAAAGGCTTTGCACTCTTTTACTAAGCTGGCAGAACAGAAAACTCCCAATTCCCCACGGTGCTTGGGATGTCAGTACAGACGGCAATGCTTCCCCTCTTTTTGTGTCTTATTTACAAAAGGAAAGATCACATTTATTTGGTATCTTTCACATCCTCAGAATGTCCCAGGTGCTTCACAGCCAATGAAGGTCATCCATTTTGGTTGGAACAACAGCAAAATGGACTACTATTTAAATGATAAAAAATTGCAGCATGCTGCTGTGCAGAGGGATTTGGGTGTCCTTGTGCAGGAATTGCAAAAGTTGGTTTACAGGTGTGGTAGGTAATTAAGAGTGGAAATTTGTCCTTCATTGCTAGACGGATAGAGTTTATAAACTGGAAGGTTATGTTGTAGCTGTATAAGATGTGGGTGAGGCCACACCTGAAGTATTGTGTGCAGTTTTGGTCTCCTTACTTGAGAAAGGATATACTGGCACAGGAAGGGGTGCAGAGGAGATTCACTAGGTTGATTCCGGAGTTGAGAGGGTTGGCTTATGAGGAGAGACTGAGTAGACTGGGAGTATACACATTGGAATTTAGAAGAATGAGGGGGCATCTTATAGAAACATACAAAATTATGAAGGGGATAGATAAGGAAGAAGCAGGGAAGTTGTTTCCATTGGTAGGTGAAACTAGAATTAGGGGGCATAGACTCAAAATAAGGGGGAGCAGATTTAGGCCTGAGTTGAGGAGGAACCTCTTCACCCAAAGGGTTGTGAATCTGTGGAATTCCCTGCCCAGTGAAGCAGCTGAGGCTACCTCATTGAATGTTTTGTAAGGCAAAGATAGATAGATTTTTGAACAGTAAGGGAATTAACATCATGGTGAGCGGCCGGGTTAGTGGAGCTGAGTTCATGAAAAGATCTGCCATGATCTTATTGAATGGCGGAGCAGGCTCGAGGGGCCAGATGACCTACTCCTGCTCCTAGTTCGTGTGTTCTTATTTCCTTTGGTCCTATTGGGTTTATTTGGTTGGGATAATTTGACCCAATACATTGTAACAGTGGCTGTTGCTCAGTAGATATTTCTACGAATGTGGCTGTTCTTATTAAAAGATTGGTAAAACATTCAAGGCTTTAGTTTGTCAGCTGACCCAAATGGTTTTAGAGTTTGTTTTTAGCGAATTACCTTACAGTGGCATCATTAGGTTGATTTTGTTTTTGAATACCTGTCTTGAACTGGAACTAAGGCACTCATTGCTATCCTGAACCATGTTAGTCTCCCATTGCATTGAGCAGCATTGTTTATTAGCTCTCCCTCAGTTGCTCAAGGGCGGTTGAATCTTTTCCAATTGATGACTAAACATTGAGACGGAGAGAAAAAAAAACTTGCATTTATATTACACTTTTCACAACCTTGAGGATGTCCCAAAGCCCTTTATGGCTAGTTAAGTACTTTGGAAGGCTAGTCAGTAGATAATAGAATAGTTGATATTTTCTGCAGCCTTTAATTATAATGTAACAGCACACTTTAAGTGAACATTTTATGATGCAAATGCCAGAATTCCACTGACTTTTTAAAATTCCATTCATTTTAGGATTGATTAAAGTGTTTGGTAAGTGAGGATTTGATAAGCGGCATGCGCCACGCACAATGCAAATCATAAAAATCTAAGTGGACGCCTCAGATCAATATGGCTTCTTTTTCCTTTCTCTGAAAACTGTGTCAGTCAGTCCCCATCTTATTATTAATCTGTGCAGTGTTACAAGACAGAAAATCTGTCACCACTTGTCTTTTCAGTGTGTGTGACACTGCAAGCTTGTCAAAACAGACAGCTGTTCAAACTGAATTATCGTCTTGTCTGCAGAAATCCAGCCCTTGCCAGATGCAAAGGCCATCTGCAGCACAGAAGTGGTACAGGGTGGCTTATAAACAGTGTGGGTATTCTGGTAATTGAATAGAATGCCTGTGACATGCAACCTGACTCACACAGAGAACAGCCGGCCAGCTTCCAAAACAGCACGGCTAAGAGTTACAGAGGACTGCCAACCTGGTACCGTGTCTAAGGCCAACACACATCTGCAACACAATTCCAGTTTTATGTTTTATATTCAGAGATTGTTTTCCTTTCAGTTCAATGCCCGAACTCAATTCTTGCTGGAGTATGTTGTGAATTTTTTTTCTTTTGCGAAGCTTAAGTAATTGCTAACTTTTGATGGATGATACTTGCAGTCATGAGGGTTGCAAAGCATGACTTCTTTTTAAATGTACTGATGTTTTAAAAAAAACCTAGTTAATTTTAAATGTTCACATTCATGAAAGCTCTATTGAAATGATGTTGGCACAAATCCTTTGAACAATTGAAAAAGTTTGGTATTCTGTTCAATGAGCAGTTATCACAGCCTAACTAAAGTGAATAGTCTTTAGAGATTGTTCATATGGCCTTCAATTCCAACTGGAAGGGTCTTGGGTTAATTTCAAATTAATCGCCATATACTAATGATGGGCAATGTGGGCTGATGAGTGGACCACAGGAATGACCCTCCTTCATCTCAGTGGGCTGCAAGATTAAAATTGGACTTGACCACTAACCATGACCCCATGAATAAGTGTAAATACATGTGGTACATGCCAGGTATTTCATAATGAGTTACAGAAAATGCTTAATCATTTATATGTTAATGAAACTATCATCAATTTCAAATGTTTTTTTTACAAGTTTAAAGGTTTATTTATTAGTGTCACAAGTAAGCTTACATTAACACTGCAATGAAATTACTGTGAAAATCTCCAATTCGCCATGCTTTGGTGCCTGTTCAGGTACGCGGAGGAAGAATTTAGCATGGCCAATGTACCTAACCAGCATGTCTTTTAGGGAGCACCTGGAGGAAACCCATGCAGACATGGCGAGAATGTGCAAACTCTGCACAGACAGTGACCCAAACTGGAAATTGAACCTGGGTCCGTGGCCCTGTGAGGCAACAGTACTAACCACTGTGTTACCGTGCCACCCAGACAAAAGAAATATTTACACTTTGGAAAAAGAATCATGGCTCTCACAGTCAGAGTTGTGAGCAATCAGCATGCACTTCACTTGTCTTTACTTAACGCACGTATCAATGGAGTCATACAGGTAGGAAAAGAAAAGCTACATGGATGGAAATCAGTTGAATGTGGCAACCCTGCATGTGGGCAAGGTCAACAAAATGTCTCATGGGCCACACTCGGACCCAGACCAGCATGTGGTCCACCCAGGCCACCGTTTGCCCACCACTGCCATATACCATGCTCATAAAAAGTTTGTTCAAAGTTTCGATTACATTTAAATATTCAAGAAAAATCACATAAACTTCATAATACATGCAATTAGTTCCCTGTTGGAATTCAATATTAAAATAAGTTGAAGAAGTGATAATAAATGGTATTTTTGAATCTATCAGAAAGCTGTATTATAGGAATGTGAGATTCTGCTGAAGGTTTTGTACTTCCTGGCAGATTGTCTTTGAATGCTCTTCATAATTAAGCAGCAACTTCTTCAATCTTTTTGAAAGCACCATCACAGGCAGAAACATAATTCAACAGTTAAAGAATAACACATTTGTAATATTTTCATAATGCTGTACTTGAAAATGTGAAGATTGTGATTATTAGCTCTTGACATGCATGCAATTACTATTCCAAGAATTATTTTGCTTTGAAAGAGCAGCTATTCAGACAGTAGTGCTTGGACTATATCAGCAGGTGAAATTGCACTGAAGGTTTTAAGATTTGTGCTTATGCGCATTGTTTATATTATTAACTGCTGGCATGATCGACTTTTAAGATACCATCAAAGGTCGCAGTACAATTTGTGAGTCAAGAACCATAAGTTTTTCATACTTTTACCACTTGAAATGTAGAAGCTTTGATTGTTGTCTTCCAAGTAGATGTAATTACAATTATATAAATTGCTCTAAAGATATAATGATTTTAAAATCCTCACATGCTTAGCTTCTGTTAACCACAAGGTAGAATGAATTTTGTGTATCTGATTTCACTCTCCAATTGTAGCATTTTCAGTTATTATTACAGTAAATTCCAATGCTGCTTGTTGGTCAATTGTTGGGAATGTATTTTTTTAATGATGTATAGTTAAATATTACTGCCCTATGTCAGGGCTACATTCAAAGCCCAGAGTCAAGCATTGGGAAATTTATTACAGTTAAATGAACAGGTATTTTCATGGCCAGTACTTATACTCCTTAAGGTGCTACTGCATTAGAAGACACACCACCCTCAATTTCAATCTACATTTTCTTCATCTTTCTTCTGCTTTCTTCACCCTCACTCTCTTAACCTTTGCCCCACTCTCTTAACATTTTCTCTCTCCCCTTTGCTAGCTGTCTCATCCTCCCTCTGGCTCTCCCACACATCCTCATCTATTTAATGTGCCCTCTCTCCCATCATGTATCTTTCTCTCTCATGCTCTCCCCCTCAACCTCCCTCTCTCATCCCAAATTCTCGCTCTCTCAATGTTTACCCCTCTCTCAGTCTTCCTCTCTCTCTCTCTTTCTCTCTCAGTTTCCCCCTTTTCAGCATTCCTATCATGCAGTCTTCCTCTCTCTGACATCCTCCTCCTCTCTCTCAGTCTCCTTCTATCATGCATCCTCTCTCTCTCTCAATCTTCTTCTTGCTGACATCTTCCCTCTCTCCCTCAGTTTCCTTCTTGATCTCCTCTACCTCATCCTTCTCTTTGATCTCTCTCTCACACATAATTTCACTCTCTCTTATCTACTCTGTCTCTCATTCTTTCTCTCTCCCCCTTTCCTTGCTCTCTCCCTTCTCATCCTCCACCTTCCCTCACATCATATCCCCCTCTCTCTCCATCTCCTTCTCTACTATATCCTTCTGCTCTCCCACATTCTTGCGCCCTCCCACAGACTCTCTCTCATCATCTCCCTCTCTCATCTTTCGCTTGTCATATAACTAATATACCTCTCCCTTCTCCTTCTTTGAAGTCCTTAAATGGAGAACATACCAGAATGTTTTCTACAACTGATTAGAGAATGGATTAGTTGAAGAAAATATATACTTGCCGTGGAGGAGGTGCAGTGAAGGTTCACCAGACTGATTCTGGAATGGCAGGATTGTTGGTGGCCTGTATTCACCGGAGTTTGGAAGAATGAGAAGGGATCTCATTAAAGTGTATAAAATTCTGATAGGGATGGATAGACTCAATGCAGGGATGTTTCCCTTGGCTGGAGGTTCTAGACCAAGGTGCCATGGTCTCAGAATATGGGGTAAACCACTTAGGATTGAGATGAGGAGAAATTTCTTCACTCAGAGGGTGGTGTACCTGTGAAATTCTCGACCACACAAAGTTGTGGAGGCCAAGTCATTGAATGTGTTTAAGAAAGAAATGGATAGATTTCTAGACACTAAAAATGTCATGGAGTATGGGGAGAGAGTAGGAGTATGTCATTAAGACTGATGATCTTCCATTATCACATCCAATGGTGGAATAAGCTCCATGAGCTGAATGGCCTATTCCTGCTCCTTTTTCAATGTTTCTGTTTCTAATTTACATCTATTATGCAATGAGAAAGGGCTAATTGATAATCTCATTGTAAAAGAGCCTTTAGGGAAGAGTGACCATAATATTTTAAAATTTTACATGCAGTTTGAAAGTGATATATCCTAGAGTCTCCCATGAGGGAAGACATTCTCTTAGCATTTGCCCTGTCAAACCCCTTAAGATTCCTATATGTTTCAATGAATATTTGAATTTTAAGGAGGCTTTCAATAATGCCTCACACAATAAGCAAAGTTAGAGCCATGGGATCGGGGTAACATACTGGCATGGACTGAGGATTGGATAATTGGCAGAAAACAGAGAATAGGAATAAATGAGCCATTCTCAGGTTGGCAGGCACTGACTAGTGGGGTACTGCAAGGACCCATGCTTGGGCCCCAGCTATTCACAATCAATATCAATGATTTGGATGTGGGGTCCAAATATAATATTTCCAAGTTTGCTGTTGACACAAAATGGATTAGGAATGTGACTTTTGAGAAAGGTTCAAGGAGTCTTCAAGGGAATTATACTAAGTGAATGGGCAAGCATATGGCAAATGGTATTTAATGTGGAAAATGGTGAAGTTATTCGTTTTGGCAAGAAAAACAGAAATGCAGAGTAATTTTGAATTGAGATTGAAGGGTTTATGTCCAAAGGGACCAGAGACAAGGACAAGGCTGTCCTTGTTCATAAGTCACATAGGTGTAGCAAACAATTAGGAAGGTGAATAGTATGTCAGCCTTTGTTGCAAAAGCTTTTGAGTACATGAATGAAGATATCTGGCAGCAGCTGTACAGAACCGCATCTGGGCCATTTTTTAGAGTTTTGGTCTCCTTGGCTAAGGAAGAATATATCTGACTTTGAGGGATGAAAAGAAGGTTCACTGGACTGATTCCTAATAGGCGAGAATGTCCTATGAAGAGAGACTGAGGAGTCTGTGTCTGTATTCATTTGCATTTAGAAGAATGAGAGGTATTCACATTGAAGGATACAAATTTCTTGCAGGACTCAACAGGGTAGATCCAGGAAGGATGCTTCTTCTGGCTGAAAGCTTTACAATCAGAGAACATAATTTCAGAATAAGAGGTAGGCTGTTTAGAAAGAAGAATTTCTTCACTCAGAGGGTGGTGAATCTGTAGAATTCTTCATCCCAGAAGGCTGTGAAGGCACAGTCATTGATGAAGTTCAAGATAGAGATTGAAAGATTTTGAGATATTAAAAAGTTCAAGGGTTATGAAGATAATGTGAGAAGTTGCTGTTGAGATAGATCAGTCATGATCTAGTTGAATAATAGAGTAGGCTTGAGGGGTTGAACAGCCTACTCCCGTTTGAAATATTCCTACAGTCAGGGTGCAGTGGAACTGTGACAAATATCAGAAAATGCTATTCAACGTTCACATCTGCAGTGCTATGATGGATTTAGTCATTGGTTAAAGTCATTATAGTCATTAACACTCCAAAGAGCATCAATAACTGTGCAAATTTGTTCAGCTAGTCAGCTTCTTAGACTGCAATAGTGTACATTCCCACACCTTTAACTGGCTGTCTTAAATTGTCAAAGTTAAATGAATTTTGTTTTCTAATTTGGATGCTGATATAGCTTGTATAGTTATGCAGACTATGGGAACACATCATATGATCATTTATAGACATTAAACATGACCAATTGTCAAATGAAATACAAAGCAGATAGCAGGCTTGGTTAAACGCAGATCATACAAGCTACAACTCTGAAACTACACTGTGGGATGTTCGGGGACAGACACACTTCTGTACAATCCCTTCCTTGAGTGTTTTAGCAAAGATAGTGTGAAGATCTTGGGAAGAAAGAGTGAAATATTCAGTAAGAAGCATTCAGAATCAGGACTGTGTGTTCTCTTAAGACAATGGGCTAGATTTTATGCCCCTTGGCTGCCGAGATTGGCAGCCTGCCCACCATTTCAAAATAAATAATTAACTATAAATTGAACTTGTTACCAAGCCAACTGACCAAATGTTGTGTTGTCTAAGTCATGTTGGCTATAAGTGTTTTTAATTTCTTTTTCTTTATGGATTGTGGGCAGCGTGGGCTGGAATTCCTCAGGCTGAGGGACAAAATTCCCACTTCCCATTTAGCCTACTGGCAGTGCTTTGTTGCTTAGGGCAGGCTTTGTCTAGGTCAATTGGCTGCCAGAGGGAGAGGGGCTGAGTAATACTCTTGTGAAATCTAGCCCAATGGATTCTTCTTTATTTCTCTGGACTCCCTCTGTTGGTACATGTGTGTATGTTTTTTCTAAGGAGATAAAATTCGCAATACAATATTCACTATCCCACATCCCTTTGTTAGTAAATAAGAGGCATATCATATTTTAATAGTTTGTTTCCAAATGTGTAAACAATAAACATAAGCATAATGTGACTATTCAACTTCACCAGTGACACTATTACATGTTCAAACCTTTGCATTAAATTAACTATGTGTTCAATCATATATAATGAGATGAAAGATTTGTTCATTACCTGAAAATAGTTCATTTTGTAACATCACTAAAGTATGATGGACATTGTCTTTCACAGGTAGGAGATTATCTAACGAATGTCACGGAAGATAACAGCTGGGTTGATTTGTGTGGTTGATACTCAACATGGGATTCATACTCGTAATTATAGTTTGAATATGCAATGCTGTATCTGTTTGAATATGCAATACTGTTTGCTGTGTGGAGTGCTGAACAGGCTACTCTGAACTTGCTTCATACAAGTAGAGTTGATTGTATATCAAAAGTGATAGAGACCCCAATCTCTCTGTCTGTTGCTCTGTAGGCTTAGCGATTGTCTGGCTGTCATGATTGATGTCTTATCGTTCTGCACAAAAATTATACCAAAACTAAATCAGGCTTACATCAATGACTAACTGGGCAGTTTTCTCAGGGTCAAAAAGAAATTTGTGCAACTTGCTAACAACTGTTATTTTACAAAAAAACAAAGAAAATTACAGCACAGGTTCAGGCCCTTCAGCCCTCCTAGCCTGCATGACTATGCTGCTTGACTGAACTAATACCCGCTATCCTTCCAGGGACCACATCCCTCTATCCCCATCCTATTCATGTATTGGTCCAGATATCCCTTAAAACTCACTATCGTATCCGCTTCCACTACCTCCCACAGAAGTGAGTTTCAGGCTCCCACCATCCTCTGTGTAAAAAATTTGCCTTGTACATCTCCATTAAACCTTTCCCCTTGCACCTTAAACCTATGCCCCCTAGTAATTGACCATTCCACCCTGGGAAAAAGCTTCTGACTAGCCACTCTGTCCATGCCCCTTATAAATTTGTAGATTTTTATCAGGTCGCCCCTCAACCAGTGAGAACAAATTAAGTTTCTCCAACTCTCCTCATAGCTAATACCCTCCATACCAGGCAACAACCTGGTAAATCTTTTCTGTACCGTCTCCAAAGCCTCCACATCCTTCTGGTAGCGTGGCAACCAGAAGTGAATACCATATTCCAAGTGCGGCCCCACTAAAGCTCTTTAAAGCTGCAACATGATGTACAAATTTTTAAACTCAATGCCCTGGCCGATGAAGGCAAGCATACCATATGCCATTTTGACTACCTTCTCCAACTGCGTTTCCGCCTTCAGTGACCTGTGCACCTGTACATCCAGATCACTCTGCTGATCAATCCTCTTAAGGGTTCTTCCATTTACTGTATATTTCCTATTTGTATTAGAGCTTCCAAAATGCATTACCTCACATTTGTCCAGATTAAACTCCATCTGCCATCTCTCCACCCAAGCCTCCAACCGATCTACATCTTACTAAATCCGATCCATGATGTCCGCAAACTTACTAATCAATCCAGTTACATTTTCCTCCAAATCATTTATATATATTACAAACAGCAAAGGCCCCAGCACTGATCCCTTAGGAACTAGTCACAGTCTTCCATTCAGAAACGCACCCTTCCACTGCCACCCTCTGTCTTCGAAGACCGAGTCAGTTTTGTATCCATCTTTCCACCTTTGCTTTGGTGTACAGACTGTTTGTGTGATGTAATCAGTTCTTACACGGCAGTCTCTTTTGTCATATTACATAGGTGGGACCAGATAATGTGAGGTCAAGAATCAAGCAACTACATTTTGTGATGAGGCCCAGTAGACTCTGGACTTCATGCCTGTTGGTATCACAGTGTTTGTAATGGTTTCAAGTTACTGTGGATCAGGTGATGCTCCTTCATTGGTAAGCACTTGACTGAAGAATTTGATTCTGCATTCATTGAGTAAACACTTGTCTTTGTTCACTGATGTTCAGCACTTCGAGTCATTCTACTGAATCACATGTTGAAATACTTCAACTGTTGAATTGACTCTAAAATTAAGCCCTTTTGTATCGAAGAATGAATGGAAAATATTGTAAAACACCTTGATTGTTCTGCAAGTTCGATTCGATGGCAGCATGTTGAGGTGAAGCATGATTCATTTTCCCAATGATTGCAGTTGTCTGCTGCAAAAGTCTTTCTCGTTGTCTGACTTGGTTTGGTGATATATCAATGCAGATTCTAATTTGGTTCTCACCTTTGGGTTTCTTGAAACCTTGTATGGATGAGACCCAAGACTTATCGCCAGCTTTCTCAGTGGTATCCTATAGATACTTAAGTTCCTTTGCTGTCTGCTTTCTGAGATAGAATGGTATTTGTCACTGTTGATGCAGTCCCGGAGGCACATTGGGGTCTACTTACAGCTTGTGTGTAACTTAGAAACATGGTAATTGGAGCAAGAGGAGGCCTTTGGGCCCACTTTCAGTTTGCTGATATCAGTGAAGTTGTCAGCATAAATTTTAAAAATAAAAGCAAATTACTGTGGATGCTTTTGACAAAGGGTCATCTGGTCTCGGAATGTCAACTCTTCTCTCTCCTTACAGATGCTGTCAGACTTGCTGAGATTTTCCAGTGTTTTCTCTTTTGAGTCCAGCAGTGTTTTCTTGTTAAGAAATACACTTTATGTGCCTGGCAAAGCCTGTGAGAGTCCATCATTGCACTGGAATCTGAAACAAATCCAGAGAGTGCTGGAAAAACTCAGCAGGTCTGAGAGCATCTGTAAGGAGAAAAAAACAGAGTTAATGGTTCTAGTCCATTTAACTCTGCAACATAACTGAGTGAGAGAGGAAATGTATTGGATATTATACTGTAGCTGGGAGAGATTACAACAAGATATAGCCAACTTAAAAAACTGTTGGCCCAGTGGCATAGAGGAGTGAGGGAGTAGCGTATGTTTTTGCTTTGAGACAAAAAAAAGTATGGGATATTAAAAAAGTGGGTTAAAATGGAAAGAAAGGTCACAGACTAAAGTTGTTGACCTCAGTTTTGAGTCCTGATGGCTGTAATGTGCCTAACCAGAAGGTGCGATGCTATTTCTCCAGTTTGCGCCAGGCTTCACTAGAGCATTGCAGCAGGCCAAGGACAGACATGAGAACAAGTGCTGAGTTAAAATGGCAAGCACCATGAAGGTTGGGCATGTGGATTGAGTGAAGGTATTTCACTAGACTAATGGCTTGCATCCCTCTATTCCCCACCTGTTCATATGCCTATCCAGCTAAGTCATCCATCACCATGTGTCCACTAACACTCCTGGATAAGCAGTGTCTTAATTTTAAAAATCTCCTCCTGGTTTTTGAAATATTCCATGGCTTTGCCCTTCCCAATCTCTGTCCAGCTCTACAATCTCTGCATTCCTCCAGTTTTGGCCTCTTTACGCATCCCTGATTATAATCACTTTATCATTGGTGGTCGTACCTTCAGCTGAGCCAAAGTTCTGAAATTCCCTCTGTTTCTCTGCCTCACTTTCTCCATTTGAGACACAACTTAAAGCTTATGGGCGGGATCTTACCGGCTGTACATGCCACCCATCCGCTGCAGCAAGGTCAGGGAATTTGGTACCCAGTCAAATCTCTGTTTACTGCAGAGCAGGTTGGCAAAATCCCACTGGCATGAACGGAGATGATGTGGCGATGCCGGCTTGGACTGGGGTAAACACAGTAAGAAGTCTCACAACACCAGGTTAAAGTCCAACAGGTTTATTTGGTAGCAAATGCCACTAGCTTTCGGGCCTCTGACCCTTCGTCAGGTGAGTGGAGAGTTCTGATCACAAATAGGGGATGTAAAGACACACAGTTTACAGAATACTGATTAGAATGTGAGTTTTGATACTCCACATGGGATTCATACACTTAATTATAGTTTGAGTATGCAGTGCTCTATCTGAGTGGGTGTTTGCTGTGTGGAGTGTTGAACAGGCTACTCTGAACTTGCTTCATACAAGTAAATTGATTGTGTACCAAAAGTGATAGAGACCACTCTATCTCTAAAAGTGATAAAAACTTGCATTCTAATCAGTATTCTGTAAACTGAATGTGTGTCTTTATATCCCCTGTTTGTGATCAAAACTCTCGACTCACGTGACAAAGGGTCAGAGGCCCGAAAGTTATGGCATTTGCTACCAAATAAACCTGTTGGACTTTAACCTGGTGTTGTGAGACTTCTTACTGAATGAACGGAGATTCCAGCCTATCTCTTTGACCAAGCCTTAGGTCATCTGCCCTGGTATGTCCTATTGTGGCTCACTGTCAAATTTTGTTTTATAATACTTGGGATGTTTTATTACAATAAAAGTGCTATCTAAACAATGATTGTTATTGTTTCTGTTGTTTTGCCCATAACTTGATTGCTTTCTTTAACTGGAGACAAATGTTCTGATATCAGTCTAATAATATCAACTTAAATCCATCTTAGTTCCTGTCTATAGTTTAATTTCAGTCTGTTTAAACTTTTCAAAATCATTAACGTTAAACACTTTAATAGATCATCTCTCATGCACATCCTTTCCTAGATGAAAAGCCTTAGTCTTTCTTCACTTCTTGAATCATGTTCACTTGGATCAACTCTGGCAAATATCTAGTTCATGGTTGATGTTAATACTTTGGAGGTAATGTTTAATTCCGGGAAGATAAAAGTTTAACTGCTGAAAATGGGATAAATGCAACCAAAGCAGCTTGGAGTTTATTACATTAAAAAGTAGGGGCCATGTTGACCTAAGGAGCTTACTGTGAGAGAGGTAAGAGCTATAGATAATAGGTGGAGTTACTTAGCTGGAGAACTGGAGGCATAATGTCCACACTGCTTGCAAAGAAGTGTAGCCCAGAAAGATGTTTCTCCCCAAAAAATTCTAAGCGCCGAATTCATGTAAAAACTGGAATAAATTCCAGTGTTTTTTTCCAACGGGATTTTCAAAATGTATCTCCCACAGTCTGTACATCACTGAGGCCAAGCATGAATCTCATTAAAAATCAGTGGGCAGGATCTATTGCCACTGGAGAGACCAGCAGCTTAGTGCTGAGCGGGCCACTACGCGTGCACTGATCTGTGAACACTGACGTAAGCACGTGCGCAGTAGCTTTGCACTGCCAGCCTCCCGATTTCAGGCCACCTCGATCGCTGGCCAACCCTGTGACCTCGCATTGATGCCCCATGGCCCAAGGCCTAGCCTCCTGGATGTGTATGGGCCAGCCCTGAACCCCCCCTCGCAGTCTCAACCCTCACCTGCAGTTCCAATCCCCTGCAGTTGGTGGACCCCTCCCCCAACCCGACCGAGGCCCCCCTCCCCCTACCCCGATGGCCAGCCCTGATTGCTGACCTCCCTCCCCCCTCACTGATCCCAGTACAGAGTGGCAGTGGGACCCCCCCACCTCCACTGATCTCCTCCCAGAGGCCCCTCCCTGTTTAGACATCTTCCCCTCTGGACCCATCCTCTTGGCACAGCCCGTTTCCTAGTGGGCAATCCCAAGTTGCCCTCTAGGTATTGCCACTTTGCCTCTTGGGCAATGCCAGGGGGCCAAGCTGGTACTGCCAAGCTAGCAATGCCCAGGGGGCACTCTGGTTTTCCCCCAATCTCCTGGGGGGGCCTCCATGGCCTCCCTTTCACTCCAGCCAGGGTTGGGCTGCCAGCTACCTGTTAGTGTGAAGCTGTTGTAAACCCTGTGGGCGTAAAACACTTCTGGTGGGGGTGGAGGGTGGGGGAGGGGGGCAGTGGGGAAGAGGGTTGGGGAAAGGGGGAGCAATAGGGGAGGGGGAGGCTATGGGCCTGGAGACTTCAGTCCCAGCGATTCAGATCAGCATTAACATAATTTATTTAGCCCCATGCCAATTTTTGGTGCAGAGCTGATGAGGCTGGAAATCTGGTGTGCAGAGATGTGTGGAAGCAGTGGTGTCCAATGGGAAGCCTGCTAAACAGCCTCTGCTTCAGTCTCCCGGCCTTGTAGTGCTAGAATCGCCCCAATTTTGTTTTGCAAGTGAGAGTTAAATTAGTTTAAAAGCATTCAGTGAATTCTGAGAAGCTATATTGCCATAGGGATGAGAGGAACTTAAGAAAGTTCCCTGATTTTGAGTGTCCTGCAGCAGGGGAAGAGGCTTCATACAGACAAGTTGCTGCTGTTAGCAGGCTCCAGGCAGTTAGGGCTCAGAAGATTCCCGGGGAGCTCAGAAGGTGGCTGGCGGAAGGTCACTGGTTCCATGCTGGCTTTTTGGATTTTATCCAGGGGACCGGAGTTCAGATAATATTGCCAGGGTAGTGAAGCTAGCAGTCTGCAAAAGAGCTGAAATTGTGCCAGCAAATAGGGGCAGGAGTGCAGCTTTGTGAATACCGTAGAACGCTATCTCAAAAAAAGAGAGTGATGCCATGGAGGCCCCCCCAGGAGGTTGGGGGTGAAAGGACGTGCCCCCTGGGCATTGCCATTGGGAGGTGAGACATTGTCAAGGCAGTCTGAGATGAAATGGCTTTTGAGAGAATTTAGAGGAATTTAGATCTTTAAAAATGAGTAGTTAAAATTGCTTGCAAGATAGATGGAGTTTTAATGAGATTTTATGATTCACAGTGATCATGGACATCTAGGTGGGTTGCCTAAAAAATTGCGAGATGTGTCTTGGTCGCAACAGCAATTTAATGTGCAGCATTCTGTGTTTGACCGCAGTGTGCCTGTTAATTCATATTTATCCCATTAATTTTAAATTATTTTACTTTTCTGACTTTGTGTATTAAATTTTATTTTACTGGTTTAAAACCGTGGAATCTGGTGTCTATAGTTATCCGAGTAGTCCAGTTAGATTTCCAACTTGGTCTACTTTAAACAATAAGTTACTGGCCGTTGACTGGATCATAACACCACATCGTCATTCTTCATT
Organism: Carcharhinus amblyrhynchos; assembly: GCF_965287045.1. Lineage (NCBI taxonomy): Eukaryota > Metazoa > Chordata > Chondrichthyes > Carcharhiniformes > Carcharhinidae > Carcharhinus > Carcharhinus amblyrhynchos. The sequence continues at coordinate 76,841,751 of NC_137327.1, forward strand.
TCACTGTTTCTAAATTCCTCTCTTATTTCTTGGCAACCAGAGCTGAATTCAATACTGAAAGTGAACTTGAGTATACCAATAAAATGTATGATCATCATCCTTCTGATTTTTAGAATAATGAATCACAGAACAAGGCTATTTATCCCATCATGCCTGTACCTGCTTTTCAAACTGGGGAGGCAGTGGTATAGTGGTATTACCCATGGATGGGGTGATCCAGAGATCCAGGGTAATCCTCTGGGGATTTGGGTTCGAATCCTACCATGGCAGATGGTGAAATTTAAATTCAATAAAAATCACAAATTAATAGTTTAATGATGAACATTGTCAACTGTTGTTTTAAAAAAAACTATCAGGCTCACCAATGTCCGTTCAGGAAGGAAATCTGTCATCTGATCTACATGTGAATCCTGATCTACAGCAATGATTTGATTTGATTTATTATTGTCACATGTAGTAGTATACAGTGAAAAGTATTGTTTCTTCTGTGCTATACAGACAAAAGCATACAGCGCTTAAGGAAGGAAAGGAGAGAATGTAGTGTTAGAGTCATAGCAGGGGTGTAGAGAAAGGTCAACTTTCAAAAAGTGAACCAGATGGGTTTTTACAACAATCAACAATGGTTTCATAGTCATCAGTGGATTCTTAATTCCAGATACTTTTTATTGAATTCAAATTTCACCATCTGCCATGGCGGATTCAAATTCGGGTCCTCAAAGCAATAGCTGAGTTTACGGATTAATAGCCGAGTGATAATACCATTAGGCCATCACCTCCCCTTAAATAAGAAAAGAGCTATAGGAAGTGAGTCTGGGGAATGAATAATGGAAAGTAAGGTAATGGCTGATGAATTGAACAGTATTTTGCATCAATCTTCATTATAGGTGATACAAATAACATCCCAAAAATCGCTGTAAATCAGGAAATGGAAGGGAGGAAGGAACTTAGAAAAATTACAATCACCAGTAATGCAGTATTAGGCAAATTGTTGAAGCTGCGGGCTGACAAATCCTTGAGTCCTGATGCACTTCATCCTAGGGTCTTGAAAAAAGTATCCAATAAGATAGCTAATGTGTTGATTTTAATTTTCCAAATTTCAAGGAAGGTTCCATTTGATTGGAAAATAGCAAATGAAACTCCTTTATTCAAAAAGACCTGGGAACAGGAAGCAAGAAATAGCACAGTAGTTTGCACTGCTGCCTCATAGCTCCAGGGATCCAGGTTCAATTTCAGCCTTGGAGTTCACACATTCTACTTGTGTCTGTGGGTTTCTTACAGGTGCTCCAGGTTCCTCCCACGGTCCAAAGATGTGCAGGTTAGGTGGATTAGCCATGGTAAATGTGTGGGATTACAGTGATAAGGTGACGGAGAAGGCCTGGATAAAATGCTCTTTCAGAGAGTTGGTGCAGATTTGATGCACCTAATGGCCTCTTTCTGCACTGTAGGAATCCTATGATTCTATAGTTCAGTTAACTTAACATCTAACATTGGGGAAACATTAGAAGGTACTATTAAAGATGTTACAGCACGGTACTTGGTTTACTCGACTAATCACAGGAATAAGTGGGTTGTCTTAGAAGGAAAGATTGATCAGATTAGGTTTGCATCCACTGGCGTTCAAAAGATAAAGGAATGACTTGATTGAAACCTTGAAGATTCTGAAGGGTCTTGAAATGACGATGTGGAAAGGATGTTTCCACTTGTGGAAGAATCTGGAACCAGGGTCACTGTTTAAAAATAAGGAGTTGTTCATTTAAGACAAAGAAGAGGTGAAATATTTTCTCTGAGAATCATGAGTCTCTGGAACTCTGTTCCTCAAAAGGCATTGGAAGCAGAATCTTTGAATACTTTTAAGGCAGAGCTAGATAGATTCCTGATTAACAAGGGGGTGAAAGGTTATTGGAAGTAGACAGGAATGTGCGATTGATGTTACAAAGAATTAGCTATGACCTTATTGAATAGTGGAGCAGGCTCGAGGAGGCGAGTGGTCTAATTTGTATGTCCATAGTCTTGCAAAGAATAAATTTCTGTTTCTTTTGCCTTGGCACAGGGGCAGTTCCCTTTCCTTCAAAGGAACATTCAAATTTGCATCCCTCTGAGAGGGCAGACAGGTCTTAGTTTAATGTTTCATCTGAAAGTCTGCATCTTTGACAGTGCAGCATCTCTTCAGCCCTGCACTGGAGTGCCAACTGGGATTCTGCACTCACATCTCTGGAGAGGACATTGAACACATAATCACGAATGATAGTGTCGACTAGTATTACAATAGCAAAGAAAAATAATTAGTCAAACTTCAGCAGTGCCATTCTTACTGAAGCAGCCTCTTACTAACACTCCAGATGTCACGCAGGTGCTACGCTCTTGGTTGGTTCATAGTGAAGATCCATTACTTTTGTATTACGTTATTTCAAACTCTAATGCCATTGATGCAGCTTTGTCAAATATGTTTGGAGTGTACCTTGAGCAAAGTCAGTTGGCGTTTCCCTTGCACACGTTATAATAATGTGAGACGGAATGCTTAATAAGGAAGTTAAATCATGCTTTCAACTGTAAAACTGGTTTATTTCTAGCCCAGTACACAAGGTTTCGCACATGTCCTGAGGTGGAACAGTGGCAATTTTTGAGTTTGAATGCAAGTTTTATTGCTAGAGTCTGTGATGTATCAACAAATGTTAACCATATTACTGAACTTCTGAATAAAATAGTCTCTTGATTAACGTAACTGTACTCTAATATTTTACCACAAATAAATCTTCAGTGAGTTTTTACCAAGTAAAAAAAGTCCAAAGGGAAAATGGTTTTACACATCCAAATAGGTGGTGCTAATATCAGTGACTCTAAGGAGAGAAAAACGGAACGCAGATTGGGTTAATTGGCAATCATTGAACACTGCATCATACACTAATTAAGTACAGAAAGTCATTTCTGTCGTAAATATGTTTTATCCTCTGTAATTTTGGTTTTATTTCTAGCCAGTAATGGAAACTGGCACCTTTGACTTTTTGTAATATGACAAGTTAAATGATTTAAATGAGCAATTATCTGAGAGTCTGTCCTAATGTCTGCTGTGATACATCCACAGTGTTAATGTGACCTGCCACTGTTAAAGGAATAAAAGGACTTTTTGCAGAATGTTGTCTCCTTAACATGCTTTTTTCAAGGACACCAACAGAGATCAAACGCAGATATAATTAAATAAATCATTAAGATTACAACAGGGGATCCATTAAACACAAAAAGTTGCTAATGGTTACAGTTATAAGAAGTTAAGCTATTTATTCAATGATACTTATGATTAACTCACAAGCATCAGCGAATGCATTAATTGCACTTAAAGCTTACAGGAACGAAGTGAGTTACCGCACTTAAATTCACTTGGGGTCATTGCTGTTTACCTTGAGAGCTTTTAGTCCAAAAAAATGACAGATGATTAGTCTTTGGATAGTGAAAGCCTTAAGCCTGCTTTTTTTTTCTCCACGCAATTCAAAATATCCATCCACAAATGGGAATAAAGCATTCTATTAAACCTGTCTGTAATCTCGCTGATAAAGCCACTACCTAATAAATCCATTATGACTACACACTACTACACTGCTCATATTGGTTCAAGGTGCATTGTAGCAACGCTACATATAGCTGCAGTATTCCCAACCATGTATGAGCATGTGAACAGCTGATGTGTTCTGGTACAAAAATAGCTTGCATCTATATAGCACCTTCAACATGGCTCCTCCATTCCAAAGTGCTTCACAGGAATGCAATTTGATAATGAGCCCAATTAGAGATATTGAGAAAGGCGACAAACAGCTTGATTAAATAGGTAGATTTGAAGGAGTGTCTTAATGGAAGAAAGAGAGTCAGATAGGTTTGGAGAGGGAATTCAAAAAGTTGTGGCCCCAACAGCTGCAGGCACAGCCATCAATGGTGAAGGATGACCTTGAACCCATGGCACAGAGCATTACTGGAACTAAAACAAAAAGGAGCTGGAGAAACGTAGTTGACTTCCACATAGAGGAGACAGTTAACTTATTAGTCTTTTTGTCCTCATGTTGAGTTATGCACTTTACGCATATTTACCAATGATTTTATTTTGCCTGAAGCTAACTCATTATTGGCTTCTTTGTTTCATGTGGCTTGTGTCCAACTTCAAAGTTGCATTGGCGCTCTGATCATTGTTCTCATTAACCTTTTCACTATGCCATGGATTCCTCATTCCAAAGGTGTTGCATCATGCAGGAGTGCCTGGAGTCCACTGGCAGATGTAAAACATCCCAGTCTCGCACTGGTAGAGCAACTTCAGTCAAGTCTGACACACAAAGTAGAACTATATTTTAAGTGGGAAATGCTATGTCATGGTTTACTTTTCAAGTACAGTCCTATTGGAAACAAATTGATACTTACCCAATGCGAATATCTTAACACTGTTATCTGGAAAAAGGAGAAGGAGAGTGTGTTCTTTAGTTTTTTTTCTGTGTCACAGTTTCTGTAATTGAGTGAGTGGATGAACCCAAGCATGTGTTAAAGTTACTCTCTCTCTAGTGTGACAATCGGGTGACGATACAAATGGGATATAGAGACACAAAACAGGCAACCAGAAAACCAAGTCAAATCAATAAACAATTTATTAATTAACACAAGCGAAGGCACATAGCCAAGTTCATGGTTGTATGAACGGAAAAAGGTTCAAATTACTGAGGCAAGTTCTCATGCAATCTGCAGTTGGGTTCCAAAACAGTTTCGTTATTCGAACCAAGTCATAATCCACGAAGTACACAGAAAATTGCACACAGCCAGTAATCCACACAGGAATCCAATACTGTCCTTGCTTTCACCGTAAGGTTTCCCTTCCTTTGCTATTGCTCAGTGGTCTACTTATTTGGTTTATCTAAGCATTTGCAGATGAACCCCATCTCCAAGGTTGGCATAGAAGTGCTTCTGGGTTGAAGATTGCTAGTTCCTTCTGCGATTGCCTTGGCCATCTCATGTTAGGCCTGGCTATAGTCAGCAGTTATATTAAGTAAGGAATGGACTTTACCCAGAAAATGGAGGAGGGAGTATAGGAAATACACCGGCCCCTTGTGACATCACACTGAGTTTCCCTCTTATTTGAGGAGAAATCAGAAACGTAAGAGAATGGAGTCAGATTTTGCATGGAGTCTTCATACCGTCTGAGAGTGATACAATGAATAAATCTTTGATGAATGAATAAACAAATACAATAATTTAGATATGGATCTAAAATATTGAGGGAGGTTATTGTGCTCATGGATCAATGAAATGAACACAATCACCTTAAGTGGAATCGTCTTGTCCTTGGCCATTATAGTTATGTGGGTTATAGACATGGGGTTATTGCCCACAATCATTAATAAAGCGGCGATGTGGAAAATTGTCCGGATCCACAAAAAGCAGAACAGTCCAACCCAATCAATTACTGCCCCATCAGACTCCTCTCGATCATCAGCAAATAGAAGGGATTGCCAACAGCTCTACCAAGCAGCTTACTCTGCAATAATCAGTGACGCCCAGTTTGGGTTCTGCCAGGGTCACTCAGCTCCTGACCTCATTACAGCCTTGGTCCAAACGTGGACAAAAGAGCTGACCTCAAGAAGCAAGCTGAGAGTAACTGAATTTGACACCAGGGCAGCATTTGACCTAATGTGGTATCAAGAAACACTTGCATAGCTGGAGTCAGCTGGAAACTGGTTGGAGACATGTCTGGCACAAAGGAAGATGGTTATAGTTGTTGGAAGTCAATCATCTCAGTTCTAGGACATCACGGCAGGCATTCTTCAGGGTAGTGTCTTAGGCCCTACCATCTTTAGCTGCTTCACAATGAACTTCCTTCCATCATAAGGTCAGAAGTGGGGATGTTCGCTGATAATTGCACAATGTTCAGCACCATTTGCGACTCCCCAGACACTGAAGCAGTCCACGTCCAAATGCAACAAGGCCAGCTCAACATTCAGGTTTGGACTGGCAAGTGAACAGTAGTATTTGTGCCACAGAAGTGCCAGGCAATAATCATGTTCAAAAAGAGGGAATCCAACCATCTCCCCTTGACATTCAATGGCATTACCATCACTGAATCCCATTATCAACATCCTGGGGGGACAGTTACCAATGATCAGAAACTGACCCAGGTCAGCCGTATAAATACTGTGGCTGTAAGGGCAGGTCAGAGGCTGGGAATTCTGTGGAGAATAACACATCCTGATTCCCCAAAGTCTATCCATCATCTACAAGGCACCAGTCAGGGGTGTGTCAGAATACCCTCCACATGCATAGATCAATGCAGCTCTGATGACACTCAAGAAACTTTACCCCATCCAGAACAAAGCAGTTTTCTTGATTGGAACCCTGTCCACCTCTTTCAACATCCATTCCCTCTGCCACTAATGCACAGTGGTAGCAGTGTGTACCATTTGCAAGATGTATTGCAGCAACTCAACATGGTTCCTTTGACAGCACCTTCCAAACCTGTGAGCTCTGCCACCTATAAGGACAAATGTAGCAGTTACATGGAAACACCACCAGCTACAAGATCTCCACCAAACCACATAGCATCCTGACTTGGAACTACATCACCATCCCTTCACAGTTGCTGGGTCAAAATCCTAGAACTCCATCCCAAACAGCATTCGGGATGGATCTACACCACATGGCCTGTAACAGTTCAAGGAAGTGCCTCACCAACACCTTCTCATGGGCAATGAGGGATGGGCAACAGAAATTCTGGCCTGGTCGGCAATGCTCATATCCTGTTAAGGAACAAAAATCACAAAACTGTTTATTTGCTTAATTAGCAGTAAGTTAATGCATTTAAAGATTGACTTTACCAAATCTCGAGCAGCTGAACTGGTCGCAAATGATCAACATAGATTTCAGAAAATTATGCACTTGATACCACCAATCCAGTTTTGGTCACAGTGGCAAACCAGCCAAGTAAGAAGTTTCACAACACCAGGTTAAAGTCCAACAGGTTTATTTGGTAGCACAAGCCACTAGCTTTCGGAGTGCTGCTCCTTCATCAGTTAAGTGGGATTTCAGTTTACAAACAGGGCATATAGAGACACAAACTCAATTTACAAAATAATGGTTGGAATGTGAGTCTTTACAGGTAATCAAATCTTAAAGTACAGACAATATGGGTGGAGAGAGGGTTAAGCATAGGTTGAAGAAATGTGTATTGTCTCCAGACAGAACAGTTAGTGAGATTTTGCAAGCCCAGGCAAGTTGTGGGGGTTACAGATAGTGTGATATGAACCCAAGATCCCGGTTGAGGCCTTTCTCATGTGTGCGGAACTTGGCTATCAGTCTCTGCTCAGTGACTCTGCATTGTCATGTGTCGTGAAGGTCGCCTTGGAGAACGCTTACCCGAAGATCAGAGGCCAAATGCCCATGACTGCTGAAGCGTTCCCCAACAGGAAGAGAGCAGTCTTGCCTGCTGAGTGTCGAGCGGTGTTCATTCATCCGTTGTAATTGCGTCTGCATGTCTCCCAATGTACCATGCCTCGGGATATGTTTTCCTGCATTGTATCAGGTAGACAACGTTGGCTGAGTTGCAAGTGTATGTACCGTGTACCCGATGGATGGTGTTCTCACATGAGATGATGGCATCCATGTCGATGATCGGGCATGTCTTGCAGAGGTTGCTGTGGCAGGATTGTGTGGTGTCATGGTCACTGTTCTCCTGAAGGCTGGGTAGTTTGCTGTGGACAATGGTCTGTTTGAGGTTGTGTGGTTGTTTGAAGGCAAAAAGTGGGGGTATGGGGGATGGCCTTGGCGAGTTGTCCATCAATGACATGTTGAAGGCTCCGGAGATGTCGTAGCTTCTCCGCTCTGGGGAAGTACTGGACGACAAAGGGTACTTTGTCCATTGTGTCCTGTGTTTGTCTTCTGAGGAGGTTGGTGCGATTTTTCGCTGTGGCACATTGGAACTGTCGATCGATGAGTCGACAGAAGACAAACACAGAACATGGTTGGCAGAGTACGGTTTGTCGTCCAATACTTTCCCGGAACGGAGAAGCTATGACTTCTTCTCCAGAGCCTTTAACATGTCATTGATGAAGATGAACATCTCGCCAGGGCCATCCCCACACCCCCACTTCTTGCCTTCAAACAACCACTCAACCTCATACAGACCATTGTCCGCAGCAAACTACCCAGTCTTCAGGAGAACAGTGATCACGACATCACACAACGCTGCCGCAGCAATCTCTGCAAGACATGCCCGATCATTGACATGGATGCCATCGTCTCACATGAGAACACCATCCACCAGGTACACGGTACTTACGCTTGCAACTCGGCCAACGTTGTCTACCTGATACACTGTAGGAAAGGATGTCCCGAGGCATGGTACATTGGGGATACCATGCAGACGCTATGACAATGGATGAATGAACACTGCTCGACAACACCAGGCAAGAGTGTTCTCTTCCTGTTGTGAAACACTTAAGAGGTCACGGGCATTTGGCCTCTGATCTTTGGGTAAGCATTCTCCAAGGTGGCCTTCATGACACATGACAACACAGAGTTGCCAAGTTCCGCACACATGAGGACAGTCTCAACTGGGATCTTGGGTTCATGTCACACTATTTGTAACCCCCGTGACTTGCCTGGGCTTGCAAAATCTCACTAACTGCTCTGTCTGGAGACGATACACATCTCTTTAACTTGTGCTTAACCCTCTCTCCATTCACATTGTATGTATCTTTAAGACTTGATTGCCTGTAAAAACTTGGATTCCAATCATTATTTTGTAAATTGAGTTTGTGTCCTTATATTCCCTGTTTGTGAACTGAAATCCTACTTACCTGATGAAGGAGCAGCGCTCCGAAAGTTAGTGGCTTGTGCTACCAAATAAACCTGTTGGACTTTAACCTTGTGTTGTGAGACTTCTTGTTGTGTTTACCGCAGTCCAATGCTGGCATCTCCACATCATGGAAACCAGCCAAGACCATGAGGAAAATATCCTTCACTGTCTGGTCCACTATCGGAAGGTGTTTTTGCTACATGTCACACACCAACCAGTGACATGGCCATTTTGTGCAGTACCTGCCAAGCAAGATTATCTCAGAGGGAAAGACTGAAGGGAAGAATTACCTTTAATTGGAGGCAAAATGGAGGGAAGGTGTTGAAATGTCCCAAGTGCTGAGTATGTGGCTGGACTGTTTACAATGGAGCCTGTGGAGGAGGTTGGGGGGCCAATCAGATGGTGATAAATCCATGGCCTTGATTTGACTCTAGTTAGTTAACAAAGAAATTAAAGTCAAATTAGTTTGACTAATGCGCCTGCTGTTACTTGGATTAGCCCTTGCCTGTTTACTCTCCAGCCCTGGAAGTGGGAGCTGGAGATGGCATAGCACCCTCTACAGGCCACCTGCTAGCAAAACAACTAGGGCAAGCAACAAAGTGTCTCTTCAGCCAATCAAATTGAAGGATTGTGAAATTGCCAAACACAAGGACAAAGGAAATGTGAATCCATTGTCAATTTGGGTAAGGTTTAAAGGGCTGGATGGCCTACTCCTGCTCCTATTTCTTATGTTCTTATGTTCTTATTTCATATCCACTGTGCAAATGCAACAATGTCATGTCATCCCATGCAGCGCAATGATGAGCCACACAGCACGAGTTTTGAAAAACTGATGGTGAAATGAGTAATGCTTTGAATTCAAAGCTTAATCGTGCTTCTGTGCTGTTATCTCGGCCTTTTGGTTAAGATCAAGAATCAGATCAAGCCCAAGCTGGGGTGCAATGCCTTAACTTGTCCGCTTGGATCTTGCTTATCTCTTGCGGGGACCATGAATTGGAGTCAATTGAAATTTGAATTTGGTTTTTGGAGCAAGTAAGAAATGGATTTGAGTTTGCCTGGTCCATTGAATATTGGCTTTGTAACTTTAAGAATTGAGTAAAAAAAAGTAACACAAAGAACACTTCTGTGCTGCAGCCTTTCTCTATTTAAATAATATTAATTATCCTACATGGTATGCCATCTGCCAAGATTTTGCCCACTCACTTAATCTATCTCTATCTCTCTGTGGTCTATTTGTGATATCCTCACCACTTGCCTTCCCATCTATTTTTATGTCATCTGCAAACTTGGCAGTAGTACATTCCCTTCTTGCGTCCAAGTCATCAACACATTGTAAATAATTGTGACCTCTTGACCTTTTTCTTTTATAGTGTCTGGGTGTGCTCAAGATTCTTCATGGAGGTGTTCTGGTGAGTCACTGGATTTGCCAGAGAGTGTTGCTGTATCCTCATGGAGGATTGTGTGGTGGAAGGGGGTTGGATGAAGTTGGTGGGCAAGGCTCGTGGAGAAGTAGGTAGCCTGTCCACACACCTGTACCAGAAATTGGTACAGCAGTGACTGTGCTTTGGGTTTGTATCACAGCAGGGAGATGGAGCAGAAGCTACATGATTCATTGCCCTTGGCCTCTCATGTGAGCTCATTAGGCTTCTTTTGACACTGTTGTTGCTGAGGTCCAGATATCCTTGGTCATCTATTCCCAAACCCTCGTAAGAGTGATCCTTCAGAGCTTTCCAGTTCCCTGTGAAGCCATGACATCTTTTTTCATGTCCTCCTCCACTAATGCCACCAAGGCCGCATCCATCACTTTGGAATCTTTCTGCTGTTCACTTTTGTTATAATTTAAATTCCAGCAATGTTGTTCCTTTTGGACGGACTGTAACACCTGCTTTGCAAACAATGCTGTTATGACCAAAAGAAAAAATGCTGGAAAATCTCAACAGGTTTGGCTGCATCTGTAAGAGGGAAAAGAGCTGATATTTCGAGTCCGGAGAATCCTTTGTCAAATGCTTTGTCAAAGGGTCATCTGGACTCGAAACGTCAGCTCTTTTCTCTCGTTACAGATGCTGCCAGACCTGCTGAGATTTTCCAACATTTTCTGTTTTGGTTTCAGATTCCAGCATCCGCAGTAATTTGCTTTTATCTAATACTGCCATGACCCCTGCTTTGCACTGATGCAGCGGGCAGCACTCAGGCATGGGAGACAGTTCGGGAACCGGTGGGGTTAGTGCTTAAACTCATTCAGATCGGGTAAGTATCCAAGTTTGTACGTGGCCCACTTCAATCTGATTGGATATGAATTGGTTACAAATTCTCTACTTGCATCAAGAACACTGGGCTATCCAATTTCTAGCTGAAGAACCCTCTAAAGAAAGGAGAAGAAAAGAAATTGCACTTGTGTTGTATTTTTAAAAGATGGACTTGCAGACCATGAAGGTGCTAACAAACAAGAGCTTTAATGGAAAGGTGTTTACTCGAAAGGTTTTAGGATAGACTGCTTGTTTTCCTGTGCAAACAGATGATGACAGCATCGGTCCCTTGAAATACTCTTGTTGAAACTAGATCAACATGAATACATGACTTTCCATTCCCATTACATCAGAGGTTCCTCAATGAAATACAGCATAATGTTAATCATCAAAGTTCTCAATTTGAATAATTAATAAACACAACATTCAATAGATTAGACATTTTGGAGGGCATTGACTTCTGGGTGGTTGTTGGTGAACTCAGATATCTACTTTTTCATATTGACTGCAACTTTTTGGTTTAGTTTCGGCATTGTCCATGGTTGTCTTCACTGGAATTGATGTGTCATTCGGAGGTTGACTTGTTGTTCAAGTCTTCTCAGTCTCCCCCAATTGTTTCAGCTATTGTTAGGTTCTCAGGAATGTCTAGGTCTCCTTTTAGCACAGTTGTTGTGGACTCACGGTTGACTCTGTCTCTGGAAATTGGTTCTGGTTGCTAAAAGTTGGTCTGCATGTCTTCTCCGTACTACATTGTCTTGCATTTGTACGGTGTAGATGTGTCTTGTTTTGTGCTAAAATGCTAAAACAATGGCGAGTCTCACTGGTGGTATAGTTCCTTGCCAATACTTCTTGACCTTTAACTAAAATATGGCAGTTAGCCTTATTCTCATGTCATATAACCTGACCTGGCTGTTTCTTCTCGACAATTTCTCTTGTCTAGGGCTGCTTAAGCAAATCAAACACTGCGGTAATTGGTGTTTTATCAAGAGCAATGCTGGAGAATTTGGGTTGTTGAATGTGCAGCACTTCCACTCTGGGTTTGCTCCTGCAATCTTGCCAAGTAATACTATGTCAATAACTTCTGAAAGTAGAGGACTATTCTTACCTTGTGCTGTGGCTATAGGAGTGTTATTAGTTTCTTCAAAATAGAAAATATTACCACTCGAACTGCTCATTGATGACTTGTGAGATAAATGTAATCTAGAGAGTCCATTAGCATTCCCATGGAGATTTGATTGATGATATTTTATTGAACGCATGTGCTGACAATAGCAAAGCCCATCTCTACATCCAGCTCACTGATGGAAATTGAATACTAGAGTGCAGTCCAAGTATCGTTGCCAATGGTTGATGAACCGTTAGTAAAGTAAATCTCCTATATAGGAATTAATAAAATTGTTTGGCCCCAAAAATGATGCCTTGAGCTTCCTTCTCTATTTGTGCATAGTTCATTTATGCTCAGTTCAAGGATATTGATGCAAATGCTATTGGCTTCTTTTCACCATTGTGTGTCATGTGAGACATCACTGCTCCCACGGTTTCCTTAAAGGGAAGTCGTGTCTGACAAATTTACTGGAGTTCTATGAGGATGTGTCTAGGGCGGTGGATAGAGGAGAGCCGGTGGATGTGGTCTTTCTGGATTTTCAGAAGGCGTTTGACAAGGTACCTCACAAGAGGTTATTACAGAAGGTCAGGGGGCATGGAGTTGGGGGTAGGGTGTTAGCATGGATAGAGGACTGGTTGTCAAATAGGAGGCAGAGAGTGGGGGTCAATGGGTGCTATTCGGATTGGCGGATGGTGACTAGTGGAGTGCCCCAGGGGTTGGTGCTGGGGCCTCAGCTATTTACCATTTACATAGATGATCTGGAGGAGGGAACCGAGTGTAGGGTGTCGAAATTTGCTGATGACACCAAAATTGGTGGAAAGGCAAATTGTGCGGAGGGTGGGGAGAGTCTACAGAAGGATCTCGATAGGCTGGGCGAATGGGCCAGGAAATGGCAAATGGAATTTAATGTTGGCAAGTGTGAGGTGGTCCACTTTGGTAGGAATAATGGTAGGAAGGATTATTACTTACGTGGAGAAAAACTGCAGCAGGCGATGGTGCAGAGGGACCTCGGGGTCCTTGTGCATGAGTCGCAAAAACCCAGCTTGCAGGTGCAGCAGGTGGTCAGGAAGGCGAATGGGATGCTGGCCTTCATCGCGAGGGGGATTGAATATAAAAGTAGGGGGGTCTTGCTGCGGCTGTATAAGGCATTGGTGAGGCCGCAGCTGGAGTACTGTGTGCAGTTTTGGGCGCCGTACTTACGCAAGGATATTTTAGCCTTGGAGGGAGTGCAGAGGAGGTTTACTAGGCTGATGCCGGAGTTGAGGGGGTTGAGCTATGAGGAGAGGCTGAATAGATTAGGCTTGTACTCGTTAGAGTTTAGAAGAATGAGGGGAGATCTCATTGAGACGTATAAGATGATGAATGGGATGGATAGGATAGAGGTGGAGAGACTCTTCCCGCTCAGAAAGGATAGTAGGACTAGGGGGCATAGCCTCAAGATAAAGGGGGGGTGGTTTAGAACAGAGTTGAGGAGGAACTTCTTCACTCAAAGGGTGGTGAATCTCTGGAATTCTCTGCCCGTTGAAGTGGTGGAGGCTGCCTCGCTAAATATTTTTAAGACGCGGGTTGATGGGTTTTTGATGAGAGAGGGGATTAAGGGTTTTGGGGAGAGGGCGGGAATGTGGAACTGAGCCACGACAGATCAGCCATGATCTTATTGAATGGCGGGGCAGGCTCGAAGGGCTAGTTGGCCTACTCCTGCTCCTATTTCTTATGTTCTTATGTTCTCCCACCCCATAAGGTGATGCATCGCAATCCAGTTGCAAGGGTAACTTTGGATCAATGCGTGTCTGCACTTCTGACTTTAATAATGTCTCCTTAGCTTGTATGATGGCCCTTTCGCACTGATCCATCCATTTCCATTTCTTGATTTGACACAAGTTGTGTAAAGGCTTGCAAATAATTGCTAGAGTGGGGTCACGCCTTCCATAATTGTTTAATAGGACTAAAAAATGATTTATGTTTTGAGGTATAGTTACCTCAGTTATGGCTTTTACTTTTGAAGGTGATTTGTACAATCCCTTTGCATCTATGACGTGCCACAGGTATTCAGTAGAAGATTGAAGAATTCACATTTATCCATCAGTAGTCATAATCCGTAACCTTCTAATCTCTGGAGTGTAGCAACTAAATTTTGAAGATGCTCTTCTTCATTCTTTTCAGTAATTAAGATATTATAAAAATAACACTGGACTCCTTCTAGTTTGCTTACAATTTAATCCATGGCATGTTGGAACAATGCAGGTGCAGATGTGATGCCAAATGGAAGCCTTTTATACCTGAATAGTCCTTTGTGTGTCACAACTGTCAAATATTGTTGTGAACATAAGAACATAAGAAATAGGAGCAGGAGTAGGCCATCTAGCCCTTCGAGCCTGCCCCGCCATTCAATAAGATCATGGCTGATCTGAAGTGGATCAGTTCCACTTTCCCGCTTTCTCCCCATAACCCTTAATTCCCCTGTCTATCAGAAACCTAGCTACCCGTGACTTAAATATATTTAGCGAGTTGAGGGCCTGAATGCGATTACTATCACTAGAGAGGTAGTGCTTGATAGACTAATGGGACTGAAGGTGGACAAGTCCCCAGGACCCGATGGAATGCATCCCAGGGTTCTGAAAGAAACGGCGGAGGTGATAGTGGATGCCTGAGTAATTATTTATCAAAATTCGCTGGACTGTGAATCTGGATCCACATTTATCTCAAGATAAGCTTGACTGAAGTAAACTTTACTGAAATGCTAGCCTCCACCCAATCCATCAAATAACTTAACAGTTAAAGGCAGAGGGTACTGCTCAGCGTGCAGTACTGGATTGATAATGACCTTAAAATTGCCAATATGCGTACTGAACCATCTTTCTTTATCGCAGGTACTATCGGCATGGCCCAACCACTTACATTAATGGGATTGAAGACCCTCATCTAGAACAGTCTCTCTAATTCTGTCTCAACCCTAGTTCTGATGGCGTATGGCACTGAACTAACATTTAAACATCTTGCTGGTCTTTCATCCTTAATCTTTAGCTTGACTGAGATTTCTTTCATGTTTCCTCACTCTGCATTAAAGACAACAGCATGTTTCTTTCAAATCTTTGATGAACCTACTTCAGAATCTGACATGACATTCACATTGGTCCAGTTTAGCTCAATTCTCTACAGCCAGGTTCTCCCCATCAGGGCTGGCTAGTTACCTTTAACAACATATAGGAACAAGCCTGTGGCCTATCCATTTAGCTGCACGTTTAAACTGATATGGCCTCTCAACGAAACCAGTTCCCCAGTATGGGTTTTTAGTATTACCTTTGAGGGTGTTAAGGCAATATGTTGTAGTTTGTCTTGGTAAACAGTTTCTGCTATCAATGAAACTGCTGTTCCAGTGTCCATCTCCATTTTCACCAGTTGCCTATCCAGTGAAGGAGTGACCCAGTAATAGTTTGTTGCACTTGTAATGGCAAGTACATTCAATGACATTTTGTCAACTGACTGTGACTCTATTTTGTATCTCATGGATCCTTTTTCCTCTATTCAGTTCTCCATTTGATGCACTTGGTTCTTGCTGTTTAAATTTCTTTGGGACTTATTGCTTCTTTCTCCATTCAATGTAAACCCTTTTTCCCACAATTCCTACATTTTATATCCTTGCATCAGCACTCAGTTGCTGTGTGCCCAGTTTTTTCACATTGGTGGCAGTTTTGAACCTGTATCTAGTTTGGGTTTCCGTCAATACCTTATGGACTTTAGTGTTCGAGCTTAATTGCTGGGATTCCTTAGCTGTTTTGCGATTATGACTTCTAAAGCCTTCTTTAGGTTTAGGTTGTGTCTGTCAACAACATTTTCTGGATACCTTCGCTTCTTAACCCACATACTACTCTGTCTCTAATTGTATTGTTCAAGACACCTCCAAATTCACAGTAGTCAGCTAATTTCTTTAAAGTAGCAATGAATTTGTGATTGATTCATCTTCTTGTTGGTTATGCTCATGGAGCCCGAACCTCTCGGTGATGGCCAAGGGTTTAGATGAGAAATGGCTCTGTAATATCTCCATTTTCATCACAGGAGGTTGAATCTTTCCCCCCATGATGCTCAGGAATGTTGGGAGTACAATGCCTACTGCAATTTTATTCGCTTGGATAAAATAATTGAATCTTTCAGTATACAAACTCCACTGCTCAGTGTTCTAATCATATGGTCCCATGGCATCAAAAATTAGTGCAGATTTTACTGTGAGAAAGCTTGCATAAGCACAATGTACCACACAGCTTTTAGCACTGCGTCGCTACTTTTTCTTTCAAGCAAGACAATCCTGAGCTCAGCCTGTTTCCTTCCAAGTTTCACAACACCCCTAGCTCTAAATTATTGTTGCAGGGTACTTGCTACTCACAGTGCTCCCGGTACTGTTCCAGATCATTCTGGGCAGAGCATGCAGTGAACTTCTTTTTAACATTCTTTTCTCCAAAATCTTTGCTTAGATTTTGGTTCCTTCGATGGCTACCCCTGATATTTGGCACCCTCCATTGTCAGCTTTGGCATAGTGATGTTTTTACCTTTCTAATCCTTTTCAGATGTCTGCGGCAGGGATTAGCAATTTTTCTACATTTTTTTAATTTCTCCGGGAGTTCTGACCTCCTCTTTGCCGGTTTCCTTTGTGATATTTTTAATAGATAGGCTTTCCAAACCACAAAAGTACAAAACAAACAAGAGTCGTATTGGAAAGGTGTTTACTCTACAGGCTGTTAGGATAGACTGCCCTTTTGCCTGTGTGAATAGCTGATGATGTCATCAGGAGGTCATGTGATTGATTGCTTAAAGTGCCCTTGTTCCATCTAGGAACAACATGAATCCACAACAACTTGCATATCACATTTCATGTCCTTAGGTCATTCTGAAGTGAATTAAGACACTCAATACTGTAGTCACTGTTGTTTGGGAAACAAATGCGTTAGTTATGACTCAGTGCATAGCTCTCTCATCTTTTAAGTTAGATTATTCTACTTGTGTCTTCTAGATGTTGGGTTAAACTTTGGGGGTCAGGAGGGGAGTTACTCACAACAGAATCTGATCTGTCCTTGTAGTCACAATTTATATGACTGCTTCATTTCAGATTCTGGCCATTGGTAACCAGACATTGATAGTGGGGGATTCAGTGATGGCAACACCATTGAATATCAAGGGGAAATGGTTGAATTCTCTACTGTTGGAGGTGGGCAATTCCTGACATGTGTATGTGGCATGAATATTATTTGACACTTATCAGTGCAAGCCTGAATGTTGTCCTGGTCTTGCTGCATTTGAACGTGGACTGCATCTGTATCTGAGAAGTTATGAATGGTGCTGAACATTGTGCAGTCATCAGTGAAATCCCCATTCCGAACTTATGACAGAGAAAAGCAGTTGAAGATAGTTAGGTCTAGGACTCTTCTCTCAGGGAATTCTTCAATAATGCCCGGGGCTGAGATGGTTGATTTCCAACAACCACAACAATTTTCCTCTTTGCTAGTTATGACTACAGCCAGTGGAAATATTTTTCTTTGATTCACATTTACTTCAATTTTGTGAGAGGTCCTTGATACTTGGTCAATTGGTCAAATCCTGCCTAATGTCAGGAATTCAATTCTTTTGTTCACATTTGGAGCAAGACTGTAATGAAGTCAGAAGCCAAGTGGCCTTAAAGAGACCCAGACGGACCGTCGCTGAGCAGGTCATTGCTGAGTAGGTCCCTCTTGATAGCACTGTGGAGAACCCTTTCCATTACTTAGCTGATGAACGAGAGTAGGGACAGGATTGGATTTTCTTCTTTGGGGACAGGACATATCTGGACAATTTTCCACATTGTCAGGCAGATGCCAATGTTGCCACTATATTGGAACATCTTGACTAGGTGACGTAGCTGGTTGTCGACCACAGGTCTCCAATACCATAGCCACAATGTTGGCAGAGTCCATAGCCTTTCCTGTATCCAGCCTTCAGCCAATTCTTGATATCACCTTTTTTTTCTAACATTGTTCCAACAGTTCAAGAAGTATTTAATTGAGTGTACTTTGAGACATTCAGTTGTCAACAATGTTTACAAGTCTGCTTTCTTCACTGATTGGGCACTGGGTGATATCACAAGTAGCTTTGCCAGTATGAACAGCAAATGCAGAATATAGGCTTTATTTGATAAATAGAACTGCATAACATTTACCATTTCTGACAATGTTCAAGGCTTGAAAAGTTAACTCTGTTTCACTCTCCACCTGCTGCCCGACCTGCTGATGATTGCTAGCATTTTCTGTTTTTATTTCAGATTTCCAGCATCCACAGTATTTTGCTTTTGAATAGCATTAACATTGTTTTATTTTGGTTTTGTCTTCATTGCTTCAGATTATCTTAATTATACATTATTCACCAAGGGACCATCTTTGTTGTGACAGACAATGGCCCTTTCACTGAATGTAATTTTAGGAAAATGTAACGGAAATAAGGTCCACACTTCGCTTTACCTTGATATGGAGATGCCGGTGATGGACTGGGGTATCTTCTTACATCCCTTGATGCCAGAATTTTGTATTCTCCAAGATTAGTCAACAATTTTCCCTCCAGTAAACCCATTTCAGCATGAAACGGTGCCTGAAAATTAGTTGGCAAATCTTTTGCACTGAACATCATCTTCCGATCCCATGTGGAGAATGGAACCATAGTGTTAATTTTCAAAAAGCTTTTTCAGCAAACAAACTGTGTTTTTATGTCTCTCATTATAGCTAATGTTTGGCAAATGTTTTTGAACTAGGAAATGTAATCATCAACCTTTCCCAAACATAAATGATCTTGCAATAACTTATGCTTGGTGCCTGTAAATCAATTAATGCAATAAACATTGAGCATTCATTCCAGTTCAGTTTCAGAACTTGACTGAGCAATTAGCAAAGACTGTTTACTTTGGTTGAGGAGTCAGTGATATGGTATTGTCATTTTAAAAATGTTATTAAAACTGTTAGGAGAAACTTTCTTGTGTAAATCTTTGTCAGAGCACTGAATGCATTGCTATTTGGGAGGGGTGTGGTTAAAGTTGTGAGTACTTCTTTGTTTAAGAGAAAATTTAATGAATACTTTCAGTCCAAAGAAGACAAAGGGAGATGCAAGGGAAGGGAGTGGGTAATGGGATAAGTTTTAGCTTAGGGTTATCTCAGCTAGAAATATTGGCTCTATACTCTCTCCACAGATATTGTCAGACCTGCTAAGATTTTCCAGCATGTTTATGTTTTTGTTTCAGATTCCAGCATCTGCAGTATTTTGCATTTATCTTAGTTTTACACTATCTTAGTTTTACACTAATCCCCCTAACCGACACATCTTGAAATACCAAGGGACAAGTTAGAACATGAACAAAGGACAAAGAAAATTACAGCACAGGAACAGGTCCTTCAGCCCTCCAAGCCTGCACCGACATGCTGTCCATCTGGAGCAAATGACCTTCCCTCTCGTCCTATAGGGAATTACCATCCAGACTGAAACCTTTCAAGATAATATCTTACAATATTTCAGGTCAAAGTTTCTGACACTTACAACCTTACTGTTGAGGGCATGTTTGGAGAGGAGTTAATAAAGCATATGGTATTCTAGGTTTTGGCAACAGGGGCATTGAACACAAGAGTGAGGAGGTCACATTGAACTTGTAAAGACACTAGTTAGGTCTCACCTGGAACACTGCATCCAGTTCTGGGCACCATACTGAAGGAAGAATGTGAAGGCATTGGAGGGATTACAGAGGAGATTCACAAGAATGATCCCGGGCATAAAAAATTGTGGCTATGAGGATAGATTGGAGAGGTTGGGGCTATTTTCCTTTGAGAAAAGAAGATTGAAGAGGACTTGCTAATGGTATTCAGGATCCTGAGGTGTATGGACAGGGTAAATAGTGAGAAACTGTTTCCATTTGAGTGAACATCAACACCCAGATGGCACAGATTGAAAATAATGGACAAAAGGAGTAGAAGTGATACGAGGAAAATATTTTTCACCCAGAGGGCGTTTGGATACTGGAACAAACTTCCTGGGAGGGTGATAGAGGCAGGATTAATCAAGGAATTTAAAAGGGAATTGTATTGCTACCTGAAAAGGAAGAATGTGCAAGGTTACAGGAATAAGGCAGGGGACTAGGTAGTACTTTCAGAAAGCCAGTGCAAAATTGATGGGCTGATTGGTCTCCTTCTGCACTGGGAGGCATCTACGATTCTGTAAAATACTTGATCAATATGTATTCAGTCTCTGAGCTCCACTTTCCCCATAAAGATCTCTCACAGCCACACCGTCTCAGGGTCCAACTGATTTCTAGCACAGCAACATTAATGGAAGTTTGTGCTGCTGAGCTTGATCTCTACAGTAACTGAAATTGTTTTTTCCGTTTCATCTGCAGGTCAGTAATACTTAAACCATTATCATCTTATACAAAGAAGTGTTGTTGTCGTGAAAGAATTCCACTGATGAAAGACCCTTGCTTTGTTTAAGGAAAAAAGCACAGCATTGTTGCTTGTTATGTTGAAATGAGAGTTTTGAGCTACTAAGATCGGAAGGAGTTAAGCTATCATTGCACATCCTAGAATATTATAACTGCTTGACCAGTAAGTATCGACACAATCCTGTGTATTTTTGCAAACAAAGAGAGATACGTGACAGGAGTGACAATATTAGCCAACATTTATTTGACATGTATAAACAATGGCTGGGATTTGTAAATTTTACCACAATTACTCTCTTTCTATTACCATTCCCAGCGATTTAGAATATGAATTATGAAGCAAAATGCTGATGAAACAGTCTATACTTAACATGGAATATTTTAGCATAGTAAAGAGGAGCACTGCTGACTTGTGCCTGGAACATATATTTAGTAACTGGAAAATGCAAAAGGGCATGTGCGATGGTGAATTCCTTCACTTGGTTACTGCCACATTCTAGCCGTAATTTCCTTGAGAGTGTAGAGTTAGGGCCAAATTCCACTTGGATCCCAAAATTAGAATTAAATGCCTGGTAGCATTGGCTGACCAACCATCCTTGGATTTTGCCAGTGGGAAGCCTCTTTTCAAATGTGTTTACTGTTAACCAGACTCTTCACTTACTTCAAAAAGAGGAACATTTAGCTCTTCAAATTTAGAGTTTAAATCTCTAAATTTAAAGATTTCAGTTTATCTAAATTCTACACTTTTCATGCAATCACTTCCACTTTGTTAGTTTAACATTAAAACCATGACATTAAATTACTCAAAGGAGCTGCACCAGGCTGGCTTAATTGCTAGTGAAATTGAAATGTATAAATTTTACTTGACTATCACACGCTGTCACAGTTTAAGAGCTCAGTAAATGTTGATGTTCCGCTCCTAGAACATTGAATGAGATCATCTATATCTTATAGCTAGAATCTTTAGAAAGTGAGGAAAGTGAGGATAAAGAGAGGTATGTAACTTTGAATGAATGAATACAATGTTTTAAGTCAAGGCCTTCCACTTGGTCATTGTTTCTCTTGAAAATATCTGGACACTTCCTGAAGAACACATCAATGAAGATTAGTTGGATCCAGCACAGCGATGGCGTGACAATTATGTCCTGACTTGCTATACATATAACAATGTTGTAGTGGCAGAAAAAAGAATTAAATTTACTTTGAGTGTTTAAACTGACATTCTCCTACGTTCTCAGCCCTGGGTCATTGGCAATACTCTCATCTCTGGGTCAGAACGTTCACATCATGTACCAGAAATTTCAGCATAAAACCTAGGTTGATATTTCAGTGCAGTGCAGCTGGGGACATGCAGAAATGGCTGAGCCAACAGGAATAAGTATTCAGGGAAGAGGCTGGAAAAATGAAGGAAATACAGAGATAGGGAAGGGGTGAAATTTGAGATAGATTTTAATGCAGGAATGGGAATTTTACATTTCAACTTTTGTGCAATTGGGAACTGATCTATTGAGGAAGGTTGGGTCTGATGGACAAATATGACTAGGTATGGAATGGAATTTAGGCAATAGAGCTTTCAATACGCTGAAACTTGTGATGGGGTGGCATGGTGTCAGAGCAGTTAGCATTGCTGCCTCACAGTTCCAGGGGCATGGGTTCAATTCTGGCCTTGGGTGACTGTCTTTGTGGAGTTTGCACATTCTTCCCGTATGTGTTTGGGTTTCCTCTGCGTGATCCGCTTTCCTCCCACAGTGCAAAGATGTGTAGGTTAGGTGGCTTAGCCATGGTAAGTGTGTTGAGGTACAGGGATAAGGTGGAGAAGAGTTCCTGGATAAAATACTCTGACAGAGAGTTGGTGCAGACTCAGTGGATTGAATGACCTTTTTGGCACTGCAGGGATTCTATGATTCTGTTTTATGATTCGATGAATGGAAGCAACTGGAACATCATAGAAACAATTAGGTTTGGCAGTGTAAATCTGTGACTGAGCTTTTCAGGCAATGCAGTCAGGAAATGGCACGGGAGTGGAAGGTCTTTTTTATGGAGTGAATATAGGATTAGAAATTCCTCCAGGGACTGAACAGGGTTGCAAAGAGGATTGCAAATAGTATCATTTAACCTGAGAAAGTGGCCAGGGAGGGAAATGAAGTCAGTGGTAAATGGATGCAGTTTGTACTGGAGGCTGAAGACAATGAGCTCAGTCTTCCAAATGTTTAGCTAGAATACAGTAAAGAGGCAGCAGAAAAATCTATGGAGGTGGCGAGGGAATTGGATTTCATCAGCATGCAAGTGGCCACTAACTAGGGCGACCAACTTTTGTGGAAAACATTAAGGAACAGCCTTAAGAAGGGATGGGTTGCCACAGCTATTGGCAGCGGGCAAGGGTGTTGGGGAGTCAGTTTCAGAGGTGTAAGAGCAGGGTGGGTGCATTTGCCAAACCTGTTGGAGCACACAAACAGGACGAGACTGGGCACTATACTTGTGCAAAATTTAGAGGTCCTAATTACAGGCAAACCTGGCAGCATGCGGTCCTAGGACATGGGACAGTTGACTCAGAAGTGAGATGATCTCATAAAATAAAGTACACGAGTCATCCTTCTGCTAACTCCATGTCTGCATGATATTGTCACAGAGAGGAAGCACATAGATTAATTTTTTTTTCATTCATGGAATGTGGGTGTCACTGGCTGGGTCAACAGTTATTGCACATCCCTAATCGCCCTTGAACTGGGTGGCTTGCTAGACCATTTCAGAGAGCAGTTAAAAGTCAACCATATCACTGTGGGTCTGGAGTCACATGTAGGTTAGACCAGGTAAGTATAGCAGATTGCTTTCCCTAAAGGGTATCAAGGATATGTGCTTCAGGGATTCTTGAGGTGATGATATAGGGATGAAAGGAGAAGCTATCTTTGAAGATATTTATTTAAGTCTTTTTATTTATTAGTCGCAAATAGGCTTACATTAACACTGCAATGCAGTTACTGTGAAAATTCCCTAGTTGTTACACTCCGGTGCCTGTTCTGCTATACAGAGGTAGAATTTAGCATGCCAATGCACCTAACCAGCACATCTTTGGGACTGCGGGAAGAAACTGAAGCATCAGGAGGAAACCCATGTAGACATGAGGAGAACATGCAGACTCTGCACAGACAGTAGTCCAAGCTGGGAATCAAACAGGGATCCCTGGTGCTGTGAGGCAGTAGTGCTAACCACTGTGCCACTGTACCACCAGATGTTCTAGTGATGATTGAGAATGTATGAGTGGAATCAAAGGATACAGAAGAGGCACAATGGAGGAGGACCATATGATAGGGAATATCAGTGTAGATAGATCAAAGGGGACGAATGCACAATGGTTAGACATGTGGAAATATCAGTCATGGTCATTCTTTGGGTACATTTTGGATCAATGGAAACTAGACTCTCTGGAGATGGAAGGGGCAATCATTAACAAGACTTTTTGAAGAATGAATGATGATGGTTATTTTGGAAATGGGAGGAGCCTTTTCCAGTGCCTCAGAAAAAGGAGCCAACATATAAAATTCTACTGCCATGAACAAGAACGTGCTTTGTCAAAAAAAAATCAGATTATTATTTAAAGCACTTACATCAGGGATTGCCATGAAAGTGGAATCGGTGCTGAGTTCAGAGAACGTTATGTATAAGGAGGTTGTATGAAAAGAAAATTCACTGTGGATACAGCATGTAGAGCCCTCTCTGCTGCCCTTCCTGTTGGGGAGGTGTAAATAAAGCAGCTGAATATGTGCCCATCTTTGTGCAATACAAAGTAGAAAAATGGCTTCTCGGAGAGGATGGAATTTAACACATTTTTGGAACTTCCAAAGCTGATTTTGAGGATGTTTGGGCAATTTGAATGATTGTTCCATTTGCATATTGTGTTCAGGTTCTCAGTGACTGAGTCAGCATGGTACATAATTGAAAAGTTGCGTTGAAAGCATACTTGCTCACTTACAACATAGAAATCCATCCCTAACAAAGAAGACTGACATGATTACGAACAAAAGTTGCATATTTGGCTGAAAGTGAATAAAATGAGGGTAAAGTCAACATGATGGGGCTTTTGAGGTGCGGTCTACCCAGTGTTACCTGTGATACCTCGGTATAATAGACTGTTTTGAAAAGCAAACTGTTGAGCAATGACAATAACTGAGATGGAAAGAGACCTGCAATAAGGCCAAAGCCATGGAAATGGCAACAAAATAAAGATACAAATTGCAAGGAAACTCTTTTCCTGGGCCGGCAGTTGCGATCCATGCAATTACATCAAGATACAGATAAGGAAGCCAAATTCACAGGCGTGGAGTCAGACATGTCTATCCAACTGTTGCTATGGTAGCCACCAACTATTTAAACTTCCAATCAAAGTGCTATACCTGTGGGAAAGTCATTCATATCCAGGTGGCGTGTAAAAGTAGAGGGAACAGGAATGCTCCAGCTCACAGTAGAGCACCAGGTCACAGCCATGCACCAGGTCAAGGTCGTGGGAGATCGAAAGCTAGTTCAGGAGACTGGAAATCCTTGAATGTGAATATGATAGATGTGGAAATAGAAGTTGATGCTATCAAGCAGGAAGATCAGGTGTTGTATTCAGTCACAGAGCAAGAACAAAAACATAGGGAAGATGAGAGTAATGGGGCTGAAGGTAAAATACCAGCACCTACAGTAAAAATGAAAGTCGGATGTTCACAGCTCTCCTTCGCCATTGACACATCTGCAGTTACATCTATTACCTCAGAGGGAGAGTACAAGAAGTGTCTAAGTCACCTTCCTTTACACAAAACTAGCATGAAACTGACTGGTTATTCCAATAACAGTGTTCCTGTGTGAGACAAAGTGAGTGTTAGTTGTTACTTGCTGTTAATAGTTGTGGGAAGGGCACAGATTCTCTCTGAGGGGAATGACTTTGCTTCAAAAGATGCAATTAAACTGGACTAAATTATTGATAATGGGGATCGGTAAGATTCTGCCTGTCATTGAGAAGATGCTAAGAGAGTACAAAGTGGTCTTTGAGCAAGGAGGGCCAAATGATAACATTAGGTATCACAAAGTCAAATTCAGAATAAAAGAACATTGTACAGCTGATATTTTGTGAAGCTAGACTAGTACCTTAAGTGCAGTTAGAAGCATAAGTAAAAGGTTAAATAGATTAGCAAGCACAAAGGGCAATTAAGAAGATGATGAGCAGTGAATGGGCTGCATCCATTGTGGTAGTTGGAAAAGCAGACAGATCTGTTTCGATTTCTGGAGATTATAACAAACAATAAATAAGGTGATTGAGAATGATACTTACTCATTGTCTATCAGTGAAGATTTGTTTTCTAATTTAGCCAATGGGAAAGTGCTCGGTAAGATATATTTAACAAGTGCACATTGACAATTAGGATTAACTGACAAAAGCAAGGAATTCCTTCCCATTTATACACTACAGTGTCTGTGGAAGGGGTGGGAAAGTGTCCAGGAAAACAGAGAGGAATGTTTGGGGAACGCCTAAGTTGTGCTGAATTTATACAGGACACGAATTAAACCTCAGGTGTAATATTGTGTAAAGTTCTGGGTGCCATACTAAACGGAGGATGTGAACACATTGTAGACAGGGCAGAAGAGGTTTACAAAAATGGTTTCAGGGGTGAGAAACTTCAGTGATGGGGATAGATTGTGTTGAGACTGTGGTCTCCTTGAAGGAAAAAGGCTAAGAGGAGATTTGATAGATATGCTCAAAATCATGAGGGGACTAGATAGAGTAAGTAGGGAGAAACTTCCCATTCATAAAAGGATCAGGAATGAAAGGACATAACTATTTTAAGTACCCAGACCAAGCCCTACATAGGAAATCCCACCACAACTCCAACTCCCCTCCCCCAATCACCCCACCATGGTATTTCCCACCTCCCAACCCTCCATGGGATTTCCCCAACACCCTGAACCTCTTCCAGCATGGGACTTTTCCCAAACCCACGGGGCCAACTGTCATCCCCAGCCTGACCAGACTGGACTCCTCCTGGCCTGATCCAATGCCCCCAATCCGAACCCTCTCTGCAACTGACTCAATCCTCCCACCCGAACCCCCCTTCCACCACCCCGATTCCAACAGAAGCATCTCCGGACCCCCATGCCCCACCCAATGCCTGAGCTGCCCTCAATGTCTTATATCCCACACTTCATAAGTCATTGTTGCTTTGTGAGGAGTGGCCCAGAGATTAAATACCCTAAAATGCAACAGTATTGCATTCATAATATCCCAGCTAGCTCATCTTTCTTGATGAACAAGTATACCTTCATGTTATTTTTATTCATGGGACATGGGTGTTGCTGGCTGGTCAGCATTTGCTGCCCGTCCCTAGTTGCTCAACAGCAGTTGAGAGTCAACCACGTTGCTGTGGCTCTGGAATCAGATGGACCAGATCAGGTAAGGATGGCAGATTTCCTTCCCTAAAGGACATTTGTGTACCAGAAGGGTTTTTCTGACAATCAACAATGGCTTTATGGTCATCAGTAGATTCTTAATTCCAGATTTTTTAAAATTGAATTCAAATTCCATCATCTGTTGTGATGGGATTTGAACCCGGGACCCCAGAACATTAGTTGATTTTCTGGATTAATAATCCAGCGATAATAACACTAGGCCATCATTCCCCTTATTATGTGGAAAAGATTTGACACAATTTGTTTCGGGTCAGGCTTGTGATCCACTATCCATGAACTCAGTGAACTGAAGGCACATTTTTAATGTAAGGCCTTCCAGAGATTGTGGAAATATTGGCCAACTCTTTGTTGGTTCTTTGGGTGAAACACACATCAGCCTGCCTTCTAGATTTCTTGCTCCAAGTTTGCATTTTGGTATTTGGATTGGAAGGAGGAGGAGAGAGAAGGGGATCATTAAAAATAGCTGTCCTTCCAACCTATAATCCTCCCACAAAGATGGACTGTGCAGTCAGTCAGGCAAACCTTTCCTTTTCTGACTGGTGTTGCTGGATTATCAGACCATATCTTCCTTGTGACATTTTCCCTTTTTTTTAAGAGTTAGGTTGTGGGAGGCTGGTGTCTGAATTGGCACAGCCATTTTTACCACAATGTGTGGGTTCTGTAGTTGAGTGGCAGACTGAGATCCACATCTAGTCGGATCTGGAGAAGGACAATTAGTCTACATAAGATAAATTTAGCAACGGGAAATTATTCATAACTATTAGGCCCCTGGAATTCCAACTGAAAAGATAAGGTTAAGATGTTTGATCACAATTCACATTCTACAATTCAACAGCAACACCTAGATGTATTTAAATGGAACTTTTATTTAGCTGGCTTCATGGTCATTTGCTATAAAAATCAATATCAAATCTCATTAAAAAATGTTAGGGCAAACAACATAAAATGTGGTCAAAGTGGTAAGTTTTAGGAGCATTTTCAAAGTGGAGAAAGAGGTTGACAGAGAGATTTTTGGACATAATTCCAGAGCAGAGGCAAAGGTAGCTGAAGACACAGTTGTCAATGTAGTAGTGATTAAAATTGAAACTGTGTAAGAGACCAGAATTAGAAAACTGCAGATTTTGGGGGGAATAAATTTTGAGTGGATATCAAGATAGGGACGGATGGCTTCTTAATTGTCAAGATGCTAAAGTATTACACAACTCTGGTTTATGTTCCAAAGCAAAAGTTATCGAAGGATCAGTCTTTCATAGTCTTCCAACAAAAATATCCCATCACTGTGCACCTTCAAGAACTATACTGAGCAACTTGATTAATTTCTAAATAAGTTATTGCCTTATTTAGATACATTAAATATGGTACAAGTCACGTCTCAGTGGTGCCTTGACCTGTTTTGTTAAAATGTGTTTGAGGGATCTAGGGGCGCAGTGGTATTGCCACTGGACTAGTAATCCAGAGACCCCGGTTAATGCTCTTGGCACCCAGGTTCCAATCCCACCATGGCAGATGGTGAAATTTGAATTCATTAAAAAATCTGGAATTAAAATTCTACTGATAACCATGAAACTGTTGTTGATTGTTATAAAGACACACCTGGTTCACTAATGTCCTTTAGGGAAGGAAATCTGCCATCCTTACCTGGTTTGCCCTACATGTGACTTTAGACCCACAGCAATGTGGTTGACTCGTACGTCCCGTCTGAAATGGCTGAGCAAACTACTCAGTTCAAGGGTGATTAGGGAAGGACAATAAATGCTGGCCCAGCCAGAGATGCCCACATCTCATAAATGAATTTAAAAAATACTTTGATGTGAATTATTACTTGCTTTACAATTAAAGGATGCTGACATTACATGAAAAAGGCCCTGGCTCATTCTCATTCAGTATGCATTTCCTAGCTAATACCCATGTCAGGTTCAGCTACTAACTGTGCATTTCACCGTTGTGTTATTGAAATCATGTAATTGGTTTTCTTAAAGCCCAAATGAGGTATAAGCAGTATTGCATCCCTTAAACTGTTAACAAGCTGATTAGTCAATTGTTTAATTTTTCTGTCGATTATAATTTGCAAGCAGTGGTATCATATTTAATGAACCAGCACAGCTCCTATAAACATGTCTCCAGAAGTGTTCAAACTCTCCAGCAATTTGTGATCATTAATGCCATCACCTTAAAGATAAGACCGTGCATTAGCAATCCAAGCTCCCAAGTATAGTTCTAAACTTAAACCAGATGCATTATATGGCAGCTGGGTGTTCCTTTTCAGACAAATATCAGGATCAATTTTACAACATAGGGCTTTGTGCAATGATAGGACACATCAGGAATTAATGACAGACTTCAGTTATGTAGAGGGACCACCGAAACTAGTATTGTTGCACCTCGAGCAAAGGGGAGATTTAATAGAGGTGTTTAAAATCATAACAGGTTTTGCTATTTAATTGGTTTTTGCTCAGGTTGGTAACCAGAGGGCACAGATTTAAGATAATTGATAAAATTACTACAAAGGGCCTGAGAAGATTTTTTTAACAATGTAAATTGTTACGATCTAGAGTGTATTGTCTGAAAAGATTTTGACAGCAGCTTCAATATTAACTTTCAAAAGGGATTTGGAGCCTGTGGAGAGCGAGAGCAGGGGAATGGGATGAAATGAATAGTTTTTTTCAGGGAGCTGATTTAAGTTTAATGGGCCAAGTGGCCTCCTTTTGTGCTGTTCATTTCTCTGAATTCCATTGCCAAATCATATATACTTTATTTTTCTTTTATGGGATGTGGACATCACTGGCTAGGCAGTTATTTGTCCCATCCCTAATTGCCCTTGCGAAGGTGGTGGTGAACTGCTGCCTTGTACTGCTGTAGTCCATGTGGTGTAGTTATGCCCACAGTGCAGTTAGGGAAGGAGTTCCAGGATGTTGACTCAGTCGCAGTGAAGGAACAGTGATGTATTTCCAACTCAGGATAGTGTGAGGTTTGGAGAGGAACTTGGTCTTCCCATGTAACTGCTGCCCTTGTCCTTCTAGTTGATAGAGACTGTTGGTTTGGAAGGTGCTGGTGAATATTTAGAGAGCAGATTGGATGTGCTGTTGTCCATGTTTATGTTTTACATACAAATCCCTGTCACTTGAACATCTGCACATTACTAAAATTTGCATCAAGTTCCCAATCTTCCTATTCCAACCATTTAAAAATAAATCGATATCAATATTCCTTTCAGCTGATATATTCGAACATTGATGTTGCCTTATCTCTTCATGCTTTTTCCCACTCTCACAAGCACTAATTTAACACCATTGTTAACTGCTCCATATTGAGATAAAATTGAACATAACTCTGAGAACTGGCTATATATGTCAATTTTAGGTCAAGAATTTTACAATCTTCCTTTTGAACTCGACTGGCCAATCATACTTTCAAGGTGAACCCTTGAACCCAAACTTTGCTATCAATCTCCTGTACAAACTGGAGTTTTCTGGCACAGTGGGGAAGATTAAGCTGTTGGAAATACGTGCTGCTTTAACCAGCACATCCCGACCTCGAACTCCCCCCCAGCAAAAATCATTGATTTAAGATGTAAGGAATTTAATTGCTGCAGTGTACAAAAGAGATTTTACTCTGGAGATTTTTTGAACCTTACTAAGGTAAACCATGGGAAACAGAAACTGAACCACAGTGCAAATGCAAGATATGTATATATATTCAGATCTAGTTAAAACTATTTCATAGATGTGCCAATTCCACCTTGTTAAACCAATTAAAATATTCATTCTCCATTCTAAACAACAGCCTGATTTTGTAACACATGGAACAGGAAACTTTGTACAGATTAAAATTAACCACACAGAAACTTTTTAAGTTCATCCATTTTTTTCTCCCCCATTCATCACAAATAGTGAGTTCCATTGGTGGCCTTTGATGCCCTGTCACCTCTAAATAGTTCCTTTCTCTTGTTCTGCATAGTTCAGCTTTAATTCCATGCAGTTTATAGATCATTTGAGCTGAACAATGATTCGGCAACAGTTTCCAGCCACACACAGCCTCTCACAGTGGTCGGGAACATGAGACTGGTGTGCTGTTTGGGTCAGTGTTGGTGTCAGTTAAACTGACTCCAATGGACAAGGGTGGGAGCTGGAATAGACGACCGGGCATTTTCCCATGCTCTGACATCAGAGCACTGAAAGGGAAAGGCACTGGCAACATTTGCTGTCGTTTGGGAAATGCAACGATTCTACGTTAAGCAAAAAAAGAGAGACTGCATTAAAGTAACAAAGAAAAAAAAATCACCTTTTAATTACCTTCATAGTTTGGTAGTTAAAATGCCTACTTCGTGAGACTATGAATTGGAGCACAAGTAATGACTCGCTCTCTTCAAAACCAGTCGTGATTCATCAGTTTGAAATTGTCCTGCAAATGACTAAATCGTCCATCCTGGGGCCACTGACTGTGACTCGCCAGAAAGTGTACTTGTGCTTTCTCTTGTTCCTGGAATGAATAGCTTTGCTGTCCAAAGTTACAGATGGAGTCTGCAATCTGACTGGGACCTGCTTCTCTGCATTTCCCATTGATTACAAATAGAGAGAGAAAAAAACCGCTAGCTCTCTCAAAAGAGATGTGAAAGCAAAATCAGCATTTGAAATAAATTGTTAGACTAATCCTTTGGAATTGCTTGCAAGAAGAATTCTCCTTTAAACAATGCCGCATTTATTAAAACATCATTCAAAGAATTGTAAAAGAGGTGTGACTAATTATAGCTTTAATTACAGCTTAGCAAATTGAATTTGGAATGCATTGACATCGAGATAGGTCTTCAATTTTCAAACCTAGACAGCTGAATTCCCTCAAGTACAGGTTATATACTACTGTGCGTTTCTACAGTCATCCAGGTAAAGGCAATTAAACTTCCAAATCATCTTCTGTGGAAGAAGAGACTTTTGGTTATGATCATTAATTATATCAAATGACATAGAATTGTCAGTACATAAACTGACCATGAGGCCCAACTGGAACTCCACATGAACCCTATAGGGGTGATGTGCTTAAGGCAGTCCAAAATTTGGATTAACCAAGAGTTTGCAAACCTGTTGGCCAGATATGACTTTCTCTTCGCCCCTGGAAAAAGAGTAAACAGGCAATAGAGGATCGGCTGCCCTTGATGCATCCTTCCTGACTTTCTTTTCAATTGGCTTCCGTGGAAAGAATCAAGGCACAACACGTATAATGTGCGTTTAATTCACTGTCGCCTGTTTCTTTGCCTTTGCCCAAGTTGCCTTTGACTCCCTGAAGTTCAAATTTTCTGCCCGCCATGTATATGAATTTGTAGCATCAACATACTACAGTGGTTAGGTTTCCTTTTGATGAAGGAGTATTTATTTCTATGTAGGTGTTTTATTTTTGCTATCTACTTCTTACCTTCCCAAAAGGTATTGATCCTTTACTGGGTGAGTTGCCCTCTTGTACCCTACCCAAGTGACTATTACCCAGGCATGAAATTTCTTAGCCAATACTTGCAGGCTGTTAAACCATAGAGGACCTTGAGCCCTATGCTAATATCTACACATAAGCTAGTGAGCAGCTAAAACCCCTCCATCTCTTTCTCCTTTATGACCCACATTAAAATCCTTCTCTGATTAAGCTTCTGAACACCATCTCTTCTTTGGCATAAAATGCATTACTTTCCATTTTGATTATACCTCTCTGAAATGCCTTGGGACATTTTCCTATGGTACAGTTGCCATATAAACGCATGCTGAAGTTGTTATAATTTATGAGAACAAATCATTCTTAGCCCAAAGCCACATCCAGAAAATCTAACAATATTTATCTGCAACAAAATGAGCCAAGACAGAAAAAATTTAATAATTTGTATCAAAAATACAAAGTCGGATACCTAATCCTACGCTATCATTGTTTCTCATTGATTCAATTATTTCATTGCATAATGATTCCTGCAGAGATCTGTGCTGGACTAATGCTACTCACCACGCAAATCAATAACCTGGACTCAGGAATAGTCTCAGTATTTGCAGTTGACACTAAATTAGATGGTAACGCCAATAATGTGCAAGACTGTGCCCAAATACTGCAACACATAAACGTATTTGAAAAGTGAGTGGGTAAATGGGGAGTGAAATTCAATATGGTGAAGTCTGTGGTTGGAAGGAGGAATGTGGAGACTACTTACATCTTGAAAGATAAGACGTTAAGTGGTGAAGAGGAGCAGGTAGAACTAGGTGTACAGACAAGCACATCATTAAGAGTAAGCAATACGAGTAATTAAAGTTATGAAGGGTGATAAACAAAATACTGAGATTCATTCCTAGAGGATACAAAAGGAGAGAAGTAATGTGACTTTACATTGAATCTTGGCCATCCTACACTTGGAGTACTGTGCAGTTCTGGTCTCCATGCTACATCAGGGCTATTTCAGCAAAGAAAAATATTGCAGGAAAGATTTACAAGGATTTAACCAGAATTGAGAGGATGCAACTGTTCAGAAAATGAGCAGGCTAGTGCTTTTTTCACCGTTGGAAAATAAAGGGCAACCTGACAGAGATCTTCACAAAAATTAAGGGGTTCAATATGATAGAAGATGTTTCCATGTATGGGTGAGTACAGACCAAAGAAGGAGAGGGGTTCATAAATGTAAGATATAATCCACCAGTTTGAGTGAACAATTTCTTGATACAGCGTGTGGTGAGAATGTGGAATTCACTGCCACAGAGAGTGATTGATGTGGGTAGCAGTGACATGGTTACGGGAAAGCTTGATGCATACATGAGAGAAAAGGGAATAGTGAGATGTGGGGACAGGGTGGAAAGAGAGTGGGAGGATGCTCATCTGGAGTACAAACTCCCCGCAGAGAGCTCTGTTCTCTATTGTCGAATGCATACTTCATCTTTATATTTTGCCAGTTGCTTCGTTGTTTTGGGTGTGCTTTTTTTTTATCATTGTATTAGACCTCAGAAGGCAGTTAGCAAACAGATAAGAGTCCAAAATAATTTTAACACCAACACACAACTCACACCTTGGACAGGAAATATAAAGATCTGTAATGTAGCAGCTATGCTAAGCAAATACTGTGGTATCATTGGGACATCGTGGAGAGAAATCTGCCCCTCTAAACGGGGAAAGGAGTATTGATGGACCAGGGACTGTAAGTCACGAATTGAAATCACCGATTTGTACTCTGATTTCATTTATTTATTCAGTATGAACCATTCAAACCCAAATCAGATATCCATAAAAGTCAAAACATCTTTCCTGAATTATCATCAGTTAAATCAGAAGAAACACATCAGAAGGATGTATAGGATTTGTGTGTATTGTTCAATTTATGTGAGGGTAACATTTTATCAAAGAAGCAAAAACGTGCACCATATTCAGTTTGGTCTACAAACCCAAGGGGAGTACTTTGCATATTCTATAATAAAAGGACCCTTGTAGAAGTTTGTGTAATTCTTGTAAATAAAACCCACTTCCCACTGAACACTTCATTGAGGTACAGCTGAGATAAAGATCACTGCTAACGTGCATTCGCCTTCTCCCCAGGGAACACTTGCCATGGTCCAGTTAAGTGCCTTTGGTGACACTTGACCCATGAAATTCAGTGGAAGTAACACAATTTTCTTTCTTGTAAGCTGAGAATTAAGTAGTAAGAATATAAAGTGCGGCTGCACTGAAACCTGACCTGAAATTTGCCATTACCTGAGAAGCAACAGTGCAACTATTGAGTATGGTAGGTGGGTTGCAAAGCAACACAGATAACATAAATCCAACAAAGTATAGCGAGGCTACAGAAGCTGCCAGAACCTTTTCCAACAACACCCACGAGTTTCAGGCAATATCACATCTCTGTGATCGACAGAGCAATTGCACTCAAACCCTTTTTTTCTCAGCCCCCAGGAAAATAACTTGTATAACATAAAAAAATGCACATTATGCAACAGGATGCCCGCACACGATAATCTGCAGGTGCCTGCTGAATGAACAGTGAGTGTTACGATTTCTTTCAGTATTCTCAGTACAGATTGTTTTGCACTGCTTGGCCAGACTGCTGCATGATCTTCACTTTGTGCACTAATGAAAGTGGCTGGTGAAATTATACTTAGCATAACTCAGCCACATACAGGTATTAGTTACGAACGCTCTGTATTCTTTCTCCAACAATATGAGTCTGTTCCTGATACCCTTGTGATAACCAAGAAGGTGACACTTTTATTCGTTCTCTTATTTCATTGACCACAATTAATGTTAATAAAGGCATGCTGGCTGAGGTTAACATGAACTGAATAAAAAAGGTTGGCTGTCCATTGTGGCATCTGCTTGATTGACAAGGCTCACTGTGGTAGGGTTGCCTTTCAGCAGTTTAGTTAATCTCGCCTGATCTAAGTTGCACCAGCAACAAAATACCGGCCCCCTCTCTTCCAGGATGCTGGCCTCCGCAGCTAAGAAATCTGGTGGCCAAATTGAAGTGCCGTTTTTAGAAAGGTTTGGAGTTCTCACTCCCTTCACCTTTTTCTCCCTTTCATCCTTCTTTCTTTCTCCTCCTCCTCACCCTTCCCCCCCCCCCACCCCACCCCCCCAACACCTCTCCCCACTTTCTGTATCCTCACTCCATTTCTGTTTCTTTCTGGTCTGGATTCTAATAATATTGTCTAATTAAATCACCACTTAACGCAAAACAAAAGCCATTCCAGATCTTTACCTCAGCAACTAATTAATGTTTAGGTGTTCAAGCTCATGCATTTTAGTACAGCAGGAATATTTCTATAGAAAGAGTCTGCCTACTACATATAATTCAGTGAACTATAAATGTGAAAATCTGTTTTACTTCCTAATAAACTTCAGCTTTATCCATTTACGACAAAAAAAACCTATTTAACACCATACAAAGGCCCTGATTTTACCGGCATGCCTGCCCCGAAATTCTGGTCAAAGTTTTCAATTTACTCTGTGTCACAATACTAATGTTTGAACTTCTTATCATATGCAGTCATCAATATTTTTAACCATACCTTACCCTCATTATAAATATATATCTTTCTAACCAATATCATTTTTTCAAATTCTCCTTTTGCACAGGCTAGGGTCATGAAGGTCTTATGAGGAAAGGCTGAGGAACTTGAGGTTATTTTCGTTAGAAAGAAGAAGGTTAAGAGGTGACCTAATTGAGGCATACAAGATGATCAGAGGGTTAGATAGGGTGGACAGTGAGAGCCTTTTTCCTCGGATGGTGATGGCTAACACGAGGGGATATAGCTTTAAATTGAGGGGTGCTAATTATAGGACGGATGTCAGAGGTAAGTTCTTTACTCAGAGGGTAGTAAGGGCGTGGAATGCTCTGCCTGCAGCAGTTGTGGACTCGCCAACTTTAAGGGTATTCAAATGGTCAGTGGATAGGCATATGGATAACATTGGAATAGTTTAGGTTAGAGGGTCATTTGATTGGTTCCACTGGTCGGCGCAACATCAAGGGCCGAAAGGCCTGTACTGTGCTGTAATATTCTATGTTCTATGCCGCAAGATATTGTTTTGTTCCTCTTTAGTTTATTGCCTGAAGACTGGTCCGATCCACAGTGCCACAACCTCCACCCTAGGGCAAGGAGGCAGCTCCCAAATCCACTTAAGCCACATTGGGGATCAAACTTGGGCTATCTGCACCAATCTGATTGTAAGACCATAAGATACAGGAGCACAATTAGGCCATTTGGCCCATTGAGTCTGCTCCACCATTCAATCATGGCTGATATTTCTCAACCCCATTCTCCCACCTTTTCCCCATAATCTTTGATCCCCTCACCAATCAAGAACCTATCTATCTCTGTCTTAAATCAACATGGGCCATCTAGTCAATTGAGCCAACCTCCTTAAATATGGGGGTGGTGCTGGGGGCAGAGAGTCCCAATGTTACACACCATTGTTCAGAAAGTATGTAAGGTTGAACCAAGCAATTGCAAGACAGTCAGCTTAATCTCAGGAAAGCTTTTAGAAATAATACTTCGGACAAAATTTTCAGTCACTTGGACAAGTGTGGATTTATTAAAGAAAGGCAGCATGATTTTATAATGGGCAATCTTGTTTAATTAGGCTGATTGAGTTATTTGATGAGATAAAAGAGAGGATTGATGAGGGAATATAGTTGACATGGTGTACATGGAAGACCATCGTAATCAGCCTGAGGTCAATAGAGTCACCAAACTGTGGGCTATATATTCTTTTACATTTTTTATGGATGGTAATTTGGCCAATCTATCCTTCCCTACTCTGTAATCTGTATTTGTGTGTAGTTTGAGTGTGTGTTTGAATTCCAGGGTGTGATTTATTATTTAATTTAGATTGGGTAGAATTAGTATGCATCAAACTTACTTCTTTGTTAAATTCAAGAAAACCTGCCCTGTTAGTTTTTTTATGATCACAGTGAATAATGGTGAAACACTCTCTGAATTGGCAAATGTATCCTTTTCGAATGAAAAAGCTGCACAAAAGGAAACTGAACCAGAGGACACCAATTTAAGGTGGCTGGCAACATGTAGAATAAACATTTTACACAGTGAGTGGCTACAATCTGAAATGCACTTCCGGAGTGTATTGTGGAGGCAGATTCAGTTGTGGCTTTCAAAAGGGAATTGGATAAACACTTGAGGAGAACAGATTGCCAGAGCTATGGGGAAAGGACAGGGGAGTGGAACTGGTGAAGTCCTTCTTGCAGAGAGCCGACATAGACCTGCCAACCTGAATGGCCATCTTTCATGTTGTAATCATCCTGCGACCCCATGAACGAGCAGCAATGCTAACTCATCTAGAATTAATGTTCATGTCCCAACCAGGGACACACTGGTCCCTGATCAGTTGTTTAGAAAACCTTACCAAAAGATCCTAAGATTGTTTAGCAAAGGGCTCTGCAACTTTGAGCAATTTAAAAACAAAATTGTGAGTTGGACAGTCTATTGGGACTTTCATCAGTTTCCTGGTCATGATCCTATACTACTGTATGTTGACTTAACTAGTGGAAGAATAATGGTTTAACGTTGGTTTCTCACCATGACCTGGTAAAGGAAGATGGGAAAGACTTGCAAACATTAGAAGAATACATTTCTGGAAGGTTGCAACTGTGCAGAATTAACTTTACAATTTCTGCTGACTGTGGCGGAATAAGCTATGGAATTGAGTATCTGTAAAGGTTGCAATGAAACCAATGTCATTTTAATTACATACTTCAAATGGAATTTATTACATAATTCATTATGATTTTCTTGATAGCTATAGTAAACAAACACAATCTCCAGGATTTTTCTTACACTCTCCTCTGGTATGACACAACATGTAACATATAAAAGTTACTTTTATAGATAACAAATAATATTTGCTGGATTATTCCAACATATTTTCTTAACTTCATAAATGCATCTACAAATGGGCTGCATTGAATGTTTTAGGTAAATAAGACTTCGCTGTCATAGAATCTTGTGTTCTGAACACTTGAAGAATTGGGTCTAAGCTCCGCAGCATAAATTGAGTTCTGTGTACAGCTAAACGTCTGGTGTGGATGATCCATCTCAGCATCCTCCTGAGGTGCGCAGCATCACCAATGCCAGTTTTTGGCCAATTCATTTAATTCTTATGGTGTCAATAAATGGCTGAAGGCACTGGATACAATATTTTTGCTTTGTTAGATGAATAACAAATACATGATGGGTCTGTACATTAACAGCCCTATACCCAATTTAGCATATTGCATTACGGCCGGAAGGCAACCGTGGGTAGCATTTCATGAAGTTTCAGTTGTGGGTCTCCCAGGCACCTTTTTTAGCATAATCAGTTATATTGGCATGGAGCTGATTACCATAAAGAAATGTCAGTGCACATGCGCAGTGGCACCCCTCCCTCCCCCCCATTGCCGGCCTCCCCATCGCTGGCCTCTGATTGCTGGCCTTCCCCGGAAGCTCCTGATATCGCTGACCTGCACAACCCCTCCCCTGCACTCCTTGATCAACCGACCCCCCCCCTCCTGGCCAACCCCAATCCCATCACGTGGCCAGCGCTGATTCCCCCCATTCCCGATTGTCCCCTCCCTCCCTCCCCCACTGATCCTATTGCAGAGTGGCAGTGGGTCCCCTCATCAATTGCTCCAAAAGGCCCTGGCTCCCATTAGGCCCTGAGCCCTACCCCCCATTGGCATGCCTGATGGGCAGTGCCAGGTTCCCAAGCTGGCACAGCCCAAGGGGCACCTCCTTGCCCCCCGACCTCCCTTTGCCCTCTGTCTCCACCAGTGGGTTGAGTCTGCCTGTTCCCTGTGAGGAGCAGTGGTAAACCCTTCTGGTGGGAACCACACCTGGCAGGAGAGGGCAGGGTATGTGAGAGACACTAGTGGGCCCAGAGAATTCAGTCTGGGCCTACTAGTTGTCTGGAGCTGTCATAGGAAGCTGATTTGGGTATGGCAGCCACTGAGTGTGTCTTATGTTCAGTTTGGATGAGTAGGAGCGTGGATGTGGTACGTGTTCAATCACTTGTCTAATTTGTGTGTGCGTGTGTGTTGTACTCATGCACTTCAACACATTTTGCCAGTTTCTCTTCCTCTGTGACATCTGTTCTAATGATGCCACCTTTGAAAATGGCATTTTTGATGTGTCTGTGCTTTTCCTTAATTGCATTTGACGGAGTACTCAAACATGTCTGACTCCTCCCCTACACCTCTCTGCTCTGATTCCCCTCACTTCCAGAACAATGATAGGGCTCCCCACCTTGTCTTCACTTTTCATCCCATCAGCCTTTGCATTCAAACAATCATCTTCAGCCATTTCTGCCAACTCCATCATAATGCAACAAATAACACATCTTCCTTTCACTCCTTCCATCAGCATTCCACAGGAACCATTCCTTTCATAACATGCTGGTCTACTTCTTCTTCAGCCCCAACTCTCCATCTCCTACCCCTGGCACCTTGCCTTGCAATCATAGAAGGTGAAACACCTGCCCCTTTATCTTCTCCCTCCTAATTGATCAAGACCCCAAATATTCCTTTCAGGTTAACCAGTGTTTCACTTGTACTTCCTTCAATTTGGTTTATTGTATTCATTGCTCTCGACACTGGGGAGACTAAACACAGACCAGTTGACCACTTTGTGGAGCATCTTCGCTAAGTCTGCAAGCATGATCCCAACCCTCCTGTTGTTTGCCATTTCAACTCAGCACTTTGCTCTCATGCCCACCTAGAACATAAGAACATAAGAAATAGGAGCAGGAGTAGGCCATCCAGCCCTTCGAGCCTGCCCCGCCATTCAATAAGATCATGGCTGATCTGTCGCTGCTCAGTTCCACTTTCCCGCCCTCTCCCCATAACCCTTAATCCCCTCTCCTATCAAAAACCCATCAACCCGCGTCTTAAAAATATTTAGCGAGGCAGCCTCCACCACTTCAACGGGCAGAGAATTCCAGAGATTCACCACCCTTTGAGTGAAGAAGTTCCTCCTCAACTCCGTTCTAAACCGCCCCCCTTTTATCTTGAGGCTGTGCCCCCTAGTCCTATTGTCTTTTTTGAGCGGGAAGAGTCTTTCCACCTCTATCCTATCCATCCCATTCATCATCTTATACGTCTCAATGAGATCTCCTCTCATTCTTCTAAACTCTAACGAGTACAAGCCCAGTTTATTCAGCCTCTCCTCATAGCTCAACCCCCTCAACTCCGGTATCAGCCTAGTAAACCTCCTCTGCACTCCCTCCAAGGCCAAAATATCTTTGCGCAGGTGCGGCGCCCAAAAATGCACACAGTACTCCAGTTGCGGCCTCACCAATGCCCTATACAGCTGCAGCAACACCTCCCTACTTTTATATTCAATCCCCTTCGCTATGAAGGCCAGCATCCCATTCGCCTTCCTGACCACCTGCTGCACCTGCAAGCTGGGTTTTTGCGACTCATGCACAAGGACCCCGAGGTCCCTCTGCACCGTCGCCTGCTGCAGTTTTTCGCCTCGTAAGTAATAGTCCTTCCTACCATTTTTCCTACCAAAGTGGACCACCTCACACTTGCCAACATTAAATTCCATTTGCCATTTCCTGGCCCATTCGCCCAGCCTATCTAGATCCTTCTGCAGACTCTCCACACCCTCCGCACAATTTGCCGTTCCCCCAATCTTGGTGTCATCAGCAAATTTCGACACTCTACACTCGGTTCCCTCCTCCAGATCATCTATATAAATGGTAAAAAGCTGAGGTCCCAGCACCGACCCCTGGGGCACTCCACTAGTCACCATCCGCCAATCCGAATAGCACCCGTTGACCCCCACTCTCTGCCTCCTATTTGACAACCAATCCTCTATCCACGCTAACACCCTACCCCCAACTCCATGTCCCTTGACCTTCTGCAATAACCTCTTGTGAGGCACTTTGTCAAACGCTTTCTGAAAATCTAGAAAGACCACATCCACCGGCTCTCCTCTATCCACCGCCCTAGACACATCCTCATAGAACTCCAGTAAATTTGTCAGACACGACTTCCCTTTAATGAAACCGTGCTGCGTCTGCTCTATCAAGCAATTCCCTTCAAGATGCCTCGCAATTTCCTCCTTAATGACAGATTCTGTCTGTCCTTGGCCTGCTATAGTGCAATAAAAAGTCTGACAACACCAGGTTTTAGTCCAACCGATTTATTTGATAATAGACTTAGATAATAGACTTAGGCTTGATAATAGATTTAGAGATTATTAGAGACTAAACTGTCTGTGCTTTATATGCTCTGTCTGAGGCCAGAACTCTCCATTCACCTGATGAAGGGGCTAACCCCGAAAGCTTGTGACTATTATCAAATAAATCGGTTGGACTAAAACCTGTTGTTGTCAGATTTTTACTGTGTTTACGCCAGACCAACGCCGGCATACCCACATCATGACTGCTATAGTGCTCCAATGAAGCTTGGCAGTAAAGCTTGGTGGAGCAGCATCTCATCTTCCAATTAGGCACATTACAACTCTCAGGACTCAACATTGAGTTGAACAACTCTAGACTGTGACCTCCATCTTAAACCCCTTTTTTTTGATATCCCAAACATTTTTTGACCCAATAACCCTCTCCCAACTCCCACTCCCACACCAGGCCATTTGTCTCTTGTTCTTAAATTTGCTACATCTTGTTGCAATCCCTCCTAGCTACAACATAATATCCAACATGTTTTATCTCCTTTTAGTTCTGATGAAAAGTCAAATGGACTCAAGGTCATATAATCATAGAAACCCTACAGTGCAGAAGAAGGCTATTTGTCCCATCGAGCCTGCACCGACAACAATCTGACCCAAACCCTACCCCCGTAACCCTACATATTTACCTTGCTAATTCCCCTGACACTAAGGAGCAATTTAGAATGGCCAATCAACCTAACCCTCACATTTTTGGACTGGGGGAGGAAACCGGAGCATCTGGAGGAAACCCATGCAGATACGGGGCAAATGTGCAAACTTCACACAGGCATTTACCCAAGCCAGGAATCGAGCCTGAGTCCTTGGCGCTGTGAGGCAGCAGTGCTAACCAATGTGCCACCCCAATGTTAGCTGTTTCTCTCTCCCTACAGATGCTGCCAGACTTGCATTCTCTGCTTTTCATTTCAGATTCCAGCATCTGGAATAATTTGGTTGTTAAAATCATGGAATTCCTACAGTGCAGAAGAAAGCCATTTAGTCCATCGGGTCTGTGCTGAATCTCTGACAGAGCATCTTTGCCCAGGCCCACCCCCTGCCTTATACCCATAACCCCACATATTTACCTTGCTAATCCCCCTAACCTACACACCTTTAGACTGTGGGAGGAAACCGGAGAACCCGGAGGAAACTCACACAGACACAGGGAGAATGTGCAAACTCCACACTGACAGTCACCTAAGGCTGGAATTGAACCTGGGTCCCTGGCACTGTGAGGCAGCAGTGCTAACTACTGTGCCACTATGCCACCCAAATACCAGGTGATTCTGCCTCTCTTGGATCTTCTCAAAAATCCTATCTTCTGCTTTTACCCAGCACCATGTATTTTCCTGTTGGAACAGTTCATATGGTGCCTCACTGACAGTGGCTAATTTGGGCCGGAACTTCCCAATGTGGTTTATCATACTCATGAAGCTGTGGAACAGAGCAATGTTCCAAGGAGTTGGACATTTCCTGATGATTCTTGTTTTCTTTAGTTGATCTCTGACACTAGATACATCCACAATAAAGCCCAGGGACCTTGACAGTGGTTGTGAGAGTTCCTATTTATTGTTGAGTGTAAGTCCTACTTCCTATAGGTGTTACAGCTCACACTCTAGTAAAATGTTCCGTCTGAATGGATCAGGATATCATCCATGTGACATATTCCATCCAGTTTTTGTTGGATACTTGATATTTCTGGAAGATTTCTGGCACTGATGTGATGCCAGAGGGTACCAAAGAATCCCTACTGTGCAGGAAGAGCAGTGTATTGATTCTACACCAACTTTCCAAAACAGCATCCCACCCAAGTTCTCCCCTTCTCAGTTAGGGGTCAGCAATATCTTATGAAAATAATCAATAATAAAAAAAAGCACACACATAAAAATCTGTCCTTGCCAATCAACGTAAAAATGCCAGTACACTATTTTGAAGGAGGGAGGGGAGTTCTGTCCCAAGCCCTGGTTAATAACCATTGTTTCTAAAACAAGACTATCTAGTTGATACCTCACTTGTTTTTTTCTGTGTATAAATTAGTGACCATTTTCCTGAATTATAGTAGCACCTCCACTTCATGGGATTTCATTGGCTGTGAAAGACTTTATTATGTCCTAAAAGACACTGCAGATGCTTCTTTTTTCCTCAATGATTGCCAAGGTACAAAATAAAGTCTAGCACTTTCAAAGGTCAGAATTTGTACAGGATGTGTATGGCAGATTTTATATAGTGGAATCCTGTGTCACTTGCTGTTGAAGGCAGGAGAGTTCCTCTATGCGTTAAATATAATAAAATCACAAATTACAGTTTGGATATCAATATAAACTGGTGGAGGATGTCATTTTCCCCCCACTTATTCTAGACATGTGGAAAAAGTGCGGTACCATTCCAATGAATTAATCAATTAAGAATCTCAATCTGTGGGAACACTGCCTTTCACACAACCCAAATAAATTGAAATCAAATGTGTGGAAATACTGGATTCATGGTTAATAAGACAAGTGGGGATCCCTCCACCCTCCCACCTCCATTTTGATTTAGCAGGCCCATGGAGATGCTTCCTCTCTTAGGATCAATTCAGGCCCTTTGATAATGCCCACTTAAAGGCCCCATCAAGACTGCTGATATTAAGCCAGCGGTATTCGGGCCTGTCACCATGGGGGGAGCAAAGAACAAGCAAATCCAGTTGGGGTTCCTTATTGTCTCCTGGTCAGTCTTTCAAAGGCACTCAGCATCTTTTCAAGGGTTCTGACATAGGAAAGATGGTGATGGAGCCCACTGAGAACCAACGTCGTCCATTTTATGTTGACCTTTCTCCTCCCTTTCCCATCTCACAAAACATTTCCTGCCATCAT
Organism: Carcharhinus amblyrhynchos; assembly: GCF_965287045.1. NCBI lineage: Eukaryota > Metazoa > Chordata > Chondrichthyes > Carcharhiniformes > Carcharhinidae > Carcharhinus > Carcharhinus amblyrhynchos. The sequence continues at coordinate 76,886,313 of NC_137327.1, forward strand.
TACCTCTGACCTGGGTCCCTCTAAAATCCTGGGTCACTTTGCAATCCTGGGTTTCCAATGGGTATATTCCCTACAGCACCCCATCATCTCCCCATTGGAACTGCTGAGCAAAAGAGTTGCCAGACTCTGACTGACTGGCTGGCACCTCTTTGTGGGTGGCCATTGGCAGGTCCTGATCCCCTGGGAAGCCTAGTGGTGGCTTATTGATTGCCTTAATTGGCTCGTAAATCAGTGACCCTTATCCAAAGGAGGCAAAATGGGTCTCACAGCCATTCTTCAGCTTGGGCTGAGACCTTCAACCTCTTTAAAATTCTCCCCACAGTGACTTGAACAGTTGCTACCAATTCCGTAGGGGTCAATTCATATTTGTTAAAAACTAAATTATCAGAAATAGCTCTGTAAGAATCATAGCCCCATCTTCTTTGATGTATCATACTAGTATCTTAATCAGATACTGCGTGAATAAAATCTTCATGGCTTTAAATCAAGTTGAACACTTTGCTGAAGTAATATTAGCATAACATAAACATTGTCAGCTAGTTTGGTTTGCTAATGCTGGGATTAGTTGAGGTGTTAAAGGCAACGTATTGATTTGGTAGTTTAATTATCACCAGACTTACTTCACGTACATTTGGAATAATCGACAAAGCATGAAATCGATTGGAATACAGTAAATCCTTTACATTTAATAATGGAAGTTATGCTGTGCCCTAGCCTTTCTTACTGTTATGGTTACAGTTAAATGCAGGAAGAAGGGTTACATTCTAATGGTGCTTAGGGTAACATTATTTCTCACAAGGAAGAATTCACCTGCACACAGCACACACAAAGTATACACAATTTGGTACATGCCCATCTCTCATAATTCTCACACACACAAACTCAATTTTCTGTATCATATTTACAAAGTTTATAAAAATGAACCCTAGTCAATTAACTGACTTGTGAATTTGTAAAGCATCCGCTCTTTCTACATCCCACCACTGCTGGTTGCATCTTTAGTTATCTTGGTCTGAAATACTAGAATCTCCTCAAATCTTGTACCTCTCCACCCCTCTTTTGAATGTTTTCTTAAATTAGAGGTGTTACAACATTTCTTCTGTTCACTAAGATAAAGGCGGAATACCATGGATGCTGGAAACTGGGACAAAATACTGGAAAATCTCAGCAGGTCTGACAGCGTCTGTGGAGAGAGAATAGGAGCTAACATTTCAAGTCAGGATCCAGACTCAAAACTGGCTGTATTCTCTCTCCACAGATACTGTCAGATCTGCTGAGACTTTCCAGCATTTTCTGTTTCTGTTGTCCTCTGTTCACTGCTCTCTTCCTTGCCCCCACAATGCTCTCGCAGGATTTCTCTCAATCTATCTCGCTTCATCCCTCCCCCCACATGCCTTTGCAACCTCACTCCCATCCGATCCTGGGGTTTCCCTATCTCTGCTAATTTCCCACTGTTATGTGGCTGGGAGATCGGTTAACTGCTCAGATGGTAAGAAGCTCTGACCTTGGCAAAATGTACACCCACCAAGTCAAGGTGAACAGTGGCTCAAGAGACCTGACAGGAAGAAATAGACTTGCATTTCTCTAGCGCCTTTTGCGACCTCAGCACACCCCAAGGTGCTTGGCTGACAACAAAATGATCTTGAAGTGCAGCGTTTGTTGTAATGAAAGGAGTGTGGCACAGCAAGATCCCACAGGATTGCCACCCTGATTAGATCATTTATTTTAGGGATAGTAAATCTGGCAGTATTTTGTTACTAACAAAGTGAAGTGATGCCTTCCTTGACCAAGGCATCTCTTACCTGAACATAGAGGATGATAGAGTTCTGTCTCTCCTGCTTTAGTCAGACACGTCATTGCTCTCATGACACTGAAGTGCTTTACCTTCTGTAATCGATTGTCATTTCTGAGATTGTTGATGATGTTCTAACCCTGCCTCTCAGTGACATAACTACAAATTGTCTGTACTTCAGAATTATCTTTTCCAACTGTCAGAAATCAAATCAAAATCTTGACAGTTAGCTGGCAAGAACTTGAATCCTGTTTAAAGATATTCACATCGTGTTGATGATGACTCAGGCAATCTCTGCTGCACAGGAATAGTTGTAAAATATTGGCCAGAATCTGACATTCTCGCACCCCTGCCTGGTGGAGGGGGAGCGTGAAGTTGCATGATGGGATTCCTCCAGGATCTCACCTGCCGCAACCAGGTCACGATTTAATGCTGGGGCAGGCAGGACCACCATTGCCCTAATTAAGGCCCTTAAGAGGACACTTAATGACCACTTCAGGGCCTTTTGCCACCCAGCCTTAATTTTCAGTATTGTGATGAGTGATACATTGGGGGTGGGGCAGGGTGTGGTCTCTCCTCTTGGGGCCCAGAGACCTCCAATGTTCTCTCCACCCTACACTCTGAGACACCGGTCTCCCTCCTCGTGAGGCCCCAGGCTTTCCCTACCATTGCACACATCCATCCCCCTTGACCCTTGCCACCAACTGTTCACCTGGATCCAGGTAGATTAGCTGCAGTACCCCTTTCGGCCACCATGACACTGTTCCTGGAATGACTGGACAGCTGCTGGCCAATCTGATTGGCTAGCTGCTCTCCAAGGCCGGTCTTGCTTCCAATGACAGATGGAGGTTCCACCTTCTGCCAATCAATACTCATTATAGAGGAAATTGTGCTTTCCATCCTCAAAATCCTGTCAATTATGTTCACTGTAGGAAAGACCATGATTGATTTTGGATGTGGCACAGTGACACATTGGTTAACACTGCTGCCTCATAGCACAAGGGACCCGGGTTCAATTCCTGGTTTGAGTCACTCTCTTTGCGGAGTTTGCATCTTCTCCCCATGTCTGCATGGATTTCCTCCAGGTGCTCTAGTTTCCTCCCACAGTCCAAAATACATGGCTAGTTGCATTGGCCATGCTAAATTCTCCCTCAGTGTACCGACCAGGCGCTGCAGTGTGGCGATTAGGGGACTTTCACAGTAATGTTGTTGCAGTGTGAATGTAAGCCTACTTGTGACACTAATAAACTTTAAACTTTATGTTTCAGTACATCAAAAAAGTAATGATTTTTTGCCTTTATGTAAACATTACTTTCCCTTAATCTCTTAAAGCATTTTAGCTTACAGCATCAATCAAAAGCATTATTGAGAAGATGTTACAAGAGCAGAATATTACAGAAGTTTGAAATACTTAGTAGATCAAGTAGCCTCCATGGAAAGAAACAGAGTTAATGGGAATAAATTTATGGAACCCACTGGAGTGGGAATGCTGGGGGAGGGTGGTGGGTGGGAAGGACCATCAAGTGGAAGAACCCACATCGGATTCCGGGCATCAGGAAAACTGTCCCCAATTAAATTGGGATGGGAAGGGCCTAACACGAAAATCCCACCTGGTGGGTGCGCAATGTGTCAATTAAGTTTAGTAATGAGCCATTTCAGAGGACTTATTCATTGGAATTTAGTGGTAGCTCAGGGATTTAATGAAATTTGCATAGCTCTGTCACACCTCCCAAAGGCTGTCAGCTTGCCTGTGGACCTGTAAAGGACATCCCTTGTTTTCAGGAATTCAGTGCCCAATCGAGGGACCTGGCATCAGGAATGTCAGGGTCACTGAAAGCCACTTTCTGCCTTTGTCTCCCACTCCCATGCCCCACCCCTCTGGCAACCCCCTCCCCTTGATCCTGATCTCGCCCCACTCACTTATGTCCCAGGATCTGGTGCGGATCTTCAGCCTGGGCTTTGGAGTATTACCGGCAGCAGCCACGGTTCTCAGCGGCAGTGGAGAGCTGCCAGACTGTAGTTGGCAATCAGCCCTCAGGGAATGAGATTTTAGACGCACTGAGGGGCACAATTGCATGGAAGGTCCAATGCTGACCCATGATATGCCTAAGGGTACTTAACTGATTTTGGGCCTCTTCCACAGAAGAGTTGCAGGGCACCTAATATTTTTCCAACCGGTGGGGAAGTGGGAAGAACCCCCTGTTGCTTGCATTAAATCCCAGCCCACATTTCAGAACCCTGATGAAAGTCACCGAACTGGAACATTAATTCTGTATCACTCTCTCTACAGATGCTGCCTGGCCTGCTGACTATTTCCAGCATTTTTTGTTTTTTATTAAAAAAGTGCTCATTTCTTGTTTATCTTATGCATCAGCGAAGGAGGCCATTAAGTCCATTTCCCTCTGCCCGCTCTTTAAAAGAGTCATCCAATTAGTCCTGCTGCCATTCTCATTCCCTAGAGCCTTGCAGGTTTTCCCTTTCAAAATACTTATCCAATTTCCTTCTGAAAATTATGATTGAAATTGCTTCCAGTCCTTTTTCAGTGCATGCATTCCAGATTATAGCAACTTGTTGCATAAAAAAGCTCTGCTCCTCTCCTCTCCTGCTCTCTGATTCTTTCATGAATGACCTCTGCTAATGGCCCTGACAGTTACAGCAGACCAACAGTTCTGAAATTATACCAATGTGCCACTAATACTTAATGAGGCTTCTTGAATTTCCACTCCCCATTATCTTAGTGGAGGCGTTAACACATTGAGCAGACAAGGAAATTTTTACACCAACTATTTGTGCATTACTATCCCACATCTTACCCTGGAAGTGTGTATTGATTTTCACTGGACTGCTCCTGTAATGAAAGTTGCTCTGGATCTTTCTAAATCGACCTAGGCCCAGGCAGCAAGATGAAAATCAACTGGCATGTTATATCTGGCTGCCCTCAAATACAATGGTGGCTTCAGAAGAAGTTAAAAATTAAGTGAATTGAGATTTCAGACCTGTATATGCTTTTGAAAGTTCCTGAGTTGAGGTAAATCAGATCAGCCTCTAACGTTGGAATGAGATCCCTTGTGAGACTTCAAGGGCAGGGACAAAACTGCAACCAACAAGACCCTTTATGCTGGGCTTAAGAGCATGGAGAGCACCCTCCAGAAAATTCAACTTAGACAGGCAGGCCACGTCTCCCACATGGATGTCTGCAGAATCCTCAAGCAGATCTTCTGGGGCGACCAGTCTCATGGAAAATGATATCAAGATGGTCAGTGCAAATGATACAGTTGATATCCTCTAAAAAAGAAATAGCCAGAGAGTTTTACTGCGCAAAAAGAGGCCTTTCAGCCCATCATGTCTGCGTAGCCATCAAGCACTTATCTTTTCTAATCCCATTTTCCAGCACCTGGTCCGTAGCCTTGTATACTATGATGTTTCAAATGCTCATCTAAATGCTTCTTTAATGTTGTGAGGTTTTTCACCTCTACCACCCTTTCTCTGGGTGATAAAGTTTTTCCTCAAATCCCCTCTAAGTCTCCTGCCCCTTACCTTAAATCTATATCCCCTAGTTACTGACCCATTTACATAAGGGGAAAGATTTCTTTCTATCTACTCTATCTATGTCCCTCATAACTTTATACACATCAATCAGCTCCCTCCTCAGTCTCTCTGCTCTAAGGAAAACAACCTGGCTTAACCAGCTTCCCTTCATAGCTGAAATGTTCAAGTCCAGGCGATGTCCTGGTGAATCTCCTTTGCACTTTCTCTAGTGCAATCACATCCGTCCTATAGTGTGGCAGCCAGAACTGCATACAGTTATCTTGCTGTGGTCTAACCAATGTATCATACAACTTCATCATAACTTCCCTGCTCTTATATTCTGTGCCTCAGCTAATAAAGGCAAGCATCATATCTGCCTTCTTAACTAGCTTATCTACCTGTCCTGTTGTCTTCAGGGATCTATGGACATGCACCCCAAGATCTATCTGGTCCTCTGTGTTTCCTGGTGTCCTGCCATTCACTGTACATTCTCTTGCCTTGTTAGTCCTCCCAAAATGCATCATCTCACATTTTTCAGGGTTAAATTCCACTTGTCACTTCTGTCCATCTGACTAGCCCATCTATTTCATACTGTCATCTAAGACTTCTCTCCTCGCTATTTACCGCACCACCAGTTTTCACGTAACTTGCGAACTTACTGACCATACTCCACATTCGCGTCAGATCATTAATCATTAGATAGAGCAGTACAAACTTCCACATTGCAGACCATCTCTCTTGGGAAACCACTGAAGCAAACCAGCCAATGTGGAGGCAAGCACTGAAATTTGGTTCAGCATGCTTGAAGGACTGTCTAACACCAAGCTTGCCACATCCAATGTTCCCAGAGGAAGGTCAGAGGTGGTGCTACTGCAGAAGTTTTCCCAAGCATCAAGCAACATGAACTGTCATGCTATGGATGCTGTGTTGATCTTGCATTGGACTCTTCCATCTGGATAGGAGCTTACAGCTGGGGCACACTGGGTGAGGACTTTACCACCACCAACTCAGTGAACGCCTCAAAATAGTTCTTCATCCTGGTGTTAATTCCATGTCAACCCATTCTCATGATACATCACACACTAACATCCATTTATACATCAATAAATTGAGTAGGTGCCTGATACTGATTGAATATTACAGACTGATCTCACATGCAGTTTCCACAGGGGGCCTCATTATTTGCACAAAATGTGTTATACAATGAGCATTAGCTCATCTGATATTGGATGGAGTTACTGCTACCAAAGTGCTTTAGTTGGTAGACAGTTGTGATTTGGGTTTACATTTTGCAGGTGCCCAGAATTCCTTCAGCTAACCTAAGTATTGATTTGATATGTGAATGCAGGTTGTAAGAGTGCAATGAGAGATCTGACCATGAGTTCATACAACCAAGGCTATTCCTGTCCTCAGCTCCCAGCACACACCCACATGCTGCTGTCTCTGCCTTCAGAATGAAAGCCTGGGTAGTGAGGTCCCTGATTGGTCTGTAATCATTCTCCCACCAAGGCCAATTGTTATGTAACTCAACCTGTCACCCTGACAGTGATCAGGGACGTCAACACAAGTCAGGAGACAAAACTAACCTCCCAGACCTGAGCATCACACTCGGCTGTGCAATTATTCAGCCAGTGCAGGACACTCATTCTCTTCCATTTTGAACAGAATTCAAAACCAATGAAAGAAATGAACTTTACGATGCAAAAAAAAATTACAAAAGTGATATTTTACAGCACGCTGTCAACTGCAATTTCAAATATTCCAATTATTTTTAAACCACAGTATCAAACAGCTTAAATTGAAATGTGACAGTAGCAATGCTGTACATTCAATTTTAATTTTCTGCATAATAGATTTACAAAATGCCATTCAACCACTTATCACATCGGGAGCTCTTTAGTAAATGGTATTTTTGGTGTGGTGGCCAACATTGGCATGGGGTTTAGTGTTTATTGCAAATCTTCTGGCTGGTGACAGCACAAGGATCCAAACTGTTGCAGTTTCTTTGACTGAAGTGGCTCTGATAATCCATGTGTTTCCAACTAGCCATATAACTGTCGCTTCTGCCTTCTCCACCTTCTCCAGAATGTTTTAAGTACTGGGACTTATTTTTAGATCTGCTTTCCAAATCATCAGGAACAAAGGTTCAAACTGGAAGACTTGCTGGATATCTGAACTATTCTGCACAAAGATGCAACACTAAAAATCATCACACTTTGCAATAATTGTGTCAGAATTAGAAGTGGATACTTACATATTATCCAAATGAGAAAAGGCCAAAAATAACAGGAAAACAAGTGAAATCATTTATTTGGAAATCAGAAAAGTTGTTTTGCATTGAGCCATAGATTTAAAAAGGTTGAAATTTCAAAAATCACAAAATTGAAGTGAATGTTACCCGGTCATGTATGATATTACACAGACATAAATGTCCAACTCATAAAAATACACAGATTTAGCATGATTGGGGTTTGATGAAACCTATTGTTTGGGTTGAGTGTTTTAGGTGATTGGTGTTTATTTGGGTAAATGGATAGATATAGCTGACATTACAGGCTCTGAAGTTGGTTTATATATCTTTCGATAGATGAAGGGGGTTTCATGCTAAACATTCCAGAGAGCATTTAACCCCTTCATTGTTATGCTGAATTCCAACTTGCCTGGGAATAAAATTTATTCTTAGACCAGGATTTCTATATTCATCAATCGACAATCCTCATGCAAAAGTGCCTCCATCTTTCATTTTTCAATATATCGACAAAGCAAGTATTTAATAAAGCAGGGAATGCCTTGAATTGTGAAGGAGTAACACGTATTCCAGTCTTTGAGTGACTTTTAGGCACGAATTGACAGCACTGTAAATACTACAAAGACATATTTGCACGCATTCTATTAATGAATCAGCATTGTTTGTTTAAGATGATACATTACTGATGATTCCCCCCAATGAGATTTGCGCATTAGAATCCATCCCTGCGTAGGGATAAGGATGTAATTAATTGTTCTCAGCTTACTGAGTCTGTTTTTAGACTTTCATTCCGTACAGGTAACAGTTTTGAAGAAACCGGAAAACTAAAAGACAGTAATGAGATCAATGCAGTCACCAGGAAAGACTAAATGAGACATTTTTGGTTGGCCACAATCACCCAGAAGGCAAAGAAAGCAAAAGCTTGCATTTTTTTATCCCGTCCTTCACAATCTCAGTATGTCTCAAAACACTTTACAGTCAATTAATTGCTTTTGAAAAGTAGTCACTGTGCAAAATAGGCAGCATGTTTCCCAATTTGAGCACATAAAGACCCCACCCATCAGCAGAGAAATAAGTGAGCAGTTAAGTTGTTTTCAATGGCGGTGCAATGTTCACTGTTATAGCCAGACATGTCCCCTGCTTCTCAATTGTTGAATAGTCCCTTGGGATCTTTCAGGCTAACTGGATTGCACGCTTAAGTCCCTGAAATGGGGTTTGAACTCAGAGGCTGGAATTCTCTGACCTCACCTGCGGTTGGGATTCTCCGGTCCCGCTACAGTGAATGGAGTTTTGGCGGAGCACCAAATTCCCTGTTCTTGCTGGCAGCGGTGGTGAGGCCTGTGAGATTGGAGAATCCCAGCCACAGTCTTTGGTGTTTAAGATGATATTGCTACCTCTGAGCCATGGCTAACATATGAACAACATTGACATACATTCTTATTATAGGAATGTTATACATTAAAATAGGCTAACTTCTTAAGGCAAAATGAAATGATTGCCACCCCAGTCTATTACAGTGGTGGGTCAGTGTATGATTACTGTGGTTTAAGTAGACTGACGGTGCTACAGAACATCCATTGTTCATATGTAAAATTTACATGTTTAAGCTAGAGTACTAGTTTTCTGGAATGGTAGGCAAATGTTTGTTAAAAAAGAGATTTAGCATTTAATAAGGTTCAGGTAAGCTATGTTGAGTTGATCAGGTGACATTGCCACGTGAATAGATCACGTGAAACAAAACTTGACGTACAATTTTGAAAATTGAACTAAACTTTAGGAAACTCAACATACAAGGGTAGTTTGACATTAACTATGGGCATGTTTGATGTCTTCTCATAGTTGCGTTGGAAACCATAGGGTGGTCTGATATGAATTATGTGGACAGTTTCATTCCATGAGCAGCGTTACTAAAGACAAAATAACCATAGAGCAGTTTGTTTTTAAAAAATGAATTGGTTGATCTCAAAATGTTTGAGGGAGGGTCATGATTTCCACTCTAGCACACTGCCCACCACCTCAATTCTCACACCTGACTAGCCCACTGCTGAGAGACAGCAGTGCTAACCACTCTACCATCCTGTGTTTTCTGAAGAGCAGTTACTGTTGTAACATAGTGAACACATTAACCAACTTGTGCACAGCAAACTCCCACAAATAAGCAATGTGATAATGATTAGATTATGTTTTTGTGATGTAAATCAAAGAATAAACATTGGCCAGCATCATGGGAAGAAGTATTTTTCCAATTTGTGACATTTTGATGTTGCAACCAAAAGATGGCGCCTCCAGAATTGCCGCACCCCCTCAGTACTCCTTGGAAGTATCAAGCTCGATTTGTTGTACTCAGGTCCTGGAGCAGGACTTGAATTCATATCCTTCTGACTCAGTTGTGAGAGTGTTTCCAACTAAGATACAATGAAAACATGGTGGAAAAAAAACATCAGTTTTGCCAGATATCCCCAAGCACTTGCTTGGAGAATTACCTGCAGACTCAAGGTACAGTAAAGTCAGGAGCTAGTAGTCTGCACTGGTGTTTCTCTTTCAATATAATTGCTATAGGCAGCAAATATGGGCTGAGGAGCCATAATGTATTTAACCTAGAGGGCTGGATCCAGCTAGAGGTAATTTCAAGGTACAGCAAAACAAAACCTCTCATATGAATGGCACTACCGTTCACTGAATTCCCAACTAAGCTGGTGAAGAGTTTCTGCTGCACCAGTGGGCACTTCAATATTTCTGTATTCCATCAGCTGAAATGCAATTCCTCAGTGACGGCCATATCTGGGTTGCCACAAATGGAAGGATTAACATTGTGGGGACAGACCAGTTGCAGTCATTCCCCTGTTAACAACATGCCACATTTATATAACGCTTTTAACACAAGAAAACTTCCAAAGGCATTTCACAAGAGTGGTATCAGATGAAAATTGACACCAAGGCAAAGACGGAGGAGGATGAAGTTTGGAGAATCAAGATGGAGATTGACGACTAAAAACATGGCCTTGGATTTATGGAGGACCAAACAAAAAAGAAAGGTGGATTTCTAGAGTTTAGAATCTTAGGTGGTTAAAGGCACAGATACTACTGGGTGGGGCAAATAGAATGGAGGACGCACAAGAGGCCTGAGTTAGAGGCATGTAAAGTCATCAGAGAATTGTGGGGCTGGAAGGGATTAAGGGATAGGGATGATGAGGACATAGAAGGGTTTGAACATCAAGGTAACAGATTTAAAAGTGAGACAGTGGTGGACAAGGAACCAATATGGGTCAACAAAGACATGGGTGGTAGGAGAATAGGTGGTGAGTGAGAATATCAGCAGCAGTGTATTCGATGAGTTCCACTTTCTGGAGGACAGAAAGTAGAAAGTTGGTTAGGAGAGCATTAGAATCGTCAGACCTCGAAGGTGGTGAAACCATGCAACACTAGGAAAGTTGTGAAAATAATGAACCCTGCACCGTATGGAGTGGTGGTTTATTAATTTACTTAATTTAGTGTAAGTCCATTTTTTAAACCCTCTAATTATTTTTACAGTATCAAAATGTACGAGGCAAAGAGTACAGATTGGGTTTATTTAGTGATGGAAGTGATGTGGGATTTTGTGATGAATGAGTATGTTTTAATTATCTGCAGTACATACTTACAGACTTGCAATGCTGTATCTCATTAATTCATCATTCAATCCTTCCACTGGTAAAACCTATCAACAGCTTTCCAAACACAGTAATAAGCTGCCTTACTTTTACCCTCAGTGTTCAACACTCTGGGCTTTATTTCCCAGTTTCACAGATCTAGACCTATATACACAAAATGATGCACGCACGTCAAACAAACGTTTCGCAGGTCTTGGAATGAAAAAGAGTGCAAACTGCCAGAGGCAATGCCTACATTTTTCTCTCAAAGTTCTTACGATAAGAATCTATTAATAAAACACGAAGCACCTTAGCTCAGCCATGAAATGTATGTGGCCACGATGAATGCAACGCCATTTGTTCTCTTTCTATATCTGCTGTATGTTAAAATGATTTATTTATTATTTCTAAGTGTACAGTTCTGAGCTGATCTACATACAATCAGGTCTATACATTCCAAAGGGAAATTATTTCAGACAAGCTGGTTTGCGGACTAAGTACTGGATTTATTTTGTATTTCTATAGTATAAAATTGCAAACATTATTTCTATAAACGTTTTAAAAGGCAATTAGAGTCGAATGTTTTAAAGCACAGTCTGTATTTACATTTGTGGCACATGGCTTCCATTTAAAACACTTCAGTTCAACACCAGCTACACATTCTTCTTTAATTAGATTCTCCTAATTGTTTTTTTAAAAATACTTGCAGGAGCTCTTTGTTCATTTTGTACAACCACTCTCATGAGCAATATACAGGGCACACTGGAGATATAGACCTAGAAATTCAATCTGCCCTGAATGAAGAGTGTGCTGGAGACATGGCTGCATATACCTGTCCATGTGGTCACAGGGAATGGTGATACAGCGACAATAACATGACCCACGGGGTGCATCCAGTGCAACTGAGCTCTTCATCAATTGAGAGTCTATTTGGAGAGATGGCAGTTGGGCTTGATGGATGCCACTTAAAGGTGACTAGTACTTATAACTAGTGTCTTGTATAAGTTCAGCATAACCACCTTGCTTTTGTACTCTGTGTGCCTAATAAGAATACTGTATGCTTTATTACTTGCTCTCTCTACCTCCCCTGCCACCTTCAATGACTTATGCACATATACACCCTCTGCTCCTGCAACTCTTTTAGAATTTTATTCCTTATTTTATGTTGTCCTTTTAGGGTACCATAGTGACAGCTTGGTGCAGGTTGGAACCAACGCTCCCTCACTGCAAGTCCACCTGATACAAATCCATTTCATAGCTTGGATCTGGAACTCACCAGGAGCATTCTTAGGTTTTCTCAAGCATTAAGAACACTTTGGCACTTGTATTACACTAAAGTTTGGCTCCTTTGGCAAAGTGCCTTCCTTTAAAATGGTTGCTTTTGACCAGTTTTCCTGCTTAATTGATCCTGTTCAGTGATCACGTTGGTCTAGGGATGCATTCACATATTCCACCGGTGTGACCATCAGGAAAGAGAGAGCCAGTATCTTGACTCTCATCACCATCCCAGTCCTTCCTAACGCTTTGGGCCTGATTTCACCATTTTGATTCTAGGTGCTGGGCAGTGTTTGGAATCTGGAAGTGTTTCAGATCTGACTTTTAGACCCGTTCTCAGGGACCCGGATATGTACACTGCCTGAGAAAAAAATCAGCAATTCTGAATCGCGTTGCAGAAGCCTGTGGACAGGGCTCATCACACCCGAAATGCTGCTGCTCTGAACAGTGCCTTCAATTGCACATGCACAGTAAAAAAATTGAAAAACGCTCCCCTGCCACATCGCTCCCAGGCTGAATAATGCTTCCCCCATGGCCCCCATAGACATTGCTCCAACCCCACAACATAACTCACCCTTATTCCCCCACCTCCTCACTACCCATACTGATCGTGACCCCCTGCCTCACTTCCCCCCCACTGATCACAAGCAGAGTGGCAGTGAATCCCTCCTCCCCCATTACCAAATGTCCATAGATGGCAGCAGACCCCCCTTCCCCCCATCGATCGCATGCAGAGTGGCAGTGGACACCTCTGCCACTGCCCTCCCACCTCCTCACCACCAAAGAGCCATCTGATCCACCTCCCACCCTCTCCTCTCCCCACCAGAGAGCCATCTTACCCGCCCTTACCCTCCCCCACCGGAGAGCAATCTGACCCACCTCTCTCCCCCCAACAGAGAGCCACCTGATAAGCCTCCTCCTCCTCTCCTTCCCCTCCCTCCCCGACCATCACCACTGATCTGAGTTAGAGAGCTGCTGGAAGCTCTGAACTTATCTCCTCAGAAATTGGAGTGCCTGCATCGGACCTTTGTGGACCATATCTGTTTCATGCCGAATCTGGACAAACACAGTGGTAAAGGGGGAAGTGCGGGGAGGTTTGGGCATGCAGCCCAATAAGTCAATTTAAATGCATGAAAATACATTTAAATTGACATTGTGCCCATTTCGGGCACAGTCCAGACAACAGCCATTGTCAGCCTTTGGTAAAGGGGAAAAGAGCGCAGAAGCAGGCATGGATCATGCTACTCGCCTCACACCCGACTTTACCAAGTTTTTACGCTGGAAAATGAGGGCAACTTGATAGTAAAATCAAGCCCTTTGATACCGATCTTTCCAATTAAGTTGCTAAGCCAGTGTAGGAAAACCAAGAGAATGTTTAGCCCTGCAAGACATTTATAGCAGAGTTGTGAAGTCTCCTCATTTTTGAATCGAGACGTATTGTCCTAAGAAAGTTAGTGACATCACTACTCCTACTCCCCACGCACCAGCTCCAATACAAGAGAAAACCACATTGCCACAATCTGCTTCCATTCACTTTGGTTGTAAGTGCTTTAGATAACTTCCCGGTAAATGCAGATACAAATATGTCTACTCCTAACATTTAGTGGAATGTGTCCTTAGTTAGTATTTTAACAAGTCCAGAGCACCCTTGTCTTAATGACACAATCTCAGTGCTTCTGAAGTTTTCCCTCATTTATAGCTTTTCCTATTAAGGCAGCAGTGAGGAAAGAAGAGACTGCTATGTGTAACCCTCTTCTCTTATGTTGAGTTATGAGGAATTTGTTGAAAGAATAAAAACTGAGGCATAGATTTTTCTTATCACTTCTGAGAACTTTTGCTGGGTCTAACCAAATCTACCAGGAGGGATTCCAAGCATTATCAGACATAGAAAATGCACATTCCATTTAGTCCTGGTACTCAACCAGATAAGACTACACCGTCCTGGCATTCCCCCATTTAACCTATTGCCAATACCAGGACAGTAGCAGGTATTGCACTATATTCCAAAATGCCGATTAGAATTGCAAAATGCACTTGAGAATGGGTGATTTTTAAAAATTTCATTCACAGGATGTGGGCATCACTGACCAGGCCAGTACTCATTGCCCATCCCTAATTGCCCCTGAGAATGTGGTCGTGAGCTGCCTTCATGAACTGCTATAGTCCATGCACCAGGGACCTGGGTTTGATTCCAGCCGTGGGTGATTATTTGTGTGTGGAGTCTGTGTGTGTTTCCTCCGAGTGCTCTGTTTCCTCCCACAGTTGAAAGATGCTCAGATTATATGGATTGATGCGTGAGGTTACAGAGTTAAAGCTGGCGATTGGGCCTAGTTAGGGTGCTTTTTTGGGAGAGGCGGTGCAGACTCGAATGGTTGAGTGGACTTTTCTGCAATATAGGGATTCTATGGTTCTATGTGGTGTTGGTACGCCTGCAGTAGTAGGGAGGGAATTCCAGGATTTTGCTGCAAGTAAGGATGTTAATTCCAAGGCAATTCGCCAAATTAGGAAATGGATCAACCATTTGAAATTGTGGGTGATACTTTTCAGAATGAGATTAGTTCAGCCCTGGGCTGGTCAGTCGTGATGTGAAGATGCTGGCATTGGACTGGGATAAACACAGTACGAAGTCTCACAACACTGGGTTAAAGTCCGACAATTGGACTGGTGTTGTTAGACTTCTTACTTGGTCAGTTGTGACATAGCCAAACAAGTATAAGTTGATCAGTCAGTAAACATTGTCGCTGAGTCAAGATCCTGGAATTCCCTCCCTAACATCATTGTGGGTATACACACAACATAAGGATTGCAGAATTCTCAAAGGCAATTAGGATGGGCAACAGATGTTGACAAGGGAACATCCATATCCCATGAATGAATAAAAAGGTCCAGTGAAATGTGCACATTAGGTCAGGCACTGCAGGAGGAGATCAGGATCTAATGGACGGCAGACTTTCTCCCCAAACATATATGAGTCAACTTTAAAACTCAACTGTGCGAAGCAACTCTGTGAAAACTTTTACAAGCATTGGGACATATACAACTGGCTGGAGGTAATAGGTTTCCTTTCATGGTCTATTTTCTGATAGTAAAAAGTCTGACAACACCAGGTTTTAGTCCAACTGTCTATTATCAAATAAATCGGTTGGACTAAAACCTGGTGTTGTCAGACTTTTTACTGTGTTTGCGCCAGTCCAACGCCAGTATACCCACATCATGACTATTTTCTGATATCAGGATTTTTAAAACTCAAGCTCAAGGTGCGATTTGAACTCATATTCCTGAATTAGTGAAGCAGGTTGCTGTATTGTTAGTACAGTAACATAACCATGGCACCACTTTACTAAGCTATTAGGAAAGACACCCTCTGGTATACAGAAGGAAGGGTTGTGCAGCTCCAATGTAAATTCATGAGTTTCCCAATTGGTGACCTGAAGCATTCACAATTTCTCCTGCTAAAAAATGAGATCAAAAACTCTGAGAATAATGTGGCACAATTGACAATTAGCAATGTTTTTGAGGTGTTAGTATGGCAAGTGATAACAATCCATATTGTTGCTGTAAAATGGAGTTCTCAGATTGGGGGAGTGGTTTGTTGAAGGGGCAATAACAGGGATTTTTCTGAAATTTGAATTAGACCTGGTTATTGCTGGTGCTGTATCTGAATTGAGAAGGCATCCCACCCCCTGATGGCCTCCAATGAGCATCAAAAATCATAAATTGAAAAAAAACCCAGCGTATTTATACTCATATCTTCATAGATGGACTCAATTGCACAAAAACTCCTTTGTGATTAATTAACTGTATGAGGGTTGTACATGCTTTGGAGTGTTCGACATACAGATATTGAGCTACATAAATTAGTTCTGTTTCATTTAGGATGATGAATATTGCATATCGGAACGACAGCAATGTAAGACACTCAGTTCTCATTTGCTCACACAGACTGCGGACTAACCTGAACTCGTGTTCTAAATTCCTGCTTGTGTGGAACGGGCAGAGATTTAGTGCTGCAATCTTCAGAAGGTTGAACGATTTAATTTGCTAAGCTAAAGTTGAATTACAGAAATCAGAGCAGCAATTTAATGCTGGGAATTAGTATGCCATAGAAAGACTTTTTTTTGTACACAGCAAATGAAACATTTTAATAAAGTTAATAGTCCCCTTTGTGTATCTTCGAGCAGATGCTGTTTGCATATTATTCTACAGAGCATAAATCTTGCCAGAGACAAAATGTAAAGAAGGTTAAACTGGTAATAGAGAGCGGCGTATTATTTCACAATTGAATGTTGAGGAATCAGTTCTAAAGCATAAATTAGGATAAACGAATTAGGATGCAAGAATATAAAAGACAAATTAATAAACAGGAGGTGCAAGGAGAGCATGAAACACTTGACCTGGTTCTGTGCCAATTGCCACTTAGGAATTACTACACACTGACCATTCTGTGGGCTATCCCAATGTTACCTCAAAAGTGTCCTTTCAAGGCTAACCATTTTCTACATTTTTTTCAAGTGGATTTAAAGTGTGGTTGCTTCTTCGTGGTAACACATGGCTAGGTTATGATAATTTGTCTAATTATGGGGACCAGCAACTGCCCAATTAGGAATCCAAAGAAAAACACACAATACGATTTCTTTAGGGTTTTTACGCTGGCATAATCCTCCCCTCTAGTGGCTGCAAGCTGAAAGCTACAAGCCAGCAAACACATGGCCTGGGTACAAAGGGCTGTGCTGGAGTGATTTGAAATGTTATTTATTGGGACAAGACAGCCACCGGTATGAGAAATGAAAATTAATCTGAATTTGATTCCTGTTAACAGAATTAGCCCGTCATTGGGCATTTTTCTTTGCCACAAAGTTTCTGCTCTTCCCGGCAGAGATTAAACATTTCTGCCAAAGAAAGCCAGCACAGAAAGAGAAGTTGAATATGCAGGATCAAGTTAGCTTTGTAACCAATCCAAAGCAGCTCGAAAATATCAATATTTTGATTTGAATCTAGGGGAAGGAAACAACAAATCCTTTGGTAGAAAAAGCCATCTGGTCACTTATGGCAGTAAGATTATACACTCTCAGAGTTTACCACAATTATGTTGAAGTTTATTATTATTTATTATTCTCACAAGTAAGCTTACATTAACACTGCAATGAAGTTACTGTGAAAATCCCCTAGCTGTCACACTCCGGCACCTATTCGGGCACACTGAGGGAGAATTTGGCGTGGCAATATACCTAACCAGCGCAACGTTTGGACTATGCGATGAAACCGGAGCACCCGGAGGAAACCCACGCAGTCACAGGGCGAACATGTAAACACCGCACACGCAGCATCCCAAGCTGTGAATTGAACCCGGGTCCCTGGCGCTGTGAGGCAGCAGTGCTGACGGCTGTGCCACTGCACCACACATGTGCTGTGGAAGGGCATTTTGGGGGTGTAGGGTGTAGGGGTTGGAGAAAGCTTAGCCTACCTGTCGGAAGCAGAGGATGCTAGCCTTTATAGAACATAAAGGTTTACTGTTCATGATAT
The DNA here is from genome assembly GCF_965287045.1 of Carcharhinus amblyrhynchos. NCBI lineage: Eukaryota > Metazoa > Chordata > Chondrichthyes > Carcharhiniformes > Carcharhinidae > Carcharhinus > Carcharhinus amblyrhynchos. The sequence goes on from NC_137327.1 coordinate 76,904,308, forward strand.
TAGTTGGTGGATACATAACACAGTCAGTTCAAATTCCTCTATCATGTAAACAGAGGATTCTTTCTGATTATTTTTAATGCTCTGCATATCAGTGGTTTGGGAGAGTGAATTGCAGAAATGGCAAGCCTAAATTATTCAATACCAGTATGCTTTGGATGTATCACAGAAACACAATTAAAAAGTGAAGGGACACCAGGTCACAGCTCAGGACTGATGTATTGCTAGTTAACAGTGAAATGACATTTCCTTGCATCAGAAAAATTGCTGAGATGATGGCCAGACAGTAAGTTCTTTTAGCTTCCAACTCCAATATTACAAAATGCCCTTGTCAGTTTCACTCCTTATGCATTGACATAAGAACATAAGAAATAAGAGCAGGAGTAGGCCATCTAGCCCTTCGAGCCTGTCCCGCCATTCAACAAGATCATGGCTGATCTGAAGTGGCTCAGTTCCACTCTCCTGCTTTCTCCCCATAACCCTTGATCCCCTTGCCTACCAAAAACCTATCTACCCGCGTCTTAAATATATTTAGCGAGGTAGCCTCCACCACTTCAACGGGCAGAGAATTCCAGAGATTCACCACCCTTTGAGTGAAGAAGTTCCTCCTCAACTCTGTTCTAAACTGCCTTATCTTGAGGCTGTGCCCTCTAGTCCTGCTGTCCTTTCTGAGCGGGAAGAACCTCTCCACCTCTACCCTATCCATCCTATTCAACAACAGTTGAAAGTAAAAAGAAGCCTCCCCTTAATATGACCACTTCAAAAATCAACTACAATCACACCTTCTGTTTATCATGACTTACACGCCCAAAATGAAAGTTATGCCTCTTCCTGCTCCTGACACCACTTTTCCAAGAAGGAATATTTTCCTCTTACATTATTCCTCATGCAATCATGAACAGATTTATAAAGAAAATGTTTACAATATCATTACATACAGAGGAATCTCACCACCTGACTAGGGCTACCTCTGTGCATTTCCTGAAAATACAGCTCTTTCTCATTTTTCCAGCACTTTCACATATCACTCTTGCTTGAAGTGCTGCCTGAAACATTCAACCTTTACTATAAGCATCAATGTTTTACCTCCACATATAAAGACTGTCTCTGTTCACATTACACCAATAACTACACTTCATCCGTACTTAATTGGCTGTGAAGCACTTTGGGACATCCTGAGGTCATGTAAGGTGTTATATAAATTCAAGCTTTTTTCCTCCATGCTTGGTTTCAGCCATGTGACTGAGTTTAATATAATTGAATTCCAGTGACTAATTTTGGGTCAGAATGTGAAGCACAGTTATGACACACACATGTGCATTATTAAAATATTAACACAAAATTGTTATGGCCCAGAAGGAGACCATTCGACCCATCCTGGTTTTCCAAACAAACATTTTGTTTGTAGTGCCATTCCCCTGCCTCTTCCCTTGCACATTTTTTCTGTTCAACTAATTACCTAATGTCTCCTTGAATGTCTCAATTTCACCTGCCACCACCAAATTCCCAGGCAGTGTATCCCAGACCCAAACCATTCACTCTGTGAAAAGGTTATTTCCCACATCACATTAGCTTTTTCCATAAATTGCTTTAAATCTGTGCCCTCTCATTCTTGCTTCTTTTACAAGCAGGAACAGCTCTCCCTATCTGTCGAGCTCCCTCATGATTTTGAACAGCTCCTCTTAACCTTTTTCTCTCCAAAGTCCCAAACTCTCTAATTTATTCTCATAACTGAAGTTTCTCATCTCTAGAACCATTCTTGTAAACCTCTTCTGCACTCTCTCCAATACATTCTCATCCTTCCCAAAGTGTTGAGCCCAGAACTATACACAATACTGAGGCCTAACTGAGGTCTTTGTAAGTTCAGCATAATCTCCTTCATCTTGTACTCTATGCCCCATTCATAAAGCCTACAATACTGTGTGTTTCATTAACTGTCCTGCCACCTTCAGTGATATATGCACATATACACTCTCTGCTCCTGCACTCATATTGAATTGTATCCATTATTTTATATTGTCTCTCTATGTTCTTTCTAACAAAATGCATCACCTTACACTTCTCCACGTTGAACTTCATCTGTTTCTTGTCTGCTTACTCCACCTACTATATATCTATAATAGTTATTTTTTTTGATTTGGTGTTTAAACTACATACTGTATTTCAGAACACTGGAATCAGCATGTGGTGCATGTTCTTCTGCCTCTTGTATCTAGCTGCATCCACAGTAGTTTGGTTTAGATCCAACCTGCACTTCACTGATTGTGGCTGGACCTTATGTTAGCACAAATGGCTGACTTTGATACAGGAGGCAGAGTCACATGGGATGCATGTATTACAAATACAAATCTCAGAATGAGGCATTAATACAATACATTCTCCAAACTTCACTTTATAGGTGTTCCACCATTACATCATGAGCATAAGTGCAGCTCATGATTTAATCTCCCTTAATCACAACAGTAAATCACCATGCACTATGAACCAAATTTCACTAAGTTTTTTATTGGTTATAAAATACTTGAGGAAGTCTTGAAGCCATGGAAGGCCAGCAGGTGTATGAGAACACCACCACTTGGGAATCACTTTTAGTTGGAATTCTGTCTTAAAAATATTCCGTCATAATCCCATAGATGGTAGCTTCGCCCCATTGATGTTTCGGCCAAGCACACACACCAAATGGCTGAACCTGCGGTTCCTCTCTTACTGAGCAACATTACTATTGCAACAACACTTCTATCATCAGTAAGGTGAACTAACCTGTCTCATGATGGTCTAAACCCAGCTCACATTCCCTATTAGTGGGTGAACAATCCAACACTTGGTGAATTCTGCTTTGTAATGACTCAAACACACTACCATTCCTTCAGTGTTGCCGAGTCAAAATCCTGGGACTTGTGACCTATCAGCGCTGTGGGAATATCTTCACCATGTGGACTGTCACCATCATCTCCACAAAGGCAAGTAGAAATAGGCTACTGAAGCCAACCTTGTGTGGGATGCCCATAGCTCAAATATTGGCTGGAATTTTACCAGCATGCCCACCTCGATTCCAGGAGAGGGCAAGGCTCGGAGAACGGCATTTTCTATTGGCCTCAGGCAGATGTGCTGGTAAAATTTCATCCATTGTGTTTTTCTTTTAGAAATGGTGCAAGTATATAATGTTTAGCTTTGGAGACTGGGTTGTATGAATGAAGATCTCTGACAGTCTTCAGTAGAGGCCTGAAGCTGAATTTGGTTGCAGTCTCTGGACAACATGGACTACTGATCCAACCTGTCGGTCTGCCTTTAGATGCTGGACGAATTTCTCAGCAATGTATTTGTAAATGGCTGACTAAGTCGCCATTTGGTTTGTGCAATGTTGATAACCAGCATCTTGATTAAAATTAAGCTTTGTGTCAAACTTGAATAGCTATCATCAACAAGTGATGCCCTTTGAGACTCGGTAACCCAAAACGCACAAGCTGAATCAATCATATTCACCATCAAACCAGAATTGTTCCTAGCAAATACCATATTGCTCTTGGCAGTCCAAAAGGAAACACAGAGAAGTTTAAGGTCAGGAAGGAACTGCTGGAGACATGCTGGGAGAGGTACAATGAGAGAAATGATGTTTACAAAAATAATAAATACTTGTGTTCCTCATTGAATTCTTCATATCAATAGATGTTGTTTAATTCTAATACATGTTACAGGGGATCTTTCAATCCCATCAGGCCAAGTACAGACTAGTTTGCTAATCTGTAATATTCACATTTTATTTTGCTTTGCAAGCCAGATATTTATTCATATAACCTGGTCTCCAAAGCTAAACATTATTTACTTGCACCATTTCTAAATGAGAAACAGAATTCTTGAGATATGGACATCCCATGCAAGGTTAGCTTCAGTTGCCAATCTCCACTTGCCTTTGAGCAGATGATGATGATAGTCCATGTGGTGAGAATACTCCCACAGCGCTGATAGGTCGTGAGTTCCAGGATTTTGATTTGGCAACACTGAAGGAATAGTGACATGTTTGAGCCAAGATGGTGTGTGACTCACAGGTGGTGGTGTTCCCATGCTCCTGCTGCCCTTTCATGACTTCAGGACCTCTTGGAGTTTCCACACTGTAAGTCACTCACCATCCTGACTTGGTCCTTCACTGTCAATGGGTCAAAACCCTGGAACTCCCTCTCTAACAGCACTGAAGGTGTGCCTACACCTCAGGGCCTCCAGCAGTTCAAGAAAGCAGCTCACCATCATCGTCACAAGGTTAACCAGGGATGTACAATAAATACTGGTCTAGCCAGCAATGTCCTTACCCTGTAAATGGATTCTTAAAAAATCTGTACATAGCCAGTGTTATGGAAGCGATGGCCTAGAGGTGTTATCACTAAACTATTAATCCAGAAATTTAGCTAATGTTCTGGGGAGCTGGGTTCGAATCCCGCCATGGCAGACGTTGGAATTCAAATTCAATTTTAAAAAATCTGGAATTAAGAATCTATTGATGACCATGAAACCATTGTCAATTGTCAGAAAAACCCATTTAGTTCACAAATGTCCGTTAGGGAAGGAAATCTGTCGTCCTTACCTGGTCTGGTCTACATGTGACTCCAGAGCCATCGCAATGTTGTTGACTTTCAATTGCCCTCTGAAATGGTCTAACAAGCTGACTAGGGATGGGCTATAAATGCTGGTCACCCATGAATGAAAATCAAAAAATATGGACGTACCAGCTGTTGGCACACTCCTGGTGTGTGCAGCACCGTGGAAAGCATGAAACGATAGCTGGGGTACTTCCCAATGAAGCACCTTATTGTGACGCACGCACATTTCCTACTGGTGTGACAAGTCCTCTGTCCGAGCTTGTGTTGAAGATAGATGCTTCTGCGTCATAACTACCTGTCAAATAAAGGTGTATTGTATCTGTTTGCACGTATGTATGTGTGCAGACAGATTTCAACTGCCCCTCAGTTGGTGGCACTCTTGCTTCTGGGTCAGAGAGTTGTGGTTCCAAGACTTGAGCACAAAATTTAGGCAGACGTTCCCATACTGTACTGAGGGAATGCTGCACAGTTGATGCTGCCAGCTTTCAGATAAAATGTTAAACTCTCAGGTGAACATAAAAGAGCCCATGTCGCATTTGAATGAGAGGAGTTTTCCCCAGTGCCTTGGCCAATATTAATTCCTTAACCAATATCATTAAAAAGCAGATAATTTGATGATGGGAGTGTGCTGTGCACAAATTAGCTGCTGTAGTTACTCCATTTCAAAAGTACTTAATTAGTTATAAAGGGTTTTGGGATGGTCTTGGAAGGTTGTAAATAAATAATATTTTTTGTACCTTTTGGTACTTTATTTCTAATCAAAAATCCAATTTGGTCCAAATAGAGACCGTATATAAGTGACATCAGAGATCCAAACTGACAAGACAGTCCATACTCCTGTCTTGGGCTCGATCAAACCAGACCCAAGCTGATATGATGAGGCATTACACCCCATCCCAGGCTCAATCTGAGCTTTATCTTAGCCAAAAGACCGAAATGCCTTTTTAAAAATTGCTTCAAGTGAAGCCTCAGTGTAATCTTATTGGCTTCGACCAAGTGCACGATCAGATATATACTTGGTCATAACCAAAAGGCCGAGAAGCATAAATAATTGGGATGGCAGATGATCACATTGTCTGCAGCCTGGGTTCTCATCATTGGCCTACCTTTTTTCCTTCAGTACTGTTGGAAAGCCCTTTATTATCAGCCTGTTGCACTATTACAGTGAGGATGGTTACAATGATTGATAAAACTCGACAATGAGAACCCAAGTATTAGCAGGAAAAGAGAAGAGGTTAATAAAGAAACAATTTCACCAAGGTCAGCACTACTGGGCCTTTTCCATGACCTCTACCTAGCATTTGCCAACAACCTCAGACATCCCTTTACTTGTGAATAGCTATAAATGGATATCCTACATCCTCAGCCTTTGATGTCTTAACATGATGGAAATCCAAGCTTGTATCTTTCCTGTGATGAAATAGTGTCATTCTCTCCAGTAGCAGCTTGTTAGAGAGTAAAATGTTCTTTTTTTCTGAATATAATGGTGGTCAAAGGATGGTTAAACTAACTGAACTTGATAATGGATGGACTATTAGCAGCACAGCTCCTCCAATACTGCATGAGAGATGGGAGCAGGTTGCGAAGTTAGGGCTCAAGAAGTACCACAACAGTAGATGGTTCTCAGGTCTCCATTTTTTTTAATTTAATGCCAAGCACATAACCTGTTGTTGCTTCAATATTTTGTATCAATCCAGAAAGTTTACACAGTAATGCCAATTTCTGAGATGTCACCATCAGGGACAGTACACTTAGATGTAGAAGAGGAAACTCAATGCCAACAATAACTTGTTTGACACCAGTTGCTAATGCAGACTTAAAGTTATGGGAAATGTTAATTTATTCATTCACTCCAGAGTACAGTTTTTCTCTGGTCTTTCCTGTGCTCTTAAGTGAGTTGTATCAAGTTCCTAAAGCATCTGACTTTGCTTTGGTTTCCGTTGGTTGGATTTAGTTATTTTTGCTACATACTGTACCAAACTGTGGGGAAGATCCTTGGAGACTGGGATATGTGGGTAAGGAGGAAAATGAGGTTGATATAGAAAATCGATCATGATCTTGTTGGACAAAGAGCAAGTTTGAGGCCTAGACATATTTCTTACGTTCTTATGTACATTGATCTGATAAGGTTATATATTCACACCTATAATTTTACAGAACTTGGCTCAATCTTTACCATGCTTCAAGAGCTTAAGGCAACAGGGGGACATTAAGTCTAGCAAAGAGCAAAATCTGTGAGTAAACCTGTGTAAGTCACTCTCATGTCATTCTGATACTTGGATTAAAATACCGCATTGGTAAATTGATTCACATGGGGGAACTGATGAAACAATGCGTATTGTAGTGGAACTATCATGGTTTGGGAGTAGGTGATACCCGATTAGACAACCTTGAAAAGGCTAATTTCAAGAGGATGGAAAAAGCCTTGGAAGAATGCTGTGGGGATAGTGCTGAAGAAAATCTCGGTCAAGAAAAAATGCAATATTTTAAGACAATTCCGCTGACCATGTGTCAGGGACAAATGAATCTAGAATAAACAAATCAAATGTGATCCTGAATAGATTGACAAATCAAAGTGAAGTCAAATTGTTAGACAAAAAAACCAAACTCAACAAAACCAGAGGGACAAAAGGTGAGTGAAACCATTTGGAGTTTCCAAAAACTTGATGGTCAGGAAAGTTATGAAGGAATGAGAAAGGTGCATAGCAATAAAGGTCAGAAAAAGTACTAAGGCATTTTAACACTCCTGTAATGACAAAAGAGTTATCAAAGGGAAAATTGAGATGTATTAAGGATTTAATTGAATTTGAAAACTTCAGTTTCTATGAAGGAATGAACTGAACTGCCTCTCTCATCTATACTTAGTGCTTAAAGTTGGATAAAGAAAGAAGCAAAATGAAGTCAAATCAGCATAAAACAACCTCATGCCATCAAGAAAATTACAGAAAAGATTAATGAGAAAGAGAACAGTTTAGACTTCACTGTGTATTTCTGGTCTAGGTCATTAACTAGAAAACCAGTTAAAATAGAATAATAATCACTATTTTGACCACATCTAAATGATACGTCATAAAAAATTGGCGAAAGTTCTCTTCAGGCCATGTAGCCATATCTCATTCCAGGACTCTGTATAAATGAAACTACCCCAATTCTTTATTCCATTCAGAACTTTCAAGGTGTAGAAAGTGGGGATAATTTGTAAATAGAGTCTGAACAGTGAGATAAATTTTCAGCTTTCTGACAAGGGATAAAACCAATGCAGATGATTGGAAATCTATTTTAGAGACTATCCAATCACGTGTGTCTGTGGAAATCATTGGAAATGAAAATGGGTGTTCCTATTCTGGGTGGCTGATGGGTTATGTGACTCCCTACTGTGAACTATGCTGATGCTGCCATTACCTCTTCATAGGCCGACACGCTGAACATCCTGAGCATGGTATTGCCATGATCCAGTTGTTGATAATTATACAGATTGTCATGTCAAAGTTGGAAAGGTTGAATAATGCAGATGGTAATGCTTGAAGTGGTGATGGGATTGGGGAAATTGACCGTAATTCATGTTAATGTTTGATATTTAGTTCTTCTCAACTGATTCCCTCTCAAACCTTTCACTCTAACTTAGTGTCTAGATCTGGAAATCTTGCTGAACCTGAGCTGTTGTGATGGATTTGTTATTCAACACAGTGTTGCGTAGTCATTTCAATTCTAACCACTTCCTGTAGACACTAAAGGCAAATATAATTCTAACACTCCTGTACAGAGTTCCTCCACATTCAGCATAAAACAACCTCATGCCATCAAACCACACAATCAGCTCTTGAGTTACCAACTGCAAAGTTCAAAATGAGTATTGAATTTGTGTTAAACCACAGTTCCAGTGGGTTATCCTGTGCACGAGATGTGTTTAGGGATTTGACTTTAGTCATGGAATCTTAGCTTTAAGAATCACACTCATTAAGAATAAAGCCACAAATCTTACACTTCAGCAGACTGTTTCCTAGATTGGAAAGATTGCCAAGGAAAGAGGAATTTTACCATGAATGGGTTCAGAGAACAAGAATGAGCTTTCCCTGTATTTTTAATTAACTTTGTTGGAATTAAATCACTTCTCCAAGCATCTAAATTGTAAGAATATAGATAAATATTATTGACAATTACTGCAAATATATAAGATTTTCTTTCCCTTTATTAAGATTTAAATTTTTTTCTCGTTTTACGCAGTTATATATCAAACCACAATTGACTTTCATTAATGGTTTAAATTTTTTAAGAGTGCTGTTATGGGAAAGCAATACATTTAAAAATATTTAACCAAAGTCCAGCAGTTAATATTGCTACATTGCTGTGAATCCCCAATCGTCCTGAAGTAAATGGAGGTAACCGATGTATTCAACGTGTTTGCACCAATTTGAAAGATAAATGACTTGGAGTACGTTGTGTTGCTGGGTTTAAATTAAAATGTGCATGGAGCAGAGGCAGAGAATCAAACCTGGCTACACTTTACTCACTTTGTGAAATCGTATTAGAAGGGTCATTAGGACTCGGGTGAACTAATAAATCACCAACAACAGTTAGTGTTCTTCTGCGAGAGAGAACGATATTTACTTGCCTCTGTAGACACTAATCGTTTCAGATCTACCCGGGCACGAAAACTCATCAAAACACATTCAAATCATTTCTGTTCTATTGTCTATAATTGCAGTGAATTGACATACCCTGGATAATTAACCTTTGACAAAAGAACTTAAACTCATGTGATGACAGGAAATGCATTTACCATCTTTATAGGAATGTCGCCTTCCCCAACTAGTTACAAAGAGACAGAGATTGTAAAATAATTGCTGTTAATTAAAACAAACTGCATTTCTGACAAAATGCCTCAAAAGATTAGTTCAAAAACTTGACACTGTAATTTTTCTATAATTTTGTCCTCTTTGCGCATCATTATAGCAATTAAACTTGACATAGTTGTTTCTCTTTATGGTGTTCATTAGCGTTTTTTCTTCATCAGGTTTCAAATATATCCAGTTTAGGGCAGATCCCCAGAGATTTAGCAAAGTTCTAGTTGCTTTACAATAAAAGCACAGTTATCCTACAGCCAAAGAGCCATGTACGGAATTAATATAGCAACATTTTGCTGCTTTTGGTACGGTTAATACAATAATTAGCAAGATGTTTCCCATCGTACAACTCTAAATTGGCCTCTTCTGCTTCAAATTCTTGACATCATAAAAGCGAAGAATGTTCCAGAAATTTCAATAGACTTATCTAGGTTACACACTTAAGGTTGGATGAAATATTCAACCCTACTGCCAGTTGCCACGTTCACAAACTTTCTTGATTTCATTTCACACTTCCTCCAACAAGCTGCAAAAACAGTCAGTTGGAAATTGGTTTCAAAAATTAATGTTTAGATTACAAAACAAGTCACCGTAAGGATCTCAAAAAGAGGAGTGTTTTGTATGTCACACAACTATTCTACAATATCTGGTCAGATATGAAGCACTATTTAGAGATGCAATGAATGGATTAGTGTTTGGAAAGGTGGGAATCATAGCCATTAATTTGCTGCTTGTCGATTCATGTATGTATGTAGTGTAAATGTTTGAACTTGATTAGACATCTGCATCTGGATGCTTAACTGTGGTATGTTCTGGAAATTAATGGAGTTTATTTTCAACAAATAGAAGAAGCATTAAACATTAAAGGATTTAAGGTAAATGGTTAAGAGGGATGAAGAATTTTACCATCCTGCTCACCACGAGAATCGGAGCGGGTAAGAGGCAGACCATAGGAAAGTTCATTGACATTGGGTGGGATTTTCCGGTTTTGGGGCGAGCAAGGCTGTAAAATCTCGTCTATATATACAGCATCATAAATCTCACTGCAAATGTAGAAGGTAGGCATGTTAACTTAGAAAACAACTACATTTACCAGTCTACTTATAGCCATTATAATCTAGTAACGGTTGGCTGAGGAAAGGTTTCCTTTCTGTGCTACAGTCTACAGACTTAAAGCCATTGCTACCACTAGCAGCCAAAAAGAAAATGAACAGATTCTGCTGTTAAGAAAGTACGCAAGAAGCTTTCTGCTGGTGATGTGGTGATTCCCCAATGTGCCATCAGTAGGTAATTAGAATGTGTGGGGGCAAACTGAACATCAGCATGGGCTTGTTTATTCTCATTATTTTATAATTTTAAAAACCCTCTAGGTGCTATGACAGAGCAGTATAGAACATAATTCAGATTATTAGCATACTAATTGGACACAAATATAGGCCCAGTACATGGGATCCAAGTGAATAATTTCACATCAAACTAATTCCACAATGAACAGTTCAATATTAATTGGGAAGAATCAAATTCATTATTAAATGTCACACTCTTAAAAAAAATTCTGCTACCTTACAATCTTTTATCACTTCATATTTTACAGGAGTTCAGTGATTCAATTCAATATTTCCAGGAAATGACTCATTATTAAATTTACAAATATGTTGAATGTATTATTTTTATGTATACAGACACAAAAATTGATACTGTGAATATATTTATGTGTTACTTTGAAGCGTCTTAAGAAATTCATTAACCATTTAAAAATATATTGCATATTTTATAACTCTATGTCCTCAATGCTTGGAAAAGAACACAGCTTAAAATATTCAGAGAGTGGTGTCACTGGAACAGATGCACAAAAATTTGTAAGTAAATGTTTCAACATGTTAATTATATGTACATATTTTTGAGAGGATATTTTTGGTGCAGTTTACTTTACCCATTGACCAAGTTTAAGGTGCAACTGTTGGAGATGCATAAAATGAACCCTATGTTGGAAAAAAGTAGTTTAGAATCACAGATGGAGTCTATTCAGTCCATCGAGCCTGTAAAGACCTATCCACTTTTACCCAATTCCCATCCCTTTTTTGAATTTTTAAAATGTTTATCCCTTTTGAAAGCTATCATGGAATCTGCTTCCAGCACTGCTGGGACAGTGCATATCTGAACAAACCTCTGTGTTTACAAAGATCAAACTTCTCCCTTGATCCTCTTAATGAGGAAAATTTACTCATTAATTCTGGCACAAATGTGGGGTAAAATTAGACAATAAAACTTTTGTCTTTTAAAGGTACTAATGTAGCGAATTCCTTTAAGGTAAAGACATTATTACACTCTTTATATAAATGCTTTTGATCAGTCATATTTTTATACTATAACAGATCAGCTGTGAATGAGGTTGTTTGTTTTTCAAGCACTGCCAATTAAAAATGTTATACGGTATGTTCATTTAGGTTTTTGGCTACAACATTTATTAAAGACAGATTTTCCTTGTACTGACCCAATGCTATTAATTGAAGTAGATGGTTCCCTGGTTCATTTTAATAAATTACTTTTTCATTGTTGATGAGGAAGCCTTTTCTGGCATGTTAGAATTTAACTGCTCTTTGATTCTTCCATACTGTTGTTCCAACTTTGATGCCCATTAGTGCAGGCTTGCATTCAATGACTGATTCTGTGTCCAATCTGCCAGTATGAAATAAAGTGAATCAAATCATTAAAACACAATTGTGCTGCTTTCGTAGTCAGCTCATTTATCAGCTGTTTACTTTTTGCCTATTTTTAATTTTCTTGTGCAACTTCCAGTTTTGAAATTATTGTTATCCTTTTGTTGGAATTAATAATCTTGATAACCTTTGTTCATCCAGCTGTTACTGGAAGCCATCATTCTTTTTATTTTGTCTTTGTGAAAAATAATGTGATTTCTGTCCTGCTTTCTTAGTGTCTAATGTTTCGCCTTCACTGTAAAAAAAATTTAATATTCTAATTTGCAGTAACCCTTTATAAACGGTCAAATATTTGTCTTTATTTGCAAGCATTGATACGCCTACCACTGAGTGAAATGTCTTTTGTTTGAAGGTAAGCCAAGGAAAAAATAATTCTGAATCCAGCTTCCCTTTGTACCACTTCACAGAGCAGATCTCCTACACTGACAGGATGTCCACTTTGTATTGTTTGGCTCAGTTCCAGTGTCCTCTATATAAAAGGAATCTCCTGATTTACATATCAAAGAGCGAAAGAATAAAATGGTTCTAATGGTCTCAGAGGAGAGCCAAAAATATGAGAGTGCAGAAATAATGCCAGCCCTTTTAAACAAAAAAAAAATCATTGTAGGGAATTGTATGAATATATAAGCATTTGTAAATAAAGGAACACAATTAATTGTTTTTTTTAAATGAACTAAATGGCATGTAATTATTAACTGCAGAATGAGGGGAAAAAAGTTCTAATCTTCCTTAAATGTATTACAGTATAATCCCTTTGATGAGAAAAAAAACATACATAAAATGGACTGGATCCCTTGGAGAATAGGTTTCTCTGATACGTGCTTTGAACTATGAGCTGCCTAGAAATGTTTGACTTGTGATGAAGGCTATCCATTATTAAAGCTCAGCCATATTGAGAGAAAGCCAATCTTTTTCCACAGAATCGAAGTGCAAGCACAACTTTATTGCCATGATCAAGGGGCAACGATGGAGTTGGGTTCTGTGTGCAAAAAGTAGACTTTTGTATAAAGACTTGGTTGAAATGATTTGTTCTGGTCGGTAATACGAATTCATTCTGAAAGAATATATTTACCATCACTGGAATGCCTGGCAGATAGAATACTTGTTCTTGCTCCATTGCATTCCAAATAATAAATTATTTGTTTAATTGAGAACTGCTTGTCAATGAACAGATACACCATAATAATATTATTTATCAATACTGGTTTCAAGTAAACGTGTTTGTCCTGCGTGTGAATGTTTAACTTTAACCTGTAAAAATATCAACTTCAGCCCATGAGTGTCCATCTCAATTGGGAAAAAGGCACAATAAAATTCGCAAACTTGTTTATCAGGAATTCTACCCAGTCAACTCACTCTTCTGAGAAACTGGTCAACTGCAAGCAAGAAACTCTTAGAAATTACCTCCGATTGTCCACGTGCTCAAGAAAGGTTCCTACAATATTTTAGCTCACATTACTCCCCCAGTTCACTGTTAATGCCTCTGAAGTAGATGGGTATTCAGTTTATTCATTTTTTCATCGTGTAATTCTTAAACATACATTTGAGCGGATATTTGGGCATTTTTTTTTCGTAAGGGCTGATGGATGCAAGCAGATAAGTCTATCAGAACCATTCCTCTCAGCTCTTCAAAGATGTGGCATAAAATATAAAATGTTAGAAGTACTCAGTACATTAGGGAGCACTTATGGAGAGCATTGAGTCAATGGGCTAAATCTTGTGGAGGCAATGAGGGTTTTCGTCTCTGGCCGCAGAGCTGGTTATAACCTCATGTTTCCTTGATCCAGGACCGCACTGGCACTTAACAGGCAAGCGGCCAGCTCCCACTAGATTCTCAATCCAGCCGCAGGCAGGATGGGACAATTGTGTCAGTTGTCTCTCAGGGTATCACTCACCACAGCCATTCAGCCAGTGACTGACTTTACCTCTTCAGCACCTTTGGCTTCTCTGTCCATTTTACAAAATTCACAGGTCTTATTTGATGCTCAGTATTTCCAGGGATGATCTGGTGTTTGTCCTTAATTATTATGACAGTTCTGAAGCTGGCTGGCTGAAGCTGGAGTGATCTTGTTTTTGGATTGAGATGGTGTCGGGTGGCCCTTGCCTGTGGATAGTGCACTGGAGCTGAGGCACAGCATTACCACAAGGGAAATGGAGAAGAATTAGTGCAATGGGATGGCCTTGTTTGACTGCAGGACTTACCGAGATAGGGTTTATGGTGGCTCAGTTGGTGAGGATCACAGCTTGCATCTCATTGTAGAGCAGGAGGAGGATGACAAATTACTGAGGAAGATACTCCAATAACTTTTGTGAGGTTGAAAAAGGCCATCTAGAGTGGTTGGTGCTGTTCCTGGCATGCTGCGTAATATGTTAGTGATGCTTCTCGTGGACTCTAAAAGATGCTCTTCGACCATTGGGAAGAGGGGATTGAGGAAGATCTTTGCAATGATCTTCCCTGTGGCAGAGAGCTGGGAGAATCCAGTGGAGTTACCTCAATCAAATTTGCCTCCCTTCTTGAATATAGGCCCAATCAAAGCATCCCTGACACCCCGGCATGCACTCCACTTCCTGTGTAAATTTAACCCCTTTTCAGCTGGATTTATCTTTATAGTGATACTTTGATATAAATCATGCCAAGATCCGTGCATGGTGAAACAGTCAGAAATCCCAAAGCGTGACATTTGTACTCCCAGCAATGAGCTGTGCTTGAAAGGAGCATAAATCAGAGAATTGACATTGCGCTGTTGTAGTCCTATCTTTGACCTGTGCTTCATTTGAATGTGTTGACTCACTATATTTGCACTGTAATGCATATTCAGTGGAACTTCTAGCAGCTTCTCTATATAGAATAAAGGTAAGGTTAGCAAGAAAGCACTTAATACCCAGGGCAATCTTCTCTGTCGCATCAGGAAATGGAGAAAAATCCATCGCTCAGTGCATTCTAATGGGAAGGAGAATTGACTGGATTTTGACCATCAATTTTGAGTATTATATATAATACATACTATATGTATATTATATATACACATACACACATCATTCAGCTAGTCAATGTAGTTGCTTTTGAATGATCAGTTCATCAAAAGAACTTTTCTACTGAATGAATAATTCATAACCAGTCGAGTAGCTTGAACTTTGGAAGCTGTGAGCATGTAACAGATGGGAACTGCCTCTCCCCGGGTTATCAATTCAAGCTACTCTTACTGTCGCTGAAAACTTTAGGCATTAATCAAAGAGATGTGTCTTCGTGCAGCCTCCGTTTACTGAAATCTCTATCTTTCAACCTCAAATAGCCATTGTGGGAATTTCAACTATGAGTTAGCCAGACAGCCTAATCTGTAATGGTGACCAGTAACCAGTGAATGATCTGGTTTGTGTATTTCTGTTCGAGCAACTGAGCCATCAATACCAAATATTGCACTGAATCATTCTTAATATTCTGGGTCACAATCATCATATATAATTCCTGATAGAATGGATCTCTTCCAGTTGAAACATTCTATGAAGGTAAAAAGAAGTTTATTTAATAGTCACAAGTAGGCTTACCTTACCACTGCAATGAAGTTACTGTGAAAATCCCCTTGTCGACATACTCCGGTGCCTGTTCACATACACAGAGGGAGAATTTAGCACAGCCAATCCACCTAACTAGCACATCTTGCAGACTGTGAGAGGAAACCGGTGCACCTGGAGGAAACCCACGCAGACACAGGAGAACATGCAAACTCCACACAGACAGTAACCCCAGCCAGGAATCAAAACCAGGTCCCAGGTGCTGTGAGGAAGCAATGCAAATCACTGTGCCACCATGCTGATTATATTTACTTGTTGAGATGGTGTATCCAAATTTCCATATTAACTGCAAAGATTATTTGTTTCTCTGAACATTTTCACTCTGTGTGGGAGAACAGATCTTTATTTTGTTTCTGTATATTGTAATAAATACCAAACTTACATTTATCTCTCAGGGATGAACTTGCAAAAGTAGACCAAATTCAAGAGGTCAATTAATTCTCTTGGAAGTTAAGCTTGTCACATGGTTAGTAAACTCATGTAAGCCAGTTAATTCAGGAGGGAACATTAAGCTAGCTCATTTGCTTTCAGAAGGTTGGTTGACTTAGAAGTGATCAGTTCATGTTGTCAGATTGTTATGGTTTTGCATTGGAGGGTGCCAAAGAAGATCTGAAGAAAAGGAAAAGGATGTTTGGCATGAACAAAAGAATACTTTCTGGAGTGAGAGCACTGCTTTCTTGTGGTAACTGACAACATCTTTCAGAAGCTAAAGCCCCGAGGATATATCAGAAATTGCAGGGAATCATATGGAGCCCTTCAGTATTTAGAGAGAGTACTCCAATATGTCAGCATTTACAGGGGAGTGCTCAGGATTTGTCTCAGTTTTTGAAGTGGTTCCTAGTATATATGTTAGCACTTGCAGAGACACTTCAGTGGGACATTGAGTGTGTTGGTATTTGCTGGAAGCTTTTGGGGAGTTCTTCAGTATTTGAAGTGGGGTAGGGTGTACCCAATCATACGTCAGTAACTGCAGGAGGTTTTTTTGTTTTTAGCTCACTTATGGCAAATTAGTATCACTGCTACTTTTTGCTCATTCTTAATTGTCTTTGAGAAGGTGGTAGTGAGCTACCTTCCTGAGCTTTTTACAGTCTGTATGGTGAATGTACTCTCACAGTGCTGTTGTTAGGAGTTCCAAGATTTCCGCCCAGTGACAGTGAAGGAATGGTATATGTTTATAAGCCAGGATAGTGTGTGGATTGGAGGGAACAGGGATTGGCAGTGTTTCCTTGTGCCTTCTCTCTTGCCCTTCTAACTGGCAGAGATTGCAGGTTTTGAACATGCTGTTGAAGAATTCTCAATGATTTGCTACATATGAATCTTGTAGGGGGCCCACATTTAGTACTACTTGAGCAATATTTAAGTTAGGCTGTTTTGTCCTGAATCGTGTGAAGCTTAAGAACGTAATAAATGAGAAATAAGAGCAGGAGTTGAGCATTCAGCCCTTTAAGCCTGCTTCACCGTTAACATCTCCCACCTTAATTCCAATTTCCTGCCTGCTCCCCGTTGCCATTCATTCCCCAAGTGACCAAATATCTGTCAATCTCAGCCTTGAATTTTGATTGAAGAGGCATCCACAACTTTCTGGTGAGTCAATTCCAAAGGTTCATGACCCTCTGAGGGAAGAAATCTGTTCTTATCTCAGTCCAAAAGGATCCACCCGTTATTACGAACCTAGGCCCTGGTGTTCTGGATCCCCTAGCCAGGTATCTCAGTGCCTACATTGTCAATCTCCTTCTTGTATGTTTCAATGAGATCACCTCACATTATTCTGAACTCCAAAGAGTTTAGACCTATCATAAGATGGTCTTTTCATTCCCCAGGTCCAAACTAGTGAATCTTTACTGTACTGCCTCCAATACAAGAGTAAATATCAAGACCAAACATGATATTGCACCTGTTAACGTCAATTCTAAAAAGAAAAGTCAACATTAAAACATTTTGGGCCATTGGCTCACAGTGAAGTGCCTGGGGTGGAAGGGGGAGTGGAAGGGAACCACCTGCATGGGCTCCTCCAGAGCACTTGAAGGTGAACCAGAGTCTGGATTGGAGCTGATCATAAGTTGCAGTTCAATTGTCTCTCACATTAGCGATGAACTTTTCAGTGTCCGCCATTATTAATGAAGAAAAATCTGAACCAGGATGTCCAATACTCCCCACCCAGTAACAATTATGTAATCTCCTGGGAGAAGTAAGAAAAGCACGTTTACAAGAAAAATATAGGATAATTAAGAGATAAAAGAATTCTGCAAAATTCATTTCTACAAGGAAGTTTAGGTGATAACGATGATCCTGAGGTAAATTGCCAGCATCATTATCTGCCATTTATAAGCAATGGTATTAATGTCCTCCCGGAACCTCTCCAGCTCCCATCTCACCGAGAATCTGGACCTTTAAGACCAAGTGGCAGCCTATTCCTACAGTCAGTGGACTGGATTTGGCTGAGAGCTTGGGAACTTTGTGTCAAAACTGAATAGAGGTCCCAAGCTAGCACTTACTGTGAGTGACGCCCAGCAGAGTTATCTTCCTGGAGACAATCTCCTAATTGTCCATTGCTGTGCTGTCCTATTGAGGAGGTTTGGCAGGTTCCCAAGCTGCCAGCCCAATCACCAGGAGGGGTGGATGCTCTGAGGCAGGCTGGTGACCGAGAGGATATCTCAGCATGGAGGCACCTTCAGTGGCAATGAACAGAACATTGGGAAGGGTCAAACCAATAGGGACAAGGAGTCTCCAACTCCAATGACTGCCACAGGGAGGCAGCCTCCATGGAGTTGCCTTCCTCTACATACGGCAAGGGGCTTCTTCACCAGCAACAAAACATTAGCAAGGCTGCAACATCACTCTGAATCAGGATGTTAAGTATATAAGGCTGGGCAGTAAATTTTGTTCACTGGCTCTTAGGAAGAATATCCATTGGCTGCCTTCTATTTTCCCTGTGTCTTCTGTCTTCAGTCCTGCTACACAGGAACATGCCTCCAGGAGAAAAATTAACCTTCTGACACAAAGCCTTGTTCTAGCTTATATATATCTTGGACACCATTTCCTGGCTCCCTGTGCTGCTCGAATGGCACTGTCAATGGGGGACTGTAGCAGGATTCAGGACTAGCGTCCAGCCGATTGCCACTCTCCCAGTGTAATTAGTCTTGCACCAGAAATCAGTGTGACACTGATTACCACATGGATATCTTTCCTCCCCCCTCCCTCGATCGGGAGAGATTTCCACCAGCGAGGACTAAAGCTGGCCTCCATCAACGGGGACCAGGCATGATGATCTCACTGGTGGGGGCAGAGGCCATTGAAGCCCCTCCCCTTCCCGGAAGGCCAGGGGCAGGGAGATGCCTGTTGGGCAGTGCCAGCCTTGCAGTGCCATAGTGACAGCCTAGTACTGGCAAGATGGCACCTTGCCAGTGTCCATCTGGGCAGTGCGAAGAAGGCAGAGCCTGAGGGGAACTGGGGGCAGGGCTGATTCTGCAGTGCACTCTACATAGGGAAAGGGCTAGCCATAGGGTGGAGAGAGCTGGCGCAGTGTTGCGGAAGCCATCGGAAGGCTGACGATATAGGAGGCTGGTGTTGGGGGAGCTAGTGTACATGCACTGATCTTCCCAATAACAGATTGACACATGCACAGTGGCCTGCACAGCACTATGCTGCTGGCCAGGTGGGCTTAGGCCCCACATTTCCCCCTTCCCAGTGTGAATCCCCTAGCGGACTCTGTAAGGCACAGAGTGCTGGAAATCCATTCAAATAAGTGCACTCAAAAAATGGATGTGAAAATTTCCCACTCATTGGGCATTTAGTTTCTCTTTGGGAAAACTGCCCCCATGACCTTTTGTTGTCCCTAACTTACCTAATTCAAATAATCTGTTCATGTGTTTCCAACCTAGTCTTATAATTATTTTTAAATACTGTATCCAAATCTTCTCAATTCCGTGGATGGGATTTTCCATCCACATGACGTGCTTTGTGGTGGCATAGGATGTTCTCCATTGCCCAGTCACAGAATCTTCTGGTCCTGCTGCTGTCAACGGGGAACCTGCAGTGGGGGTTCGTCATTGACAGGACTGGAAGATCCTTTGAGGGTGGAATGGCCAGAAAATTTTGGTTTATGCTTTCTGTAGTAAAAAGATCCAGTTTGCTGAATCTATTATCTTAGCTGGGATATTATTTTGATGGCCCTCTATGATGTCTCTACCTCCTGCTTTTTGAAGTATCATGACAGGGAACACTATTCAAGATGAAGCCTGAAAGTCTATTAAAATGAAATTTTTGCTGCATCTACTGGACTCACATATGGAACTTTTTTTAAAATGCCATTTCAATTGTTAAAAAGAAAAAAAACTGACTTAAGATGGCTGCCACATGTCACCTGATATTTGGGAATGCAGGCTGGACAAGCTTCTGCAAACTTCCAAAACTGGATTAAAGTGAAAATGCCTAGACTGTATCCTTGTGGAATGTTGCACCTGTCCTTGTCAGGACTTACCCCAAAACAGCAAGGACAATAAAATCTCAACCTTTCTGACTCCAGAATTACTCTTGACATAGGCAAACTCACAGAACTGATTGTGCACAAGAGAAGTGCTCAGGACCCCGATTTGCTTCTAGATTGCTTTGGCATGGAAACTCCTTCATTAACATGATACCCCATTGATTATTTTCCGTTGCATATCAATGGCCAATTATGAAATGACTGAAACACTCTGATTTTTGAAGGTCTTTATGATGTAACCCTGCTGGCTTTGAGCAATCAATGGGGGAATGTCTGAAGGGAGCAAAAAGCTGTTTGCCTCTCTCTCTCTTTCAACTAAAGTGAACCCAGCCTGTTTGTATTAAGCTGTTGACCGCAACCAGAGAAATTCTAAAGAGGATTTCAAATTCCAAAGCAGCATTTCTGAAAATATTTTAATATTTTTACCATGTTGAGTTCTTAGCATTATAAAAATAAATCCTTTACTTGTTTAAGCTGAAGAAATGCCATCAGACTTAGTTATTTGCCATAGTCAAGTATACACACTGAATCAGAACATTCATCCTTACAAATCTAATTAAAAATCCTGTTCTGATCAACTGTGAAGAGGGCAAAAGGGAGGTTGTAATAACACACAGTGACAGTGCCAGAGACCTGGGTTTGATTACCGGCTTGGGTCACTGTCTTTGTGGAGTTTGCACATTCTCCCCGTGTCTGCTTGGGTTTCCTCCAGGTGCTCTGGTTTCCTCCCACAGTAAGAAGTCTGACAACACCTGGTTTAAGCTCCCTCAGTCCAAAGATGTGCAAGTTAGATGAATTGGACATGTTAAATTCTCCCTCAGCTGAACAGGTGCAGATGGTGGTGACTAGGGGATTTTCACAGTAACTTCATTATGGTGTGAATGTAAGCCTACTTGTGACTAATAAATAACAACTTTAACTTTTACCGAGGTCAGTCTTGTGTCACCATCACCCTTTATTCACAATGTGCTCTAAGTGCCACTCAGTGACAACAGTGTACAGGTCAGCCCCAGAGTTTTTCGACTGCTGGCCTGAATGGAGTAAACTGGTTTTAATACCCTCACTGCTCCATCCTATTGGGTGAGCTTCCACTCACCTTATAGGGAAGCTTGTATTCTATGAGGCCTGTGGGGAGACCTGTTGACAATCCTCAGTGGCCATTATAAGAGGGGATGACCTTTCACCCATTCTCACCTGGCTGTAACAATACGTATGCTTTACGTGATCCCTAAACACATGCATCACATTACATATATCAGGATTAAATGTAATTTGCTAAAGGAAGTTCTGTCCTCACATCATATGTTGCCCAAATAGCAATTTTATCATCTCTTCAACAGTTTAGATCTAGTACAAATCTTCAGGGCATCTGAGAACTTCGGAGGGGTATCCCTAAACCTTTCTTCCAAACTATTCATAACAATGGCCCTAACATCTGCAGGACACCATTGCTAACTAGTTTAGTGGAATGGCACCATGAGGAATGACAAGCTGACTGTTTACAAGAATGCACCCAGTCCCCTATTTAACCAAGAAGCCCATCCCATCTGATTCAACGCAACAACTCCTGGACACATTCAGAGTTAGGCTGATAGGTGACAGATAACATCATACAAGTTCTAGGCAATGCCAATCTCCAATAAGGTGTATAAGATGTTAAGAGGGATTGACAAAGTAGGCGTGGAGAGGGTGTTTCCTCTTTTAGGGCAATCTCAAACAAGAGGCCACAGTTTTAGGATAAGGGGTGGCAGATTTAAAACAGTGATGAGAAGAAATTACTTCTCTTAAAGGGCCATGAGTCTGTGGAATTCACTACCCCAGAGTAAGGTAGATGCTGAGACATTGAGTAAATTTAATGAAGAAATGGGAAGATTTTCAATTAGTAAGGGTTTGAAAGGCTATGGTGAATGGGCAGGAAAGTGGAGATGAGATCATATTAAATGGCGGAGCAGGCTTGAGAGGCTAAATTGCCGACTCCTGCTTCTAGTTCCTATGATTAGTTCTTGTAGAGTCTAAATACCTTACTTTGAAACTCAATGACATTACCATTGTTGAATCCCCAATATCAAGATCTGGGGTTTGCCATTGCTCTGTTGCTCCATCCCTATTTAATACCACACGAAAAGCAGGTCAAAGGCAGATTTTCTGTGGTGAGTGATTATTCATCTGACTCTGACTAAAATGGCAAACTACCCATGAAATAAGGATCTGATTTGCATCTTAATGTTTACAGCTTATCTCAAGCAGGTGCTCCAACTGCTAATTACTAAGGACCATAGCAATGCCGTAAAGTGATTTATAACTCTTTCTCAGGTGCTTATGTGTAATTACAAATGAACAAGGAGCAGAAAAGACCATTCAGTCCCTCGAGATTTCTCTACAATTTAAGAAGATCATGGCTGCTCTGATACTAATCTCAAATCTACATCCTGCCTATCCCTGATAACCTATCATTCCCTCCATTATCAAGAATCTATCCACCTCTGCCTTAAAAATACTTAACAACTCTGCTTCCACCAACTTTTCAGGAAGGGAGATTCACGACCCTCTAGGAGAAAAAGTTTCACATTATCTCTGTTTTAAATGGGTGCCCTTTCTTTTTAAACAGACCCCTTGTTCTAGATTCTCCTACAAGAGGAAGCATCCTCTTTACATCCATCCTGTCAGTACTCCTTCGGATCTTATAAGTTTCAATCAAGTTGCCCCTTGCACTTCTAAACTCCAGTGGATATAAGCCTATCTTGTCCGACCTTTTCTCATAAGGTAACCCACTCATTCCTGATATTAGTCAAGTGAACCTTCTCTGATCTGCTTAAAACATATTTACATTCTTCCTTAAATAAGAGCCCAATAACGTACATAGTAGTCCAGACGTCGTCTCACCATTTTCTTGCATAACTGAGGCATAACCTCCCTACTTCAGTAGTCAATTCCCCTCACAATAAATGATAGCATTCTATTAGTTTTCCTAATTATTTGCAGTACCTGCATATGAGCCTTTTGTGACTCATGCACGAGGACACCCAGATCCATTTCGCATCACAGAGCTCTACAATCTCTCACCATTTAGATCATCAACTTCCTTTTTATTCTTCTGGCCAAAATGGGTAATTTCACATTTTCCAACATTATACTGCAGTTGCCCACTCAGTTATCCTATATATGTCCCTTTGCAGCCTCTATATGTCCTCCTCGCAATTTACTTTCCTACTTTGTGTCATCAGCAAAATTGGCAACCATCCCTTCAATCTCATCACACAAGTTATTTGTATATAATCTTTTATTCATACTTTGATGCCCCTGATATTCTGTCCAGTCTTCTGACCTGCCGCTTGTCGGCTTTTTCTTTGAATTTGATACGACCGTTAACCTTTATAGTTAACCATGGATGGTGTGTCTGTCCCTTGGACTTTTTCTTTATCATTGGAATGTATCTATTCTGTGTATTCTGAAATATCCCCTTACATATTAGTCACTGTATCTCTATTGACCTATCCCTTAACCTAAATGCTGATTCATTTTAGCCAGCTTTGCTTTCATGCTGTTACAATTACCGTTATTTAAGTTTAAAAACATAATCTTAGCCCTACTCCTCTCTCCCTCAAACTGAATGTAAATTCAATCATATTATGGTCACTGCTATCTAGGACCACCCTCACGCTGAGATCATTCGTCAATTCCATCTCATTGCACAACACTCGTCCTAGTATAGCCAGCTCCCTGCTTGGTTCCAAAATGTGCTATTCTGACAAAATTGTACGAACTCCTCATCGAGGCTACTTTTGTTTATCTGATTCTTCCAGCTAGATGTAGATTAAAATCCCACATGATTATTACCATGCCTTTCTGACATGCTCCAATTATGTCTTCCTTTATGCTCCATCCTAGTATGAGGTTACTGTTAGGGGACCTGTGCGTGACTCCCACAAGTGACTTCATCCTTCCTTCTTGGCTGCTCATTATGTCTCCTATTGTCTTTGTAGCTCAGTAATGTTAGTCTCCCCCTATTGGGCATAAACAAACCTGCAAGACGGTAGGGTCCATTCATTCCTTTGAATAGACGAGAACAGCACTGGTACTTAGTTGTAATGAATTTATTTTATTCAACAGAACTTAAAGAGAATTAAATCATTACAGAAATGAAAAGAAAGAGAGAAGTTGGAGAGACTGGCCTTTTCTGCCAGCCCTGTACTGCTCACACCGAACTGAGCTTGAACAGCATTCTGAAAACAGAACTGCACAAACACACATTGAAAGCAAACATATTTCAACCCTATCTTGTTACTGGAAATGTTTTCTGTAAATTGTCTCTGCCTGGGAAACACATCTATTGTTATCAAAATTCATTTTGCTTGCTATATATTTTTTAGGAGTGTGGTCAATTTTTAGTTAACCCATCATGCCTTCTGAGTTTTAAAATGTAGTCTTTTTTTAAGCTTAGCAGAGTTAGTTACATAAACAGAAATATCTTGAAGTCTTTGCAGAAATGAAGCGAATAGAGCTAAGCATACATAGGATCTCTCAAAGACCAAACAAGATTAAAGTAATTTGACTTGTATTTATCCTTTGCAAAAGATGTTACTGTACCAGAGATCAAAGACAAAAAAAAATCCTCCTACCTTCCATTTTCTGGAAACATCCATCTAGTATACTGAAGCTCCACTGCAGATGAGTATAACTTCTTAATAGTCATGCACCCACCTGCCTAAGCGAAGCCTAAAATAATACAAGTCTCCAGTTAACTAATTTCTCTGCTCCACTGGATGAAGCATTATTGTAACTCTGTAATGTTGTTCTCTGTTTGAGAATATCTATTGTTATTCTGTAGAAGCTGAGATCTTTACAGGACTTTCAATGCTTTGGAGGTTTTTGACTTATAGGCTGCTTGTCTACTCCCTTGATTTGTTGGGGTATCTTAGAAATGCCGATATTGAAATTATATTGTTATAAAGCTCAATGTTCATGTCAAACAACCCATTGACGTCTACTCGGCACCTCTCAATTTTCCTTCCAAACATTTTAAGTTGTATTTGTTTGAAGAATATCATTCGGCCTCTTATCCGTCACTTGGTATTGAAGAGCTAACAAAAGATTTGAGCACTTTTATGTTAAGATCTAACTGTGTGGATTCATTGTTCCAAATTCTTCAATATTTGATTGACTGAGTGACTGTTGTGAATTTGAAGTTGGAGTTAGTAGGGTTGATTTTCATAGCTGTTGTCTTTTGTTGCACTGGATGACAATTGCCTTTTTTGTGTTATTTGAAAACACGTGGCTCTCTTGTGACTGGTTTGTTTTAATTCCATTGTTACAGTGACACAGTTAGGTTTGTATCAGCTTTCGGCTTTGATTCCATGTGAGTGAACAGTAAGATAGTCATTGTGTTATTGGATTAGTAATTCATAAGCTTGGATTTCTGTACAACGTGTTGGCACAGTGGTTAGCACTGCTCCCTCACAGTGACAGGGATCTGGGTTCAATTCCGGCCTTGGGTCACTGCCTATGTGGAGTTTGGACATTCTCTCCGTCTCGGTGTGGGTTTCCTCTGAGTACTCTGGTTCCCTCCCACACTCCAAAGATGTTCAAATCCCACAGTGGCAGTTTTCGAAAAGAAATATCTGAAAATGTAAGACTCATGTCAATTAAAGTGATCATGTAGCTATTAAATTATCAGAAAAAGACAATGGACAGATTTTTTTCTGGAAATTGGCAAAGGCAGATAGCAGCTGGGAAACGTGGCATTGAAATTGCCAAGAGTAATGATTGTTTTCTCCGCTGTAAAGTTCCACTCTTAGAAAAGAACTGCATGGCGCATTGCTGTTATGGCAGCCTCCCGCCAGCAACTAAGTACCTTGAGGAGAAGGGCATCATTTTTAAAAGCCACCCCAGTACTAAGGAGTTCATCCAAGGCCCTCCAACCCCCCATCCCCTGACACAGCCTCCTCGCACTGCGTGGGCTCTCCCCCTGACACTGTCCCCAGCACTGACCCCTGGCACTTCTCTCTGACACTGCTCACTGGCACTGCCCCAGCACTGCCCACTGACAATGCACGATGCCACTGTCCAGATACTGTCAAAGCACTACTCCTCTTTGTCTATCTGTTTATTCTTCCATTCCCTCCTCCCTCATGTCTTTATCTGGATGTTCCTTAAATGCATCTAGCCAATTGCCTCAATTACTCCTTATGGCCAAATGAATTCTGTATTGGGTCTATTTATGGCAAGCTCATATTTTTGACTTTCTGGTTTTGAAGATCTAATCATGACATTGAAACCATTCCCAAAGCTTCTGTTTTAAATTTTATGGAGCAATTTTCTTTCAAGGCAGTGTTTGTTTTGGCTTTGATTACTGACAGAACCACTGAGGCTCAAAATAGTCCATGTTCCTGAAACTTGATGACATTCTTTGCTTGGGTTTGCGGTCAGTGGAGTTGTGCAATGCCTGGTGTGGTACCTTTCACTGGTATAAAGGTCACACCTGTGTTTATTGATCAGCAAAGTTTCATTCAAATTACTGCAAGAATCGTACCCCTGGGCCTGAGAGTCATAGAAATTCAGATAAAGCCATGATTAACTCCATGCAAAATTTTATGTTAATATTTTCATTAATCATCACACGGTTTCACCGTGTAGTAGGAGTTCTCACAGTTAGCATCTATCAAAGTTACAGCATTGAAATGGGGCATTTGGATCAACTATTATACGTCAACATTTACCCTCTCTGCAAATGTATAAGGCTGAATTTTGGCTTGGGGAGGTGGGAAAGGGAAGTCGGGACTGATTCTGCATTTTGAACCCCCTTACTGCAGGGCAAACTCACTTGTTGACCCATTAATCATCATGAAGTCAGGTTCCCTGTCCAATAAAGGGCAGCAGATGGACGCTTGGAAATGGAGGGCCAATCAGAGGTCTCCCAACTTGAGGAGAGAAGCTGACTGCAATACAGGGGAAGTAGAACTTTTCAACATGGATATCCAATACTAATGTCTTATGCTTAAACAAAGGAGACTACAATGAGATGAGGAAGGAGTTGACTAAGATGGATTGGGCCAATTGAGGAACAGGGGAGAATTTTCAAAGCTATTTTTCACAGTGCTCAGTAAAAATATATACCAGTGAAAAGGAAGGACTGTAGGAAAAAGGATGATCAGGATATCTAAGGAAATAAAGGAGGGTATTAAATTGAAAGAAAATGTAAACAAAATGGCAAAGATTATTAAAGCTAATGGATTGGGAAATCTTTAAAGGTCAAGGAAAGTCACAAAAAAGCAATTAAGAAAAATAAGATGGATTATGAGAATAAACTAGTTCAGAATATAAAAACAGATAGCAAAAATTTCTACAAATATATAAAATGAAAGAGAGTGGTTAAGACAAACATTGGTCCTTTTAAGAATGAGAAAGAGGATTTAATAATGGGAAATGGCCGAGGCATCGAACAGGTATTTTGCGTCAGTCTTCACAGTGGAAGACACAAATAACATGCCAAAAATTGATGACAAGAAGACTGTGACAGGGGAGGACCTAGAAATGATCATTATCACTAAAAGGGTAGTGTTGTGCCAGCTAATGTGGCTAAAGGTAGACAAGTCTCCTAGCCCTGATGGAATGCATCCCAGGGCACTTAAAGAGATGGTGGGGGAAATAATAATGCACTCATGGTAATTTACTAAAATTCGCTGAACACTGGGGCAGTTCTGGCAGATTGGAAAATAACAAATGTGACACCACTGTGTAAAAATGGAGGTAGACAAAGGTGAGTGATTGTAGGCGAGTTAGCTTAATTTCTGTAGTGGGGAAAATGATTGAATCTATCATCAAGGAAGAAATAGTGAGACATCTGGATAGAAATTGTCTGATTGGGCAGATGCAACATGGGTTGATGCAACATGAAAGGCAGGTCATGTTTAATTAATTTACTGGAATTCTTTGAGGACATTACGAGCGTGATGGACAGTGGGGCATATCTGGATTTCCAGAAAACATTCGATAAGGTGCCACATTAAAAGCTGCTGCATAAAGGTAAAGGTGCATGGTGTTATGGGTAATGTATTAGTATGGATAGAGGATTGGTTAACTAACAGAAAGCAAGGAGTGAAGATAACTGAGTGCTTTTGTGGTTGGTGATCAGTGTCTAATGGTGTGCCTCAAGGATCAGTGTTGGGACCATAATTGTTTACAATTTACATAAATGATTTGTAGTTGGGGTCCAAGTGTAGTATGTCAAAGTTCACAGATGATTCTGAGATGAGTGGTAGAGCAAAGTGTGCAGAGCACTCTGAAAGTCTGCAGAGGGATTTGGATAGTTTCAGTGAGTGGGCAAAGGTCAGGCAGATGGAGTACAATGTTGGTAAACGTGAGGTCATCCATTTTGGTAGGAATAACAGCAAAATTGACGATTATTTAAATGGTAAAAAATTGCAGCATGCTGCTATGCAGAGAGACTTGGCTGTCCTTGTGCATGAATCACAAATCTTGGTTTTCAGGTGCAGCAGGTAATTAAAAAGGCAAATGGAATTTTGTCCTTTATTGCTAGAGGGATGGAGTTTACAAACAGGGAGATTATGATGCAGCTGTATAAGATGCTGGTGAGGTCACACCTGGAGTACTGTGTACAGTTTTGGTGTCCTGACTTGAGAAAGGATATACTGGCACTGGAGGGGGTGCACAGAAGATTCGCTAGGTTGATTCTGGAGTTAAGAGGGTTGACTTATGAGGAAAGACTAAGTAGACTAGGATTATACTCATTAGAATTTAGAAGAATTAGGGGAGATTTTGTAGAGACATATAAAATTATGAAGGGAATAGATAAGATAGAAGCAGGAAGGTTGTTTCCACTGTCAAGTGAAACTAGAACTAGGGGGCATTGACCCAAAATAATGGAGAGCAGATTTAGAACTGAGTTGAGGAGGAACCTCTGCACCCAAAGGATTGTGAGTCTGTGGAATTTCCTGCCCAGTGAAATAGTTGAAGCCACCTTGTTGAATGTTTTAAAGGCAAAGGTACATAGATTTTTGAACAGTAAAGGAGTTAATGATTATGGTGAGTGGGTGGATAAGTGGAGCTAAGTCCACGAAAGCTCAGCCATGACCTTATTGAATGGTGGAGCAGGCTCAAGGGACCAGATGCCTGTTCCTGCTCCTTGTTTTTATGTTCTTGTGTTCTCGGTAATTAGACTAAATAAACAATAGAAAAACCTCCAGGCCAGCACTGTTGGGATACTAGGAAGGAAATTCTCTACAAGGTGACTTTTAGCTGCACCCCATCTGGGCAGGCAAAGTGGTCTGTAGACCTGTCTGAAACACTACCCACAGGGCCTGCCGCTGGCAGGATGCCTTCCCTCCGTTTATCTGCTTTCCATTACATTGTGAAATTGGAGATCAATGGAAAATCTCAATCAGTCTCCATTACCCAACATTAACAAGTCTCTTAATAAACCTAACTGGTTGCCCACCTCAGCCTTGTCTTCTTTCAGAATTGTGTCCGCCAAAATGATCAGGGAAGGCACCAAGAAACTGGCACAGCCACTGGTGGTGGTATTTTCAGCCCCGTTTGTCTTTTCTCTTCGGGCTGGGCCCGAAAATCTTACCCATTATTCCAATCACATTTACTCATCTTGTTCCCATAGCCTTTTATCCACTTGTCCAATCTCACTTGAATGTTTGTGGAGTTTCTAACTCAACCACTAACCCTGGAAATGAATTCCACAGCTGCACAACTATGTGAGAGTTTCTGATGCCTGGGATCAGATGCCTATATTTAACCTTGTATTCATGGCATCCTGTTCTTTCTGTTCTCTCAGAAACTGTGTGCCTTTATCTATACTGCTTCATTCCTTCGTTGTTTAGGGAGCACGTATTTTGATGTTGAATTATTGAAGATTACCAGCAATTATGTCTATGTTTCTGAGTGTCAATCTTGAGCTGTTTTGGAATCTCACATACCAGTATCACGAAGCAGAATTTGCTTGGAATAGGAGCTGGAGTTGAGTGGCACAACAATCAAAATGAGTCATGTTCCTGACCAGGCTGAGGACAGAAGGTTGATCTTTTGTTTGAAATATCTGTGGCTTGATGTGAATTTGCATCTGTTCTGAAGCTTACACTCGGATCTAATGCAAAATAGGCTTGTGTCTACCACAATCAAGTGACTGACATTTCAATATTCATATTCAAGGTCAGATTGTGCAAGAAAATTAAGATTTTTTGAGCAGTTTCCTTAAATGCGATGTTCATGGGTTAGAGGTGCTGTCAAAATTCTACAAAGTGAAGCTGATTGAGAAGCATTGGGTTCTGGTGACCAGGGACAACAACAATATATACTGATTAACAGTAACTGAGCAGCTCTGTGCCTCTTCCTGCACTCCAAGAGAACCCCTTTAGTCCCAACCTGACCCCTTTTGTACCCACATCATTCTAACATCCATCTGGTCTACATCTTCCTTGCTTTATTGGGACATCTGGTAGTTCTGAGGTGTAACAGTGTAGGAGAACAGTCACAAAGTATAAATTATTCACAAGTATAAAATTAAACTGGGCTAACAAAACATAATGATTTGCAATGTGCAAAATACTGCTTGGGCCACTGCAGCTAGTGCATTGCCCACCATGTCTCCTTTCCCCCTCCTTTCTAAAACACAGTCCATTCATAGAGTAGTTCATCACATAATCCTTGAACTTTGGATTTTGGGTGGCGCAGGCACTCCCGGAATGTGATTGTACCAGTTGGCTATGTCTGAGACACGCTCAGATAGGTATCTTCAATGTTAATGGCATCAGGTGTCCTTGCGGTGTGCCCTGAAGCTGCAGAACTTGCTGTGTTGGCCTCCGGAGAGACCTCCATTTCCATTGGTGAAGAGGTCCTGGGCGACACGGTGGCACAGTGGTTAGCACTTCTGCCTCACAGCACCAGCGACTTGCATTCGATTCTGGCCTCGGGTGACTGTCTGTGTGGAGTTTGCATGTTCTCCGGGTGCTCCAGTTTCCTCCCGTACATCAAAGATGTGTGGCTTGGATTAATTGGCAGGGGAATTAGCAGGATAAATATGTAGAGTTATGGGATAGGGCCTGGATGGGATTATTGGTGCATATTTGATGGGTTGAATGGTCTTCTTCTGCACTGTAGGGATTCTATGATTCTATGATTGCAGGCTGGATGCATGAGGTCTGGTGGTGGTTGACAATGGTGATTTGGGTACATGCAGTAGGTGATCCTGGTTTCGTACATACTGAACATTGTCTGAGGAAACCACATAGCTGTTTGGCTGAGTCATAGCTGTGTGCCACTGCCAGTTTGTTGTGGCCACATGTGATCTGGATCCTGACCATTTGATCGGGTTCTACAGGACAAAGTGTGTGAGCATTTTGGTCATAATCCCTCTTTCCCCTTGTCACCATTCAGAAGAGCACCACTCATTCTGGTTTTGACATTCGGTTACAAGAAGAACTTGGCACTGGAATCGTGATCGTGGTGTGCCTAGAGAACATGTGTTGCACGGACAGTGGCTGACATTTTCTGGGCATATTTCACATGCTGAGGAGTGCAGCATAAAAATCTCAGGCACGTTTCTCAAGCAGGTACTCGGCTGAATACACAGCCCTTTCTGCCAGGCCATTGGACTGTGGATACAGTGGACTACTCATGATGTGCTCAAAATCCCTGAACTCTCTGGAAATGAACTGATGAGCGCTGTTTGTCTTTATGTGCTGGGGGATGCCATGTGTGACAAAGTGTCTCTTGAGCTTGTTTATAACTGTGTTGCTCTTCATGTTTGGTAAGTGGTTGATTTCATATCAACCAGAGCACGAGTTGACAAAGAGCAAATGCTGCTTACTGCTGTATTCAAAAATATCAGCCATATTGAAGGACCATGGGCGATCTGGGAGTCATGTCAGTACAATGGTTCCTTAGTTTGATGTGACTTGAGTGCATTGCATGAGGCACACCTGGATACTTCTCTCTCGATGTCTTTATACATTGATGGCCAGTATTGAGATTCCTTTGCCGTGTACCTGATTGCCTCAACCCTTGGCGGAGTTGCGAGGTGCAGTTCCTCTTGCACAGTCAGCTTCTAGCCCAGAGGGAAGCATGTGTGGAGATCATGGGGAAGCTCCTTTGAGGACTCAGGCCAGCCTTTCGTAATGAACATGGAGTTGCTTGGATATGAGATCCACCTGAAGGGCATCCTTAAGTTCCTTGATTCAATGAGATGAGACGACCTGTACGGTGATGATGTCAATGTGCTCATAATCTGTGGTGGGTAGGAGGGCTCTGGAACGATCACCAGAAAGGTTCAACTCCTTACTGTAGATGACGCTGAGGTTGTAGAACTGTAGATTGAGTGTCTTATGCTGTAGTCATTCAGACATAGTATGAAGAAGCTTTTTAAGAATAGTTATGAGTGGCTAATGATTGGTTTCAGGATGACTTGAAGTCATGAAATTTCTGACAAGGAAAGACGAGAGCAAAGGGACGACTTCTCAATTTGGACCTAACGGGCAGACTTTTATAGTCTCATCGCGCCCATTTTGCGATGGGAAAATTGGGCACGATATGACTAGTGGGAATGGTGCCAGTTTTCGTGCCCATTCCCATTTTACCAAGAAAAATAAACTGGCACGATCAGGAACCCACCCAAAATGGGCAAAACGTCAATTTGCCTTTTTTTGCATTCATCACAATATCATTAGTGAACTTCACTCCCAATCATCCCAGCTCACCTGCCTTAACCACCTCCTTCAGATCGGGCAGGAAAACACTTCATCCATAAATGTCAGATTCAGGTGCTTGATCAATGAGGATGAGTGAGGAGGTAAGTCTCTGCATTCAAGCTGCTCAGTGCTGCTCAGAGGGGAATTATTTTCTGATTGCATTTTGGATTGGAGGGAGTGCTGCGAATGTGTGGGAGTGGAGGTGTGCTGTCATTGCTCACGGGGTCCAACCTCGGATTCTCAGCACAGACCCGGGTCAGAGTGCTGACCTTGGGTCTTAGCGCTGACTCTGGGTCCTAGTGCAGGAAGCAGCAAGCACGGTTGTAGCTGGGGATGGACAGGAAAGTCTCTGAAGTAGCTGTGCTGCAGCCTCAGGACTTGTCAAGCAGCACTGCCTGTGCACTACTGCATGGGTTCTGGGTGTCTTTTGGGGAGTAGGGGAGGGATTGGGAGTTGTTGTGTTGCCATTCTGGGATTTGTGGGAGTGTATGGGGAGTGTATAGTGTTGGGGGTCTGTTGCAGGAGGGGGGTTTGGAGAGTGTGTGTTGCTGGGGGGCTGTGGGGGGGGAGGTATGGGGAGTGTGTATTGCTGGGTTGGGGGGCGAGCAGAGTTCTTTAATGTCTCCACCTGTCTCTCCCCTTCTGCAAAACCTCTCCCCCCTTCACATTGATGAGATGGTTTTTACAAAGCAACTGATTGATCTTGCTGTTCTTTTGGTTGCTGCTGGAGCTGAGGACAAGGAGCAGGAGGAAGAATTGCGGACAGAGAAAGCCCAGGCCTCACCACTTGCAAGAGGAGACGGAGTCAACCACCAGGGGCAGGACATGGCTGTCAATCGCCCCAGGGAGAATGGGTGGGCAGGAAAAGGAGAGAGTGGAAACCCTGGCAGTTCTGTATGCAAGTATCCTTTGAATAACTATTGGACATTAGGTGCCACGTCTTGCTCCAGCTCTGAAAGGAGACAGTGCGACAATTGTGCCATTTGTTGGAGGATCTTGCATGTCAGGGGAGGTGCTCACCCATTCTCGGTGGCTGTGAAAGTAATGCTGCTTTAAACTTTCACACCATTGGGTGTGTCCAAACCTGATGTGGAGATGCTGGCGTTGGACTGGGGTAAGAAGTCTCACAACACCAGGTTAAAGCCCAATAAGTTTATTTGGTAGCACAAGCAACTAGCTTTCAGAGTGCTGCTCTTACATCAGGTAAGTGGGAGTTCTGTTCACAAACAGGCCATATAGAGACACAAATTCAATTTACAAAATAGTGGTTGGAATGCGAGTCTTTACAGGTAATCAAGTCTTAAAGGTACAGACAATGTGAGTGGAGAGAGGGTTAAGCACAGGTTAAAGAGATGCGTATTGTCTCCAGCCAGGACAGTTAGTGAGATTTTGCAAGTCCAGGCAAGTCATGGAGGTTACAGATAGTGTCACGAACCCAAGGTCCAAGTTGAGGTCGTCCTCATGTGTGCCGAACTTGGCTATCAGTTTCTGCTCAGCGACTCTGCGTTGTTGTGTGTTATGAAGGCCGCGTTGGAGAATGCTTACCCGAAGATCAGAGGCCGAATGCCCATGATTGCTGAAGTGTTCCCCAACAGGAAGAGAACAGGCAAATGTGTGAGTTTTCACACCCATAAAATTGGGTGTGAAAACTCACCTGAAAAACTGATCAGGAACTCTCCTGTTTTCACGCAAGCTGGACACTTAGAAAAAAAAACTCATAAAGTTCTGCCCAATGAGCCTCAGTGTCAATGAAAGGCCCTCGATGTGACTGGTCTACCATTCTAGATGCAAACTGCACCAAGTCTGCGCTGGGAGGCAGATGCTGATAGGAGTATGGGGGCTCAAACATCAAAATATCGTCGCACCGGAGGTGCTGAGAGTGTCTGTTTGAGCTAGTTAAACACAATAGTATGGTATTTCCATCAGCATCATTCAATGTCTTGGTGGACAAGCTGCCAAAGAGATCCAGGTGATCCAGGAATGAAGCTGGAAAGACAATTTGTCATACCAAGGGAGTGTTGTAAAGTGTGCTTGTCTGAGGGACTGACCATCTGTCATATAGCTGTTGTCTGGATCTGGCTTTATACCATCACCATAAGGAAGCTGGTAAACCCTCAATCTGCATTTATCAGTGTTGAGCTTTGGGTGTTCCAATTCTGTCAAGGGTGAGAAATATTCTTGCACTACGACCCCAGATCAGGATGTCATCGATGATAATTTTGTAGGGTTGTCCTCAAAAGAGCTGCTCAAAGCAATGTTGGAAAACCTCAGTGCTGATGGAGATGTCATAGGGCAGGCAGAAGAAATAGTATCTGCTTACCCAGAACAAGAATGTGGTCAGTTGAGGCTTCTTCATTCAATGGAATTTGCCAGAAGCTGCATTTCATATCCATGATGCTGAAAATCTTGGCAATGGGCATGTCAGCTCTGATCTTTTCCATCGTATTCATAGTGTGATGAGGTCTGAGCGGTGCCTTACTCAGGTGGGCTGAGTCAATGCAGATCCTGACTGTGCCATTTTTTTTTACTCAGACCCATTCTGTGGCCATATCTCGGGGCTCTGACACCCAATGTTATCATGTGGTTCAGCTCATCAAATACGTTCTGCTTCATTGTGAGGGGACCCTTCTTGAAGCACAGACCACGGGTGGTACCGAGTCACCTGGCCTCATACAATACATTACAGGTAGATTTCCCAGTGTTGTCACAGTTGAATAGGTCTTTATATTCAATCATTTCTGGGGCCTGGTGCTACAAAGTGTGTACATCTGGGCCAAGATGGAGTAACCTCAGTGTGACGATATCCTGAAGATCCAAAAGTGACTTCACATTTTGGTCAATGACATGAAACTGAAAGCTGCCTGTGTGCAGTGGAGAATGACCACATCTTCTGTGTGGATTGTTTTTCTGCCATGAGGTCCACTTGAGTATTCGGATCTGGTGCAGCCGATTGGATCGATTTCCCACAACTATTCCCTCAATACAAAAGTTGACTACCCGTTGTTTCATGCAACTCTCCCAATAACACATCATTCAAATTTGCCAGTTTTGTGCCCTTCAATGCCAGTCAGTAGTTACATTTGAAGATTTCCAATGGTGCCATACAGGTGGATTTCATCAAAGTTCAGAAAGGAAATGACTGAATAGATGTCATCAGTATGTCATTGCGAAATATTTACAGGATTATGAAAAACCAGAATAAAATTAGGAAGGAGAGTGGGAACATTTAACTATCCTGAACACGGAATTTGGTAAAAGGATTTGATTGAACATAGATAGTTTTGCTGAAGGATTGAAGTCATGATCTTGCCCTTTTAGCAAGTTTTATACATCCTATTGAAAGGAAATATACAGCACCTCATCTACTACTGCTTCAGACCAAACACAACATTATTAAGGGTTTATCATAAGGAAATAGTGTTCGACAGACTGTTGAAAGTATTTGAGATCGTAACTAGCTGGGTAAATAAGGTGGAACCAATGGATTTGGGTAGAATTTTGCGGCCACTCCCGCCAGTGAGATTTTCCACTCCCAAAATGTGAATGGACTTTTGAGTGGCATTTTCTGCTCTCACCCTGGTTTCATCCCACAGTCTGAAAGATGTGCTAGTTAGGTGCATCAGCCAAGCTAAATTCTCCCTAGGTGCATCTGTACAGGCGCTGGAGTGCGCGACAAGGGGATTTTCACAGTAACTTCATTGCAGTGTTAATGTAAGCCTACTTGTGACACTAATAAATAAACTTTAAAAAACATCACAATGGGGTTGTAAATTTCCACCTATTGTGCTTTTGGATTTTCACAAAACATTTGCTAAGGTAGAGGTTATTACACAAAATTAGAACTATGTGATTCAGAGTAGTAAGCTATCATGGAGTGAGGATTGGATAATGGACAGAAAACTGATGTCGAAGTAAGTCTGGAGTTTGCAGTGCTCGAGTGCAACCAAGGTTCACTTGATAGATTCCAGGGATGAAGTGTTTGTCCTTTGAAGAGAGACCGAGTAGACAAGACCTATATTTCCAGAGTTGAGGAGAATTAGGGGTGATCAGTTTTGTTTCTTTAATCTATAATGGGATGTGAGCATTGCTGGCTAGTGCTGTATTTATTCCCCATTCCTGAATTACCCTTGGGAAGGTGTTAGTGGGCTACTTTCTCAAATCACTGCAGTCCATCTGGTGTTGTTGAAACATGTAAGATTCATAAGGTTGGGGAAGATAGGTGGATGCTTGATTGGTGGATACTGAAATTGTTTCCCCTGGCCGGGAATTCCAGAACACAATGTCACAGTCTCAGGATAAGGAATTGGCCATTTAGGACCGAGACAATTAAAAATTTCTTCGGACAAAGACGTGTTTATCTTTGGAATTCTCTATCTCATCGTCCTGAGGATGCTTAGCTGTTGAATATATTCAATGTGGAGCTTGGTGGATTTTTGGGTATGAAGGTGATTAAAGGACATCGTTGGGAAAGTGGAGTTGAGTTAGAAAATTGCCAGTGTTGTTGAATGGCAGAGCAGACTCGAAGGGCCAAACAGCCTGCTCAAGTTTCAATTTCTTGTGTTCTTATCAGCATAGAAAAATATTGCTGTTGGTAAGAGTTCCTTTACTTTGTAGTCAAAGCAACCAATGTCTGCATCCAACTGTCAATTAGAGGAGGCGGTGATGTATTAGTATTGTCACTGCACTAGTAACCCAGTAACTGTCTGAGGACCAAGGTTTGAATTCCATCTAGAAGATGTTGACATTTGAATTCAATAAAAGTCTGGGATTAAAATTCTAATGATGACCATGAAACCATTGTTGTAAAAACCCATCTGATTCACTAATGTATTTTTGAGATGGAAGTCTACCATCCATACCTGGTCTGGCCTACATGTGAGCCTGGGTGCACAGCAACATGTTTGATTCTTAAATGCCCTGAAATGGCCTAGCAAGGCACTCTGTTCAAGGGAATTAAGGATGGGAAAAAATATTAGCAATACCCATGTCCCATGAATGAAAAACTCCAGATAGACCATAGTCATCGATTCAGGGAACATATCATTGTCCCTTCGGCCACGATGCAATGTATAGTAAATAGGTAACTCCATTGGGACTGTAGGTGTATCTGGCTGTAAACTGACAGCTTTATATTTGCCATCTTATCTCTTGGACAGTCGTTCAGATATTTGCAGGTCAGGATTACCTGTGATAATTTAACATTCACACACACATACACACACCAAGGAGCAGTTCCTGGTTATAGATTCATCATTTTCCCGTTTAATTGTTTTAAGCCATAATTATGTGCTTAAAATGTGCAGTTTACTAATATAATTTGTTTCCCCACATATTAATTGGGTTCAATAGTGTGTTAACTAATGTTCACTGTTGAAAATCCTTGCTGATATGTGGCGTTGACAATATAATGCAGTAGTAGAGTCCATAATTACAGTTTATCATGAGAGGCTTTGTTTTAAAGCACTCGTGGTTTGCGAAAAGCTACATTTGGCATAACGAGGGAGAAATCTTCTATTTTGCAAAGCAGATTACTAATATATTGCGACAATTAATTCAAGGAGTTTGCTGGCAGGTAATTCACAACATGAACATGGCACAACTATATATATATTTTTAAGTATAATACATGCAACTAAAATTTGCAACTTTTGGGTGTAAAGCTTTGGAATTCTGGAAC
The DNA here is from genome assembly GCF_965287045.1 of Carcharhinus amblyrhynchos. NCBI lineage: Eukaryota > Metazoa > Chordata > Chondrichthyes > Carcharhiniformes > Carcharhinidae > Carcharhinus > Carcharhinus amblyrhynchos. Next base: position 76,942,907 of record NC_137327.1, read on the forward strand.
TATTTATTGTTAACATAAATTCACTTTAAATGTTGATGAAGTCAAATGATGTTAAAATGCTAAAATGGCAGCCATTATTTTGATGAGTATTGAGCTGATTTGAATCCTTAATTGGAACAGCAAGGTCAATTAACAAAAACTGGCAATTTTTCCCTGTATGCAATTCCTAGTTCAAACAGTAAAACAACTGTTGTTGTCTCTCAGCCCTAGCTTAGTGCAGGATGTGTGGTTTTGCTAGCCAAATAACATAGGAAATTAGGAGTAAATGATGGGGATAGTGCTGACAATGAAAAAGACAGGCAGGTCTTTCCCCATTCCCAATCTTAATCGGAAATGTTCATGCTACATACAAGTAAGTTTCAAAGATGATGGACCTTATAGATTGGCCTTAAGAACAACCCAAAGGTAATCAAATCCACTTGCATCTTTTGAACCAAGTTCATTATTCTTCCTTTTGAAAACCATTGCAACTCATGAGGCAAATCACCCAGTTATCTGAGTATGTTGATGTTAAGAATGCTTTTGCTGCCTTTCGAGCTCTCTTTGAATTGACGTAAAAATTGAGGATAGCCAAGAACAAGGACAGCAGTGGCCTAGTGATATTGTCACTGGACTAGTAATCCAGAGACTCAACGTAATCATCTAGAGACCCTGGTTCAAATCCCACCAGGGCAGATTGTGAAATCTGGAATTAATGATGATCATGAAGTTATTGTTGATTGTTGTAAAAACCCATCAGGTTCACTAATGTTCTCTCTCTCCCTCTCACAACCTTTCCGCATCCTGATGCTGCTTTTGTCTGTTTTTGTAGCTAATTATTCCTGGAACAGTTTGTGAGTCTGTCACCAGGGGCTTATAGTTTGAGGGGCATTATATCACATCAAACATTGCCACGCTTAGACCCACACAGACAAACTAAAATTTAGCATGGCCATTGCACCATTCCACTCCAAAAATGTGCAAGTTAGGTGGGTTGGCCATGCTAAATTGCCCTTTAGTGTTCCATGATGTAGGTTATAGGGATTAGTGGGGTAAATACTTGGGGTTACAGGGAACAGGTCTGGGTGGAATTGCCCCTTAGTGTCAAGGGGATTATGTGGGATTACAAGGTTAGGGCTTGGGTGAGATTGTTGTCAGTGCAGACTCAGTGGGCCAAATGGCCTTCTTCTGCACTGTTGAGATTCTATGATTCTAAGCTGCATATCTTTGGGCAGAAATTGGAGCACCCAGAAGAAACCACCCATTTGTGGGCAGCCATGGGGTGAACATGCAAACTCCACACAGACAGTCACCCAAGGCTGAAATTGATCCCAGGTCCATGGCACTGTGAGGCAGTAGTGCTAACGTCCGTGCCACCATGCTGCCCATGAGTGTCCTTTCAGGAAGGAAGTTTGCCATCCTTACCTGGTCTGGCTACATGTGATTCCAGATCCACAGCAATGTGGTTAATTCTTAAATGCCCAGCCAGTGATGCCCATGTCCCATAAAAAAACTGCTAAGCTGGATATGCAGGATCTACACAAGTTCTATTTTGAATTCCCAGTGCATGGCACAATAGATAAGACAGAGGGGCTGGAAATATTTCAAACACATCACAGCCCATGAGTGTATAGAACCAGCATTAAAAATAATCAAAGTAGGAGCAGTATTAGAACAGTAGAGTACATTTTACCATCTCTGCGTATAAAGCAGAGTTGTTGAAATGTGATAGGGGAAGATTTCCTCTGTGTTGACAGTCAACGGTGTCCATTTCCTATGTTTCTGCTTCCCTCCTTCCCTCAAACGCAGGAGTATTTCTGTACAAAAGCAAAATACCATGGACACCAGAAACCTGAAACAAAAGGCTGGAACTTCTCCATAGGTCAGGCAGCATCTGCAGAGAGAGTATTCAGATCAATGTTATGGTCAATTTCTGAGAAGAGGACCTGAAAATGATTGTCTAATTTCTGTGCTGTATGACATCAAGAGTGTAATTCTCCAAACTTGCCATGGCTGGGATTTTCCGGTCCTGCTGCAATGAATGGAGATTTGGTTGAGTGCTAGATTCTCTGTTCTCGCTGGCAGTGAGATCAGAGAATCCTGGCCCAAGTCTTTGGGTTCAGCTGAACACTGGGTAGGATGAAACCATCACTCCTTACCCCTGTCACAAATTCCAAAACCTTGCCATTGATTCCTGCTTGCTGAAGCTAACCAGGATGCGTTGCCAACCCTCCAGGATTGGATTGGAGTCTCCAGGAATTGAAGATCTATCTCCAGGACACTGCTGTGTGCAATCCTACAATAGCTCTCTATCCCCAGTGCAGTGAATTTAAAATCCTTGACTATGGCTCTACACCCTTCTGGAACCCACTTCAAGCTTATAGCTCTTTTTGTGTCTCCACTTCTCTGAGTCTGGCCTTTTGCATGCTTTACTTTCCTCCCCTGCTAACCCCTTTACCCCAGCATTGATGCCAGAATCTTCATTGTCTTTGGCTCTACAGCCTGAGACTCTGGGCAAAATTTTAGCTGAGAGGAATCTGGGTTTACATGCAGACGGGGGAGGTTAAATCCTGAAAAATGTTGGGATATTCCTGCTAACCTCTGGGTTTTGCAAGATGTGTTTTAAGGAAGTGGAAATCTCAGTCAAACTGCCGGATCTGTGATTTACACATTTAAACAAGTTGTGTCTTTAGTTAACTGGACCAAGCCAGTTGGCGAAGTTAAAACAAAGCTTTCATTGCTGGAAGGAGATTAATCGATGGTTCACCATCAACACCACTCCAACCCATCAATGTCCTAGCTGTCCGCATTTATAGGTGTATAAATACCCTCCACCTGTTTGACAATATAACCGCTAGTAAACTTTAACAATGTAGTTAATAAGACTTTTAACTCAAGATTCTGACTTTAACAGACAGCATATGAACTTTCCAAGCTGTGCAGAACCTAGCAGGGTCTAGGCATGGGTGCAGTCATGAGTGATGATCAATGGAGTTGATAGGAGGGAAGCCTTTAAGCAGTGAAAGTGTATAGATGCTGGCGAGTTAACACTGCAGCCTCACAGCTCCAGTGACTCTGGTTCAATTCCAGCCTTGGGTGACTGTCTGGAGTTTTCCCATTCCCTCCATGTCTGTGTGGATTTCCTCCAGGTGTTCTCCCACAGTCCAAAGCTGTACAGGTTAGCTGGATTAGCCATGGGAAATGTATGGTATTATGGGGATAGGGTGGAGGAAAGGGCCTGGGTAGGGTACTCTGTCAGAGAGTCATTGCAGACTCGATGGGCTGAATTGCCTCTTCTGCATTGTTGGGATTCTGTTCTAATACCTGCCTACATGAGAAGATTGAACTCATCGCTAATTTTCTGTCAAAGCTGTGTAGCCACACAACATCTTTAAAGACCCCTTGTAAGCTATGTGTAATTCCATCACTTAAAAAAATCTAAAGAGCCCATTGCTTCAAATTAATCAACTGCACACTCCCCCCAGAAATGAGAAGAAATGTAACTCATAGCATGTGTTCTGACAGCATAGATTCTCTGCATTACAGGTGATTTCCAACTTTTTGAAAGTCATTTCACCTGATTTGAACTTCATTCACCTTGATTTGACTCTTCCTGATGTCAGCCTTCACTGTAGCATGGGAGCAGTTATGTAGCTATACCATGGATCTCTGATTACCAGCAATAGGAGCAACCACGCCAATATTAACAGCACCGGGAGCAGCATAAACAGCACCAACAATAGTTACTTTCTCTGCAAGACATAAGGGATGGACACAATGATCCAACTTAAAGGAGGCAATCCCCTCTCAAGGCCTACAGACAGAGAATCAACACTTTCAACATGCCAGAGCAGCAGTGACTCAGCAGACCCAGGCCCCCATGGAAGGTTGCTGTTGACATTTGCCTTCTCCTTCTCAGTGGCCAGGTGGTCCATCCATTGTCAGTGGCTGTCAAGACGGCTATCACCGCAGGGCCATGCCTGGTCCTCTAATCCCCGTTAGAGTTATGTCTATTCTTCTTTCTCCTTCAACAGAGTAGTGAGTGTGGGAACTGGATTGTGTGGAAAAGACAGAAAGATAACATTTATCCTTGGTGACTGTGAGGGACAGGTGCGAGTTGCTAATCAGATGAGGGTGAGTATGAGTGCTGGCTGTCCAGATGGAGATTTGCGGAGGTGACTGGAATGAGGGAGGGTGTGAGTGGATTTGCAAAGCGTGTTGATCTGAAGAAAGCTGAGAAGGAGAAAGCTTGAGGAAGTAACAGTATGGGCTTGGCATATGCAAATATCACGTCACTCATCTTTCTCAGCCTCTTGTGGAAACTATATCCAGGAGGTTTGAGAGACCACATTTCTGCTGCTCATTTTCTCAGCCACTTTGATCCATGCCTGCTTGATTTGAGAAGCTGACCTCTTCTTCCTGTCTGTGAGAAAAAGGCATTTCACTGCAGTCCCTCAGTTCCTGCAGCAGGACCTCCAGGGAAGAGATCTGGAGGTGGATGGGGGGAAGGGGAGGGCAGCCATTTTTTGCCTCACTTCCATTCTGACAATTGCTGCAGCCTCAAGAACCAATGTAGAATTCAGCCAATCTGATCCCCTATCAGAGCCCCTTTAACTCGATATCCCTCCAATGACAGATGTAGGTCATCATCCTGCCCACATTTTGAGTCTGGCTGGGGAAACTTGTGTGTGAGATTCTGTTGCTGTGGCTGACATAAAGAGCTATGGCAAAGTCCAGGACTGAAATAAATGGATTCCTGACTCATTACCAGCTTCCCTTCCCACTGTGACTGGACCTATAATGTTAAAATCTCACCTGTTGTCTCTAAACTCTCTCCTAACCTTAAAAGTGTCTCAAAACTTATGTTCTTGGCAACATTTAGGCCAACTCACTGTCTCTCCCTTTATTTATTGTTTACTCTCATCTGCATGGCAAACACTTTTGAGGTGTTGACACATTTCTGTGATCTACTACAGTAAGAATAATTTGTTGGTCAGTATAACTCCTGTTGCCTTCAGTCTGGAGATTATGAGTTTAGATCTCATTTCATAAACTTGACATTAACTAGGCTGGCATTTTAGTGAGACATACGATGGGATCCTGCTGTGCTAATGGCAATGAACGTTGATATGTTTCAGGGAGTTCACTGACACTCAAGTTCAGAAGTTTGCCTGAAAGGGGTCTGGGAGACCCACACTGATGGTCTTGCTGGGACCTGTCAGTGCATAAACTTGGACTGTTTGCCCGATCTTTACCCAAGTCTATTTACACTTATGGCTGCTCTTAGCTCAGAAGAGCAACCATTTAATTCAGTCAGAGTCTCAAACACTCTCACACACTCAGCTCCCCTGCTCTGCACACGCACTCTTTAACCATTGACATCCCAGTGCCCCCCCCATCCTCCCCCCTGCGCCTTCGTCTACTGATGTTGGAGCAGAGCTGATGGTATCTGGGCATTGTCAGAGTTAACAGTGGGCAGGGCCAGCTGTGCCAGAGTGATTTGGCTGGAGAGAGGCTGGTCACCAGAGGTGCTGGGGAGTGAACATGGTTTGGGATGCTGGGGTATGGAGGGGGGTGGGAGGGGGGAGGTGGTGTGGGTGCTTAGCAGAGGCAGGGTTGCAAGAGGTGCATGTTGCCAGGGAGGGAGTAAAGTTGCAGGTGACTTGGGGAAGACAGAATTTAAAATAAATGAAGGACAAGATTGAAAGCACTTAGCTGCCATTGAGCTGAAGGTAGACCTCAAGGGGTGTGTCTTCAGCCCCGACATCAAAGGAAGTGTAACTCCAAAGGGATTTTGGCTTGCTGCTAGGCCTCTCCACTTACTTCACTAACAGGTTCACAGTGCAGCTGGTATAACAAGTGCCCACCAGAACCTTTGGAAAAACAGGATGTAGTTTTAAACAGCTGACAGGAAAACCTGGGCCAATATTCAACAGAGCAGCTGTCAATCCTTTTACATAGAGTCAAAGACCCTGGTCTGAAGCAGGGCTAGGAAACTATCCCTGGAGTCCTGGCTAATATTTTATCCTTCAACAAACATCACTAAAACTAATGACCTGACCATTGTCACATTGCTGTTGGTGGGCCCTGGTTGCGTACAGATTGCTTTCTATGTTTCCTACAACAGTGACTCCAGTTCAAAGGGGATTTATTTCATTGGCTGGGAAGTGATGTCGAGTGTGTTAAAGATGCAAATCTTTCTTTCTATTGTGTGAGATCAACTCTAGCAGCAGAATGGGGTGGATACTTCAAGTGAACTCAGGGCCTAATGAACCCAGTGCAACTTTCCAGGATACCCCGCCCTCTCTACATTGGGATCTACCCAACACTTTGGCAGCCTTATGGGTGTCAGGGGCCCATGTTCTGTTCTCTGGAAAGTGGGCAATATATGAAATGCGCAGGCGCTCAATTTTCCATTAACTGCCTGATTGTATCATACTAAATCAATCTTCATGTTACTGTAACATCTTTGCAACAAAATGTAGCTGCTCCTAATGGTGCAATGCATATTGTAAAAATTGACATACATCTTGCTCACAGTGCCACCCATTATACATGTCCAAACCATCTTTGGAAAGAAAAGATGTGACTTTGTTGCTCAAACTACTTGTTGCCTGGATGGTGAATGAACTTACAAGTGTTGATTCTTCAAGGCTTTGAAAACAAAGTCAACATTTTTAGCTCAGAAACTTGACTCTGGCTTTGCTCATTCACCATACAAAAGTGCCATCTGTATTGAGTTTCAAACATCGAGTACAACTTCAGGTCAATGAAGACTGTGAAACTTGAAGGATAAAGTGGTGGAGATGTTTGATAAAAGGTGGTAGAGGATCCAGAATCCCCCGGAAAGCCTACTTGGCTCTACTTGGCCACTACTAATAACATCAATGCCTGCTAAATTTGAAGCTACACCTTGGTAGATTATTGTAGTCCTTTGGCCTACGGGGTTTGAAAATCCATTGAATCCAGAAATAAAACAATGAGAATTAGATCCCTCTCCCAATTTGGAATCTGCTGGATTTTCATTCTGTTGAAACCACAGACATGTTTGTGGATAGCAGCATGTTTGTGTGGACTGCAAGAGAGAGGAAGAAAGAGAGATGGAATAGAGAACCAAATAGTCAAGAAAGAACAAATACCTGGTGCAGAAACCCCTTGAGTACATCCCACTCTCCAACTAGTCTTGAGCTTTGAGTACTGATGAAAATGACCTGGGGAGTGCAGTCAAGGCCAGGTCCATGATACCACAGCTGTCAGAACTGCACAGTGGGGGCACTGGAACAGGCAGGAAGAACAACAGTGACAGGAGATTTGATAGTTAGGGGAACAGACAGACATTCCCCTGGCACAGGCGTGAACCCAGGATACCGAGTTGCCTTCCTTGTGCCATGGTCAGGAACATGACTGAACAGCCGCAAAGCACTCTGAAGGGAGAGGGTAAATAGCCAGTGGCTGTGTTCCACATTGTTTTCAATAACATAGGTAAAAGAGATACGGTCTGCAGTCAGAATTCAGGGAACTAAGTAAGAACTAAGGAAGCAAGAGTTCAAAAATAATAATCTCCAGAGCATTCTCATTGTCACCTGAGTATAGAAATATGAGGATAAAACAGATGAATGCATGACTGGAAAGATGACACAGGAGGAAGGGGTTTAGATTCCTGGGTGATTGAGATCACTTCTGAGGGAGATGGGACATTTACAGCCCTGTAAAGATTGCAGCAAAGCTGAGTGGGTACTAATTTCCTTGCTATTGGGAAGGGTTTACCCTAAGTTAACAGGGGTGTGCACCAGCAGTTAATACTATCGAAGGAACATCATGGTGCATAGGATGTAGGGATTGACAGTATTAAAACTGGAAATAGTAAGACATCAGGTGGGTTCAGCATAATGGGGAAAGTAATATAGTTTAAATTAGGGTTATTGTGCATGAATGTGAATGCGCAGAGTGTGATAGATAAGACTGATGAGTTGCCAAATATGATGATGTGCCGATAATAGAGACTGGCTCAGAGAAGGATAGGATGGGCATTAAATATTCCTGGATGCAAGGTGGTGAGGAAAGATAGGAAAGAAAGAAGGGAGTATTGATTAAGGAGAATATTTCGGTGCTGGAGTAAGAAGATAAGTTGTAGCTAAGAAAGAAAAAAAAAGTGCAATCACATTTGTCAGTGTATTCTATGGGCCATCAACTAGTGGGGAAGATGTAGAGGAACACACTTGCAAGAAGATGCAGAGTTATAGTGTTTATAATAGGGGACTTTCCAAGTACAGGCTGGGATAGTAGTAGCACAAAGGGCAAAGAGCAACAACAGTTCCTGGAGTGGGTTCAGAAAAATATTCCACAGCAGTAATGAGAGAGGTGACATTGCTACACTTGGTTCTTGGGAATGATGTGGGCCAGATGGATCAAAGGAACATTTAGGGGTTCATGCTCACTGTTTAGGTTAGCTCTGAATCATTCAGAGTAAAAAAAAATTCAGGGAAAGCCATTATCAATGGGATAGGAATGGATCTGACACAGATAAACTGAACTCATAGGTTGGCAAACAAGACCATCCCTGAAAATATGACTATCACCTTTAACAAAGATTATAGTTTGGGCATAGTCATTGCATATTCCCATGAAGAGATAAGGGAGGCCAAAACAAAAATCCAGAGCTCCTTTTATGACAAAAGTGATAGGAATGATAAATGTCAGGTAGAGAATTGAATCAAGAACCAGGTTGAATATAGAAGGTTCAGAGGAGTATTGAAAAACCAAATAAAACAAATAAACAGAGAGTAGGAGGTGAGACTGGCAGCTAACATAAAGCAGAATCCAAAAGCCTTCCATAGACATGTAAGTAGTAAGAGTGGTAAAAGGAGGAGTGGTGTGATTAAGGACCACAAAGGAGATTGGCACATGGAGGGAAGGGGCATGGCCAAGGTATTAAATGAATATTTTGCATTTGTCTTTACAAGGAAGAGAATGCTGCACAGATCCTGGTAAATGAGGAGCTTGTTCAGACTCTGGAATACTTAAAACTGGTAAGGAGAAAATATTTGATAGCTGTCTGTACTTAAAGTTAAAAAGACTGGATGTGATGTATCCAAGTGGAGGTAGTGGCTCCAGTTTACATTCTTCCTTCAAGGATAGAGCCAGAGTACTGGAGAATTACAAAGATCAGTCCAGTAACTTCGGGTCAGGCAGTTTAACCTCGGTGGCAATGGAGCTGCGAGAAATGATAATTCAAGATAATATTAATAGTTTCTTGGAAAAATGCGCGTTCAGTAAGGAAAGCCAGAAGGGATTTATTAACAGTAAACCATATTTAAACAATTTGCATGGGTGGCTTGATAAGGTAACTGAGGGGCTAAGGGTAATGCTGTTGATGTGATATATGTGGACATCCAAAAGGCATTTGATAAGGTGCCAAACAACAGAGTTGTGAACAAAATTAGAGCTCATAGAACAAATGGGACAATAACAACATAGATATGAAATTGTCTGAGTGACAGGGAATGGAAAGTAGTGTTTAACAATTGTCTTCCAGACTGGAGGAACATTTGTTGTGCAGCTCCCAGGGGTCGGTGTTAGGAACTTGCTTTTCCTGATTAAGTTTATGACCTAGATCTTGATGTACAGAGCACAATTTCAAAACTTGCTGATGATTCTAAACATGGAAGTATTGTAGACTGTAGTGGAGAACTGCAAAAGGACATTGACAAATTGGCAGAATGGGCAGGCAAAGGGCAGATGAAATTTAATGCAGAGAAATGTGAAGGGATTCATTTTAGTAGAAAGAATGTGAAGAGACAATATAAAATAAAGAGTGCAGTGCTAAAGCAGATGCAAAAACAGAGGGACTCGGGTGTATCATTGAATATCACAGGATAGATTGAGAGTGAGATTAATAATGAATTGGTATGCTGCAATTTATCAATAGGGCCACAGATTACCAAAGTAAGGCAGTTTTGTAAAAAGCTCATTCGGCCTCAACTGAAAGTTTGTATTCATTTCTGGGCACATTTCTGGAAGGATATCAATGCTTTATTTAGAGATGTAGAAAAGATTCATGAGAATGGTTCTGAGGATGAGGAACATTAGTTACATAGATAGATTGGAGAAGTTAGGACTATATTTCTTGGGGGAGAGAAGGTTGAGAGATTTGATAGAGATGTCAAAATCTTGAGGGATTGGGACAGTGTCGAGAGAAATTGTTCCCATTAGTAGAAGGGTTGACAACCTGAGGGCACTGATTTAAAGTAACTGGCATAATAAGCAATGGGAACAGGGAGGTTTTTTTTGCACACCATTAAGATCTGGAATGCACTGTCTAAGAATCTGGTGGAGGCAGGTTTATTCCAAATGTTCGAAAGGAAATTGGTATTTGAAAAGGAAAAATGAGCAGGTCTACAGGGAGAAGGCAGGAAAGTGGAATAGGGTAAAATGCTCCTTCAGAGAGCCAGTACAGATACTTTGGGCTGAATGGCCTCCTTCTATGCTGTAATCTTTCTGTAATTCTTTATTCTGCAAGAGCTGCAGTGCTGGACTCCTAACTGGGTGTTGAACTTTAATCCCACTGTTTTGCTCCTGGATTAGGTACAGTTCAGTGTCTTGAAAACCAATGAAGCTGATGAGAAAGGCCAACTCAACTGCCAAAGTTCAACTTTTATTTCATCTGAGACATGTAATGAAGCTGGCAGCACTCGACAAGATCTTGACAGGGAAGGTGGGGGCCGTCCTTATCCCCACCTGGACGGCGGGGTGGGGGGGTGTGTGGCTACACTAGAAAGCTTATCATCAATCAATTGAGCTGTAGGAATCGATTGCAAGGAACAATCTATTGGCTTGTTATAGTTGTGTCTCATTTCAAATACATACACCATCTTGTTGGAAGATCTTCATTTAAGAATTCCTTGTCTTGACTTAATCCAACGATAATCATTTGGACGCCACCTGAATTGCCAGGTGTTAACAGTATCCTAGCTTTAACCTTAAGGAATTCATTGACTAGAAAGCTGGAAGTTAATAAAGCTTGAATAGTTTATGATCTGTTATGTATTTCTGCTTAGTGAACTGGTAATTGTAAAACTGAAAGACATTATGTTCAGTTTTGTATGTAACATCATTTCTGTTTTAACAGCAACAGCTCATTGACTACAATTATAAAGCTGCCGTGATTTATTAACTTAAGTCTTTTTGGGGCAATGATCCATTACTGTTAAGACATTACAATGCAAAGCTCCCTTTAGTGCTAACCATAATAGTTCATGAACTAAAAAAGGCATATGCTAAAAGATGAGCAGCTTTAGTAGACTAACGTTCCTAAGTTCACTAGACTGTTAATTTTAAACAGAAAAGCTACTATAAACAGCTGTGTATTTAATGTCTTTTTAATGCCACCAGTAAAAATGTCACAATCATCATCAATCTCTTTCATCAATAAATTGTAATGCTTTGCATCTGATGAGTGAAACCATAAAGAAAACAAACACGAAGAAGTATCAGAAGTTTTTTTGTACCCAGTTCTATGCTAATTGTACATCGCATCAAAATGGGAAAGCATTGGGAAAAATAATTCTCGCAAAGCTCATGTGATTAGTATGGCCAAGCCTTTTCGATTTCAGATTGCTAGTCAAGACATGGTAATGGCAAAATGGGGATCAGTTCAGAAGTTAGTAGAGTTCTTGCACGTGTCTGAGTGTATATGTATACTTTATATGAATAGACTCACTGTGTATGCTTGCTTGCATAATCAATCTGAAGACAGAAGCAGTTTCTGTTTCATTACCAGTGATCGTAGCTTCATATTGAATTTGAACAAGTCTGCTAACTTGGTGAATTCAGCTCAGTAATAACTTCTGCTGTTTTATCTTCATTAGGGTCAGAGCAGTGTAATACAATCCAACACCTTCAAGAAATTGTTCAAAGATATGTTCAACAGATTTTATCCTATTTTTATGTGATGATTTTCAGTACTTACAGTCCATCTTTCGGCTTGCTGATAAAGATATTTATCATGACTCTTTTGCACTAAAATAATATTAGTTTGTATTAAGGCTATCACAGACTTTGCGTAAAATTGAAGTTCACAATTTGTTCACTCAAATCTCCTTCCTGATGATAACAAGGGAGAGGAAGCAGGAAGTACATTATTAACAAGGTTGCAAATACAAGACTCCCCCACATTATAGTGACATATGATTGGGACATTTGATGGAGTTTGCTTCATCATCACACGATTAAAAGTTTTGTTTTAAGAGAAGGCTGATTTCCCTTTAATAATATATTCTATTTGGAAAAGGACAATCTAACATTTTTGTTGGTTGGAAATAAAGAACGATTGTTAAAACTAGATAAGGACAAATGAGTGGGAAAAATGATCAGGTGTTAATAACATGAACAGCTAAAGTCATGTGTTAATATGGATTAATCAATTGTAAATTTAAAGAAACAAAAACTTGGACTTATGTCTTTCACAAAAACAGGATGTCCCAATTGGCTTCACAATTCACTACGTCTGTTATAATATAGGAAACACCAGCAGTCAATTTAGGGACAGCAAGATGCCACATCCAGTAATGTGATAATGACCAGATAATCTGGTTGATTGCAGCATGAACGTTGGCCAGGAAGGACATCGAAGAGGACAACCCCCAACCCTTAACTCCTCTACTTTTACAAAATAGTACAGGGCTTCCATTTAACATCTCCCTTAAAGGAAAAACTTTCCTCTGCACTGGAATGTCAAGAGTTTTTGTATTCCTCAGATTGGACCAAATACACAAATTTGTGATTCAAAGGCAGGAGTCACAGCAGCTTTCATTCAATCAAATGATGTTAGATTTGTTTAGTTGTTTGTTTTTAGAATAAACAAGTTCTTCAATGATCAGTTTCCTATATCTTTGTCAGTGATTCATTTTAATGCACTACAAGTGACCTCTCACATAGTGACTTGTAAATTCATTCATGTCATTATAAAAGGGCTGGCATTTGAAACTAAGGCCCACATTTCTATGGAGTTATGGAGAGTTAAAGGGCATTTATAAATGATGGGCAGGACCGAGATCTAGAATTCTCACCCCTATTTCTTAGATCTGGAATTCTCACCCCCATTTCTGAGAGGTCCTATTTTTTGCTGGAAAGGAATAGGGAACCACATACATGAGGAAAACCTGAACTCAGGAGTACCAAATGAACTCAGCACAATTTCACTGGAGTAAGGGCCTTATCCCACAGTCTGTGAGTGTTTTCAAGAGCATGTGAATGCTTGTGAAGGATGCACAAGGTATGTAGAACTGTCAAATGTCAAATTATTTAAGTAATTTCCTGTTTAAAAGTTAAGAAAACTGCCTATATTTGTGAGTTGATAAAACTTGTTCCAGTAGTTTCTTTAGCAGTTTCTTGGCATAACCCTAAGGGCTATCGTGATAACATTAGCTTCACTGCCTTCCACTGTCTATCATTATCATGGTGGGGAGTTGTAAGTTCACAGATGATTTACTGTTAAAAGAGGTTATTAAAGGATTAGCTCTGATTTGGAATTATGAATGCGACTGTTTGCTTTTATAAATGATGGCGTACTTGAGTGGATTCTAATGTTTTGATTTGGCTTTCATGAATGAAAGTATTTTTATCTCGTGAAGTCTATAATAGATATTTAGTATTTATCTTATTTAGTCTAGACATTGCTTCAGAAGTCTGCCCATAGTGGATATTGGGTGAGTTGAGAGCAAAGGAGTGTGTGTGGGGGCATGAGTTAAGTTTGTGTAGGTATTATAAGGGGGTATGGGTTGGCATTCCTTGGCATGTATGAACAGGGAAAGTTGGAGGTTCCAGAGAACTGCCTGCCCATTACATCACAGCATTTCCTCCCCACCTCATGGAACAAAGATTCCACCATTTGGGCCCCTTTTTTCTCTAAAGAGAATTTCCCAACTCTGAGCCATTGCCATGGGGGTGAAAACCCAGGCCTAGTTGTGTGTTCAATATGGATTTTAACACAGCTAGAAGTGTTGAATGAAAATCTAGCCAAAGTAAAGACAAGGCTGCGAGCAAAGTGCTCAATAATGCCCTAAACTCTTTCAAATTACTTTACTCCGAAGATTATTTTCAATATATTCCACATCTTTGGCTGACTTCACTCTCAGTCTTGATGTAGACAATTAACTTCTCTAAGATCTATTTAACAATGAATATTTTTCTGTTTCACAGAGTTTATCAGAACCCTGATATATCTTTATAAGAATTTAATTATGGCTAGAGTTCTTTTGTTACAAGATAAATGACCTATTAACCTTCTCAAGGCAAGGGATTGTACTGCTGTTCTAGATCCCATACAAATTCCATTGATTTCAATGGAGATTAAAGTGGATGAGTTCTTTAATGGGTGGATCACGTATCCTGCCAGCTGACCTCCCAAGTGGTGAAAGTGAAAAGACAACCAACATATTCCTTGAAGCACCACTGAGTAGAGCTCTGCCAATCCCTTTTTTGTTGTAAAATACTTGATTGGCAAAATTTGGTTGCTTCAATGCCTTTCCCTAGTCCTTTTCTTAACACATAATTCTTATTTTAAGAACTCCCCAATTTCAATTAGTACAATATATACATAAAATTAAGCATTCAGAGAATTAATCTGTTGACCCAGTAAATCGATCATCCTTCTTAATAGTAAGATGTTGCGGGGTCACTCAAGTACTTGCAATGTGACAGCAAATAAAATGTTGCTGCAATTAATTTTCATGATATTCCTAATTCAGATATAAAAAAGACTGACTGAGCTCCAACGCACAGGCAAATACATTTCATTTGAGTAATTAAGCTCTATTCATGCCTGACCCACATACTTAGAATAAGGTCTATTTACAATTCACTACATGGATGGACAATATGAAATCATATATATATATATCTATTTTATATATGTATATTCTATTGTCAGAGGAAATATTTTAAAGACAATATTGAAATGCATTTATGTGTATACAAGGTTAAGATAGGATATCACCAAGTGACTGATCTTGCATAATCATTTGGACCTTTTATGTTCAATGACAATTAGGAGTTACTTTTGATGTTGATGTGCCTGATGTTATGAAAAGGTCACCAGGTTCAAGATAGTGAATCATCCAGTCAATTTGCATTAGCAAGGCCATTTGCAGAACATTCAATATCACAGGTCTGATCTTCTAGACTCAATATAAACAACACTGTCAGAAGTGATGGCTCACCATGTTAATCTTTAAAACATAACTGGCAGCACTTTTACTACTTATTCCTTTGCACACTTTACCCTCCCTTCATACTCTTACCTTCGGCAGGTTGCATTCTGGTCAGCATTGCTAACCAGGCTATTTTAGCAGGCAAAATTATTTATCACTGTTTACCTTCAATAAGCTGTGAGGATCCATATTCATAAGAATTCATAAAACAAGAGATGATTTGCTCATCCATACTTTTCTGTAAAATACTTCACAGTGCCACAATTGTTACAGT
This sequence comes from Carcharhinus amblyrhynchos, assembly GCF_965287045.1. Taxonomy (NCBI): domain Eukaryota; kingdom Metazoa; phylum Chordata; class Chondrichthyes; order Carcharhiniformes; family Carcharhinidae; genus Carcharhinus; species Carcharhinus amblyrhynchos. The sequence goes on from NC_137327.1 coordinate 76,958,369, forward strand.
GGTGTCCTCAGAACATCTTTGGGAAAGAAAGATCAAAGCCAATCCAATTTTAACTGAGTGCTTTTAGTGTGGTTTGAAATGATGTCTGTTTTGTATATTTTCTTTTTTCAGCTCTTACACAGTAAGTAGACTTGGTGTTAATATATAGACCAACAGTGAAAGCAGCAATTTCTTCTACAGAAGTCACCTTTATGATTGGAAGAATTGTTGGTCCATTGTAGTTAGTAATTGATTGCGGCACAAAGCAAAATACCTCAATCTAGATTGTGAACAAAATTAAAATAATTTTTAATTATCTCATAATAATACTCAATGTTCTTTCTCGGGTTTCAATTTAGACTTGTTCCATGATAAGACTGAAGCAGTTGGTATAAGTGTTGTTTTTGTTTCACCTTGATGCTATTTCCCACAGCTTTTCCAGCATTCTATCCTCTACAGTCCAGGACAACAGTGGGATAGTCCTAAGATTTGACCTTCTTGACCTCCTTGCCCACCCTGTTCAGCTGATTAGGACTCTGCTTCTGTGTAGTTGTTGATAGATTTTCCTCCGTTTGTGCGATTCTACTACAGTCCAACGGTGAAGTGACCTAATTCAGTTAATAAGGGCAGACCCATTTGAAATCTCTTATGACTTTTGATTGAGACACTCTGGTTTGAAGTTTAACATTATTATACCATGAAAGTTATCAGATTCTCCTTAACAATCTCCTTGGGGGTGAAGAGAAGTCTCCTTGCCCTACAAACTGACAGAATAAGCCATTCTGCCACAAGTTTATTGTAGATTTACAACTTATTTTTCACAGTAGAAAATTCTCAGGGATGTCAATGCATGACATTCCCCTTTGATACACAAATCTTCCCTCTGATAAGAAAATCATACTTTGTGCCAATAAGAGTTAAAGCATATTATGTTTCACAAAAGAAAAATGTGCCGAACATGTGTTTTCTGAAATAAAAGCGTGTGCACCAAGTGTTTCTACAAGTAGGTTCTTTTTATTAATAGTCTCATGGGAAGTTCTATTACCCACAGCCTGCTAGTACAGGAAGTAGGAAACTCATGAGTAGATATAAGCTTTCCTATCTTAGACAGAAAGGGCCTACAGCTCGGTGATACTCAATATATACTTGCTTCGGCTCCCGTTGAGTTTTGTGTTCGATGTCCCGGATATGGATGCTTGTTCCTTTGATAAAACTGAAATTTTAGTAATTGGCAGGAACTCGCTCTGCAGCCTTGCCCAAGAACAGAGAAAAGCAACTCTAACAATTATGCTTTTCATAATTTATTCCCTTGCACTTCCTCGGACCCCTAAGTTCAAAAGAGCATTTGTGCACCCAACTGTTGAGCTAAAATCAGATATATTGTGTTCATGTTATTGGCAGAATCCGTTCCTTCTTAAATAACTCCAGTATTTTCTTGTTTACAAAAAGAATATTTATGAAGAGAAAACTATCCTCTCTAGATCCATTTCATTATCCCAAGTGTATAAAATGGGATGTTATGATTATAAAGTGATCTCTCCACTCAATTCCTGTATGGTATCTGTTTTACAAATGTATAGTCAACAACTTACCTTTTATTCTGGCCAGAATGTTTTTTCTTGGTCTAAAGAGTGGCAGAGTTAACGATGAGCTCTATCAATGGGGCTTCCTGGGAATACAAGGCTTGTTTTGCCTAGGAAGTGCCATGTTTTGATGCCGGGCTAGCATCGTCACAGAGTGGCTCTGCTCACCATTTCTTCAAAGGGACAAAGCCCCTCCAAAGTACCCCATTCCAAAAGAGGTATCATATTCCTCAGCACTGCCAGAAAACCTAGAAACGAGTTTGAAAGTATTTCTGAGTCAGTGATAAAACACTAATATTGGAGCCTTTTAGAAGCAAAATAGTTATTACATTTCTTAATTTAAAAAAATGTAGCCAAACCAGCATTTCAATATAATATGACTCAGCTTTGCTCAAATTTCATCAGAGATTTGAGGGGGGAAAAATGTCTCCACTTTACTGAAAAGATTGGATAGCCTTTAACATTCTTATCTGAGGTCATTGCTTCATTGTTATCATCTCAGAAATAAAGATTGGAGCGTCAGATCTGTTTCAGCATTAGTGAATGAATGAATGCAGAAATGTAACATTTTTAAACAATGCAGCACCCAAAACGTCTTGAATCCTGACTCTGACTCGGATCTGAGAGCAATGTTAAGATTTTGATTGATGCAAGCAAGTACATCTAAGATGTCTCTGTGCAATGATTAACTGGGATGTCAACCCAATGATGAGAATCAAATGGCCGGCTGCTGTTGATACCTACATATACAATACTGGTTCTGGCTAAGATCACTGACTGGTGGTTGGTAGATTAAGTGATGTGTAAAGTTTAATCTCAGACCAGACTTAACCTCCTTTAATATTTTATTAATATTGACTGCAATCCACACATTAACTCTATTGTTGAAGGATAAAAGCTGCTAGTTTCAGGACTGACGTTTCATTCAAAACAGCGATAGGAAGGATACATGGAGCCTTACAGGTTCTTTGTCACTCCTTTCGCAATGCCCTTGAGAAGTGTTAATGATCCCCTGGCAAATGAGAGCAGGGGAGTTCTGTTGGAACCCTGACCAACATTCCACCCTCACCAAACTGTGACAAAATTAGCCAATCATCCAGCCTGTTGCTATTTGTGTGAAATTGTTGGATAAGGTATAACAACATTGAGTAAACCTTATGGCCAGTATTTTACATTTCTCCGGTGGCCATGTGCTTGATTCAAAAGCAATGCAAAAGCTCATGACAAGGTGCCAGACATGCGTACGGACATCATTGCACATTCATGCAGTATTTTGTTTGGCAGGTGTGCGCGAGAGTTGGAAGCACACCTGTTGACAATCAAGAAGGCAATTGAGCCCATTAAAGGGCCAATTACATGGCCCATCTGCCTTTATGGTTTGCAGGCCTGCTGATTGGCAAGATGGCCTTTATATTTTTGCTGGAGCCTCGATCCAGGGCAGGATGAAATGTCTGTGCTAAAATTAAATTTACAAAGGTGATTGGGGACTATGCTTGAGTGTGCTGCCTAGACACTGTACAGCTTTTTATGTCGCTGTTTATTTTTCACAGCTTCCCGAGGCAGCTCTGCAGTGGCCATCCCCCGGAGGGAGCACAATAGAAGCCCCAGCCCGCTCCCTCCCTTTTCTCGATGCCTTCCCGCTTCCCATCCTCCCCAGCACAGAGCCTTTCCAGTCAGCGTTTCTTGCTGGTTCCCCATTAATTGGTTAGCCAGCACTCCGTGTTCTGGCTCCGATCACGACCAGGAGTGCATTTCTGGGCCCACTGAGTGCACACACCCAACAGGTGGAAAATTCAGGGCTCTGTTGCCAAAATAAATGTTTAAAATCATTATCCATTTCATTGGACAAAGTATGACTTACATAGGCATCTACTTATTTGAAGCCAAGTGCAAAGTTTGAGTATACAAAATGTAAAGGAGTTCAGAAGAAACTGATCCTCGCTTCAAAGAGGATTAAAAACCCTTGAGCCTTAGATCCGGAAAGAATACAGCTGAGAGCGACTCACAGTAAATGCAGAACACTGAGTTCAAAATATACTGTGAGCACAGGAGGCGACAATGATTCCCACTGATCAAATAATGAGTGCGTCCAATGCATGTGTTCTCCTTCACACAAGTGTTGAACTTTGGGAGACCATCCAACGGGATTGTATCAAATGATGGCATGTACATGTGGCAAAGTGTTGGGCACAAGTCTGGTGAATCATTTTCATTTACAAGTGGGAGCCCTGGTGCAGCTTGCCAGGTATAGGCATTTGTCTGTCTTGGGACTGCTTCCGGGCTTCTATATTGAACATGGTCTGTCATGGCTATAGAAGCTGATGAGTGAATTACAATCCCTTCCACAGCTGGCACAGATAAGTAGCATTGGCCTGAGGTTGACTAATGCATTTTTCTTTCCAGCGGCTTTTCTTTTCCACCATCTGGTCACTTCTTTGGTCCTTTGTTTTCTCCACATCCTTCCTGATTGCTTGTCTCCAGGCAGTCTGGTCAGCAGTGATGACTTCCCGAGCATCAACTCTGATCTAGTCCACTTGAGGTCTCACTTGCAGACGTGCTAGTATTGGAGGAGACCTATTGGTCTCAGGCCATAAACAAGCTCATCATGGAGTATGTCTTTGGGGATGTGGCCATCATCCATTTGACTCGTGTGACCAAGCCAACGAAGTGGCAATTGACTCAAGAAAGTCATGCAGCAGACCCCTGTATGCTGATGTACTTCCATGTTTGGCAGGAGATGCCCGATATTCATCTGAGGCAATGGACGTGGAAGCTATTTGGCCACTTTTCTTGCCTTGTATAAGTTGTCCATGCCTCACTCCTGTAAAGGAAGATGCTGAAAGCAGAAGCTTGGTACAACTGGAACAACCTGCTCATTAAGAGATGACTCTCCAAGCTCTAAGAACTCACTGAAACATGCAGGTCACAGCGGGCAGTTTCAAACTAACCAGTGGCAGCCTGGCTTGAGGTGGGCAGTAGCTATTCAATGAGACATGAAATTACTTCCCACAGTAGGAAGTAATCTCTGGTATTCATGCTGTATTCCAGTTGAGCATGAGCTTATGACTGGTAAATATTTCATCCCACCTTGTGTTAACATAAATCACAAAGTTGGAGAGTCCTCTCCAGGAGGCAGGCCTGAGGAAATAGTATGGAGACCCAAACATCATAGCCTCCCTCTCTGCATTGTCCAATGTGTTAAATTCTAAACTACTGAGGAATCCTCAAGAACTCATTCCACACTCCAAACAACAACAGCTCTCTCAGAGCAGATCACCCCACACTCAGGGGCATCTGACCCCTTCCCTTAAAGGGTCACCTGATTCTACCCCTTAAAGGGGCTACACCCCAATGTACATGACACAATGAAAATGATGAAAACAGTACTGTTTGATTCCAGCTGTGCTGTTGAGGTTGCAGGACAGTTGGCCGATAGGTGACAGATAATTCTGCTTTGGACTCTGCTTCTGACTTTCTGTCAGGGTTCACTCCCGTGGCTTGCTTCTCACCTGAGACATCCATAAGGCAGTGGGGTTATTTACTCATAATTGAGGTGTGGTTCATGGGTACCAGAGCACAACTACATGCCAGCGACAGGGGGCCAGGCCTCCTCTGTGTGCCCTGTAGTTTAGCTTGGGTCTGCAAGGTACCCAGTTTGTATATGTCACTTATGCATTTGGCTTTCTTTTTGCGGTGAGAGCTGAAAGCAAGAGATATCAAACACACCACCCACTAGACTAACACACTTGATGCATTGCATCAACTGGAGACACACAGCCAAATTGTGGCCTCCCAATATTGTATTATGACTAGATCCACCAGAATGATAAGCACATGGTTGGAAGGGGGAAAGTTGAGGCGGGGGGGGAGCGGTGGGTGGGTTGGGGGGGGTGGTTGTTGGGGGAAGGTGGTGGGGGAAGAGAGAGACAATCATGGAGAGTAGGATTCCCAAGCCAGTAGGGGCCGAGATTAATTTTTACGAGGCCTCAAGATTCACTCCTGCCCCTCCAGGCCCCACAAGAATAATTCCAAACTTACCTTTACTGGGCCTCTTCAACTCTTAGGGACAAATTGTCCTTAATTTACTCTCCCCTCAATCTGGTTTCCAATATGGAATGCCATAAACATAGACAAGGGTCATGGGTGGAGAGGGGACTCACAATGTTGAAATGGTGGCGCGGGCTCGTTGGGCCGAAGGGCCTGTTTCCCGTGCTGTGTTGTTCTTTGTTCTTTTCCCAGTAGATCTGTTGTGAGGGTGCCCAACACAGGTTCCAATTTCAAATGGCAATCAGAATTTTGGGACTCAAACTTGCATATTCCTCTTTCAGAGGGGCCTCTAAAGTGGCTGACCCCATTTTGAGGCCATTACTGCCTTGTTAATAATAAGTGATAGGCAGGAAAATTGACATTCTAACTGGCTAGGTTGTCTTCCAGGCTGGTCAGTGCTGCATGAACTGAAAATCTAAGGAGCGGCAGGATGTCCTTGTTAATGTTGAGAGTCAAGGAGACTTGGGAGTACTCATACAAGGAGTATGTAGGTGCAGCAAGCAATTAGAAAGGTAGATGGCATTTTGGCCTTTATTGCAAGGGGATATAGAGTACAAAAATAAAGAAGTCTTGCTACAATTATACAAACTTGATACAACTACATCTGGAATACTGTGTGCAACTCTGGTCTCCACATTTCAGAAAACATTGGAGATGGTACAGTGAAGATTCACTAAATTGATCCCTGGGATGCATGGGTTGTCCTATGATGAAGGGCTGAGTAAATTGAGTTTATATCCTCTAGAATTTAGAAGAATGAGGGGCAATCTCATGGGAACCTCCAATATGGTTAAGGAACTTGATAGGTTAGATGCTGAGAGATTGTTTCTGCTGGTCAGGAAATCTAAAACATGGGGGCACTGTCTCAGGATAAAGCACCAATCATTTAGGATGAGAATAAGAGCAATTCCTTTACTCAAAGGGTTGTGAATCTTTGATATACTCTACCCAGAGAGTAATGGATGCTCCATTGTCAAATACATTTAAGTCTGGGAGAGACAGATTTTTAGTCTGTCAGGAAATGAAAGGATATGAGGAATGGACAGGGTAATGGAGTTGAAGTCCAAGGTCAGCCATGATCATATTGAATGGTGGAGCAGATCTGATGGACAATATGGTCGATTCCTGCTCCAATTTCTTGTGTTTGCAGCTCAACATCAGCGAGGTAACCAGGACCAAGACTATATTTGGTCTAATCCTCAAGCTGACTGGAGCAAACATGTGGGTAAAGCAGCTGCATCATTGACTTTGCACCCATTTCAGGATGGAAGTCAAATTTTTTGCTAATCTACTTCTTTCATGCACCAGCACGCTCTGTTTCCCCTCCAACATTCTGCTCAATTCTTGTTGGCAGAACTTAAGAGGCCGGAACAAATGGAAACTATGTAGAGAGGGATTATCAGTTTACAGCACAGAATGTTAAGCAGTGCAGTGGATCCTGGTGCAGTGGAAGCATCAAAATGAAATCAAGATAACATAAGACAGTTACTAAGAAACGAAATAGGGAAATTAGAAGGAACTTCTTCACCAGAGGCTGGTGAGAATGTATGATACATACCACTGGACTGAGTGGAGGTAAATAGTATAGACACATGTCAGAGGAAGCTATATAAACATATGGGAGAGAAAGGAAGAGCAGGTTTTGCTAATAGGAACAGATGACAAAGGATGGAAGGAGGGTTCAGTGGAGCATAGACACTGGTGTGAATGAGTTGGGCTTAATGGCCTGTTTCTATGCTGTATTTTGTACGTAATTCTAGGTAAAAACAAAACTGCTCTATTTTCCCGGCCTACCCCAACTGTCCCATTTCCCTTGGCCTCACTTGCTTCAAAACTGTTACGGTGTGATCTTACAGGCCGTTCATGCTACGCTGTCGCTGTAGCAAGGTCAGAGAATTTGGTGCCCAGCTAAATCTTCATTCACTGCAGCCGGATGGGAAAATTCTATTGGTGTGATTGGCCGCAATATTCCAGTCTTAATCTCTAAACATCTTCTCCTGTTCAAACTGAAACGTTCACAATGTTTGTCACTCTGCAGATAACAACCCCTTCCCACCCCTGATCTGCTGAACGTTTTCCAGCAAGTTTGGTTTTTAATTCAGAGTTCCAGTTTCCACAGTATCTAATTCTGATTTAAACATTGCAGTAAAATGCCATAGCTCCTGATTCAGCCTGGATTGCATTCATTTGAAAAGAATCGTTTTGTCAGTGGGTCTCAGGAATGTGATACAAGCATGATTAAAAATCCCAAAGAGAACTTTTGGAAAAGGAGGCTCCAACTTACGGTTTTGTGTCAGAACAGTACAGAGAAGAAGGAAGCTGATAACTTGTGAACGTAAAATTTGTACTGGAATGAGTTGAATGGATTTTTTCTGCTCATTACTTCAACCCACATTTTCCTAAGTGTGCTAATGATCTTAGTGTTGGCCTCAAGAACCATTCTGTTGAGGATAATAAAGGCAATTTAAAAATAAGTAATGCATCAGGAACATTTGAAAAGTTAAATTTAACAATAGTCATGGCCATCTCAAAGACAAAGAATGAAAATAAAAATGGAAAAGGCATTTTAGGCTCTTGGTTAAAAGTTGAAATTCCTAATGAGAGGCTTTTAAAGAGCGGCATGGTGACACAGTGGTTAGCACTGCTGCCTCACAGCATCACGGACTCGGGTTCGATTCCTGGCTTGGATTCCTGTCCGTGTGGAGTTTGCACATTCTCCCTATGTCTGCATGGGTTTCCTCTGGGTGCTCTCGTCTCCTCCCACAGTCCAAAGATGTGTGGGTTAGGTGGATTCATCATGATAAATTGCCCCTTAATGTCAGGAGGACTGGCTAGGGTAAATGTATGGGGTTACGGGGATAGGGCCTGAGTGGAATTGTGGTCAGTGCAGACTTGATGGGCTGAATGGCCTCCTTCTACACTGTAGGATTCTATAAATTTATGTCTGTCACTAAAAAGAAACACAGTAAAATATGCACAAAGCAGTCTAGACATGGGGTAGAGAGGTGTTTCCTTAAGCCATCTGGAGAACTGATACATCAGATGCCTAGTACGTACTTTTTGAATCAATTGGGTAGGTAGGCCCCAAGTTCTCATGCTGATGGGTTTGTTAGATTTGATGGATCTTGAATAAGGCTTTACAGAAACTTGTGAATCTATGACATTGGCTGGGATTTTCCAACCTCCCCCCCCACCCCTCTCCACCCCCCCACCTCCCCTCAAGGTGTGTTTTCCAGCTTAGGAAGTGACTCGCCTTTGGCCTTTGGTTGGATCATCCAGTCCCATGAGGTCTATGGTATTTTGTATGGAGCATCCACCCTATGTGCCAGAGGGGTCACCTTCAGTGGAACCGGAGAACCGGAATATCCCCTGTCAGGACAGGCGGAAAATCCTGCTCTTTGTGACCATTGAAAGTTTTGCCCATGACCCTTCAACAGTAGTGAACAGTTGACACCGGTGAGATCTGCAGGAACACTGATATTTGATACATTGCCCTTTGAATGTGGTACTCAAGGTCTTGGTAAGGGTTTAATGATTGATGCACAATTGTTTGAATGAATCAGGGAACGAAACACAGGGGAAAGATTTGCCCTCTGTGTGTTGAAGGGATAGTGCCAAAACAATACATTAACAAATGTTGGCAATGCTGAGTCCTACATTCAGCACAAAGCTCATCAATAAACCATTTCACATGAGGGGAGGAATCAAAACAAGAATTCTATTATTCTTATGAAAAAAAAACACGGGCCATTTAAATTTTAATAATCGGAGTAAGATCAAAATTCATATTTTTTTGCAACAGCATTGGCCTGGTGCCGGATTTTGAATTGATTTGGAGCTTGTCCCTGTTCAAAAATTCCCAATCTGCAACTGAAGGTTTCATCATGGAACACCTGCATAATGGAAACAATTAGTTTCAAATCCTTTTGCAAACCAGTGGCAAATCCTATTGTCAAAAGTAATTTTCCTTGACAATTAGTACCCCAGGTGCATCGTCTGAATTTAAAGCTGAGATGTCCAAATTATGATTGTGAGGGAAATAGAGGATTATACTGACTCAGGTGTGGGCAGCACAGTGGTTGGCACTGCTGCCTCACTGCTGCCAGGGACTTGGGTTCGTTTCCAACCTAGGGTGACTGTGTGGAGTTTGTACATTCTCCCCGTGTCTCCGTGGGCTTCCTCTGGGTGCTTAGGTTTCCTTCCACAGTGCGGTAGGTTGATTGGCCATGCTAAATTGACTCTAATGTCAGGGAGTAAATGCATGGGATTAGGGGGATAAGGCCTGGGTGGAATTGTGGTCAGTACAGATTTGATGAGCCGAATTGCCTTCTGCTGTACTGCAGAGATTCTATGTACACTGGTTTGTGCTGTTTGAATTTCACGGAACATAGGACATAGAACTGGAACATATACGTCTCCTTGTATCCCCACCACCATTTTATTAGATCTCATTTCATCGCTACCATGACTCCCGTGACATGCTATTGCTCTTCCGCTTAAATAAATAAATCTATCACTGTCAGTCTTGAAATCTCTACTTGTCTCAGCAGTCACAATCTTTATATTTCCACCATCCTTTGATTTGTGTGTCTTCCAATTCCTCTTCTGACTGGCCCAGTTCTAATTTGAAGGTTCTGCCCAATTGTTCTGGCTTTCCCCATCAGGGGGGAAATAACTTTGTTGTAACTACCCTATTGAATCCACTTATCAATTTAAAGACCTCGATTGGATCTCCTCTGGGCCAGTAAAATTTGGAAAGATCTGTTTTTAGTGCGACTAATTGAGATGTGGAAACAAACCATGTCACAAATACACAGAAATGTCACACAGATCTGTTTATACCTACACATTCAGGAGTATGCAGTGGGTTATTGATTTCAACTTGCTATGTTGTCTGTGAGGCTTCACTGTACATTGATTTGACCCACATAGGCTCCTGTAAATTCTAGCTACTGTGCTGATTGTGAATACTGGTGAAGCCTGGGTGACAATGTCAAAATATAATCAAATACTAAAGTAGGAAACACAAATAATGAGATCTTCCATGACAGAGTATGGATGGATTCTTGATCATCAAATTAGTTTGAATTGAACCTGGTGTCCCAGTTTGCTCAAATAGATTACTCGACTTTCATGTGATAGGCACAGATAAAGCCAGGGACTGGATTTTCCATCCCAAATGGAGATGGGCAGGCAGGTGAGGGAATTTGTGGCATTGGCTGGTGTGCCCAACATAGTCCTTCTCCTGCACCATTTTCCTGGAGACTGGATTGTGGGGAATGGCACCCATTGGCCTGCAGGCCGCTGAGGAGTTGGGGATTAGGCCAGAGTTTGGAGGCAGCCTCCAGGTAGCTGACCAGGGTGAGGGTGGGAGGCCGTGTTTAGGGAAAGCTTTGAGCCCCACCCCCATGTGTTTGGCCTCAGCTTTGGCAGCATGACTCCCTGCAGAGGAGACTCCCCCTTCTATAAAAGTGGCTGGGTGTGGGCATTTTGTTTGAGTTAGAAGTTTCAAAATGTGCAGCGAGGGTGCTGCCATCTTGTGGCACCCTCCCTCTTTCTTTTACATGAACTGCAGCTGTTGCTTGTTCTCAGATAGAGAGTTTACTGTTGTTACTTGACCATTATTTGGTCAACTCATAAAAATCACCCCTGGTGATGGTTTCCAATGGAACGTGAGGTTATGGCCCCACTTGACTTAACATCAAGATCCTGACACAAAAGGCAAACATCTTGCCCCCTGACTCTGGTCGTGATCCATGTAGGTACCAAAGACATAGGTAGGATAAAAAAGGAGGTTCTGCATAGTCAGTATGAGGAGCTCAGCACCAAAATAAGAAGCAGAACCTCAAATAGCCTCTTGATTATTTTTGTTTCTTTTTAATTTTTTACTTCATTCTTAAGGTTACAAAGCCAGTACTCAGAGTTGAGGGGCAGACTCAAATCCATTTCTTACTTGCTCCACAAACCAAATTCAGATTGAATCCAATTCATTTTCCCCACAAGAGAGACAAATAAGATCCAAGCTGACACAATAAGGAATTGCGCCCCAACTTGGGCTGCATGATCTGACCTGAGTCACGTGCAAATCTGAGAAATCAGATTAGAAAGGCAAATCTTTGGCTCAAGGGCTGGTGGGGAGAAATGGGTTCTGGTTCATGGGACACTGACACCAGTATAGGGGAATGTGGAATCCATACTGTTAGGACAGTCTACACCAAACAGTGTTGGGATCAGTACTCTTACAAGCTGCAGAACCTGGGAACTAAAGAGGGTTTTACACTAAATAGTGGGGTAATTTGAGAATCAAAGAGTAGAGACAAGGCAAAAGGGAGAGGCATTATTATGGGATATGAAAAGCAGACAGAAAGGGATAGACAGTAAAAACTTACCGGTAAATCAATAGATGAGTCTAGCGGTTATAAATGGAATACAAGAATGAAACTAAAAGCTTTATATCTGAATGTATATAGTGTTTGAAACAAACAGATGAACTGAAAGTGTGCATAGAAAAAAGTAATTACAATTTGATAACCATTATGGAAACAAGGCTGCAGAAGACATGGATTGGGACCCGAAAACTAAAGAGTACAGCATATTTAGAAAGGACAGGAATTGAGGAAAAGGTGGAGGGATGGCTCTGTTAGTTAATTGGTATTAGCACAATGATCGGGGTGACTTAAGTTCAGGAAACCAGGATGGCTTGGATGGAGATGAGAAATAGCAAAGCAAGAAGTTACTTGTGAGAATCAAGGAAGGGCTCTTCAAAGTAATCATATTTGATTTGATTTGATTTGACTTAATAGGGACGGAGGAGGAAAAAAGGAAGAAATAATTGGAGTCTGTCAGTAATCATGAGAGATTTTAACTTACATATCCCAGCCAGATGGGCAAAGGTAGGCTAGGTGAAGAGTTCACAGAATGTTTTTGGGATAGTTTCTTAGAACAGCATGTTCTGGAACCAACCAGAGAACAGGCTATACCAGACCTTATATTGTGCAATGAAATGGGAGTAATGAATGATCTCATGATGAAGGTAACCCTAGGTAGCGGTGACTATAATATGATTGAATTTTACATTCAGTTTGAGGGAGAGACAAGTGGGTCTGAAACTATGACTGGGACTTTTTGCTCCCCCTGCAATGAGTTTTCCGCTGGTACAGGTGGTTCACCATTGGCCACTGGGAGGATCTTTCAGTCCCACTGAAGTCAATGGGCATTTACATTGCCCTTCTGCCCTGCTGTCGGTCTGCACTGCGTACAGTCACCTTAGGTGGGACCAGGAGATCCCACCAGCAGGAAGGGCTGGAAAATCCAGGCCTATGTTTTTAAACAAAAGACATGAAAGCTGAGCTGGCTGAAGTGAATTGGCAAATTAGCTGAAGGGATAGGTCAATAGATATGCAGTGGCAAACATGTAAGGGGATATTTCAGATTACACAGAATAGATACATTGCAATGAGTAAGAAAATGTCCAAGGGATGGACTCTCAATCCATGGTTAACTAGAAAGATTAAAAATAGTATCAAACTCAAAGAAAGCACATACAATTGTGCAAAGACAGTTGGCAGGTCAGAAGACTGGACAGAATATAAGGAATAGCAAAGAATGAATAAAAGATTAATGAGGGAAAAAAATCACAGCACAAGAGAAAGCTAACCAGAGGTATGAAAACAGATAATGAGATTTTTTTAAAGAGTTAGCAACATCTGTCCTATAAAAAGTGAGTTTGGAGAACTGATAATAGTAAACAAGGAGATGGTAGATGAATTAAACAGGAGTTTTACATCAGTCTTCACTATAGAGGATACAACCAACATCCCCGAAGTATCTAGAAAACAGGAACAGGAAGGGAGGGAGGAACTTAGGAAAATTAAGTCACCAGAGAAGGAAGTGGTACTGGGTAAATTGTTAGAGCTGCAGGCTGACAAGAGCTTATGTCCTGATGGACTTCATTGTAAGATTTTAAAAGAAGTGTCTAGTGAGATAGTTGATGCATTGGTTTTAATTTTCCAAAATGCCCTTGATTCCTGGAAGGTCCCATTAGATTGGAAGGTAGAAAATATAACTCCATTTTTTGAAGGGGAAGGAGACAGACAGCAGGAACCTATCTCCGTCATAGGGAATTTAGCTTAACATCTGTCACAAGGAAAATGTCAGAAGCTATTATTAAAGAAGTTGTAGTGGGACACTTGGATAAGATCCAGGTAAGCAGGCACATCAAGATGGTTTTTGTAAAAGGGAAATCATGGTTTAACCAACTTATTGGAGTTCTTTGAGGAAGTAACCTATGCCATTGGATAAAGGGGAACCGGTGGAAGTACTGTACCTTGGTTTCCATAAAGTGCCCCATCAAAGGTTATTGCTGAAAATAAAAGCTCACTGCATACGAGGTAACATAATGACATAGTTAGAAGACTGGTTGATAACAAGAGTCAGCATAAACGGGTATTTTTCATGTTGACAAAATATAAAAAGTGGTGCGCCATGGGTATCAATGTTGGGACCTCAGCTGTAGGGATGGTTGCTAAATTTGTTGATGGCACAAAGATAGGTAGGAAAATAAATTGTGAAGAGGATATAAGGAGACTGCAAAAAATACAGGTAGGTTAAACGAGTGGACAAAGGTCTGGCAAAAGGACAGTAATGTGGGCAAAAGTGAAATTGTCCTTTTTGGCAGGAAGAATAAATAAAGAATCTTTTATCTAATGGTGAGAGCTCTGAAATGCACAGAGATCTGACTGTCCTAGTGCATGAATCATAAAAGGCTAGCATGCAAGTAATAAGAAAACCTAATAGAATGTTATCATTTATTGAGAAGATAATTTAATACAAAAGTGCAGAGTTTATGCTTCACTTGTGCAGGGCAGTGCAGGACCACATTTGGAGTACTGTGTACAGTATTGGTCTCCTTATTTAAGGAAAGATGTAAATGCATTGGAAACAGTTCAGAATAGGTTTACTAGACTAATACTTGGAATGGGCCGGTTATCTTATGAGGAGAGGTGAACAGAGTAGGCTTGTATTTATTGGACTACAGAAGAGTAAGAGGTGACTTGACTGAAATATATAAGTTGTGGTTGGGTTTTGACAGGGTGGATGTGGAGAGGATGTTTCCTCTTGTGGGAGAATCTAGAACTAGGGGTCACTGTTTAAAAATAAGGGGCGGAATTTTCCTCATCCCAAAACCGGAAAATCTTGCCCGGGGTCAACGAACCTTTGCATGGTCAACCACTGTCCCCCACCCCCACACACACACCATCTTCACTCCCCCCAGAAAATCTTGCCCGAGGTCAATGAACCTTTGCATTGTCAACCCTGCTCCCCGCCCCCTACCAACCCCCCCACACACACCCTCTTCACTGCGATTCCCATAGTGGCAGGACAGTAAAATTCTCCCCCAGGGGTTGTTCATTTAGAATGGAGATGAGGCAACATTTTTCTCTCAGAGGGTCATGAGTCTTTGGAACTCTGTTCCTGAAAAGGTGGTGGAAGGTAGAGGTGGATAGATTCTTGATGAGCAGAGGGATGAGATGTTATCGGAGATAGGCAGAATGAAGTTACTATCAGATCAGCCATGAACTGATTAAATGGCAGAGAAAGTTCAAGGGGCTGAATGGCCTACTCGTGCTTCTGTGCCCCAATATGTGATCACTCAAACTGCTGAGAGATTGAGTTAATTGCCTCCCAATTCTCAATTGTTGACTCCCAATTGAGAAGGTTCTCCTTCCAATGGTCTCAGATGGCTGCAATGTGTTTGAGGGGAGTATTGTCATTTTCAGCTTGGAGAGGGAAGGACTGTTTTATTTTGATCCATGGATGGTCTTGGTGGCCTGGATATAGCTGCACATGTTGTGCCAGTCAGGCTGGCTTTGGATTTCATTGGCCTTCTCTACTCACCACTTTGCCTTGATGACACGTTTCATTTGCTGAACTTCTGATTTGAGCAGTAAGTATCTTTCTCATTTCTGCTGTGACGTCGGGTGACTTTTGATGTGTAATGAAGGCTTGCGATTTCTGAGCAAGAATTTTGCTTATTTCATCATCATTCTGCTGTCAGTGAGGCGATCTGGGATGCAGGTCCTGTGAATTGCAGTTTTCAGCTTTTCCCAAAGCCCTTCCATACCGGAGTCTATGAGAGCAAGACATGAAAATAGGTGCGCCTGGAATTGTTCTCTTACTTTTAAACCCTAGCGAATCTGGAGATTAAATCTTCTGCAGGATTTCTTTGCAGATGTTCAACGTTTAGGTACCAGACATTCATGATGGACTGTACAAGTGTGTGGTCTGTCCATCACCTAAATTGTTTGGGTGGCATGGACATCCTTCCCATCCCTGACTCGGACAATGACTTGGTCCAGGATGTCCCAGTACTCGGATCGGGGATGTTTTCACATTGTCTGACAAAATGTATGTAGTGGTGAGCCAATATTCTTTGCATTTGGTGAGGAAGAGGGGGCAGTCAGAATTTGGTTTACCCAATCTTTCTTTCCAATGGCATCCTTTCAGACAATGTCGAACTCTGACATTAAAGTCTCCCAGTAGAATAAATTGGTCTTGTTGGAAGGTGGCTGCCAGTACAGAATGCAGGGCTGGAATTCTCTGGTCTTGCACACCTCGCTACAGCTGTCAGTGCCAAATAAGCGCCAAATTCTCTGTTGGCACTTAGCCAAATCTCTGTTCACCGCATACAGGAGAATCCCAGCTGCAGGCAAGGTTGGAAAATATCGTCCCAGATCTTCTCCATAGAGTTCTATAGTTTCATCAGTGAAGTCACGTACAGAGCATAAGCATTAATGACTCTGAACCATTTGTTGCTATTAAGCTGAAGATACAGGCCATGAGGCATTTGGTAATGGCAGTTAGAAGTCAGTAAATCTACATTTCCTTGATTGATGATGAACACCACTGTAGGGGTGCTGCAATCCTTACATGGTTTCCCTTCCTCTCTAGTCTGGCCTTCTGCAGTAAGTTAGATTTCACTGAAAGCGGCAGCATCGATGTTATATCTCAAAAGTGTCCAATTAACTATGGTAGTTCTCCTTTCAGGACAGTCACTGTTTAGATTGTCCATAAGTGTACATACATAGCAGGTACAGAAATGTATGTGCTTTATTTCTTGTGTACACTTTCGACTGCAAGGGTGGTGGTCCCAACAGGTACGGTTACCCTCTTGGGTCTGTTTGGGCACCTTTAAGCATAGGGGGCCCAGTCATAGTCGCTACTGCAGGGGAGATACTTTTGTCCCAAATCCAAGAACTCAATGCCTATCAGGCATAGATCATTGTCTATGTAGATTTGTGACCAGGGAGTTCCAGGTTCCAGGCCCTGTCCTTGATGCCATTCATCCAATTGATTTCTGGTGTCTCTTACAGAGGATTGCAGGTATCATCAATTAACATGAGGAAATAGGTGTGCAGTTGACAGACAACTCTGCACTCTTGGCAGGCTGGCAATCTCTACCCTGTGACATGGCAACTAATGACGACTGGAGATTATCAATCCCATTGCAGCCTTCATTTGTCTTCACAACCATTGATGTGCACATGTGCTTTGTACATCCCTCTGAAGAGAGTGTTTCAATAGAGGTTCACCGTCTAGATCAGCCCCACTTCATGCAGGTTTTCACTGGGATGGTCTTACAGATGCCAATCCTCCAGGATTGGCCTGAAATTGAAGATCAATTTCCATGATGCTGTTGTGTGCAACCCTGGAGAAAAATCATTAGGCCATTAAGAAAGACCTTTTTTTGTGATTTTCTTTGGACATTTCTTTTCAACAGATATAAAAAAGATTGAAAGTGGAAGAATAAAGGCTGTTTGGCTGGCAGTCAAGCATTATCCAATTGGATGCATCTTTTTGCTTTTCAATTGACATAGGAAGGCAGAGCATGATGGATGTGTCTGCTGACAAATGGCTGGAGCATGGGGAGTGAGTCATGTGATGAAACCTCCAGGAATGTATTTACTCTTTCTAAAATTGAGGCATGTGTGCCTCAAATGCTTTCACTGACCAACCCGCATTCTATAAGCAGCTTACCCCTTTGACCTCTCCTGAAACCAGATGTGAACCAATTGGAGACAGGCTGTGTTTGTGTTTAAGATGTTAGCAGTTTTAACTTGCTGCCAATCCAAGCCTTTGGGTGGAAGGAATGGGGGGAATTATATTTCCCTCAAAAATTCCAGCCAAGGACTCACAGCATTGCTCACGCAGGTGGTGATACTTGGAGCCAGGTTGTATTTAGCTGTTAAACAGCTCTGTGCCTTAAGGCCATTGCTCTAAATAGGAAAATTCAAGCAAATGTGGCTACTTATATACTGCCAAGGTTAATCACTCAGAAGCTGTAACTAGTTGCACATTTTAGATTTCATGTGAATGACTGACTTCCTTTTTTTTTAAATAAGATTGTTTTATATGTTTAATGAAGTGTGATGTCTGGACTATAACAGATGTGTACAAAGTGCATGGCTTGAGTATATATACCAGTGGATCTCATTGTAATTTTGGATGATGCACTGTTGCATAATGATAGACTTTTATACAATACAGTTACATTTTGTGTGTTTCTGCTCCTTTGATGTGCTTTTCGAAATGGTACCATGATAAAGGCTCTCTACAAATGCAGGTTGTTGTTGCTGTTTTTGAGTGGGGGCCATATTTAATCAGGCCCAACGCTTTAAGATCAGCTATTGACTTTCATACCAATTTCGTGCTTAGCCAGGGGATGTTGAACAATCCATTGTACTTGTTGCTTTTTAGGCTGAAGTTCAGAAACACTGGGATGAGTTTTCACCTTCACTTTTAGAACAATAAGCTGACACATTAGATCGCCTGTTCATTATATAACTTCTCAATATGCTTTCCATTGGTTTCATACTAAGGGTGACATTTTCCACTCTGTCCTTGCTCGATCTACCAACCTTAATATATTACTGGCAGATCTCACAGCATCACTAACGGTAAGTTACACAGTAACTCTGGATTACGGCAGGGGTGTCACACACTGTAAAAATACATGTTGGTGTTATGCTCCTGTAGAGTTGCATCTCTCTAATGCTACAAAGTCACATTGTTATTACAAGCCTTTGGGCATCTGGGGTTTAACTTTAGTCAGGGGTTTGGAATGTGTTCTTAAGTTTCAGACTAAAGATTAGATGTGCTGATCTGAAGCACTGAGCATTTTGAGACTGTTTTTGATTGTAATGCGACATCTTAGCGAGAAATGCATAACAATAGGCGTGGCACACTGATTAACTTTGCTGCCTCACAGATCCAAGGACCCGGATTCAATTCCCGGCTTGGGTCACTGACTCTGTGGAGTCCATACGTTCTCCCAGTGTCTGCATGGGTTTCCTCTGGATACTTTGGTTTCCTTCCACAGTCCAAATGATATACTGGTTAGGCGCATTGGCCATGCTAAATTCTCCCTCAGGGTATGGAAAGGGCATAGATATATGGGATATGGAAAATGGGGTGGAGGTTAAGAGAGATGAGGGGTTTAAGTTTATTTACCAGTATCACAAGTAGGCTTACATTAACACTGCAATGAGGTTACTGTGAAAATCTCCTAGTCGCCACACTCCGGCATATGTTCAAGTAAGCTGAGGGAGATTTTAGCATGGCCAATGCACCTAACCAGCAAGTCTTTTGGACCATGGAAAGAAACCGCAGCACTCGAAGGAAACCCATGCAGACACAGGGAGAACATGCAGACTCTGCACAGACAGTGACCCAAGCCAGGAATTGAACCTGGGTCCCTGGCGCTATGAGGCCGCAGGGCTAAACCACTCTGCCACCATGCTGCCCCTGAGGGTTGGCTGTAAACATGGTGCAGCACAATGATTAGCACTGCTACCTCCCAGCGCCAGGGATCCATAATCGCCCCCAACTCCAGAATTAAGTGACTGCATTCCTTCTTTTCCTTTCAACTTGCTGATTATCTGTATAATATGATATCTGTGGCTATTGATTGACATTGTGGTTTACAAACCACACAGCAAACTAAGCCATTACTTTGTATATTATAACATATGGGATGTTATGCCATTAACACACAATATATCATCAATGCCACTAATTTTAAGCTGACTGAAGAAAGCCAAGCATTTTTGTTGATTACATGATACTTTGGCATTTTGATTGGTGCCTTGGGAATTGTCCATTTTCCTGTCAGCAATGTGAATCAGTGATTGTTAGTACATTCATTAACTGATATGTTTACCCATAACCAGGAGGTTAATTTTTGTCTTTTGCATTTTTCTCAGTAAGCTAAAGATATGCAGCAAGATACAGTTGATTGAAGTTAGAGATGAAATACACGCCGTCTACTGGGATACCAGCTGGAACCATGTGTAGCTCCAGTGGAATGCGGTGCAGAATTCCACAGGAGCTGTTGACCCAACGCTCGTTCAACTCCAGGATTCTCTACTGCAAGTGAAAGCAATCATAAAATGCATTAGCTAAATAAGGATAAACACATTTAAATGCTTTGCATGTAAGTACGTTTTTTCATGAAATTTCTATTCATGTCTCCCAGTAACATTTAAAATAATGGAAACACCTGCCTGTGTATGGCACAACAATTTTTGAAGGACAAAGGTGGAGTTGTTTAAAATCGCTATTGCCACAGAGCTGAAATAATCAATCAGAGAGTGATTAATTACATAGGCTTGAGGTATTCTTCTTTTAAAGATTGTATTTCCTTCTTTATTAGCAGGAGCGAAAGACCATGCAAAAGGTTTCAGGCAGTAGCAGCTACTCTCCCCCCAACTTCCCAGTGAATCTAAAATAATTTAGGAGCTCAGAAATCAAAAAATCAACCAGCTGTAGGAGCGCATTTATAATTCCCATTGAAGGAGTTCAGTTTTTCTCCATATCATTTTTAAAAGTGGTTCTCACTTATTATTTTCTTTCCCTGCCTCCCTCACGTGCAAAAATACCACAATAAAGTCTCCCAGAATTGAGTTTTTATCATTTAGCTTCTCCTTTTTATTCAAACAGATGCTGTAGGAGACTGAGCAACAACATTCTAGTCAAGCATGCAGAGAAATTGTGCTCACTGCATATGCTCAGACTACAGGCTCTGCTGTCAGTTCTGGGAACCACAGGACTGGGCTAAATATCAAGTGGCATTCCTACATTTTGAAAGTATGTCATAGAGTCATAGAGATTTACAGCATGGAAACAGGCCCTTCGACTCAACTTGTCCATGCTGCCTTTTATTTAAAAACCCCTAAGCTAGTCTCAATTGCCTTCATTTGGCCCATATCCCTCTATACCCATCATACCCATGTAACTATCTAAATGCTTTTTAAAAGATAAAATTGTACCCGCCTCTACTACTACCTCTGATAGCTTGTTTTGTGTGAAAAAATTGCCACTCTTGACACTTCTGTATCTCTCCCCTCTCACCTTAAACCTATGCCCTCTAGTTTTAGATTCCCATACCTTTGGGAAAAGATACCAACTATCTAGCTGATCTGTGTCCCTCATTATTTTATAGACCTCTATAAGATCACCCCTCAGCCTCCTACGCTCCAAAGAGAAAAGGCCCAGTTTATCCAACCTCTCCTTATAACTCAATCCATCAAGTCCCAGTAGCATCCTAGTAAATCTTTTCTGCACTCTTTCTAGTTTAATAATATTCTTTCTATAATAGGGTGACCAGAATTGCACACAGTATTCCAAGTTTGGCCTTATCAATGTCTTGTACATCTTCAACAAGACGTTCCAACTTATGAATTCTATGTTCTGACCGATGAAACCAAGCATGCTGAATGCCCTTTTCATCACTCTGCCCACCTGTGACTCCACTTTCAAGGAGCTATGAACATGTACCCCTAGATCTCTTTGTTCTGTAACTCTCCCTAGTGCCCTACCATTAACTGAGTAAGTCCTGCTCCGGTTCAGTCTACCAAAATCATCATCTCACATTTGTCTACATCAAACTCCATTTGCCATTCGTCAGCCCACTGGCTCAATTGATCAAGATCCCGTTGCAATTGCAGACAACTTTCTTCATTGTCCACTATGCCACCAATCTTGGTGTCATCTGCAAACTTACTGACCATGCCTTCTATATTCTCATCCAAATCATTAACATAAATGACAAATAACAATGGACCCAGCACTGTGAATCTTTTTGATTTGATTTGATTTATTATTGTCACATGTACTAACATACAGTGAAAAGTATTGTTTCTTCCAAGCTATACAAACAAAACATATTTTTATAGAGAAGGAAACAAGAGAATGCAGAATGTAATGTTACAGTCACAGCTAAGGTGTAGAGAAGGATCAACTAAGTGCAAGATAAGTCCATTCAACAGTTTGATGGCAGCAGGGAAGAAGGTCTTCTAGAATTAGCTGGTACATGACCTGAGATTTTTGTATCTTTTTCCTGACGGAAGAAGGTGGAAGAGAGAATGTCTGGGGTGTATAGGGTCCTTAATTATGCTGGCTGCTTTTCCGAGGCAGCAGGAAGTGTCAATGGATGGGAGGCTGGTTTGCTTGATGGATTGGGCTACATTCACAACATTTTGTAGTTCCTTGCTGTCTTGGGCAGAGCAGGAGGCATACCAACCTGTGATACAACTGGAGAGAATGTTTTTTATGGTACATCTGTAAAAGTTGGTGAGAGTCGAAGATGACATGCTGAATTTCCTTAGTCTTCTGAGAAACTAGAGGCATTGATGGGCTTTCTTAATTATAGTGTTGGCATGGGGGACCAGGACAGGTTGTTGGTGATCTGGACACTTAAAAACTTGAAGCTTTCGACCTTTTCTACTTCGGCCCCGTTGATGTAGACAGGGGCATGTTCTCCTTAATGCTTCCTGAAGTTGATGACAATTTCCTTCATGTGTCACAGAAAATCACACAAATAATTTAAAAAATACACCATCATATACCTTTTACTTTATAAATTGTTCCTTGTAGCCATTCAATATTTCAGATACTGAAAAAAGAATGAGTAGTAATTTTTATTTCCCAATAAGTATTGTGACTAATTTAATTGCTCACCTATTCCTTTCTTTTGTTGGTACATTCTACTAACTGTTCTTTCAGCATTAGATGTCATCATAAATCCTTAGTTATTGTGTGCTTGGACATTTCTAACTTATCCTTCGATTTGCCCATTCTAGTTCCTGTTTTAATTTTCTGCCATTTACTTTGAACTGCTCAAAAAGAGGCATTGGATAAAAAGCATGATGAGAAAAGCGTGACACGAAGTGGCACTGATGGGAAATATATGTTTTACACAAGAATGAGAGTGTTTCTCTGTTTTTCGTGTATTCTTGGTTGTTCCTTAAACTTGTCTTTGTCATTTGTCCTTAGAATTTGGTGTGGTCAATGCCTTATTTTTATCCAGCATTAGGGAATAGCTAAGAGATAGTCCTCTCTGAGGAACGAATTTGAAGCTTAATGTAGCTGGGTAGATGTAGTACAGTATCTGCCAACTTATCAAATGTACTACTAATCACAAGCTATTTGGCTTCTTTCTCTGTGTTAAAGGGATGATTGGAAATACATTTAACATTAGAGCTTTTCTGCCAACTCCAGATAGAAAGTGCAACAAGTCAATTATCATCACTTTTTATTTATCCATGATATGGATCTTTGCATTCTGAATGGCATTCACAGTCATTAACCCATTGAAACTAACCATAACTTCTGGACACTGTCTCTTTGTGAAATAACATGGAAATCGAGAATTTACTGCCAGTGATTCCAGATAGTTGATGCTATTATTTTATCTTTGGTAAAATTGGGTTTTTAGCAGTGTCCCAACTTCATAATTACTTCTATCACAGAGAAGCTGGTTTTACATTTGTGGAATATCAAATATCTCCACAATAAAATAGCCCACATAATTTAAAATTAACACTTTTTCAAGATTTGTTTATCTTTGTTTTAGTTTTTATCTTTATCCAATCATAGTAATTCATTTTACAATCTTAAATTTTAATTTATAACTGAAATGAATCATTGTGTTTTACCCACTCCCCGGTTAGCTTTTCATATACCAACCTTTGGCTCATATCCTTTAATATCTTTAGGTAGGGCAGCACGGTGGCACAATGGTTTGCAGTGCTGCCTCGCAGCACCAGGGACCTGAGTTTGTATTCCTGGCTTAGGTCACTGTCTGAGCAGAGTCTGCACACTTCCTTCGGGTGCTCCAGTTTCCTCCCACAGTCTGAAAGATACGCTAGCTAGATGGATTGGCCATACTAAGTTCTCCCTCAATGTACCTGAATAGGTACCAGAACATGACGATTAGGGGATTTTCACAGTAACTTTATTGCAGAGTTAATGTAAGCCTATTTGTGACACTAATAAAAAAAACTTCAAATATATCATCTCAGTTTTAAGTTTAATGATACATCTCATATCAAATGCTATTGCAGAGGAAAGCTACAAACCTTTACCAGTGTTGGTGTGTAGAAGTGCCCCTTGATATTGCTCTAATTCCTGGGCTATATCCCTGAATCTTAGACTCGCAAACCAACAGAAATGGTTTCTTTCTACCTACGCTATCTACTCTGCTTAATACTTTGAAAACCTCTACCAAATCACCGCTTAACCTTCTAAATTCCAGGTAATACAATCCTACTTTGTACAATCTCTCCATGCAATATAACCCTTCCTGTCCAGGCACCATTCTGGTAAATCTATGGCCTGCATTTTATGCGGCCCTGCCAGATGTGCTGTAGGTTGGGGGGTTGTGGGTGGAGGGGAGGAATACATAAAATGGGGCAAATATCAAAATGCCACCTTCCACTACCCCCCCATCCCTGATCTCACTCCCATAATACAGTAGGTGGGCTGGCACCAAAACAGGCAGCCCACCTCTTATATTTAAATAAGTAATCAAGGGTCAACAGAGGATCAGGTGATTGTGAGAATGTGCGGCCCACAATATGGTACAGGTTGTCTAGGGCTATGCATGGTCGGGCGAGAGTGGACAAGGTGGTTTAAGGTTGGGAAGGAAGGGGGTTACTAACCTGAAGGGTGCCCTTTGTGTATTAAGGGCATACCCCCATTTTCCTTTCCACCCGCTCGCCAAAGCCCACCACACAACCACCATCCCTCGCCAACCCCCAAATTGGCCAAAGCCATTCCACTTAACACCTCGGATCTACTTTACTCTGGGATCCATTGGACTTTCTTTTTGGGTCTGCAGGCAGTCTTGGCAGTGTTCACTATTGGTCTCTTGACAGCATTGCTGGAGGGTGGGACTACTGCCCCAATGAGAGGCGGAGATCCTACCGATAGACAATTTAGCCCATACACAGCTGCGAGTACGTCGGCATGGAGCAAGACTGCTTGCAGCCAACTTTGCTTCTGGCGGGATGGGACGGACAGTCTGTTCCTCCCCTGTAATATCTAGCCATATGCTTCACTCCCTTCAATACCAATGTTTCTTTCCTAATATTCTGCCTCATTGAATTAGTGGAGGCTGACCCAACGGGAAGCAGCCAGTCGGGACACTTGAGCCTGGCCTTGACTCGGGCTGGAATTGTAAGTCTCCAAATGAAGACAATCTGACTGTAAGCCTCGGGAGTGGCCTTTTCCTTTGGTGCACAATAAAAGGTGTTGGTGACGGGAAACTGGCATTTAGCTAAATATTGCAACAGGAAAGCCAAAAAAAAATGTTGATTCCTTGAGGACAGAAATAACTTTTGCAACAGGTGATCTTGTTCATATAAGGAACTTTGGGATGGTCCCAGATGGGTCCCTGGATCATTATGGAGGTGCACTCAATGGTGGGATTCTCTTTATGATTAACAGTGGTGCTGGAAAACAAAGGGTCTGTTTTTTTGTTTGTTTAATTCTTCCATCTTGTGACCTACACGCTGGATACAGTCCCTCACAGATCCAGTCACAACTGTGTTTCAAGGCTGTATTACCACACAATAACAAAATGTTGCACTAGAATTTGTCTGCATCTTTACTGTCATTTTTATCCTCATATCTGGGCTGCATGAATTATGTTGAAGCAGTAATATTGTGTAATAGGTAGGAAAGTGTAAGTGGCAGCACCAAGGGTAGGTTTACCTGGAGCCTACTCTGAGCAGTAGTTTGAAAACGCAAAATGAGGAATTTACATGGCAGCTCCATAAAATAATGACACAATGTATGCCCGAGCATGTGACTTTGAGGCAAACATGTTAGTTTCAGTGTTCCCACAAAATTACTGTTCTCCAGCCTCATAGTAGAGCTTACTGGAGAGGATGATGCTGTTAACATAACTTTGGGTAACCTGCAGCAGCTCTCCAGTGGATTGTGCATTTGACACTTTCCTCGTGATAGAAGGTTCATCATTTAACCCCTGAGGAGGAATAGTGTTCTGAGCTTCTCCTGACTAGGCTCCAACAAGTACAGCCACCTTTGTGATGTTGAATATGCCTCAAACAATTAGAGGGTTTCCCTTTGGCAAAAACTTGGTAAATGAGGATCAAAGCTGCCTGATGCCATACTCAGTTGAAACTCATCTTGATGTTAAGGGCAGCTTTTCTCACCTCTCCTCTGATACTCAACTCCTGTGTTTATGTCTGGATCCAAATGGAGCTGCCTCACAGCACCAGGGACCCGGGTTCGATTCCCAGCTTGGGTCACAGTGTAGAGTTTGCACATTCTCCCCATGTCTGCTTGGGTTTCCTCCAGGTGGTTTGGTTTCCTCCCACAGTCCAAAGATGTGTGGGTTAGGTGGATTGGCCATGGTAAATTACTCCTTAGTGTCAAGTGTCAGGGGGACTAGCTGGAGTAATTGCTTGGGGTTATGGGGAAAGGGCTTGGGTGGGATTGTGGTCAGTGCAGACTCGATGGGCCAGATGGCCTCCTTCTGCATTGTAGGATTCTATTATTCTATTCTGTAAAACTAGATCAGTGCCTTACAAAGTCAAAATTCAAGATAAAACCCCAAATAAACATTTAGACCATCTGGTGCCAATTCTCAGATACCTTCACTAGCCTCTCTGGCTAGTGAAGGTATGGACTTTTGGATAATGCTGAAGAAGTGGGATTCTGGGCTGAAGCAGAACCTGAGGAGGGATCAGTTTCGGCTACTCTGTGATGCTCTCTCCAAAAAAGGTCCCCTATTCATTTTATGCCGCCTGTTCCAGTCACATTCAATGGAGCTCTGCCTGAGTGCCAAGCACAAAAGAGGACATCCTGGCAGCAGAAGTGCTGGGAGAGACATGGACCTAAGGGGGGAGGGATTTTATGATGACCAGTGAAGACAAGGGGGTTATGAGTGGATTTATCCAGGGACTTTGTGGAATATGAGCTGTCTTACTGAGCAAGTGGAGGCTTTCCCAATGGGAAGCAGCCAGTGGTTTTTAAGCCTGTAATTTTACCTAGAATGGAATTGTAGGTCCTGAGGTGAAGACTACCTGATTGTGATCTTTTCCTTTTGTGCACAATAAAGGGTATTGGTGATGGGAAACTGGCATCTGGCTAAATTACTACACTCTTCATATATCTCTTTATAATGCTATGTATCCAACTACACTGCTTACAATGCCATCAATATTTATGTCATTGGTAAATTTGGATGCTTGACATTCTTCCCCATCATTTAAGTGGTTCATCAATACATTGATTCATTGAGGCCCAACACAGATCATTGCAGGACACCAGCAGTAATATGCTGTCCATTATAGTAGCTACCCATTACCCTATTCTTTGCTAATTTCCTATTCAGTCAATACTTTGCCTTCAATTCCAAATTCAATTTAACTTTAGCTAATATTATCTTATGAAAGACATTATCAAATGCTTTCTGATAGTCCATATAAATGACATCCATATTCTTTTCTCTATCTTTACTCTTCAAAACCTCTAAAAAAATGTCGGTCAGGTCTGGAAGACATGACTTACCATTCATGCATCCTTGTTGGCTTTCCCTGAGTAGCTGAAAATTTTCAAGCTGTTCAGTCACGTCATCTTTAATTATAAGACTCTGGTGTTTCCCGACAACAGATGTTAGGCTAACTGGTTTATAATTCCCTGGTTTCCCTCTTTCATCTTTCTTAAATAGCTAAGTGACATGTGCAAATTGTGAACCTAAGAGTTTCCAAATCGAGAGAACTTTGGAAGATTATAATTAGGGCATCTTCAACATACTTCCATTAAACCTGGGCATGCAAACTATCTGGTCCTGGGGATGTGTCATTCTTCGGTGATGTTGCCTTCTTCGTTATTGTTTTTCTGTTTAATGTTAATTTGGGTGAGTTCCCAGTCCTGATTCAATATTAATCTCACATCGCTCTGGAGCGTTCTCTATTTTTAATGTAGCTATGGTGATTTGGTTATCTTTTGCAAATTTCCTGTCTGCAATAACCTCCAGGAGATCCACGGGGAAATTACTGAATGATCTCCCTGTGGGACTCATTGAGTACGAGTTCCCCTGGTAACAGACAGTGGCTTGCCCAGCTGAAAGTCATTACCTGAGCCTTTAATAAGGCAGGCCCAGGACTGGGCCCACTGAACTATAGTCCCAGAGAAGGACTAGTGTGTGTACACTATGGCAGCGGTATTAGTTTGTATTCTATAGGAAATATTTGTTCCTTTCCAGTTGGACTTCCTGAGTAAATACATTATTGTACTCTGTTTCTTTTGTATATTTAAAGTCTGTTCTTTGTACTTCTCCACTTGTCAAGCTCTGTTTTTTCGTTACATTGTTATATGCCTTTTCTTTTAACTTTATGCTGTTCCTGATTTATTTAATTGTTCATGGCTCTCTTTTGGAAAGTGGAACTCTTGCCCTTTAAGATTATGAACATTATTATTTTTAATCACCTCGTTCTGAACTTCTTCCATTTTACCAATGAACAGATTTGCCTGGTATATGTGGTCAGTTTCTATCTCATTTTATTGAAGTCAGCCTTACTTAAATCTAAAACCTCAGTTGTCATTTTATGTATCACTCTTTCAAACACTACATCAGACTCAATAATTTTATGATTACTATTTTGTAAATGTTCACATACCAATAGGTTGTTAACTAAATCAGGCTCACTATTCATTATTAAATCTAATTGGCCTGCTCCCGTTTTGGTTCTAGAACATATTATTACAAAAAATGACAATATTCAGATACATTCAAGAAATTCATTACCATTCTGACAAAGGCGAGTTTATTTATGCCAATCTATATGAATGTTATAATTCCACTCCAAAACGATTGTTCCTTTACTACATGCTTGAATACCTCTGCATTTATATATTCTACCACTTAGCAGCTGCTCCCAGGGAAGCTATACATAACTTCCATGACAACCTTAAATGGTTTTCTGTTTCTCAATTTGGCTCATTGGCCTGGACTTTGCAGCAATGGAGAAACATTTCAAAAATGACCAAAGACCAAACATCAGAAGTCTCTCCTTCAAACATGTCACCCTACATTTATTTATGGGCAGAAATAGGGATGGATCTTGTGAATCTTATGTAAACCTAATGTCAACTCATTCCACTCCAATCCCCCACCCTTTGCTCTTACAACTTCCATGCAAACTCATCTTATCTACCATGGACAGATCTTAAGAGCCATGTTGAGATAAAATAATATAAAGTCTCAGTTTGTCATTTTATGTATCACTCTTTCAAACACTACATCAGACTCAATAATTTATTGATTACTATTTTATAAATGTTCACATACCAATAGGTTGTTAACCAAATCAGGCTCATTATTCATTATTAAATCTAATTGGCCTGCTTCCTTTTTGGTTCTAGGACATATTATTACAGAAAATGACAATATTCAGATACATTCAAGAAATACATGACCATTCTGACAAAGGCTAGTTTGTTTATGCCAATCTATATGAATGGGCTGAGGGGCCTGTTTCCCGGGCTGTGTTGTTCTTTGTTCTTTGTTAATGTTATAATTCCACTCTAAAATGAGTGTTCCTTTACTACATGCTTGAATACCAATCAGCTCATACCAATCAGCATTGTACGCACTTAACCAAGCCCAACCACCCAGGCCCTACTCCTGTAACCCCACACATGTAGCCTGACACAAAGGTCAATTTAGCATAGCCAATCAATCGAACTCACACATCTTTGGACTGTGTGAGAAAACCCATGCACCTGGAGGAAATCCACACAGACACAGGGAGAATATACTTTTTTGGATATGGTCCCAGGAGTCATAGCAGAAGTCAGCTGCCCTTTGAGAGAGGTCAGCTGTCTTTTGGGAGAGGTCACATGCTCCTTGTGAATGTTGAAATTCTTCATCAGTGTGTGCAAAATGTGCATAAACTTATTAACTGTCAAGTTCATTGTGTCTGTGAAGAATGTTCAAATGAACTGTCAAAATCAACAGTCAAGTTGTCAAAGCATTTAAAACTCCTATTTTTTAAACCTTTGAAAAGAATTCCTGGAATGCTTTTAAAATGATTTCTTGCTATTTCACTCTGGCTATTGAAATAAACCTTAAGGCTTCCATTACTGCATGAGTAGTGCATGATTAATTTTATAACCTTCCGATATCATAATAGGTTGCTTGTTTTTTCACAATTTAATTGACAGCTCCAAATGTTTATAGACTCTTTGAAGTATGACAATAGCCAGAACTTCACACTCCCATGCGGGAGGCAGTAGTGCGGGGTTTGGGGGGAGGGTGTCATGAAATTAAGGAACAGGATTCCTTCCAGGTTCTCACTTGCCCCAACCACGTGACAATTTTAGGCTGGAGAGGGCAAGGTCTCAGATGGGAAGCCTGCCTTTGTCCTAGTTGAGGCCCTTAAGTGGCCAATTATTGGCTACTTAAGGGCTACTTCCTGCCAAGTTACAACTTTAAGGATGGTGTGAGGTTTTGCCTGATGTGGAGTAAACCTGACAAAGAACAAGCTTAGATCTTGGGCTGGAAGTGGCTAGGGGAGGGCTTCTCCATCAGAAACCCCTTTCTGAATGTGGGCACCCTCCCCCCATCCCCTTAATGCCTAGTGGTCTAGAATTTGTTCACCTCCCGGCCGTTGCCCTGAAATCCCGATCTCCCCTTTCTGTGTCTCCAGGCTTTCCCTAGTCTCCTCACCCTGGGATTCCTTAAACTTATCTTGTCCTTTGTTCCCAGGACTGAGACCCAGATGTGGTTGGTGCAATTCCACTTCAGCCCACTGCACTCTTGTCATTGTCGGAACCGGACAGCTACCAGCCAAATGGACTGGCTGGCAGCTCTCTAAGGCAGCCTTCCTCCTGAGTGAGGGGCAGGGTCCCACCTGCAGCCATGTAAAGTTTATTTGAGCACAAAGTGGCTGTAGGACACTTGGAAACACTGGGCTTTTGTTCTCCATTGATTATTTGGATAGCAGGAAGTGGGAACAAGCTATCCAAAAAATTCAGACTTATGAATAGCAAGGCTGGTCATTGTACAGAATTATGCTCTTGAATTAAATATTTGCTCTTATACAGCATTATGCAGCAGCAGGAATATAAATGTAGTAAATGGGTTTTTATGAATGACTGTATTTTTTATTTAGTCTGCAATGGATGCTTAGGACTTTATATTATTTTATCTCAACATGGCTCTTGAGGTCTGCCCATGGTAGATAAGATGAGTTTGCATGGTAGTTGTAAGAGCAAAGGGTGATGATTGGGGTGGAATGAGTTGGCATTAGGTTGGCATGGGGGGGCCATAGGTGATGAAAAGATAGTTACAAAGTTGGCATGGAGACCATGAAGAGCTATAGTGGGGGCAATAGGTTGATATGGAATTCGAGAGTTAGAAACTTGGGTTGGAAGAAACTGTGTAACTTAAATAAAGGGAATTACAATGAAATGAGGATAGACTTAGCTGAAGTGGTCTGGGCAGATAGATTAGTAGGAAAGACAGTAAGCAAGTAGTGGCTGACATTTAAGGGGGTAATTCATGACTAAGCAAAAATATATCCCTGTAAGGATGAAAGATTCTAAGAGAGTGATAAACTAACCGTGGCTAACCAATGAAGTTAAAGAGAATATTAAGTTGAAAGAATAGGCAAAAGTCAGTGATAACCCTGAGCGCTCGGATAAATTCAGAATCCAGCAAAGGAGGACTTAAAGATAACAAAGAGAGAAAAACTATGAGGGCAAACTGGCGAGGAATCGAAAAATTGACAATAAGGGCTTCTTTTAGTGCATAAAAAGGAAGAAAGAGGTCAAAGTGAACACAAGAAAATGGACCTGGGGAGATTCATTGTTCTCTACGTTCACTAAGATATCCAGGCATGGAGGCATTGTCTTATGGGAAAAGGTTAAACAGGTTGGGATTCTGCTCATTGGAATTTAGAAAAATAGAAGTCATCTCATTGAAACATATTGGAGTCTTAAAGGACAGGATAAATGCTGAGAGAATGTTTCCCCTCATGGGAGAGTCTAGGACTGGAGAATTATAGTCTCAGAATAAAGGGGTACCAATTTAAGATGGAGATGAGGAGGAATTTGAGAGGGTTGTGAGTCTTTGAAACTTCTTGCCTCAGAGAGATGTGGGGGCAGAGTCATTATGTCTATTTAAGGCTGAGATGGATAGATTTTTGATCAGTAAGGGAATCAAGGGTCACGGGGAAAGGGCAGGAAAGTGGGACGTGAGGAATTTTGGATTAGCTATAATCCTATTGAATGGTGGAACAGGCTCAAGGGACTGAACAGCCTAGTCCTGTTCCTATTTTGTAAGGTTTTATGGAAGGTATGAGGGACCATGGGGGCCACAGGGTATGAGTCAGCATTGATGGGACATGGGAAGTATGAGGGGTGAGTGGCTATTTTAAGTTGTTTTTTAACTGTCACACAGAGCCAGATCACTGACACAGGATTTCTGCCCAGGATACTTTGCACACAGTATCCTCCTCACTCATTCCAGTGTTGCCCAGCCCAACTCTCAGGGAATACTACCATTCTACAATGAAAATCCCAACCTCCCAGGTCAAGCATGTGGAGCTGGGAGATGTGCAGAGTCTGTACTCCTGACCTGGGAGTGTAAGTACAGGTCACAATATCTCCAGTGCCTACACATCCTTCATTCTATCCTCATTATCAAAGTGATTCCATTCCAATTAATCCTCCCCTTCCACCATTTTCTCTCTTCTTTCCTGTAGACCTTATCACCTGGTATGTTAGTTCCCAGTTTTGAACATCTTACAGTCATGTCTCAGGAATTACTATTGGGTCATTCTCTCCAGGTTGAATTTCCGCCAGCGATTCATTCCATATGTTTCTTACGATCTTAATGCCTTTGTTTCAAGATTGAGCTTTGATTTCTAACTGCTCCAATTCAATACAAATCCAAATTGTAACTAATGATGATCATGGTAATAAAATGAAAGACATTGTTTGAATTGATATTGCATTTTTCATAACAACATGTAATGCCAATGAAGTGTCTTTAATGTAAAGTCAGGATCAGAATGCAGGCAAGTCTCCACACAGCAAGATTGTGCAGATTATAATGAAATAACTGGCTATATGGTCTGTTTCCAATAATGTTGGTTGAGGGATAAATGCTGGCCAGAGCATGGTGGAACTCCCCTGCTCCTCTTCAAATAGCACCTATGGGATCTTTCACCTCCAGCTGAGAGGTAACATTTTGTCCAGTGTTGTTTCTGAAATTGCCCAGTTTACAATGCCCTCCTTACCTGTGTATGCTTTCATCATTGGGCTTTGGGAATGCAAATTATTTGGACGAATATTATTTAATTTTTTGCCAATGAGTATTTCTTTCCAATCTGGAACTTCTAAACAAGTATTGTTTCTCATTTGCAAGAGTGTAATCTGGAAAGAATTTGAATTTTAAAAACATGCTTTTGCTTTCCTTTGAGATTGCCCCGAGCAGCAATTCCTGTACGTAGATGAGGGCAACATTCGAAAGTCTGGGTGTAAAAGCTGCACTATCCCAGTTTCAATGATATGCACCCCATTATTCCTTCTCCTGTGCGCCCCACCCCCCACCATCACCCCCCAAAACACTGGCAATCATTCCCCACTTGATGGTGTTGAACAGCACCGTGGCACTGTGGTTAGCAATGCTGTGTTACAGCATCAGGATTTGATTCCAACATTGGGTGACCGTGTGGAATTTGTATGTTCTCCACAGGTCTGCATAAGTTTCCTCCGGGTGCCCTGGTTTCCTCCTATAGCCCAAAGATTAACAATGGTAAATGCATGGGATTATGGGATAGGTTGGAGGGGAGGCGCTGGGTGGGCCCTGTCGGAGAGTCAGTACAGACCCAATGGACCGGATGGTCTCTCTCTCTGTGCTGTAGGAATTCTATGGAAGGCAGGCGTGAAGCAAGGTACAATCTGTCTGTTTGTGACTGCAACATTAGAGAACAAGTAATGTGTCACTAGAGTGTTAACCTTTTATGCAACTACTTTCATTACTTGCTATGAATGCCTCAAATTTCTACAAAAATAAGTGGTAGAAAATCAATTTATTCTGAAATGGAAACAGAGGAACTGAGAATCATTTAAATTTGCCAGCGCAACCTGAGTTCCAGCCAATGAAAATTTCCACTTGGTGTCAGTGCTTATCTCTTGTTGTATTAGTGACATTTTGAACCTGTTTAATAAGCTAGGAAATTAAAATGTGAAACCAATTAATAGAATGCAAATAATGTTAATCTTGTCTTGCAATAAAATCTTAGGTTTTGTGCAGCAGTTTAATTTTTTTTAATGTGTAATGTTGTTTGGAGAAAATCTGTTTTCTGTATCAGTGTCAATTTCATATTTCCTAACAAGTCAAGGAGATTGGGAGAATTTCCTAGTTTATTAAAGTCTTGAGATGTCCACACATCAAAAGAATTATGGGGATTTACTCAAAGCCACATGCACACACACTTGCAAACTCACAGTCACACACACTCCTGTACGCAAACACACACCCTCAAACTCACAGCCACAGAGATATACATACACATTCACACACTGACAAAACGCATTGCAACACACACTTACGTACACACACACACACACACACATACATACACTCACAAACACACTCATGCAAACACACATATACTCACCCATAACCTCAGAGTCACTCACACACAAGTGCACACGCACACATATAAAATCACAGCCACACACGCACACACACATAGGTGCAGAGTCTGGCAGTGGCTAGAGCGTTTAATGAGATGGGAAGATGATATGGGGGAACCTGGCCACCTTCCTGTCTCCTGACTGATTAAGCCCATAGAGGAAAGGCCAGCTGACACCCATCCAAACC
Source organism: Carcharhinus amblyrhynchos (assembly GCF_965287045.1). Taxonomy (NCBI): domain Eukaryota; kingdom Metazoa; phylum Chordata; class Chondrichthyes; order Carcharhiniformes; family Carcharhinidae; genus Carcharhinus; species Carcharhinus amblyrhynchos. The sequence goes on from NC_137327.1 coordinate 76,993,184, forward strand.
CTACCTCCTGCTGAGGTCGTTAAGTGGCAATTGCCCATCTAACGGAGTTATCCCACAACTGCTACAGGCATTAACCCAATGTGGCCAAGTGCTTACCCTGCAGTGAGCACAGGAAGAACGTTTCAGCGTGTTTGCTTGTGAGCTCCCAAGGGGGCAGGATGGTGCCTGATCAAGTCACCTGGCATCAGGAAGTTATGAGGCTGCTGAAAGTACTCCTCTCTCTGTGGACCTCTTTCCCTATCCCTCTTCTGCAACCTGCACCCCACTACCTCATTCCCTCACAGCCCCCCCTCTCACCACCATCACTCACCCATCCTGAATCACTCCTTCATCTGAAGCTTCATGTAGGTGTAGTACCATCAGCAGCCACTATCTCCCCCATGGGGTTGCTGAGTACAGAAAGCTGGTCAGCCTTTGATTGGCCTGCAGTTTTTGGTGGAGGGAATGCCCAGTGCTGACCTGTCAAGTACCAGAATGGGACAAGATTTAGGTAGCATGATTGGATAGTGGTTACCACTGCTACCTCACAGCGCCAGGGACCTGGGTTCAATTCTGGCCTTGGATGACTGTGTGGAGTTTGCACATTTTCCCCAAGTCTGCATGGGTTTTCTCTGGGTGTTCCTCTCACATTCCAAAGATGTGCAGGTTAGGTGGATTGACTGTGCTAAAAAAATTGCCCCTTAATGTCGCAAGATGTTTAGGTCAGATGGATTAGCCATGGGAAATGTGTAGGGTTACAGGGATAGGGCAGGGGGTGAGCCTGGGTAAGATACTCTCTCAGAGAGTTGGTGCAGACTTGATGGGCTGAATGGCCTCTTCTGCACTGTGTAGGGATTCTACTAAACTTCTACTTGATGAGATTTGGCAGGCCTTCCTCAGAGAGATGTCACAGGCTTTCACCAAATCTGCTGATCTCTGACACCCCTGTTTTTTCCGCAACTTTCTGCCAAAAACTCAAATCTACCCCCCAACAGGCGCACTCTGACTCAAACTCACACATTCACTGCCAGACTCTGCACCTATGTGTGTGTGCGTGTGTGACTGTGACTTTATATGTGTGCGTGTGCACTTGTGTGTGAGTGGCTGCGAGATTATGGGTGAGTATATGTGTGTGTGCGTGTGTGTGTGTGTATACGTAAGTGTGTGTTGCAATGCATTTTGTCAGTGTGTGAATGTGCACTTATGTCTCTGTGGCTGTGAGTTTGGGGGTGTGTGTTTGTGTACAGGAGTGTATGTGACTGTGAGTTTGCAACCCCCACACCATCATGCAACCCCCACACCCCATGCAGACATACATGCATGCACACTCACACCCACACAGACATCTACACACTTCCAGTTAAGCAAACATCCATGCACATAAACCCCACAGCAACATGCTGACAACCACAGAAACACACCTCACATTCATACATGCAGACCAACACAGTACATGTATGCACATATGGGGAGGTGCATGGGCACATTTACAGATGCATATACACACAGGATCACATACATGCCAAAAAAAGCAGAAACATAACCAGCACACATTTATTTTAAGTCATTAAAAATGTTCCTTCCTGCTTGTTAATTCAGCAAGAGTGGCAGTGGAGATTAGTGCATTCTCTTTCTGTGGAGTCTCACCAAAGGTCTAAATGATTCACGACCTCCATTTCCAGTAAACATCACTTCAGGTCAAAGCAGACTGACATCATCTTCTGTACAAAATGTTTAATTACTCCAGGTTGCAGGAGTTGTTAGTCTTTATAATATGAGAAGCCCAGTATAAACACTTTATTGCCTGAAGAAAGCCATTGCATGTGTTAAAGGTTATGTACAATCAAACGACCCTCGAATTTTCTATCATTTTTATGAATAATAGTCAACAAAAGGTATCATTACATTTTCTACTTTTTTAATGATCAAATCCAGCTACTGCATTTTAATACAATAGGCAATATGTTGTTTGTGTTGTATTTATTGCATTGTGCTGGTATTAACCAGCATTCTGTTTGTTTTCATATTACATGATGATAGAATTTATAATGAACCTATAAAATGGTTCCCTGCACAAGTTCGAGAGGGGAGGAGTGGGGGGAAGTGAGGGGGGGGGGAGGCATTGGCTAAAAGCAAAGGCTTTATATATTCACATTTACATTACAAGCCAGAGGCAAAAAAAACAAAGTGCACAAAAACAGGAGAGTGAGAAAAAAAACATTAGTCATATCGCTGGCTAAAATATGCACAACTCTGGGCAGGAAGGCTGAGCATAATTTTATATTCGATTTTAATGCAGCCTTGCACTCCACTGAGATTTTAGTAACTGACAGCAGCTTTTTCATTGCCCCAAGTCCCCCAACCTCTTGCATGTATTTGACCTTGAGCATTATTAGGTTGCTCCCGTGTGTGCTTTGGTGTGAAGCGAAACCATTTGCATGTCCTATTCATTCCTCGCAATCAAGCCAGCTCAAACCCTGAGCTACAACTGAGAGAGCAAAAAAAAATTCAATGCTTTCTTGTGATGGATGAGATCCTATTAGTCGTTTTAACCCGTTCTTGGCGGTTCCTCTCTTTTTCTCTCTCCCTTTCTCCTTCACTCTATCTCTCCCTCGCACACTCGTTCTCCTTCTCTTAAGCTGAGTTTGTGAGAGCACATAAATTCCAGCCCTCAACTTGGCACGTCAGAGGATTGGGTGGTGGTGGGGGTGGGGAGGGGGGTGGTGGTGGTGGGGGGGTGGTCAGGTTCACAAGGAGCTGTCCGCCGGATGCAGCAAACACCACCATGTGTTTAGTGCTTGATGAATTAAAAGGATGCTGCCAACTTAATTACACTGTAACCCTTCTATAAAGGAAGGGCAGAGCTGATTAACCAGAGAATAATTGGAGACTGATTGATGGCTCTCTCCCTCAGTGCTAAAGGCTGTATATATAATTATTCCGCCCCGAGCCTAATTTTGTGCCACCACTGCTGGCACGTTTGTCATCAGCAGTAATATATGCTCTCAGCATTAAAGTATTATGGATTGAGCCCGAGGTTACTGGAGGTGGCGGGGGTGGGAGGTATGGTGGGGGTGGGGGGAGGCGGGTGCTGAAGCTTGGAAATGGCAAGGAAGCAGCTCAATGTCCCCTAGACGTGTCACCTGCAAATGACTAGCCTGAAGTAAATCAAAACACCAACAAAGCTTGAAACTTGAAGTCATAGAGTCTGCTTTGCTGGCCGATGTGGTTTTGTTTCCTGCACTGGAATAAGCTTAAACATTAAATCACAGCAACTTGTTTCTTGCAGTGTACGTTCGAAGAAAATGTCATTCAGTGAATGAAATATCAATTGAATGCATCATAATTTAACGGGTCAGATGCCTTTTAAACTCAGATTTAGATTTTAGGCCGGAATTCTTCGGCCATTCACACCAACGGGATTCTCCGGATCCGCTGCAGTGAATGGCGATTTGGCTAAGTGCCAAATTTTCCTTTCTCGCTTGCAGCGGCGGCAGGGCATGAACAGCCGGAAAATTCCAGAAAGTGGTGAAATATAGTCCGGGATCAAAAATGCAAAATAAACTTGAACCTATTCCCTATTTCTTAACTTGATGCTCCATTGTCTTCTTGACAGAGCATTTACAATCATGAGTTATTCAAAAATGGGGAATAAGAAATTGGCAGAATAAAGAAACAGTTTTGCTAATATCTGTATAACACAATGTTCGAGTATCTGATGGCTCTACAGCGGTGAGTAACTTACCTCAGATAAGCTCTGTTAAAAAACCTAACCCTCTAACAACCTGCTCAGATCATCTGGGATTCTCTTGGAATTAAAGTTTGAACTACTGAGTGACACAGGAGGAAATTCCCTCAGGGCATTCAAAAAACTGTGTTTTATTTTCCATTTTCTTTGATCATGTATTGTTATTGTAGGAAAGAAAGCTGTTTGACTGGACGGGGCAGTTGGAGGTGGGAGGTCACGCGATGATCCAAGTGAAGTTGTCAACCCTCCGGATGCCTGCCTGGCTCGGCCTTAGAGGGAGTGCAGAGGAGGTTTACTAGGCTGATACCGGAGTTGAGGGGGTTGAGCTATGAGGAGAGGCTGAATAAACTAGGCTTGTACTCGTTAGAGTTTAGAAGAATGAGGGGAGATCTCATTGAGATGTATAAGATGATGAATGGGATGGATAGGATAGAGGTGGAGAGACTCTTCCCGCTCAGAAAGGACAGTAGGACTAGGGGGCATAGCCTCAAGATAAAGGGGGGGCGGTTTAGAACGGAGTTGAGGAAGAACTTCTTCACTCAAAGGGTGGTGAATCTCTGGAATTCTCTGCCCATTGAAGTGGTGGAGGCTGCCTCGCTAAATATTTTTAAGACGCGGGTTGATGGGTTTTTGATAAGCGAGGGGATTAAGGGTTATGGGGAGAGGGCGGGAATGTGGAACTGAGCCATGACAGATCAGCCATGATCTTATTGAATGGCGGGGCAGGCTCGAAGGGCTAGATGGCCTACTCCTGCTCCTATTTCTTATGTTCTTTATGTTCTTATGTGTCTTACCTCAGCATACGGTGTGGTGGACAGGAATGACCCATGTTTTTTGTCATGGATTGACACCTCCCCTCTTCTGGGTTCAGTTCACAATCTCTGCTGCCATTTGCGCCAAAGGTTCACTTGATGAATCCATAGAAACTCTACAGTGTAGAGAAAGACCATTTGGCTCATCGAGTAAGCATCGATTCTTCAAAAGAGCATCCCACCCAGGCCCACCCATGACCATACACCAACCACCTTCTCCCCTGATCCCCCTATTACCGTAGCCCTGCAAGTTTACCATAGCCAATCTATCTAACCTGGATATTGGACTGTGGGAGGAAACCCACGCAGACACAGGGAGAATGTGCAAACTCCACACAGACAGTCACCCAAATCAAGCTCGGGTCCCTAGTGCCGTGAGGCAGCAGTACTAACCACTATGTCACCATGGCGTCCCAAGTGACTGATTTCAAAGTAGCCATTGGATTTTGTACTGGTGAGAAGAGGAGGAGTCAAGTCCACAAGTGCAGCACCTCCTAGATGTCAAAGCCAGAACTATCAGACAGTGTTTACAAAGATGGGAAATGTGACCCTCTGTGCCATGGCCATAAGAGAGTTTGTAGGTTTTTGGGTGGGGATGTGAGGCTGGGCGGGTGGGTGGGTGTGGGGTCATGTATCAATGTATTTAACTTCCTGTAGGCATTCATTGCAGAAAGGCTTAGCTGAGTAAGTCACAATGCCAAAACTGAAAACAGAAAAGTCTTTAAAGTTGTTGCTGACAGACAGGCCCTTTATTTGTCCCACTGGCCTTTATTTATTTTGCTTTCTCTCACTAGCACCTCCTCAAAATTATTTTCTCAGTGGCAACATGTCCTTCAGTTGGAATTTCACCTCTATATGGCAATCTTGTTGTTCCATGTTGTTGATCTCTCACGAATTCCACTCAACTCGCCTACTGAATCTGAATTTGTACATTTCATTGCCTTTAAGGTAACAAAACATGTTCACATATCAGAGTTGGATTGAGCAGGGGATCTAAGAAAGACAGAACGCCCAGTAAGAACTGAAGAAGGAGGCAGACAGAACACGGGAGGATTAAGGAGGGAGATAGAGTGACTAGTGAGTAGGATGTAGGAGGGAGGGAGAGTGAGCAGTGGAGGATATTATATTTAGAAGGTTGGTAGTAGGTGAGTATTCAAGAAGGAAATAGATTGAACAGTAGGAGGGAGGCAGGACCTAAGCAGAGTGTTAAGGAGACAGCAAGAATGAAAGGTGGAGAAGTGAGGAGAAAGGTGTGCTGAATAGGAGATGATTAAGAAAGGAGATAGGTGCAGGATATATGTCAGAAGTAGATTGAGGACTTAAGCGAGTTTTTGAAACTGATGATTTTTAAAAGATAGGCAGGAAATTTCTGGGATCAAGATCATTTAAAAGTCTGCTGTGTACATGGGAGGAACAATGCAAATCAACCAGGAGCCAGAGAGTCAGGATATGGGTTGAAGATGGACATAGGATAAGTCTACACTATGGCAGGATGGAAAGCAATTAGATGATGCTAAGTGACTGCAGTACAAAATAATTTGGTGTTTAATATCTATGATATCATATTTCATTACATTTCAATTCCAAATGTTGTTAAATATATCCAGCTCTGAAGAAAGGTCATACAGACTGGAAACATTGGGAGAGTTTTACTGCCCCACCATCACAGGAATTGGAGCAGGTGAGGGGCGAACAATGGGAAGGTCTGTTGACCTCGGCTGGGATTTTATGGTTTCAAGACGAGCAAGGCCGTAAAATCCCACCCATTAACTCTGTTTCTCTCTCCACAGATGCTGCCAGATCTGCTGAGATTTTACCAGAAATTTCTGTTTTTATTTCAGATTTCTAGCATCCGCAGCATTTTTGCTTTTATTAAACATATCCTGCATTTTAACTGAAATGTTAAACAGAGCGGTCACAATTTTTTAAAAAAGTATTCCATTCTTAAAATTACAATGCCAATGTGCAGCGTGTGGAGGGTAAGCCATTAATCCATCACCTTATTTAATGTAAAAAACAATTCAAGTTCAAATTGAATCCTATTCATAGTCCCCACAAGAGGGACAAGCAAGACCTAAGCTGACAAGAAAAGGATTTCACCTGAACTCAAGCTTGATCTGACCCTTGACCTTAGCCAAAAGGCTGAGAAGCGATCAGAACAGCCATGATACAGATATACCGAAACTCTTGGTGCTGGATTTAAACTCACACCATTTCCCGCTAGAGAGCACACATCTTGGACATGCTATCCATTATTACATCATAAGAGAGATAGAAAGAAGGAAAAGAAGAGCAGAAATAGAACTTGCATTTGTATAGCGCCTTTCATGACTTCAGCACATCCCAAAGCACTGTACTGCCAGATGGGTATGTGGGAAGTGTGGCCACTGTTGTAAAGAGGTAAGGAAGGAAAGAGAACTGAGGTGTTAACTATCTTAAATAGATTAATATTCCTCAAAAAATGGCAGAGAGATGAATTTTAAATGAATGAGATGGTTTTTGGGTGTTTCCTCACAGCCTGTATATCTGGGGTGACCTAATGCTGCAATCTCATGACATGTTTGAGCTGACGATAGAAATGTTAACTTTTTCATTAAAGTGGCATTTTTATAATCTGCGTAAATTGGATACAAGTGCATAACCCATAATAAAGCATGGCAGTTTGCATTCATGGCGTGTAAAGTATGGCGAGGACCTTGTAGGCATATTGAACAGCTGGCTGTTCATTCCCCCTTTTATACACTATGTTTGAAATACAGATTGTTGTCAGAGATAGCTGAAATAAAGGTGGCACTTACAAGATTGAGATTCTTAGATCAAATGGAAAAACGTATAAATCACAGACTTTTTTGCTGTTGAGGACTATGCACTACAAAATCCCATTTATCTAAGGTCCTTTCATGTGGCAAAGTAACATTATAATTGATTGAGATGTGTAAGGCTTTAATTAAATCTCAGAGCGCATATGGGTAACTGCGAAAATTTCCTGCTTAAGTTGTACACGGCAGCAGATTTCCCCGTGTCTTTACTCACAGTAACTCAGATGATATATTTGGAGGGGAACAAGGAGATGGTTGTTGGGGGAGGGGAGAGATCAGAGTTGGATACACCGATTTTTAGGGCATGTTACAGATCACTATGGGTGCAAAAATGGTCTCTTGACCAGACTAACCCTCTATGTGCCCTTCAGACCAAACTGAATTGGATGATTTTTAGTCTGGCTAATTCGGTTTTGCGAATCTGATCCTGTAGGCACCCAGTGAAAAATTAAACAATGAAAAAGATACAGTTTGTTCATGTGGCTACAGAGTGGCTTAAGCATTGTAGAACTATAATGAAGGTGTAAAAACAAAGTAGGCATATATGAAGCAGGAGCCCTCCCCCTGACTGAATATCATCCTGAGACTTTTGGTGTGGCACAGTGGTTAGTATTGCTGCCTCACAGTGCCAGGGACCCGGGTTCGATTTCCTGCTTGGGACACTCTCTGTGTGGAGTTTGGACATTCTCCTTATGCCTGTGTGGATTTCCTTCAGGTGCTCCGATCTCCTTCCGCATTCCAAAGATGTGCAGGTTAGATGGATTGGCCATGCTAAATTGCCTCTTAGTGTCAGGAGGACTAGCTAGGGTAAATGCATGAGGTCATGGGGATTGTGGTCAGTGCAGGCTCGATGGGTCAAATGGCCTCCTTCTGCACTGTAACATTCTATGATTCCATACCCTTCCGCTGACACATTTTCCAGTGGTGGAGATCACTTGCCATTGGCTGCTGGCAGATCTTCCAGTCCTATGACATTTTGCTCCATTGTGTCACTTGGGAACTCACCACAGGTCAGGGGGTGGAGGGGGAAAGGTGGAGGGAGGGCCTTTGGTCAGACCAGAAGATCCCACTAGCAGGAAGGGCCCGCCCCATGATTCCTGGATTCAGGCTCTCCAGTTAAGGGAAACAGTCTACTTTCAATGGGTTTAATTATCATCAATGAGCCAATTGCAGTGTTGTGTGAGAATGGAAATATTATTAAAATCCCAAATTACCTTCATTGGTAAGATATTACATTTCATAAGGAAATGAATAAATTTACAACTCCACAAATCTCTAGACCTTTCAGAGATTAATATCGGCAGCAGGTTAGACGAATATGAAATTGCCGGGTAATTGGGTGAGCTGATGGAAGGTGAGATTGCTTTGGATCTAATGGATGCCATTATTTACAAAAAGCACGTTTACATTTTTATGGCAGCAAAGTGACATTCCAATGAAGATAGTTCCCTCAAAAGATGCTTCCACCATTCTCCATCATATAGGCCACTCCAAGGCTAACTTCAACTCCGACAGTCCAGCAGGAGGTGGATCTGAAATAAGGTGACATGTGCAATGTCCAGCTTTCTTCTCCATGTGTTTCTGTGATGATTTGTTGCTGACAGTAAACGGACCAGCAAAATGTCCAATCCAGCTGAGAGAAATCATTTGAATGGCGGATAATCCTAAGGGAAAATCTGTGCCTTCAGGGTTAAAATTTAGGTACCCAATGATTCAAACAACCACTGCAACCACAGACTGTGGAATTAATCCTTGAAATTAATCATAAATACTTAAAGAGCAGAAGGAGATCATTGGCTCATTCCTCAGCTAGCTCTTCAGAATATCTAGCCAATCAGTTCCTTCCCCACTTCTCTCTTCTTCCCTTTAGTATTTCAAATTTTCCTGTACAGGTGTACATCCAATTCTCTTTTGAAAGTTACATCTGACTCTGTTTCCACCACCCTTATAGGCCATGCAATTTATATATTTTGGTTTAGTCAAAGATAACTTTAAAGGTGCCTTAGAAGGAGCCTGTATCCATTCCATCTGGAATGAACATTTAACATGCATGAACCAAAATCCTAACTGTTATTTGGAGCACGAATGAATGTAGGAGCTTGGTGTGAGTGTAGTGAATGTCTGTGGGTTGCTATCATCAATAGTAATCTCTGAACTTTTGGCTTGAAATGTATTTGAAATTTATCCAAAAAAAATGAAATTAAAGCACAGTACATCATAGATATAATGAAGCAAAATACTGTGCATACTGGAAATCTGAAGGAATAACAGAAAATGCTGGTAAACTCAGCAGGCCTGGCAGCATCTGTGGATGAAGAAACAGAGTTAATGTTTTGAATCTAAATGACCCTTTTGCTGAATGTATATACCTTGTATATGAGCGGCACAGTGGTTGGCACTGCTGTCTCACAGCGCCAGGAATCCAGGTTTGATTCTCAGCTTGGGTCACTGTCTGTGCGGAGTCTGCATGTCTGTGTAAGTTTTCTCCGGTGCTATAGTTTCCTCCCACAGTCCAAAAGACGTGCTGGTTGGGTGCATTGCTATGCTAAATTCTCCCTCAGTGCACCTGAACAGGCGCTGGAGTGTGTAACACTCAGTAACTTCATTGCAGTGTTAATGTAAGCCTACTTGTAACGTTAATTAATAAAAAAAATCTATATGTGGTATATTTATGTGTACAAATGTACATATATATATCTGTATATATTTATGTGTGTGAATGTAATGCATGATATATATATACGCACAGCTACATAAGATATGTATGTGTGTGCATTGTGTGTATGCACACATTTATATGAAGTGTGTATATTTATGTGTATGTATGAATATATAAAATAAACAGATTGGACAAGCTTGGTTAGTTATCCAACTCCTTCTCTATTTCATTCCCACCATGCCTTCCTGGATCATTTGGGATCAAAAGGCTGTGGCTTCACCAGTTAAAAATCAGCAGAGTGCGCCAAGACCCGAGCAGAATGTGAGATTGATATTTGCCCTCGTTCCCAATCCGACATTTGATTTAGAAGTCACTCTGAAGCTGCAAGTTTGAAAAAAAAAATGAGAAGACCTTGATGCCTCCCTGCGGAGAACACGCACTATTTGGACTGAAGGCACAAAAGTGGAGAAATTAATGGTAAGCTGTTCATCTGTCACTGCTGCCAGGCTGATCGTTCCACAGAGTAGAAAAGGGAGGGAATGACATGCCCTCCAGTCAAGGGCATGGCTGCCCACTGTTCTGATGATATAAGTAAAGGCTCTGGATTCACGGAGAATAGATATCAAATGTAAAAAGCACAGAAAATTCTTCACACACATTGTTCTTTTCAGTCATTTTAATAGTGTTGTGCTTGACATGAAATGTTAGACTTCACAGGCACCTAATTCAGATTTACAAATTATATTTTTGCAATGTCCCTTTTTTCTTAGCTTCTTTCGAGCTTCTCTTCCCCCATTGCAATTTTGATTTGACCGTGTTTGTCAAATTTTATGTTTTCATAAAAAGAAGCCTCAGCTAAACCCAGTTGTCACCTAAACATTACGTAAGGCCAATATCATCAGTGCATTTCCGGGGAATCCAGATAAGCATATGAGTGAGAAAGGGATAGAAAGTTAAGCTAATCAGATGAGATGAACTAAGATGGGAGCAAGCTCATGTGGAGCATAAAAGCCAGTTTGGGCTGAATGGCCAATTTCTGGATAGTTTATACTGCTATTTAAGTTGATTGCCTTTCATTCGAAGGAACACAGGGAGGTACACGCGGCATCCTCTCTGGCAGATAGATGCATGGCTTTGCCAGCAATTATCCCAACCACTCGTGCTTAACATTTTCTGATTCCAGACCCGTGATAATTTAATCAGAATAAATGATTTGTAAAGTAGCAATTGCAATGAGGCATGAGAAATTATTGGGTGTTGTGCACGATTGTGCTGGATTAACAAATATTAGAACAGAGAAGATGAAAACCATTGCAACTGTGAGCTTCGAACTTCAGTAAAGAATGTTTTTACTGGTTGTGTTGAATATGATAAAGATTTCAACAGAGTTTTAAAACAAACATACTTAGGAGCAAGGATAGACCATTTGACCCCTTGAACGTGTTATCTATTTTATGCCTGAAATAATAATTTTATCCTTTTTTTTGACATTGAAAGTATTATATGCTAATGGGGCAGTGGCACAGTGGTTAGCACTGCTGCCTCACAATGCCAGGGTTCAATTCCAGCCTCGGGTGACTGCATGGAGTTTGTACGCTTTTGAAATTTCGAAACCTTCCCCTGCACTGTCAATAAGTGGCTAGAACCTGCTACTACATTGTGACTGTTGATGTAGCAAGTATTGAATGGCAAATGTTGATTTAAAAAAGGGTCAACAGAGAGTGATTCTGTGTCTGCAAGGGTTTCTCTGGTTGCTCTGGTTTCCTCCCACAGTCCAAAGATGTGCTGGTTACGTGGACTGGCCATACTAAATTGACCCTTAGTGTCCAAAGATATGTAGGTTAGGTGTATTAGCCATGGTAAATGAATAGGGTTATGGGGATAGAGTTGGAGGGTGGGCCTGGATAAGATACTCTTGTTGAGTGTCAGTGCAGACTCAAAAGCATGAATGGCCTCCTTCTGTATTGTAGGGATTCTATAGGCGCAACCTTACTGGCCAGTAATGCCACACTTCCGCTGCAGTGAGGTCAAAGAATTTGGAGCACAGTTCACTGCAGCAGGATGGGAAAATCCCACGAAAGATTCCAGCTTATGATTCTGTGAATGGTCACAAATATCTGGCCATGCCTGAGTTTTATTTCTATTCCACTCATTAGTTGACCTCCACACAGTGATTGTGTGACAGCAGCGACATATTATTCAATTCAGAGCGATGTCAGTATGAATATGTGGTAAATTATTATACCTCATTTAAAGGAGGTGACACTTTATGAGACAATTTTCAAAACCTTCCCCTGCACAGTCATCTAATGGCTAGAACCTGCTACTACATTGTGAATGTTGACATAGCAAACATTGAATGGCAATTGTTGACAAAGAAAATGGGACAACAGGGAGTGATAGTTGTGGACATGGAGTGTGTGCCCTATGCAAGATTTTTAATCAGATATTTATATATATGTGTCATGTGTGATGTATACACGAGATATTTTACAGTAAGAAGTTACCAATGATGAGAGGTAAGTACAATATAAGTGTTCAGTGACTTAGGCAGCTGTTACACAGTACATGAGAGTAATGTGCCATAATATATCACAGCATTACCTACTTCAATCAATACATAGCCTTGAATTACACAGTGTATTTCTGACAACATCCAGCTGCTGTTTATGAACACCATAAGATCTAAATGTTGAAAAACTAGCAAGCACCACTCAAAGCAGAGGAATTTCTGCATGGTTGTGAATATTGTTCAGATGGTATTCCTCTATCCCTTACATCCATCGAGGCATTCACCCTCTTCAAATAACTAGCTCAATGCCTGTGATTAAGTCATGCGCAGAGGATTGTCATAGAAACACATTTGTCCATTAACATCACCAACAGTAATTTCTGGGGCTATAACTTAAAAAGCTCTAAGCAGAGGTGCAGTTTAGAACGACGTTTTAGCAGCAGATTGAATGGTGCAATCTCAGACACCCGGTGATAAACTCCAATGCTTTTGAAATTTGAAGTAGATATGCTTAGAAAAAAAATTAAATCAGGTTTTTCGAAGATTTTTTTTATCTTGTGATACAGGAAGCTTTACTATTCGATGAGAACAATGTGGCTTTAGCTATTTGTATAATTCTGTCAGATTATTCTTTTGATGGAAATGTATAGTGGTTGCCAGTGAACAATTTCTATTTGCACCTTATTGTCAGCACTTTCTCCAGTTTCTCCTGCCTGCTTCCATTTACATGCAGATCCTCACATCTCAATACCAGGCAAACTCAAAGAAACAGCTGGCAATATTTGCATAAAAATGAAGGCACTTTTTTTTCTATTTGTTTGTTCATTATAGAAAAGGCGATAATCTGTCTAAAATTTGCAAAAACAAACAACAATCAGAGCTTTTTCTTTAAAAACCACATTTAATAGAATCAAATCATTTTTCACCAATTTTTTTTAAAGAAGAAATTTGATCATGGCGAAGCAAATATATCTTTTATTTTTAAATTTCCTTACTATCAGAGCATTGATAAGATTAATGTTTCAATATCTTTAGCTAACATACGTGAACAGGAAGAGTGTCAGAACACAAGGAAGAGGAATGGGAGTAGGCCTTTCAGTCTACTCTGCCACTTAAAAAGATCCTGGCTAATCTGCCACCTCTACCTTCTTGCACTATCTCTGTATCTCTTAGTCCCCTTTGGCTGAGATTTTCCAGTCCCACCATGATGGGCAACCAGGAAGGGATACTTCAGGCCAGCCTAAGGTCCATTGACCAGCGGCAAGCCTGGAAATTCCAGGTGGTGGGTGGGGCCACCTGGCCTTGGAGTCCAAAAATCTATCAATCTTAATCTTGAGTATATTCATTAACTGAGCATTGCTATACGCCTGGAGGATGAATTCCAAGGATACACAAACTTTCGAGTGAAGAAATTTCTTCCCATCTCAGCCCTAAGTAGCTGACCACTTATTCTGAGATTGTGATCACATGTTCTAGATTCCAGAGCAAAGGGAAATATTTTCTCAGTATATACCTTTTGTACGGCCCCCCAAAAAATGTGAACACTTGAAATCTCTCATTGTTCTAAGTTATATGGAATGTTGGCTTATTCTACTCAATTGCTTCTTGCTGGACAATCCTTTGTTTCCTGGAATCCATCTAGTCATTGTTCTTCTCTCAGGCAAGGAAGGGGAGCAATATTGTCCACAATACTCCAGCTTTGGGCTCACCGAGGCCCTATAAAATTGCAGTAAATTTTATTTACCATTCTACTCCAATTCCTTTGGAACATGCTATTTGTTTTCTAATTTGTTTGCTATTGCCACACGAATTTCTGTGAGTTGAGTACAATGAAATGCAAATCCATACGAATGACAAGTCTCTCACCATCTCAAAAATATTGGGGGAGTTTTCCCATTGCGCCTGCCACAGGAATCATAGTGGGTGGGGTGTGGACCATGCAAAGTTCCATTGACCTCAGGCAGGATTTCCCGGTTTTGGGGCGAGCATGGCCAGAAAATCCCACCCATTCTGTTTTTTAAAATTTTCCTACCTAAGTATACAATTTCACATTTCTCCATAGTTTATTTCATCTTCCATTTTCGTGCCCATTCACTTAACCTGTCTGCACACCTTTTCACCACGTCTTTGCAAGAAATGGGATCTTTTTTCTACCAAAAAATTGCAAATTGATGTTTCAAATAGCCTTTAAGAATATTGCATCTTCTTTCACATGTTTTTGTGTTGTGCTAAAAGCTTTGGATGTTTTACTAAATTAAAGGTTGAAGTTGCTCTCAGATTCTGATTAGATAGCTTAATAACCATCAGATTTGGTTTAAGGATATACCTGTAAAATTATGATATAATGCTCAGAATTATTAGTGTACAAAATGTTGAATGAGTATATTACAGTCCTCTTCCCTCTGTTACAATGAACAAGTGTTGCTCCTTTAATTAAAACAGTGGAAGGGGAAATATTATATGAACACTTCCCTGTTGTATTTTATGCCTTGGGGATATGCAGAGATGATATGCCATTTTCTGCCAGGGTAAAAAGTTTTATTCAGTGTTTTAAAATGTTTCCTCTCCTCTGATGCTGAGAACAGCTTGACTTAGTTTAATTTATTTTTTGAAGTAACCATACCCAGGCTTAACTAATCATACACAGTGAGCAATCAACAGGCATATGTAATCAAACACTGAACAATTGAACATTACAATCACACCTTTTAAAATTCAATTTATTAGTGTTATAAATAGGCATTAACACTGCAATGAAATTACTGCGAAAGTCTGCCACACTCTGGCACCTGTTCGGGTACACTGAGGGAGAATTTAGCATGGCCAATGCACCTAACCAGCATGTCTTTTGGACTGTGGGAGGAAACTGGAACATCCAGAGGAAACCCATGCAGAGGGGAGAACATGCAGACTCCACACAAACAGTGACACAAGATGGGAATTGAACCCTGGTCCTTGCCACTGTGAGACAGCAGTGCTAACCACTGTGCCATTGTGCCACCCTCTTGATTACTAATGCCTCAAGAGTAACATTCCTGATTTTGCTTGTTGAAAATTTATAGATAATGTTTGGGAGGCTCTATTCTCGGTTTGACATGGCAAAACATGACTGAGGCTGAAAAGAATGTTCAGTTGCAATGGGAAGTGAATGTAGAAGAAAGGTGCTGTGATTTGGAAACTGATTCGAGACGGTCAGCCAGCAGTTTGTGATGTGAGGTGATCATTTTTTGGTCTATCAAAGAATTCAACAATGGGATTTTTGGTTGACCAACTTCTCCATTTTCTTCCAAAAAGAAAACAATAATCCTGCTATAATCTTCTTCGATTCCTCCTTATGCCATCTGGTGCCTTAAAATAACAAAGAACATTCTATTTCCTCAACTCCGCCGTTCAAACCGGCACTTCAATTTTACGTTTCCTTCATTCTCAACAAGAAAAAATTAACAGAGCGTTTTCAGATCAAGTCAGTCTTTCCATTGTATTCATTTTTAATGAGCAAGTAATTATAAAATTATAAGGGATCTTAAATGAGAAATGAGTATTGCGAGGCAGCATTTACTTTTGTCAAAATAAATAGATACATGCACAGATGCCTTCTGACAGAGGCTGTTATTTTGTATATGTTTTTACATGGCAAATGGCTTGTTTATCCTTTGGCTTGTGCCAGCTTTGAACACTGTCAATTTACACATAATTTCCACTTTACTGCTTTCTCGACCTTCGGCTGCACATGTCTTGCAGCCTTCAGTCTGCCGTGTTGGGATGCATTCTAATTAATATTTTTCCTTCAGGCAAATATTTGTTTCTTCAGATCTAAATCCCCCTTCCGTTCCATATGTGGGCATTTTGCAGATGTTCGCCATTCTTTGCTGATGCTTTATGCACTGTTAAAGCTGTCTCTTGTTCTCCTGCTTGTTTCAGAAGCTCCATTATAACTTGGAATGAGGAACCGATAGATATCTTTACTCATTGACCAAGACACACACTATCCTGAAGATCACCTTCCTGACTTCACATTGATAAATAACCTGGATTCAAATTATCTGTCCTTCTGGATAAAATTCATTTTTGTTTCTCTGAATTTCATTTACTTTGAAATGAATGTTGAATTTTACCATACTATCTAGCCCATTTATAAAACCAAAGTCTAAACACTTGACAACATTAACCGGCATCTGTGGCATCAGGAAAGAGGGGATAGGAACTGTCAGTGATTAGGTTTTATTGATTCATTGATGAAACTCATCTGTTGAAAATGCAATTAAACTCTGACATTTTTGATACTTTTGAGAAAATGACCACAAAATACTTTTGCTTCAATGAGACAAATGAATGTACCAATACATCAGAAAACTAAAAATTAAAAAAAAATTACTATTTAATGTTAAACAGTAAAACATAATAAACCTATGTTACTAGACGACAACTTGGTGGGATTTTACAGCCTCGTTCAGGCGAGACCAGAAATTCCCACCTGAGTTCAATGGAGATTTCCGTTGTTAGACCCTTGCCTGCTCCGATCCCATGGTGGGCGAGGTGTAGAATTCTTATCACATCTCTAAGAAATGTCTTAAATAGCTTTGCCTATAATTTCAAAAGCATGCTGGAAATTTGAATTAAAAACAGAAAAATGCTGTAAATACTCAGCAGGTCCGGCTGTGTTTGGGAAGAGGGAAAATGAATTAATCATAGAATCACACAATCCCTTACAGTGCAGAAGGAGGTCGCTCGACTCATTGAGCCTGCACTGACAACAATCCCACCCAGGCCCTATCCCCCTGCTAATCCTGCTGATACTAAGGGGTAATTTAGCACTGCCAATCAACCTAGCCCTCACATCTTTGGACTATGGGAGGAAACTGGAGCACCCGGAGGAAACTCACGCAGACAGGTGGAGAATGTGCAAACTCCATATAGGCAATCACCTGAAGCCCGAATTGAACCCAGGTCCCTGGCGCTGTGAAGCGGCAGTGCTAACTACTGTGCCATCATTGATGTTTCAGGTTGATGGCTGAGTTCCAATGAAATAGGTCTTTGACTGGAAATAATTAACTCTCTCTTTTTCTCTCCACAGATGCTACCAGACTTGCTGAATATTTCCAGAATTTTCCTTTTTCTTAAAGAATTTCACCCATTATTACATTGCAACCGAGTACTGTTGGCATTTAGGCTAACATAGCAGCCATTTTATGCACAGCATGATCTCACAAACATATTTAAAAAAATTAATTTATCTTTGGTACCATAGCTTGAAGGAGAAGTGTTGTCCAGAAGAGTGGGAGAACTTCTTATTCTTTTTCAAATGTACTGTGGAGTCTTGCAAGGCCACCTCAACTATCAAACAGGCAATAATATTTCAGTGAAGGCCCCAAATTATCTCACATTCAATTAACTTATTTTTGAAGCATATTCTCTATTATGAGGTGTGTAAACCTGGCAGTCATTTTGTACATTGCAATATCTAATAAGTAAGAAGTACAATGAAATTTTGTTTTCTTTGGTTGTTTTGATTAAGGGGAGAATGTTGGCCAGGACACTGAGAAAACCTTTGGATGATGCTGAGGATAACATGTTCAGTGAGTTGGTCACACCAAAGGTAAAACTTACTGAGGGAGATAGGGAATGGATGACCACCAGAGAGGGGAAGAATAGGAAGGCAGAGCAGGTGTCCCCTGCAGTCAAGTCACTCCAAAACAGATGTACTGCTTTGGATACTGTTGGGGGAGATGACTCACTAAGGAAAGGTGGCAGCAGCCAGGTTCATGGCACTGTGGCTGGCTCTGCTGTACAGGAGGGTGGAAAAGAATGGCAGTGATAAGAGATTCAATTGTAAGGGGAATAGACTGGAGTTTCTGTGGATGCAAACGAAACTCCAGGATGGTATATTGTCTCCCTGGTGCAATGATCAAGGATGTCTCAGAGCGATTGCAGGGCATTCTGGAGGAGAATGGTGAACAGCCAACCATTGGTGCACGTAGGAACCAACGATATAAGTAAAAAAATGGGATGAGGTCCAAAAGCTGAATTTAGGGAGTTAAGAGTTAAACTAAAAAGCAAGACCTCAAAGGTAGTAATCTCAGGATTGCTACCAGTGCCACATGTGAGTCAGTGTAGGAATGTCAGGATAGCTGAGATGAATATGTGGCTTGAGGGATAGTGCAAGAAGGAGGGATTCAAATTCCTGGGATGCTGGAACCAGTTCTGGGGAAGTAGGACCAGTACAAATCAGACGGTCTGCACCAGGTCAGGACTGGAACCGATGTCCCAGGAGGAGTGTTTGCTTGTGCTGTTGGGGAGGATTTAGACTAATGTTGCAGGGGGATGGGAACCGATGCAGGAAGTTAGAGGGAAGTAAGGTGGGGTCAGAAACAAAGGGCGGTAAGGGGGAAAGTGGAAAGCAGAAAAACCAAAGACAAAAATCAAAAAGAGCCATAGTACAGAGTGCAGAGACTGTGGAAAATTCAGTGAATGCATCCAGTAAGGCTAAGTCAAATAAAACACAAGGAGAGTGTACAAAACATGACAGGACAGATGCTCTGAAGTGTGTTTGCTTTAACACAAGAAAGCATGACAGATAAGGTGGATGAACTTAAAGATTGGATTACTACATGGAACTATGATGTGGCAATTGCCAAAAATTGGATGAAAAAAGGGCAGGATTGGCAGTTCAGCACTCCAGGATTTAGATGCTTCAGTGGGGCGGGGTGACAAAGGAGGTGGAGGGTGTTGCTTTACTAATTAGGGAGAATATCACTGCTTTACAGAGGGAGGACAACTTGATGGGATCATGCAGTGAGGCCATATGGGTAGAACTCAGGAACAGGAGCACAGCAATCAGTGTTGAGGTTGTACTACAGATCTTCCACCAGCCAGCGTAAAGTGGAAGGACTGATATGTCAGCAGATTATAGAAAGAAGTAAAACAACAGGGTTGTTGTTCTGGGCAATTTTAACTTCCCTAACATAGACTGGGATTCCTCTTGTGCCAGGGGCTTGGATGGGGCAGAATTTGTTCAGTGCGTCTAAGAGTGCTTCTTGAGGCAATATGCAGATAGCCCAACTTGGAAGGGCTATCTTAGACCTGGTTCTGGGAAATGAGCCTGGACAGGTGATTGATGTATTGGTGGGGGAACCATTTTGGGAACAGTGGTCACAATTCTGTAAGTTTCAAGATACCTGTAGAAAGGATAGAAGTAGTCCCAGAGTGAAAGTACTAAACCGGGGGACTAATTATGACAGTAATAAGCAGGAGCTAGGGAGTGTAGACTGGGGGCAACTGTTTGAGGGTAAATCCAAATTGATATGTGGGAGTCTTTTAAAAATCAGTTGTAACAATTCAAGGCAAATATGTTCCTATAAAAATGAAGGATAAAAATGGCAAGATTTAGGAACCCTGGATGATAAGAGAGATTGTGAGCTTAGTGAAAAAGAAGAAGGAGGCATACATAAAGTTCAGGAAATTGAAAACAGATAAGGCTCTTGAGGGATACAAAGATAGCAGGAAAGAGCTTATATAGGGACTTAGGAGGACAAAAAAGGGGCCATGAAATGTTGTTGGCAGCTAGGATTAAGGAGAAACCTTATTGCTATATATGTGTATATTTTATGTGGATATCAGGAGGAAGAAGGTAGCTAAGGTAAGGGTAGGTCCACTCAAGGACAGTGAAGGGAATTTGTGTGTGGAGCCTGATAAGGTGAGTGAGGTCCTTAAAGAGTACTTTGCACCTTTATTCACAAAGGAGAAGGATGTGGTGGATGGTGAGTGTAAAAAGGAAGATGTTGACATTCTAGGGCATGTTGAGATGAAAAGGGAGGAGGTATTGGAGGTTTCGAAAAGCACTAAGGTGGACAAGTCCCCAGGGCCAGATAGGATCTATCCCTGAATACTGAGTGAGGTGAGGGAAGAAATTACTGAGGCCTTGGCCAAAATCTTTGTATCCTCTTTAGCCATGGGCGAAGTACCAGAGAATTGGAGAGTAGCTAGCATTGTTCCTCTGTTAAAGAAGGGCAGAAGAGACAATTTGGGGTATTGCAAGCGTGTGACCCTTATATCAGTGGTGGGGAACTTGTTGGAGAAGATTCTTAGGGACAGGATGCATTCAAATTTGCAAGAAAATAGGCTTATTAGTGGCAGGCAGCATGGTTTTGTGAAGGGGAGGTTGTGCCTCACAATCTTGATTGAGTTCTTTGAGGAAGTGACAAGAAAAATTGATTGGGGCAAGGCAATGGATATCATATACATGGACTTTTGTAACACCCTCAGTAAGGTTCCTCATGGCAGACTGAAACAGAAGGTGAAATCATATGGGATCTGAGATGAGCTGGTAAAATGGATTCATAACTGGCTTGGGCATAGAAAGCAGAGAATAGCAGTGGAAGGGTACTTTTCTTCTGGAGGTCTGTGACAAGCGTTGTTCCTTAGGGATTAGTGCTGGGGCCTTTGTTGTCTATAACATATAAATTTTTTGGAGGACAATGTCAGTAGTCTAATTAGTAAATTTGCAGATGATACAAGAATTGGGAAGTAGTGGATAGTGAGGTGAATTGTGTCCAACGAGGGGCATACACGCGATGGGTCGTACTGGGGCTGCTCTTGGTTGTTCGAGTTTGGCCTAGTGCTTCATGTCGTTAGTGTGTGCCTAAACTGAACCAGGTACTGGGCAAGACGACAGCTCAGTGACTATCATTGATTGCTGTGCAGACACATGGATTTGGGCCGGTGTCTGTGGAAGTTGGCGCATTCTCCCTGTGCTTGCGTGGGTTTTCTCCGGGTGCTCCGGTTTCCTCCCACAACCCAAAGATGTGCTGTTAGGCTGATTGGCAGTAATAAATTGTCCCTAAATCAATTTCCCTCAATCTGGATGGCCATAAAACATTAGACAAGGGTCGTGGGTAGAGAGGGGGACTGGTGGTGTTGAAATGGCGGCACGGGCTCGTTGGGCCAAAGGGCCTGTTTCCCGGGCTGTTTTTGTTCTTTGTTCTTTTGTTCTTTGAATTGTCAGAGGATACAGCAGGATATAAATCAGCTGAAGACCTGGGCCAAAATATGGCAGATGGAATTTAACCCGGACAAATGTGAGGTGATGCAATTTGTAAGGTCTACAAAATGAAAGTATACAGTAAATGGTAGAAATATTAGCATATAGAGGAATATAGGTGTGCAGATGGTGTCAACTCAGACGGACAAGGTAATCAAGAAGGTGTATGGCATGTTGACCTCCATTGGTCAGGGCGTTGAGTATAGGAATTGGAAAATCATGTTGCAGCTGTATAATACTTTGCTTAGGCCGCATTTGGATTATTGTGTACAGTTCTGTTTGTCACACTACTGGAAGGATGTTGATGCATTGGAAAGGGTGCAGAAGAGATTAACCAGGATGTTGCCTAGTTTGGAGGATATGGACTATGAAGAAAGGTTGAACAAGCTTCATTGGAGTGTCGGAGGATGAGAGGGGGACCTGACAGGCTTGAATAGAGTGGATAGTTAGAGTCTTTTTCCCAGGATTGAAGGGTCAATTACTCGGGGGCATAGGTTGAGAGTGAGAAGGGGGAAGTTTAATGGAGATGTAAGAGGCAAGTTTTTCATACAGAGGCTGGTGAATACCTGCATTGCGCTGCTGGAGGAGGTGGTGGAAGCAAATTCTACAGCAACATTCAAGTGGCATCTGGATAGATACATGAACAGGCAGGGAATAGAGGGATATAGCCCACGTAGAGGCAAGAAAATATTAGATTAAAGAGGGATCTATGTCGGCCAAGATGGTGGGCCGAACTGCCTGTTTGTGTGCTGTACTGTTCTGTGTTCTTTGTTATTCTTCAAACTGTCCACCTGGGATCTTCAACAATGTAAAAAGGCCATTTGGCTTCTATAACTGAATTTCTATCAACTTTGGTATAGACAATCTGAAAATACTATCCATGAAATTAATAGTTTGGAAATCAAATTAATAGACATTGATTTGTTTTGCAAGTAGTTTGCAAAGCACAGGATTGGCAAAGACTATTTTTTGAAGAAAAATATTGAACAGTGGAGGGTCTTTGATTCCTGTTCTAATCAAAACTATGCCAGAGAATCAAAGTAACAATGGAAAAACTTGTTCACGTGAGTGGAACCATGATGAACTTAGATAATCTCCTCATCTCCTCTAAATCTAGTGGCTTGTCGAGGAGTACATTATTATATCAAAACATATTTTATTACTTTGTAGATTGCAATCTGAGCTATTATTGTTAAACAATGGATGATGTGCAGTGTTATATTATATATTCAATTCTCTCTTGAGCATTTGTAAATATTTTTAGACCATAATCATTTACTTTTGTTTAAATTCAACATGGGTATCTTTGATAATCAAACTTTATTGTAGTCCAACCCTTCAACTAATGGTGGCACGATATTAAATGACAAACCTCTGGCTTTTTATTTGCAGAGAAGGTTCTTCCACATTTATCTTTCAAATGGCTGAAAAAAACAGCTACCATAATCAATTCTGAGATGATGGGTGCCTGCTTCATGTGGCAAAACTGGTTAGAATGTGGTAGATGGATAAAATAGATCAGTACAATTATATCCAGGTAGCAAAACAATGCTCAAATGCTTGATTGTGCGCTGGAGACATTCCATTGTATGGATGCATGTTTCACATGGTCAACATTAATAACAGGGGTACATCAGCTACAATTCATGTGTTCTTTGTTCATCTCAGCACACTATCCAAGTATTTGTAACAGATAGAATTTAGAGCCATATGTTAGAAGCCCAATACATGTTGATGCTGTGTAATATGTATACAAGAGCAAAGCATATTGGTGCAATTTTATAATTTCATGGCACTCTGTTCAATAAGTAGGGCCAGATGCACAGAACAATGCAGCTAATTTGCTTTTTTCTTTCCAAATCAGCCTTACTGTCTTTCCATCATGGGATCTAACTCATTCTTTCTATAGAGTTCACTTTCCTGGTCTTAACCATCTTTCCAGACAATTGGTTCTAGCTGTTGGTCATTCTCTGTGCATGGCAGTTTGCCCTGACTTTTGTGGCCTCAAGTAAGATATGGGCCCGATTTTAACTTGATGCAAGCCAGGTAGGTTTTGAGATGAGTTAAAATCTCACCCTATGGGCGAAATCTTCTCCTTCACGATGTGTTTTCCAGCACCAAAGGAGCATGCTTTTGGCCGGCAGTAGGATCTACCAGTCCCGCCCATGTTTACGGTGTTTTGCATTCTTTGCTGGGCGTGCTGCTGGGGAATCGTCATGGAGGCTCCCATCAATGAGTCCGGCAGATCCTGCTGGTGGAGGAAGGGACACGGAAATTCAGCCATGTATCTCTGCAGAATTTCACATGGAAACCTGCAAAGTTGAAGATCCTTCCTTATCTTATAAAGTTATTCCTGACAGCTTAGCCCTTTGATACCAAAGCCGTGTTTCTCTCCTCACTCTGCCTCGAAGATTTGGATGACCTCCTTACATAGTGCCTAAATTGTCCATGTGTGATTTGACTCAAACATACTGGAATTTCAGCTGTGTGGTGGTACAATTATTGTGTTTGATTTTATGGGTCTACTATTGATGTGAGCTTACTATTGACACACACTGTGCTTGATTGCTTAAATCTGGATGTGGACTCAGGGAAAATTAAACAAAATTGAGAAAGAGTGGGAAAGCAGAGATGAAGTATGGAGTAGACATTTTGAAGCACTGTAAATAGAAGCTGTTGTACACAGAGGAACCAATGTCATGTCTGCAGGAATGTATGAAATACTACTGCATGGTATAAAATATACAGCAAGTTGGATGTCTGTGATTTGTCTAACGCTTTGTTTCATTTATTTATTATGGTGTTCAGATATGGTAAGTAACAAGTTATCCAAAACTTCTTGACAGAGAGCTTATGGACTCAAAACTTTGGCCAAAACTGCCACTCTTGTTCGCTGCTGGGATTCTCCAGTGCTGCTGAAAGTAAATGGCGTTTTGGCTGAAATGCCAATTCCTCCGCTCTCACTTGCAGCGGGGCATGGACAAAATTGTAGAATCCCACCCATTAACTCTGTTCCTCTCTTGATAGATGCTGGCAGACTGGAATTTTACTGTCCCGCCCTCCAGGGGAATTAGAGCGGATGAGGGACAGAACACAGGAAGGACTGTTGACCTCAGGTGAGATTTTATGGTTTCGGGATGAACAAGGTCATAAAATCCCACCCACTAAGTTTTTCCAGCATCCTCTGTTCTTGTATCTAAAACCACTTCCCATTTCATATTCCTGCTAAGGTAAGAATTAGTTCAGCTGTACACCTGATATTTTTATCTCCACCCATTTTAATGTGACCACCCCTGCAACCCCTCCCTGTTTGCTTACATTCAGCACATCACTAATCTGTGCTTCTGGATTCTCTGGTCCTGCTGCAGTGAATGGAGATTTAACTGAGTGCCAAATTCTCCGTCCTCTCTGGCAGCAACAGCGGATCATGAAAGGCTGGAAAATTCTGGCCAATGTATAAAGAAGTCTCTTTGTCATGGGCTTTTTGCAGCTCTAAATCTATGGTCTCTTTGGCAACACCCATCAAGTTGACGTATCCTGTCCTGAAATGTTTGATAAGGTTGGTCATGTCAGATCTGGAACTATGGCATTGCCATTTATCGGGTTACTTTTTAAAACTCAAAATAGTTTGATAATTCTGACAAATGCTCCAACTAATTTTGAATTTATTAAGGTCTGGAGAATTAATGTTTGCCTGCTTTTCGTCTATCATTCTTAATCTCTTTTTTTGACCTGTTTACCTATAACAAGGTGATTGAAGCTGTCTTTGGATATTTTTAAGACTGAGCTAGTTAGATTTTGATTAACAGGGTGGAGTGAAAGGTTATCGGGGGTAGATAGGAATGTGGGCTTGAAGTTATAATCGCAATAGCCATGATTTTATTAAATTGCGGAGCAAGCTCAAGGGTTGAATGGCTACTCCTGCTCCCAATTCATATGTTCATAGACAATTTTGTGCTTGTGCAAAACTTCACACGCTTCCTTCTGGCAACGAGTTTTGCAAATCTTCTTCTTACATTCCTGCTGATTTGGAGTAGTTATTTATACAGACTGCAGGGCTGGAATTTTCTGCCCATTCACTTCCCACTGCTGCTGCCAGCCAGGATGGAGAATTTGGCGCTCACTGCAGCAGGGCCAGAGAATCCCGCCCCATGTCTTTCAGTGTGTGTTACTAAGCTCAAGCCCTCGTATACTGTTAACACCTCTGAGGCAACAGTGTGAATGAAACTAGGCCTGAAAACCACTACCAGGACAGGCAACTGCTCAGCCAGCCAAGAGGAAGATAGTTAGCACTCTGACTCTGAAATACCCATTTTGGTTAGAGGCCGACACTACAGTTCCGGTCAATATGATAGATATGCTCCTGCATCTCCAGCTGCGAGTTGTGTTGATTTTGACAACATTCAGGCCTTCATAGCATTTTCTGACAACCGTTTTGATGGGAGTGTTATGACAACATCCTCCGGTATTGTGACTGATACGTCACTCTAACCCTTTAGGCAATCCAGTGAAGAGTATTTGCAGTGATAATTCCAATCAAATCTGGGCCGATAGTGAAATCAGTAACACAGTTTCACTGAAACCTAACTTTCACGACGTTACCCTTCATTTACCTGAATGAATTCTGAGGTTTTACTTTTGAATCTGCTTATTTCAATCCTTACTGTTGTCTTCCTTTAAATCTGAAAATCTGTCTGGAAGGTGACAGTTACCTATGCTGGGCCTGAAGCTTCTTGTTACTTTACTTTGGTGTATAGCAGGGATTCAGTACAATGTGTAGTGGGTTTTCTCTTGGCTGGGTGAGCAGTTGCCTGTTCTGGCAGTGGTTTTCAGGCCTGGACTCATTCACACTGCCGCCTCAGAGGGTGTTAACAGGATTATGTCCTTGGGTGGTCGGCTGGCGGTAGGAAGGTGTGGGGGTGGGGATTGCTGGGTGGGGGGGGGAGGTGAGAATCAAGGTGCAGAAGCAATGGCCTGCAACATTTTTGCCAGGCCAATTGAGTGATTCTGCTTTGAGGATATCCCTAAAGTATTTCTGCATGCCTGTTGAGTTACCAACGAACTGACAAGTTTGCATCGATGAAACGAGTAAATGATGGCTCAGTATAACTTTTTAATGTAATTTTCATTTATTTATATTGGGTACTCAGACGGTGAATGAGACACTCAGACATGCTAGTCGTTTGCAGTTAACCCATTTTCAGCTGGATTGATAAATCTGCACTTG
Source organism: Carcharhinus amblyrhynchos (assembly GCF_965287045.1). NCBI lineage: Eukaryota > Metazoa > Chordata > Chondrichthyes > Carcharhiniformes > Carcharhinidae > Carcharhinus > Carcharhinus amblyrhynchos. The sequence goes on from NC_137327.1 coordinate 77,019,977, forward strand.
GCTACCACACTGAAACACACACCAAAAGAAAAGTAACAAAGTCACTATATTCAACGATGCTGCTTCATTGTGCGACTATATTCAGTCAGAAACCTTGAACTGTAATTTCACTTTTGAAAACCAGGGCAATTTCAAGTCCAAATTTGTGCCAAAATCAGAAAATTAACCCCCAGAAATGTATCAAAGGAAAGGTATGGATTTATTTTGCTTTCCTATGACCTGCAGTCTGGAATTTCCAGGCAGCCACTATTCGGAAATGAATAAAACCGTTTTGTACACGTGTGGTGATGTAGCTGCTCGTGTTAGCACACGCGTGAGTAAAGAGGAGCCTGGTCAGGCAGTGGAGGTGCTTCCTCTTCCCACTGTAGGGGAAATAATGGGGGTAGGATTTGCCCCAAGACTAATTCTGTTATGTGATTATTTAATCATGGTCACTACAAGAAGGCAGTGTTGCAGTTTTTATAATCACACATTGGTGAAGTGTTTCACATGGAATTCAGGGATGTTTTGGGAAATGAGTATTTTGAATACAGGCCAAGTGGTGAAAAGACAATAAATGTGATCGGTGAGTTAATAAAGGGGGGGAAGCATGAGAAAGATTAATCATAGCAAATGGAGATGAAGCAGAGGAGTGTGACAAGTAAAAATAAAACTGAAAACACAGAAGGGGAAGAGTTAAAAAGATGTGGGTGAACAAGAAAAGGATTCATGCATGGTCCTGTATATATGGCCTGTTGCCAGACTGCTGGGCTCCATGTCCATCATAAATCTTAGAATGTATGGGTGGGATTTTCAGTGCGTCCTGCAGCATGTTTCTCAGTTGGGGGAGGTGGTGTACCAGTGGCCTGCGATGGGATCTTCTGATCCCACCACTGTCAATGGTATTTTCCATTGGATCCACACCACACCATCAGGAAACTCACAAGGTTGCATCGCCATAACTGGAAGATCCCACTGCTTGCCAATGGCCTAAAAATCCTGCCCATTAGGGTAGAAAGAGGCCATTCTGTCTTCCATGCCTGTACTGGCAATGACACTTCTCTAAGGTCCCAATAATGCAAGGCAATGAATCTGATCGACAGGATCATTCATCCAAGAGGATTACCGAACGTTACAAATGGTATTAAGATTTTTAGAGTTGAGGCGAATGACTATTTCTGCTCCCTGTGTTACATAACATTTTAAGTGTGAGATCTCAATCTGAAAAGGATGATGCAGCCTGGCAGTGAAAGAATGCAAACACTGTTGGCTCCAATCAGCTGCCTGTTAGCACATCCTCGTGAGGTTCAGTGTCAGACTCACCAAAGACCATGGAATTCAAATGGGAGAGATTGCCTCATGAACACTGGGACTGGAGTTGCTTTGTCTCTGCAATATTTAAAATAATATTTCAAACGAATTAATGTAAGAAAAGAGAGGTAAATTGAAATGTTCAGTTATTTATTTAATGTCATTTATTGAATAAATGCTTGCACTGTATGGCCTTGTACTGAAACCCTGTGTTTCAGTCCAAAAGCCTGCCTTATTCAAACCATTAAGATGTTCAAATGACTAATAATTGCCCTCAACAATTAATCTAATCTAATAATATAAGATCATTACATGCTAATGTAATTAATGGAGTAATGATACTCAGGTTAGTTTACATGCGCCCTGTTTACCAATCTCATTTGCAAAAGGGTTGACAGGGAAATAAATATTTTATATAAATGGTAAAAGAAATGTTTTAATTTGCCACAGTTCATCAATCTTTTATTCTTTAATTAACCAAGGCTCTTGCTGTACGCTGATTATGACAGGCTGGATTCTCGGCAATTCACTGTTCAGTCTGTGGACTCTGTGCGGGGGCAGGGATGCATTCGGGGATACTACACCCCAAATCCAGGAGATAAGTACCAGCTGCCTAAAGGAAAATAATTTGTTTATTGAACCCTTTTCTTTATTGGTAACAACTTTATGCCCATAAAGCAAAAGATGTAGAAACACAATAGTGGGCAGAAGTCAAATCACTACATAGAAACATTGGGTTCTGTAAAGAATCTGAAATATTAAGGATCTATAGTCCACAATTGCCTGTAAAATGCACTGTTCAGGTATTGTAGACCCTGTTCATAGCCTAGCATCATATTAAGCCATAATATCCTTATAGTGCAGAAGAAGGCCATTCAGCCCATTGAGTCTGCACCAACTCTCCAAAAGGGCATTCCAAGAAGGCCCACACCTCTGGTCTATCCCCATGCATTTAACATGAATAATAAATCTAACATACATATTTCTGGATGCTATGGGGCAACTTAGCATGGCCAATTTTTGGACTGTGAGAGGAAACCCACGCAGACACGGGAAGAATGTGCAAACTGCACACAGTCACTGGCGCTGTAGTGCTAAGCACTGTGCCACCATGTGGCCCATGTTCAATAGTGTAGTGCCCAATTTCTCTGTCAATCATCACTTTGACTCATTCCATTTATTACTATATGCACAAAAATGTGAAATCTGATGCCCCAAAATGGTTCTATTACCTGCCAAGCCGTAATGAACACCATTTTAAAGAAGTCATTGTGGGATGTAGTGTCCGTAATAGCGTGGCCCTTGAAGTGGAAGGGCATGTTCCGAGGGCCACATGACTGGCGAAGATCTTATTGATCCAGTGGGAAGCTGAGAGAATCGACACAGGTTGAGGAGGGACTGGCAGTTGGAGCTGGGGAATCTGGAGGAGGAGTCACACTTGTAATCTAATCTTACTTTAATGTTCTTGTATACATTTACTCTGTTGGCAATAAAGCCTATACAGTTGAAACTCCATTGAGTCATCCTCGATCTGTTACAGTTGCTGGCTTGGACAACATTTATTGCCCATCCCTGATTGCCCTTTGAACTGAAAGAGATTTCTGAGGACATTTAAAAGTCAGCCGCATTGATGTGGGTCTGGAGTCACATGTAAACCAGACTATGTAAAGAAGACAAATTTCCTTCCCTAAAGGACACTAATGAGCCAGATGGGTTTTTAGAACAATGGACAATGGTAATCATTAAACTTTTAATTTCAGATTTTTATTGAATTCAGATTTCACCATCTGTCATGCTGGGGTTTGAACCCGAAACCCCAGAGCATTACCCTCGGTCTCTGGATTACTAATCCAATGACAGTACAAATATGCCATCATCTCCATCAATAAGGTTTCAGACAGGCATTGTAAGATAAACTTCAAGACATGATTACAAAGATTAAAGAATCATGTGTTCAGACAGTGCTTGCTTTGCATTAGTTCCGCTTATAATATTAGTTTACGTATTCAAACAGAGTGGCCAACGTGATTAGCAGTGACCTGACTTGACCTTGAATGAACTGTTTGACCCAGTGTCTGCTAGATCCTGGCAATGGTGAGAATTTTAATTGCCACTCACAATACGCTTCAGGAAGAGAAAGCAGTATATCTGACAAACCTACTTGCAATATTTTCTAGTTCTGAATGACAATTGCTGAGATTCTGTAAAGCACATTGACCGAAGCAGATCTCCTGATGAAAGCTTGTCATTTCCAAAGCTAAAGAAAGTGCAGTTTTTCTTTGTGGAATGATAGATGAAAACGACGAGACATCTCAGTGGAATTCTCCCTTTAATGGAATCCCAGGGTAGACCCTCTGAAAGACACTGTGAAGTAAAACTAAAATAGGAAACCATTACTCAATAATGATGCAACATCATCAGCAAACATGGACACAAGAGGATTTATATTCTGTTGTTTGTTTCGCAAGACTGGACATAGCATGCAAACTGGTGCACTAATATGGATGATGCATTTACAAAACCCCAGGATTCCATAAACATAAGTCCTCCAGGAGGGCAAAATTGCATTGAGAGGAAAATTAAAAACCCTCCCGTGCATGAAGGATTCTCTCTGTTGCTGTGGGTGGCAGTTTGTACTTTATATTGCTATGAATAATTCTAATGGGGAGAACAGCAAATCCATTTATCTTTGGGAGTAATTTTCCTTTCAAATTGGAAAAAGAAAATCTTGAGACATCAGTAGACGAATATGTACAGCATGCCATGCTTATGCCGGCCGTAGACTGGGATGGTGGAAGTTTTTGTCGGGAGCTGTAGTCTGACATGAAACCTACACAATCACAAGACTAGCTCGATTGCTCATCAGCGGCTAAAGAGACTTGTTCAGCTGGCAGCATATGTCCCAGAGTCGGAGTGAATTCACTTTCAATAAAGTTGAAGTGAGATTCTCTGGAGTGAGGGCTCTCACACCACTTTGGTTTGACACCACATGCAAGTCCAATTTGTGGTCAAACCTGATTTACCAAGTATTCAATTGAGTTACTAGATTTTTTTTGTCAAACTAAAACTTCAAACTGCCCACCTTCAAGCAGTGATGGGCATTCTTGCCTCTGACACAGGCTTTAAGCTTCACTCCGAGATTACAACCCATAATGCATGCTGACACTCCAGTGCAATATTTGAGTGAATATTGTTGGAGGTCAGATGAGGCCTTACACCATGGTGGACAACCGAGGCTAATGAGTAGGCCACATGAGTGGCCCTCCTTCATCTCAGTGCTCTAGAGGATTGAAATCAGGCTTGTTCACTAACCATGACCCCTTTAATAAGATTAAATACATGTTATACATGCTGAACATTTCATAATGAGTTATAGAAAATGCTTAATTATTTACACAGTATTACAACAATCGTCAACTTCAAATGGTAAAAACAAAATAAATATTTGCACTTTGGACACACAGAGAGCACAGCTCTCACAGTCAATGTTGTGTGCAAATAGCACACACCTCACTTCACTTGCCCTCGCTTTACATGTGTATCACTTCAATCAAACCAGTATGAGAAAAACTATGTGGACAGAAATCAGCGGAATGTGGCAACCCTGCGGGTGGGCAACAGTCAACAAAATGTCTTAAGGGTTACACTCCAACTCAGCTGGGCCACATGTGGCCCCCAGGCCACAGGTTGCTCACCACTGCCTTACACAAAGGACCCTTCTATGCTCAAGTGGATGCAAAAAATCCCGTGACCCTATACAAAAAAAAGGAGGGATGTTATCCTCTGACCAGCATTACAAAAGCAGATTGTCTGGTCATTATATTGCTGTATGAAGCCTTTCAAGCACAAACTGGTTGCTGTATTTCCTACACTGCATACTTCAAAAACATCTCCTTCGCTGTGAAGCATTTTTGGGGCATCCTGAAACCACAGAAGGTGTTGGGGAAATGCAAGTCCTTTTCTCTGTTTTTTATTTCTGAGATCAGTTACGTGTTGATTGCTACTGCTGAGTGAGGTTGGTAAATCATCCCACATTTCCTGTGGGCGCTCCTGCTCCTTCAGGGCACACAGAAGTGACACTCCCTCTCAGAATGATGCTGCTGGAGTTAATGGGGCTTTGTGGTTGGCCAGCTTCATCTTGAAACCATCATCCACTCCATTAACTTCGACTAAGGGCAGTAAATAAATCAACCTCAAATAGTTTTTCTTTTAAAATAACCCAATTTGCTGAAATTACAGCACAGGATAAAGCACACAAATGCGCTCATCTGAAATTCTCGCCCTCCAAAGTTAAAGCAGAGCTGTTAACCCATTTCAAATAAACCCGCGTGAAGCTAGTGCTTATGCTTTTGGAAAGTGCTGACCTAAACTTGTCCAAATCAATTACTCAAACACCACAAGAAATCAACCAGCTTGACTGAAAATATACAAAGCTTATATTTGGATGTGCAGAATGTTTGTTCAGAGTAAGCAGTGACTTCCTGCCGAGCTGAGCTTGTGGCACAGTAATGACTTAATGTTCCATGTTTGTATTTCAACTGTCATTTTCGACAAACTGAAGTTTATGTCGACAGAATAATTATAAGTTGCATGGACCGAAGGAAGACAGATATGGGATCGACCTTGTTAACAATGCAGCAATGAACCCTGATCTGTCAACTTGTTTTGTATTCCTCTTAGCCCTACAACGTAATTACTAGTCGTACACTAAAAGTTTTCTTTTTATTTGCCAATGGCTGTCGTTTTTTCTCCTGTTAGACTCATCTAAATGCCATTTCAAAGTTACGGTATTAATTTTCTGTCTTTTTTTTGATTTGCTTTCAAGTTTGCAACACAAAGCAATGTAGCATTGTCCCACGTTTTGAATAGACTCAAATTGACTTCTCGACATGCAACTCGTTTTTTTAACAAACTTTGCGTTTAGTGCAAATTGTGTCCTGCGTTCACAGTAACTTCACTACAGTGTTAGTATTAGCCTTAAATGTGACTAACAAATAAACTTGACTAAGTTGGTCACAATTGAACATTCAGTCATGATTTGAAGCAAAGAAGTAGAATTCAGATGGTTGTGAACTGCATCTTAACTCAGATTATTGTGACTGGTAACTGGCTCAAACTCAACTATTATTTAATCTTGTTGGCACCATTTATTGGAAAGTCCATTGTGTCCTTGGGAAGCACAATTCTCCGTCAATCAACACTTAAATACGATCCTATTTCACATGACAAGATAAAAGAAGATACTTGCAGTTATACTGAAAAACTGAAGGTAAACCAGATAGAGGTAAGTAAGTCAGGATTTTTGCTCAAACTGTGATCATAAGATAAAGCAGCATCATGTATATCTATCAGCAGGTCATTGTAAAGTCCTATTTTGTTCCTTACATGGTCCATAACTAGCATAAATATTATTCGTGTGGAACACAAGAACACAAGGAACAAAGCAGGAGTAGACCAACAGGCACTTCAAGCCTGCCTCACCATTCATCACAAGGATGGCTGATCAATGCTGGCCTCAGTTCCTTTCCAGTGCCAGTTCCCTGTAGCCCTCTATTCCTTGATTGATCGAATATTTATCCAGCTCCACTTTGAATACTCCTAATGATCCAGCCTCCACCACCCTTTGGAGCAGGGAATTCCGGAGATCCACCACCCTCTGCAAAAAGAAATTTCTACTCACCTCAGTTTAAATGACCGGCCCTTTATCTCGTAGCTTTGTCCATTTGTTCGAGACTCTCCCATTAGTGAAAACATCTCATCATCTTCCTTTTCAAAGCCCTCTCAGGATCTTATATGTTTGAATAAGATCATCCCTCACTCTTCTAAACTCCAAGACTACAAGAGATTTAATATCTCTTGATAGGACAATCCTCTCATCCCAGGAATTAGCTTGGTGAATCTCCTTTAGACTGCCTCCAATACTACTGTATCCTTTCTTAGATAAGGGAATCAAAACTGTATGCAGTATTCCATGTGAGGCCTTACCAACACCCTGCACAATTGCCACAGAACCTCCGTATTTTTACAGGAAGCACAGTTGTGAAAAATGTTTTAGTCTCTTGCAACTTAAATGTACGTTGCACGCCATATTTTAGACCAGACACTAAATCAAGGTCCCATCTGCCCTGCCACTTCGTCAAAGAAGATCCCACTATTCAAGGAAGAGCAAAGAAGTTATCTTGATGCATTGACTAATATCTATTCTTCAACAAGGGTAAGATGTGACTTGATCAAAAATTTAAGATCCTGAGGGGTGGGAGAGATGTGGAGAGAATGTTTCCTCTTGTCGGAAAATCTAAAGCTAGGGGTCACTGTTTAAAAATAAGGGATCGCTTATTTAAGACAGAGATGAGGTGAAATATTTTCTCAGAGGTTTGTGTGTCTCTGGAACACTCTTCCTTAAAAGGCAGTTTGGACCAGTATTCTATTTTCCAGTTGACTGTTGTTTCATTTTAGAGTATACAAGACCACTTCCTACCAGTATTCTCATTTCCCCATTTTTTACTGTTTTCTCCTTCTATGTATATGACCTGAAAACAAATCACAGAATTTCAGGTAGAAGTGAGTCATGCCAAACCATGTGATCTTTTATGATTGCCTATCCTCTCCTCTGGCTTCTCAAATCTCCTTGCATAATAACAACCCTAGGCCCCAAGCCATAGAAGCTGATGTATGTCTGCTTTCTACACTGGCACTTGTTCAGCTTTCCTCTTCAAATTACAACAGGATTTTCAAGGTGCAGCTGGGGACAATCATTTTCTTGGTATTTTGTTGCAATGTTTTGATCTTTTTAATTTAAACTCTTTGAGACTCGCCTTACATTTGTTTCCTTTAATGCATTTTTATAAGTCAAATTAAAAATTGAAGAGCTTTCTTGATTGTAGGGTCTCGAACACACTGCGTCTGATGTGCGTGAATGACAGTTAAATGAGTTGAAACTTTATTCTAAAAGAAAGACTCAATGATGCAAGTTGGATGAGCTCCTTGATGGCTTCTGTTGATTTACTGATTTACGCCAATTTTTTAGTTGGGATTTATTGTAATGAGATTACAACAGGGAGGCAGGAAATTCAAGAGCAATTTGGTATCAACAAAATGGATGAAGGAATTCGGGCAATTTTTGGGGCTAACAACTGGGCAGCACTCATGGAGGGAATGAGAGAACCAGAATTCTCTTGCTGAGTGTTGACTACGTTTCTCTTTGTCCTTTAGCAACACCTTCAAATCTGTCACCTCTCGGAGGTCAGGCACAACAGGCATTTGGGGATAATATCATCTCCAAGACATACACCGTTCTGACTTGGATACAGATTCCCTTAGTCACTGTGTCAAAATCTGGGAATTCCCTACCCAGCAGCAAGGTGGCACAATGGTTAGCACTGCTGCCTCACAGCGCCAGGTAACAGGTTCAATTCCGGCCTTGGGCAACTGTCTGTGTGGATTTGCACATTCTCCCTGTGTCTGCATGGGTTTCCTCCAGGTGCTCCAGTTTCTTCCCACAGTCCAAAGATATTCAGGTTAGGTGGATCAGCCATACTAAATTGCCCCTTAATGTCCAAAGGTGTGTCAGTTAAGTGATTAGCCATGGTAAGTGTGCAGGGTTATAGGGATAGAGGGGAGGATGTGGGTGTGATGTTCTTTCAGAGAGTCTATGCAGACTTGGGCCAGATGTCCTCTTCCGCACTGCAGGAATTCTATGGTTCAGTGTGGCAGCACCTTCACTATATTGACTGAGGTAGCTCAAGAAGGCTCAATGCTGGGAATGGGACAATAGGTATTGTCTTGCCAGTGATGTCTATATCTAGAGAGGAGTGGAAATGTGACCTATTTTGAGGAATGTAACTATCTGTAACAAGTACTGATTAAGGAGGTGTGGATTTTATAGCCTTGACCTGATGCTAGTAGATGAGTAATGTTGGCTATTTTGGCATTCACCATGTGTTTCAGGTGTTATAAGTGTGGCAGATCCATAATGCGTGAGTACTACAAATGAGAGTGACTGCATGAAATGAAGCGCATTCAATAAAGTTCATCAATAGTTCTCTGCTCTGTTTATTCTATGGGTTAACAGACCTCAATATAGTGCAGGCAGTAAATTGACAATTAATTGCAGTTAGTAGTAGCAAGGCGGTTATTGCAGTTAATCATTATCATGTTCTTGGACACAACAATCATCATTAACCCCCCCAAAGACAGCCAACATTAAACTGTGGTTAGTTAGAACTGCATTGTTTCCTAACGTAGTGAGGGGAGTTGTGTGTGTGTGTGTGTGTGTGTCTCTGTGGGTGGGGAGGGGGGGGTGGTGTCAACAATACCCACAGGGCTCACTCAATTGTATACCTGAGTTCCAGCCATTCAAATGTTGTTCACTCTCTCAAACCTTCAGCTTGTATGCATCAGTTGGGTGAATTTTATTCAGTGAAGCGCATATTGCTGCTGCAATCGCATCTCAGGAGACGAGACACATTGTCTAGCTGGGGTCTGCTGATCGATTGCCCTTACGCACAAACTGCTGGGGTGGGACTTTCCTGTGGGAGAAGGATAAACAGGGTTTGATTCTGGATCACGAACCTGCTTCCATCAGGAAACTGGAATGGGTAGTGATTGTCCTGGTGTCAGGTTCTTAGTGAGATGAGGGATCAGATAGGATAAGGAAACAGAGGGGTGCCTCAGGTTCAGGATGAGATGCACTTGAGGAAGGATTCTATCGCTGTTCCTATATCAAAGACAATAGAACTTTCAATCAATGTTGTCAGAGCTTATTTAGCAAACTCCCTCCTGCCTTTCCTATACTCAGTGGCCCAGAGAAGGTTGCTATGCATCCTCTATCTTGGATGTTTAAGACAATCCTTGTGTGTAAGAGCTCATTATTATTTCTTCCTATGTACCTATCTCCAACATGAAGATCCACCAGTAAACCCCTTCCTGCCACCTTCAATAGCCCCTGTCCTTTCACGATTGTATAAGTCTCTAAATAAGTTAGATAGCCCATACCACTAAAGTTCAGAGAGTTTTCTTTGCTGCAGGCTTGCCTCCCTGCCCTCAATGAATCTAAAGGCTGAGGACTCCTAGGGGGTGATTCTCCCAGCCCACTGTGGTGTTCAATTAGCACAGCGGTCCAGGAGACATCAGTGGTGGCCTTTTTGCAGGCTTCCTGCTGGGGGTCTCCGTGCGACTCCCAGCGTTAGTTTTTCAGCGTTAACAGATTAGCATTGAAAATTAGCATGGCAGCACTTTGCGTGTGTTATCAAAGTTTTACATTTAAAAATATGGTAACGCATCTAATTATACATTTATAACTGCTCTATAAAAGTCAGGACCTGGTGTGGCTGCGCTGAAGAGGAGTTCAGGAGGTAAATATTATGAAGCTGCAGCCCCAGAGTGCAGAGGAGAGTGGAAGCTGGGGCTGGGACGTTGCTGGATGGGGTGGGGGAGTTCATTGAGGGCTGAGGTGCCCAAGGATGTTCCATTGTTCAGGCTGTGGGGAGGGGTGAGGGACTGCACTAAGCACCGAGTTTTTAGGGAGGGGGGGAGGGCAGTAGGTGCTGCTGAGCGGGGGCGCTCAGGTTAACATACACACTCCAGCTGCGTGGACTTTGCAGTGAATAGGAACCCATCTTGTGATAATTAGGAGTCTGTCCCTGCCCTGTGTCCCTGATCTGCAACACATACCTGGAAGGAGATGCTGTAGTTGTGCCCATAGCAATGGCTCAAAGGTGCATAATGGCCAGGTCTGTACATCAGCCTGTATGCTCTGCCTGCCTGCCTAGCCATGATACCAATGTCAGGTAACCTATTCAGGCGTTGCATGGCACCCTGGATTTTGTTGTGTTGTCACAAGTGGGGAAATTGGTCCCAGTGGAAGAGTGGGGGATCCCGGAAAAGTTAAAAGAAAAGACATGTATCTAATTCTCTCTCTGTCTCTGTAACCCCCACCGTGCAGATGGATTTTGGACTAATAAGTCTGGAATTGGCCATCATGGTGGCAGCTGCTGAGAAGGAGGAGGAGGCTCAGAAAGTGGAGGCAGTCATACGGCCACTGCAAGACCAGCCAGTGGCAGAACCTGCAAAAAGAGGGCAGAGGGCTACCAGTGAGGCCCAGGAAGTAGCAGTGCAGTCTCCCAATTGGGGGGGGCGGGGAGGGTGGTGCAGGAGAAGGAGAATGCAGAGATAGAGGCTGTACAGGACATGGAGGTCCATGAGACCATGTGCTGTCCGGGCTCCACCTGAATCAGGTCTTCACAGACCTGGCACCGCAGGGGAGTTGGGGGGCACCCGCTCCCCGTGGAAGTGATGGTTACTGCTGCCCTGAACTTCTATGCCACTGGATCAATAGGCACCCAGTGGGGACGTCACAGACATCTGTGCACAGGTGTGTGCGCCAGGTTATGGACACCTTGTATGCTCAGGCAGGCCCGTATGTCAACTCTGATACTGGCCAGGTGCAGCAGGGGACCCAGAATGCAGGCCTCCTGCTGCACCTAATGCCATTGCTGGAATGCCCCACGTGCAGGGTGCTGTAGATTAAAGGCATAAAATTTCATTTCAATTCTCCCAATGGTGGGTTAATGGTGAGTCACCCTTGCTGCTATCAGGTGGGGCAAAAGCTCTTGGTATTAATCTGCACACCATGCACATTGTTCTGTGCTCCCCATGAGGTGAGGGACAACCATTTATCAACAGGAAGAGCTTCCACTCGCTAAACGTGCAGATCGTCTGTGACCACAGGCTGATCATTGTGCAGGTGTGCACACGGGACCCAAGGAGTGTCCGTGACAGCAATGTCCTGAGGCGTTTGGACATCCCTGGGCTATCTGAAGATCAGCCCAGGCTGTCAGGATGGCTCATGGGGGCAAGGGCTACCTGCTGAGGTCATAGCTGATAATGCCAGTGCGGAGGCCCGAGACTGAGACGGAGACTGGTTATAATGAGGCCCACGCTGCTGCCTGATCCGTGGTGGAGCGGTGCATAGGCCTGCTTAAAATGCGGTTCTGGTGCCAGGGTCACCCTTGGGGTGACCTCCAATATGACCAAGTGTGGGCCTCCCACATCATCATTGTGTGCTGCATTCTGCACAATATCGCACAGCAGCAGGGAGACCAGCTGGATGAGGAGGAGGAAGATTACCAGCTGCAGGATGTGTTGGCGGTACCCTATGAGGAGCCAAAGGATGGAAGACAGACAGCCGTACAATGTGGCGGCTGATACCACCACCTACCCACCAGGAGATCTGCAAACATCCTCCTCTGCACCCCCACTCCCAATTCTATGATGCCCCCTCACCTGTCTGATTCGCCCCTATAAGAAAGAATTCACCCCTAAAAGAAAGGACACAGGTGTGGAAGGGAGGGAAAACAACCCACACAAAGAATACCTTAGGAATAGAGTTCAGCTGATGCTCACTTGCATGCTGGATGCCAACCTGGCTGTCGCTGACTATTCTCTGCTCCACCTCCCCTGCCAGCTCCAGGGCGCACTGCTCAGACCCCCATGAGCAGGCACAGCTCAGGTACTCCACCACCCCTTTTCTCTCTCTCTCGGTGGTCATGTGCAGTTTTCTCCTGTGGGGATATAGGTGGATTGAAAGCATAACGTTTGGAAGGGCAAAGGGTACAATGTGTGTCGGGGTGGGGGCGGTTGGGTGGGCCATTTCAGGGCAATGCCTCCCCATTGTGGTGTGTTGAATGGAAGGTGCCATAGGGGTTGGAAGCAGTGCTGGGCAAGGGGGGTTGCGGTTAGTGGCTGCCCTGGGGGTGTCTGGGGATGGTTTCACAATGTAAGGGCAGCATGTTGGGATGCTCAGTCACCCTTGCTGCCCGAAGAAGGTTGTTCATATTTTTGCAGCACTGGTTTGTGGAGCCAGTGCCTGGAGACTTACAGCTGCAGCCACAACCTCCCAGATGAGCCTTCAGTGGGGTAGAGCAATGCGCGCCTTTCCTCCAGTGAATCCAGCAGCCTGACCTGGCCAACTTGGGGGCAAAACCTGGGGGCACTTCTCTTCTGTGCCATCTTCCTAGTGTGACTGCCTGTGTGTCCGTACTTGCAGCTTATGTACAGTTCTGTCTTGTTAGGGGAGTGCGGGAGCAGACACTTTGGGCCAGTCATGGGCCCGTTAGCTAAATTTCATGGTGAATTAATGTGCAGGCAGCCTGGTTTCAATAGAGAGGAAGCTATCTCCAAAGATGCTGATTGGGTTAACTCAACAAGGTACTGTGCCCAGGGGGGGCCGGGGGAGGGGGGAGGTGCAATGCTCAAGGGTCTCACTTAACAAGATGGAAGGCTCACAGGGGAGGGTGAGAGAGGACAGCAATGAAGCCAGCAATGTCTGGAGGTGGGGATGGAGGTGAGAGGCCAGCAACAACGCCAGTGTTGTCCATTGGGGTGACAAGAGGTTGGCGATGTCAATGCTGGGAGGATTTATTTAGCAATCTCCCAGAATCCATGTATGCGTGGTGGCCCACTCAGCGCACTGATTTCAGCCTCTTCAGCAAGAATAGGCCCTGTCCACCACTTAGAATCATAGAAACCCTACAATGCAGAAGGAGGCCATTCTGCCCATCGAGTCTGCACCGACCACAATTCCACCCCGGCCCTATATCCATATCCCTACATATTGACCCACTAATCCCTCTAACCTACACATCTCACGACACTAAGGGGCAATTTTTTTCGCATGGCCAACCAACCTACACACATCTTTGGACTGTGGGAGGAAACCAGAGCACCCGGAGGAAACATATGCCGACACGAGGAGAACTTCTCAAATTGATTCACGCTAAGGCATTCTGCAGAGTGACAGCACTATACCATCTCTCAGACTGAGACAGTGCCCTCAGACTGGGACAGTGCTCCCACTCTGGGACAATGCGCTCACTCTGTGACAGTGCTCTCGCTCTGTGACAGTGCTCGCACTCTGTGACAGTGCTCGCACTCTGTGACAGTGCTCCCACACTGGGTCAATGCTCCACTCTGTGTCAGTGCTCGCACTCTGTGACAGTGTTCCTGCTCTGTGACAGTGCTCCCGCTCTGGGTCAGTTCTCCTGCTCTGTGACAGTGCTCCCGCTCTGGGTCAGTGCTCCTACTGTGCGACGGTGTTCCCACTCTGTGACAGTGCTCCCACTCTGGGTCAGTGCTCCTACTGTGCATCGGTGTTCCCACTCTGTGACAGTGCTCCCACTCTGAGACAGTGCTCCCACTCTGAGATAGTGCTCCCACTCTGAGACAGTGCTCCCACTCTGGGTCAGTGCTCCCACTCTGTGACAGTGCTCCCACTCTGTGACAGTGCTCCCACTCTGTGACAGTGCTCCCACTCTGTGACAGTGCTCCCACTCTGAGACAGTGCTCCCACTCTGTGACAGTGCTCCCACTCTGTGACAGTGCTCCCACTCTGTGACAGTGCTCCCACTCTGTGACAGTGCTCCCACTCTGTGACAGTGCTCCCACTCTGAGACAGTGCTCCCACTCTGTGACAGTGCTCCCACTCTGGGTCAGTGCTCCCACTCTGTGACAGTGCTCCCACTCTGGGTCAGTGCTCCCGCTCTGTGACAGTGCTCCCGCTCTGTGACAGTGCTCCCGCTCTGTGACAGTGCTCCCGCTCTGAGACAGTGCTCCCGCTCTGGGTCGGTGCTCCCGCTCTGGGTCGGTGCTCCCGCTCTGGGTCGGTGCTCCCGCTCTGGGTCAGTGCTCCCGCTCTGAGACGGTGCTCCCGCTCTGAGACGGTGCTCCCGCTCTGAGACGGTGCTCCCGCTCTGGGTCGGTGCTCCCGCTCTGGGTCGGTGCTCCCACTCTGGGTCAGTGCTCCCACTCTGAGACAGTGCTCCCACTCTGAGACAGTGCTCCCACTCTGGGTCGGTGCTCCCGCTCTGGGTCGGTGCTCCCGCTCTGAGACAGTGCTCCCACTCTGAGACAGTGCTCCCACTCTGGGTCGGTGCTCCCGCTCTGGGTCGGTGCTCCCACTCTGGGTCGGTGCTCCCGCTCTGGGTCGGTGCTCCCACTCTGGGTCGGTGCTCCCACTCTGGGTCGGTGCTCCCACTCTGGGTCAGTGCTCCTACTGTGCGACGGTGTTCCCACTCTGCGACAGTGCTCCCACTCTGCGACAGTGCTCCCACTCTGCGACAGTGCTCCCACTCTGCGACAGTGCTCCCACTCTGGGTCAGTGCTCCCACTCTGAGACAGTGCTCCCACTCTGGGTCAGTGCTCCCACTCTGTGACAGTGCTCCCACTCTGTGACAGTGCTCCCACTCTGAGATAGTGCTCCCACTCTGAGACAGTGCTCCCACTCTGTGACAGTGCTCCCACTCTGTGACAGTGCTCCCACTCTGTGACACTGCTCCCACTCTGTGACACTGCTCCCACTCTGTGACACTGCTCCCACTCTGTGACACTGCTCCCACTCTGTGACAGTGCTCCCACTCTGAGACAGTGCTCCCACTCTGTGACAGTGCTCCCACTCTGTGACAGTGCTCCCACTCTGTGACAGTGCTCCCACTCTGTGACAGTGCTCCCACTCTGGGTCAGTGCTCCCACTCTGTGACAGTGCTCCCGCTCTGGGTCAGTGCTCCCGCTCTGTGACAGTGCTCCCGCTCTGTGACAGTGCTCCCGCTCTGTGACAGTGCTCCCGCTCTGTGACAGTGCTCCCGCTCTGAGACAGTGCTCCCGCTCTGAGACAGTGCTCCCGCTCTGAGACAGTGCTCCCGCTCTGGGTCGGTGCTCCCGCTCTGGGTCGGTGCTCCCGCTCTGGGTCGGTGCTCCCGCTCTGGGTCGGTGCTCCCGCTCTGGGTCGGTGCTCCCGCTCTGGGTCGGTGCTCCCGCTCTGGGTCAGTGCTCCCGCTCTGAGACGGTGCTCCCGCTCTGAGACGGTGCTCCCGCTCTGAGACGGTGCTCCCGCTCTGGGTCGGTGCTCCCACTCTGGGTCAGTGCTCCCACTCTGAGACAGTGCTCCCACTCTGAGACAGTGCTCCCACTCTGAGACAGTGCTCCCACTCTGGGTCGGTGCTCCCGCTCTGGGTCGGTGCTCCCGCTCTGAGACAGTGCTCCCGCTCTGAGACGGTGCTCCCGCTCTGAGACGGTGCTCCCGCTCTGGGTCGGTGCTCCCACTCTGGGTCAGTGCTCCCACTCTGAGACAGTGCTCCCACTCTGAGACAGTGCTCCCACTCTGAGACAGTGCTCCCACTCTGGGTCGGTGCTCCCGCTCTGGGTCGGTGCTCCCGCTCTGAGACAGTGCTCCCGCTCTGGGTCGGTGCTCCCACTCTGGGTCGGTGCTCCCACTCTGGGTCGGTGCTCCCGCTCTGTGACAGTGCTCCCGCTCTGAGACAGTGCTCCCGCTCTGGGTCGGTGCTCCCGCTCTGGGTCGGTGCTCCCGCTCTGGGTCGGTGCTCCCGCTCTGGGTCGGTGCTCCCGCTCTGGGTCAGTGCTCCCGCTCCGAGACAGTGCTCCCGCTCTGAGACAGTGCTCCCGCTCTGGGTCGGTGCTCCCGCTCTGGGTCGGTGCTCCCGCTCTGGGTCGGTGCTCCCGCTCTGGGTCGGTGCTCCCGCTCAGGGTCAGTGCTCCCGCTCTGTGACAGTGCTCCCGCTCTGAGACAGTGCTCCCGCTCTGGGTCGGTGCTCCCGCTCTGGGTCGGTGCTCCCGCTCTGGGTCGGTGCTCCCGCTCTGGGTCGGTGCTCCCGCTTTGAGACAGTGCTCCCGCTCTGAGACAGTGCTCCCGCTCTGGGTCGGTGCTCCCGCTCTGGGTCGGTGCTCCCGCTCTGGGTCGGTGCTCCCGCTCTGGGTCGGTGCTCCCGCTCTGGGTCGGTGCTCCCGCTCTGGGTCGGTGCTCCCGCTCTGGGTCGGTGCTCCCGCTCTGGGTCGGTGCTCCCGCTCTGGGTCGGTGCTCCCGCTCTGGGTCGGTGCTCCCGCTCTGGGTCGGTGCTCCCGCTCTGGGTCGGTGCTCCCGCTCTGGGTCGGTGCTCCCGCTCTGGGTCGGTGCTCCCGCTCTGGGTCGGTGCTCCCGCTCTGAGACAGTGCTCCCGCTCTGAGACAGTGCTCCCGCTCTGGGTCGGTGCTCCCGCTCTGGGTCGGTGCTCCCGCTCTGGGTCAGTGCTCCCGCTCTGAGACAGTGCTCCCGCTCTGGGTCGGTGCTCCCGCTCTGGGTCGGTGCTCCCGCTCTGGGTCGGTGCTCCCGCTCTGGGTCGGTGCTCCCGCTCTGGGTCGGTGCTCCCGCTCTGGGTCGGTGCTCCCGCTCTGGGTCGGTGCTCCCACTCTGTGACAGTGCTCCCACTCTGGGTCAGTGCTCCCGCTCTGTGACAGTGCTCCCGCTCTGGGTCGGTGCTCCCACTCTGAGACAGTGCTCCCACTCTGAGACAGTGCTCCCGCTCTGAGTCAGTGCTCCCGCTCTGTGACAGTGCTCCCGCTCTGGGTCGGTGCTCCCGCTCTGAGACAGTGCTCCCGCTCTGGGTCGGTGCTCCCGCTCTGGGTCGGTGCTCCCGCTCTGGGTCGGTGCTCCCGCTCTGGGTCGGTGCTCCCGCTCTGGGTCGGTGCTCCCGCTCTGGGTCGGTGCTCCCGCTCTGGGTCGGTGCTCCCGCTCTGAGACAGTGCTCCCGCTCTGAGACAGTGCTCCCGCTCTGGGTCGGTGCTCCCGCTCTGGGTCGGTGCTCCCGCTCTGGGTCGGTGCTCCCGCTCTGGGTCGGTGCTCCCGCTCTGGGTCGGTGCTCCCACTCTGGGTCAGTGCTCCCGCTCTGAGACAGTGCTCCCGCTCTGGGTCGGTGCTCCCGCTCTGGGTCGGTGCTCCCACTCTGGGTCAGTGCTCCCGCTCTGGGTCAGTGCTCCCGCTCTGAGACAGTGCTCCCGCTCTGGGTCGGTGCTCCCGCTCTGGGTCGGTGCTCCCGCTCTGGGTCGGTGCTCCCGCTCTGGGTCGGTGCTCCCGCTCTGGGTCGGTGCTCCCGCTCTGGGTCGGTGCTCCCGCTCTGGGTCGGTGCTCCCGCTCTGGGTCGGTGCTCCCGCTCTGAGACAGTGCTCCCGCTCTGTGACAGTGCTCCCGCTCTGTGACAGTGCTCCCGCTCTGTGACAGTGCTCCCGCTCTGAGACAGTGCTCCCGCTCTGTGACAGTGCTCCCGCTCTGTGACAGTGCTCCCGCTCTGAGACGGTGCTCCCGCTCTGGGTCGGTGCTCCCGCTCTGGGTCGGTGCTCCCGCTCTGGGTCGGTGCTCCCGCTCTGGGTCAGTGCTCCCGCTCTGAGACAGTGCTCCCGCTCTGTGACAGTGCTCCCGCTCTGTGACAGTGCTCCCGCTCTGTGACAGTGCTCCCGCTCTGAGACAGTGCTCCCGCTCTGAGACAGTGCTCCCGCTCTGGGTCGGTGCTCCCGCTCTGGGTCGGTGCTCCCGCTCTGGGTCGGTGCTCCCGCTCTGGGTCGGTGCTCCCGCTCTGGGTCGGTGCTCCCGCTCTGGGTCGGTGCTCCCGCTCTGGGTCGGTGCTCCCGCTCTGGGTCGGTGCTCCCGCTCTGGGTCGGTGCTCCCGCTCTGGGTCGGTGCTCCCGCTCTGTGACGGTGCTCCCGCTCTGAGACGGTGCTCCCGCTCTGAGACGGTGCTCCCGCTCTGAGACGCTGCTCCCGCTCTGGGTCGGTGCTCCCGCTCTGGGTCGGTGCTCCCGCTCTGGGTCGGTGCTCCCGCTCTGGGTCGGTGCTCCCGCTCTGGGTCGGTGCTCCCGCTCTGGGTCGGTGCTCCCGCTCTGGGTCGGTGCTCCCGCTCTGGGTCGGTGCTCCCGCTCTGGGTCGGTGCTCCCGCTCTGGGTCGGTGCTCCCGCTCTGAGACGGTGCTCCCGCTCTGGGTCGGTGCTCCCGCTCTGGGTCGGTGCTCCCGCTCTGGGTCGGTGCTCCCGCTCTGGGTCGGTGCTCCCGCTCTGGGTCGGTGCTCCCGCTCTGGGTCGGTGCTCCCGCTCTGGGTCAGTGCTCCCGCTCTGAGACGGTGCTCCCGCTCTGGGTCGGTGCTCCCGCTCTGGGTCGGTGCTCCCACTCTGAGACAGTGCTCCCGCTCTGGGTCGGTGCTCCCGCTCTGGGTCGGTGCTCCCGCTCTGAGACAGTGCTCCCGCTCTGGGTCGGTGCTCCCGCTCTGGGTCGGTGCTCCCGCTCTGGGTCGGTGCTCCCGCTCTGGGTCGGTGCTCCCGCTCTGGGTCGGTGCTCCCGCTCTGGGTCGGTGCTCCCACTCTGTGACAGTGCTCCCGCTCTGAGACAGTGCTCCCGCTCTGGGTCGGTGCTCCCGCTCTGGGTCGGTGCTCCCACTCTGGGTCGGTGCTCCCACTCTGGGTCGGTGCTCCCACTCTGGGTCGGTGCTCCCACTCTGAGACAGTGCTCCCACTCTGAGACAGTGCTCCCACTCTGTGACAGTGCTCCCACTCTGAGACAGTGCTCCCACTCTGAGACAGTGCTCCCACTCTGAGACAGTGCTCCCACTCTGGGTCAGTGCTCCCACTCTGTGACAGTGCTCCCACTCTGTGACAGTGCTCCCACTCTGGGTCAGTGCTCCCGCTCTGTGACAGTGCTCCCGCTCTGGGTCGGTGCTCCCACTCTGAGACAGTGCTCCCGCTCTGAGACAGTGCTCCCGCTCTGTGACAGTGCTCCCGCTCTGAGACAGTGCTCCCGCTCTGTGACAGTGCTCCCGCTCTGAGACAGTGCTCCCGCTCTGTGACAGTGCTCCCGCTCTGAGACAGTGCTCCCGCTCTGAGACAGTGCTCCCGCTCTGGGTCAGTGCTCCCGCTCTGGGTCAGTGCTCCCACTCTGTGACAGTGCTCCCACTCTGGGATAGTGCTGCTACTCTTTGACAGTGCTCTCTGTCTGGGACAGTGCTCTCTTTCTGGGACAGAGCTCTCTTTCTGGGACAGAGCTCTCTTTCTGGGACAGTGCTCCCACTCTGGGACAATGTGCCCAGTCTGGGGTAGTGCTGCCACTCTGGAGTAGTGCTGCCACTCTGGAGTAGTGCTCCCACTCTGGAGTAGTGCTGCCACTCTGGAGTAGTGCTGCCACTCTGTGACAGTGCTGTCTCTGTGGGACAATGCTGTCTCTGTGGGACAATGCTCTCTGGGACAGTGCTCTCACTCTGGAACAGTGCTGCCATTCTGAGACAGTGCTCTCTCTGTGGGATATGCCCTCAGACTGGGGTAGTGCTCTCATTCTGGGATAGTGCTCTCATTCTGGGAAAGTGCTCTTACTCTTGGACAGTGCTGTCACTCCGCACAGGATTTGCAGGTTTGTCTCATGTCTTCTTCACAACATTCTGTGTCCTTATTCCTTTAGATGTTGGTGCTGCAGAGTGATGCTTTTGAGTTTTGCAGAGGCTTTAAAGCAGATGAATGGATGTCAAAATGGTTCAATCGCTTGGCAGCTCGCCATTAATTTAATCTTCACCAGGCTGGTAAACATTGCTGTTAATCCTCAATTTAGTGACAGTTCTCCCTTTTGTATCAGGTAGCAACAGTACATTCAATACCTGCTCAAAAAGTGACTCACAAACTCTGAAATAAAACCTATTGAACATTAAAAAGACTAGAAATGACTTTCTATTGGCACTAATTTACATTGTGAACAATATTTGCAACAATAGTTTTGGTCTATAAAGTCGAGCAGCATTTTAAGCTGTGGGCCTTGTTATCCGATCCCAGAATTGATTCCTATGGAAGCCACAGAAATGCAGCCTGGGAACAGAAAATCCTGTGATGGTGCTTGTAATGATGTGGCGATGCCGGTGTTGGACTGGGGTAGACACAGTAAGAAGTCTCACAACACGAAGGTTAAAGTCTAGTAGGTTTATTTGGTAGCACAAACCACTAGCTTTCGGGGCACTGCTCCTTTGTCAGTGAGTGGGATTTCAGTTCACAAACAGGGCATATAGAGACACAAACTCAATTTACATAATAATGGTTGGAATGCGAGTCTTTACAGGTAATGAGACCCTTTAAAACTTGGTTACCTGTAAAGCTCGCATTCCAACCATTATTTTGTAAATTGAGTTTGTGTCTTTATATGCCCTGTTTGTGAACTGAACTCCCACTCACCTGATGAAGGAGCAGCGCTCTGAAAGCTAGTGGCTTGTGCTACCAAATAAACATGTTGGATTTTAACCTGATGTTGTGAGACTCCTGATGATATTTGTATCCAAGCCCCATCAAAGATCCCAGGCACCCAGGTATATATGGGATTGCTAAGTCGATTGCCATTTTCGGAGTGAGGAATCTGGGGTAACTCCAAGACACAGGAGGAAATTGTAAAAACGTTTTGATCTTGGTCCTCTTCTGGACTTGCTCCTGACTGGGTACCATTGAGCTGCCCAGGAATGTTATTGCACAAAACCTGACACTGAGCTAGTTAAACCAAGAGGCGGCTAAACTTTTTATTTCAGTTCAGTCATTCCAGGAACATGAGATTTGCTGGCTAGGCAAGCCCTAATTGCCTATCCCTAATTATACTGGAGCAAGTGGTGGTGAGCTGCCTTCTTGAACTGTTGCAGTCCCACAGTGCTGTTAGGGAGGGAGTTCCAGGATTTTGCTGCAGCAATGATAATGGAATAACATTATAATTCCACATCCGGATGGAGAAAGTTGCATTACGGTGGGAGGAACTGTGACACTGTGGGTGGCACAGTGGGTGGCACAATGGCACAGTGGTTAGCACTGCTGTCTCACAGCACCAGGGACCTGGGCTCGATTCCCAGCTTGGGCAACTGTCTGTGTGGAGTTTACATATTCTCCTCATGTCCGCTTGCATTTCTTCCGGGTGCTCTGGTTTCCTTCCACAGTCCAATGATGTGTGGGTTAGGTTAATTGGCTATGCTAAATTGCCACTTAGCTCGTCAGGGGGGCTAGCTAGGATAAATGCATGGAGTTATGGGATAGGGCCTGGGTGGGATTGTAGTCGGTGCAGACTCGATGGGCTGAATGCCTCCTTCTGCACTATGGGATTCTATGATTCTATAACTTCGAGGAGATTTTGCAGATGGTAGTGTTTCCATGCATCTATTGCTCTTGTCCTTCTCGGTGAGATGCAAGTTTGAAAGATGCTGCTGAAGAAGACCTGACAACTTACACTGTGTGCTATTGTTGGACGAGACATGTGTTTAAGGTGGTAGATAGGTGCCGATCAAATGGGGCTTCTTTGTCCTGGACGGTGTTGAGATCCTTCTGCTTCATCAGAACTGCATTCACCCTGGCAAGAGGGGAGCATTGTATTACATGCTTGACCTGCACCTCATAGGTGGTGGAAAGATGCAGGAGTTCAGGCAAAATGAAAGTAGGAGGGAGAGGTAGGGGGTTGAAGAAGTTTAGGAAGCGGGCTCTAGCACCTAGACCCTGAAACGCTGAGTCAATGGTGGAGCAATGGGAATCTAGAATGAGCAAAATTCCAGAATTGGAGGAAAACAGATACCTTGGGGTGTGTAGGACCAGAAGCGTTCATTGATATTAAAAGGGTGGATTTAACACAAGAAGGAGAATGTAAAAAAAAGTGAGGCATGAGCAGACCGGGAGGCAATGCTAGTCAGGAAAAGCAGGCATGGTAGGTGAATGGGACTCAGTGTGAGTTAGAACATGAGTAGCATAATTTTGATGAATTTAGGTTTGTGGAAAGTGGAGAGTGTGAGGTGAGCCAGGAGTACGTTAGAATATTGCATTCATCTATACACAACTAAGGTGGATTGTTTTTGAAGTTAATTTCCTCAAATACTTTTATTTGTTAAGTTCAGCCATGACGGCACAGTGGTTAGCATTGCTGCCTCATAGCACCAGGGACCTGGGTTTGATTCCTGGCTTGGGTCACTGTCTGTGTGGAGTTCACACATTCCCTCTGTGTCTGTGTGGGTTTCCTTCAGGTGCTCTGGTTTCCTCCCACAATCCGAAGGGTTAGATGGATTGGCCATGCTAAGTTGCCCCTTCGTGCCAGGAGCTAGCAGGGTAAATACGTGGGGTTACGGGGTTAGGGCCTGGGTGGGATTGTCCAGATCACATCTGAAAATTTCGTAAGAATGGAAGATAGGTATGGCTGTGACCATAGACAAAAACATGTTGTTGACAAATAACCTGAACAAAAAACATTGTTTGAAGAAAATAAATTTTAGTTTCTCTTGATGTTCACCTCATTTCAAAGAAAGTCTGAAGAAAAGTTTTGAAAGTGAAGCCTCTAGGGCAATGGTATAATATACTTCCTATCTTCTGTGGCAGCAGATTATAACAGAGTGGATAATGATAGATGGAACTGTGAGAAACAAAATGGAGGATTCTGATGCTGTCCTCATTGACTGACTTTAGTGGCTAGCTGGCTGCCCTCTTGGTGAATTCACAAACTCTCTAATTTGATTTGAAGCAGAAAGCCTAATCACACTCTGTTCTGCCCCTTTTTGAGGGGAGGGATGGCTGGCAGGATTAAACCTGAGGATTACCACACTTTAGGTGAGGGGCAAGGTTGAGAAAGGGGCCTTCATGAATAACCTCAGTCAGGGCAGGAATTGAACCCAGACTGATGGTGATCTGCATCACGAACTTGCCGTCCAGCCAACTGAGCTAAGCAACCCCTGCTGTTGTCAAGCCCAATACCCACAGTGCAGACTGGTGCTGCTTATACAACTCATGCGGTCAAACCCAGCAGCCAGACTGCTGCTGCTCCCAGCATGTCCGTGCAGGTAAAGATTACTAAAGGATTCTCTTTCGCCCACCCTAATCTCAAGCAAGCAGGCAGCATTGAAAATAAACTATGTGCTTTCTTTTCTTCACTTACCGTTTTCTTACCAATCTATTGCTTTCAGTGAAAGGGTGCTCTGTTCTTTCCCATTGCATTGATCCTGAATGTCAGGAAATGAACCCCCTTTGTAAGGTTAATTAATGGCAGGAGCAAGAACCTTGCCACAATCCCAGGGCAGCGCAGCTTTAATCGTTACTTTTGTCTGCATCAAACAGATTTCAGCTCCAGGTTTTTTTTCAGTTGGCGAGCTTTTAGGAATGAAGTGTGGCTTCAGTGCAGTGGATTAAAGCATATCATGCGAAGTGGGGTGTGAATAGCTCTTTTGAAGTCACATTTTCTTTATTTTTTGGAGGGGGTATGGAGGGCTGGGGGAGGGGGATGGGGAGGGAGGTTCGTGACTGGGAACAAAGCTACTAAAAACAAGATAGGCAACAGCTACAGCGCGGCTGGTATCGGTGGTTTTCACCTGTTCTGCTGAGCTTGGGGCACTGAGAAGGAAAGGACGGGAGGAGGAGGCAATAGGGCCTCTCAATCTCAGGTCAGCTCTGCCACAAACTCTTCCTGTTCCTCCACAGTTTGGTCATTCATTTGCTCTATTTCTAGCCACCCCCACCACCCCCACCCCTTCCCCTGCTCCTGTCAACCCCTCACCAATCCCCTCCAACCCCTCCTCACCAACTCCCTCCAAAACCCCCTCACCAACCCTGCCCCTTTCCCTACTTCTGCCACTCTCCCAGCCACCTCCTCCAACACCTCCTCACCAATCCACTCCAATACCTCCTCATCAAACCCCTCCAAAACCCCCTCACCAACCCCTGCCCCTTTCCCTGCTTCTGCCACTCTCCCAGCCACCCCCTCCCAACACCGCCTCACCAACTCACTCCAACAACCACTCACTAAACCCCTCCAACACTCCCTTACTAACCCCTGCCCCTTTCCCTGCTTCTGCTACCCCCTCCAACAACCTCTCACCAACCCCCTGCTTCTGCCATCCTCCCAGCTGAACTGGAATAAAAGGTGACATGCTTGATGTTTGCAGAAAAGATAGCACTTTTGAGGTTGATGGTGGCTGCACTTGTCACATTGCTGCCTGATAAATAATAGATCAATCCTCAATTGTCAGATGTATTGAACCAATGCAATGCAAATGTCCTGTGTCCAATGGCTTCCTGCCCACCAATTGCAAAGCAGTTGCTTGACAGTGAGTTTGATTCATCTGATGATGTGGATCAATTTCCAAGACTGGCAGCTCTTTTAACCTTGGAATATCATAATTAGGAACAGCTTTGGAAAAGATGCGAGTCAATGATGAATGCCTGGAATCACAGAGATTGCTCCCCTACTTGCTCATCCCAGTTAGGAAGCAACAATTCCTTTGGCACCTTAGTGTCAGCATTTCATAGAATCCCTACAGTGTAGAAGGAGGCCATTTGGCCCATCAAAGAACAAAGAACAACACAGCATGGGAAACAGGCCCTTCGGCCCAACAAGCCCACACCGCCATTTTAACAATGTGCTTTTCCTCTTCCACCCTTGACCCATGTCTACGCTTATGGCATCGACATTGGAAACCAGATTGAAGGGAGAATAATTTAGAGACAATTTGTTACACCAAATCTGGTTTGGCCATAATCCCACCCTCTATTCCCACAACCCCTCAAATCTACCCTGCTAATCTCCTTGAAACTAGGATGGCCAATCACCCTAACCCCCACAGGAAATTGGAGCACCCAGAAGAAACCCACACAGGCATGGGAAGAATGTGCAATCTCTACACAGTCAGTGACCCGAGGCCAGAATTAAACCTGGGTCCCTGGCACTGTGAGGCAGCAATGCTAACCACTGTGCCACCCCCTAGATATATTATTTATTCCTTCATGGGATGTGGATGTTAATGGCAAAGCCAGCATTTATTTTGCCCATTCCTAATTGCCCTTGAGATGTTGAGGGTGAGTTACCATCTTGATCCACTGCAATCCATGTAGCATAGGTACACCCACAGTGCTGTCAGGGAGGGAGCTCCAGGATTTTGATGCAATGATAATGAAGGAACGGTGATATATTTCCAAGTCAGGATATTGTGGAACTTGGAGGGGAACTTGCAGATGTTTTATTTAACTAAACGCTTGGAACCCTATTGTCATGACGTCTGAACAGGGAAATGCTTCATGCAACATATTTGAAATTAAGGCCGGTTTAAGTGCATTAGAACATAGAACACGACAGAACAAACAGGCCCTTTGGCCCACAAGTTGCGCCGATCATATCCATACCTACCAGGCCATAGAACTATCTATAACTCTCAATCCCATTAAATCCCATGTACTCATCCAGAAGTCTTTTAAAAGACCCCTCAGGTGGGAACTATGGTGCATAGAAACAAAACAAATCCACATAGTGGATGATAAACCGGCCTTGGAAATGGTTTTGAGAAGACATACAAGAATACAGCTGAGTTTAGTTTTCTCCTTGACTGGTAATGACTGCTACACAAAAATAGAATCATAGAATCCCTGCAGGGCAGAAGGAGGCCCATTGAACCTGCACCGACAACAATACTACCCAGGCCCTATCCCCATAACCCCCTGTTTTTACCCTGCTAGTTCCCCCTGACACTAAGGGGTCATTTAGTATGGACAATCAACCTAACCTGCACATCTTTGGCCTTTGGCCAGAGCACCCAGGGGAAATCCATGCAGACAGGTGGAGAAAGTGCAAACTCCACACAGACAGTGACTCAAGCTGGGAATCAAACCCAGGTCCCTGCACTGTGAGGCAGCAGTGCTAATCACTGTGCCACCCTAGATTTAACCTTTTGTGGCCCAGACTCTTTTTTTGCCCTCTCTTAGGTGATTACAATAGCTGTGGAGGTGAGAGGAAGTGGTGGGGTTTCATGACTTTAGGACCATACTCGATGGGCCAGTTGGTCGTTTGCTGTTCACCAGTTTATATATGAAGCTATTTATAAGGCAGAACCATCAAGAACTGGGATTCTCTCAGACCCCCATAGGTTGCTCAATACCACAAAGTAGACCAAAATTTAAAGTTTATCTATCAGTGTCACAAGTAGGCTTTCAATAACGCTGCAAAGAAGTTACTGTGAAAATCCCCTAGTTGCCACATTCTGGCATCTGTTCAAGTACACTGAGGGAGAATTTAGCATGGCCAATATACCTAACCAGCACATCTTTAGGACTGTGGGAGGAAACCGGAGCACCTGGAGGAAACCCACACAGAGACGGGGAGAATGTGCAGATTCTGCACAGACAGTGACCCAGTCCGGGAATCAAACCTCGGTCCCTGGCGCTGTGAGGCAGCAGTGCTAACCACTGTGCCATTCCTTGTAAATTCCCAAAACATTTCAGCAAAAGGATCATATTCCATAAAAGAACAACGCTGGTGTGAAATTGAATAAACTGTGTGTGAAGCAATTTCTCCTGTCAATTGTAATATAATATTTAATGACCCAAGCCCCAATTAGCTCTGCACCCTGAAGAGCTTCCCATTGCACACAATGGTTTGTTAATATCTCTATGTATATCTCTCTACTTCATTCTGAAGGCGCTAATTGTGATGCAAAGAAATGATTGACACTTCCTTCTATTTTTAGGATCGGTGGCAGGTTATTCCATTCTGGGTCAAGTACCCAATTTCACAACTATGAATATCACTCAGCAAGAGTATTTATTTTAAGTCTCATTAAAACTATTTTAAGGTGAAAGAACTTGGAAGTGTGTTTCCACTGTATTGTAAGCTGCCATTTTGTAACCCTGATGTATCGGTATAAATCTGAAATCAGTGCCTGCCCTGTGGATCATGGGGAGAATTTCAGGACTCTCTCAAGGAGCACCCAAAGGAAACCCATGCAGACATGGGGAGAATGTGAAAACTCCATATGGATAGTCACTCAATACCAAAATCAAACCCTGGTCCCTGGTGCGGTGAGGCGGCAGTGCTAACCACTGTGCACTGTGCCACCTATGCCAAAGGATGGGAAGATGGATCCAGAGATGGATAACATAATAGAAAGTAACAACATTAGATTTTTAAAACCAATGCCTTTTTCATTAAGTTTGAAGGCAGTGGATGTGGTACACGTGAATTTTCAGAATTAATGCCTGTGCTACACAAAGGGTCTATTTTACCATTTTGATTCTAAGAGCTGGCCGGACTTGAAACTGGGAGAGTTTCAGATTCAACTTTTAGACCAGTTGTGAGGTGCCCTCATAAGCACTTTGCCCGAAAAAATATTAGCAAGTTTGAATCGCGCTGCACAAGCCTGTGGATGGGACTTAACACACCTGAAAGCCTCCAACAATGCATGTGCAGAAAAAAAAAGACAGAATTCTGCTCCCTGCCTCAAGTCTCCCAGGCTGGATAATGCATGCCCCGGGCCTCACGACATTGTCCCACCCTCTACAATTTTACTGACTCCCTTATCCCCACCACATCCCCGCCACCCAGACAGATCGCGGCCCCCTTTCCCCACACCGATCTCAGGCAGAGTAGTAGCGGACCCCCTTTCACTCCCACCGATCTCAAGCAGACAGCCATCTGACCCCCCCACCCGCACCAATCTCAAGCAGAGAGCTTTGGATGCTAGGCACTTACTTCTTCACTAACCCTTACTGATGGAGTGCCTGAATCGGACTTACATGGAGCATGTCTGTTTCACACTAATTCCAGATGGGCGAATGCAGTGGTAAAGGGGGAAGTGCCGGTAAGGTTGGGCGTGTAGCCCATTAAGTCAATTTAAATGCAATTTCAATTACATTTAAATTGCGGTCCAGCCCGTTTTGGGCACGGTTCTGATCGCTGCCATTTTCGGGCCTTGGTAAGGGGGGAACTGACATGGAGGTGGGTGCAGATCACGCTACTCACCTGTTGCCGGATTTTACTGTGTTTTCGCGCAACATGATGGCAAAATCGGACCCAAATCGGGCAGAGGCATGTGAAGCTGAAAGTCAGATAGAAGAAAGCATTGAAAGATTTTTGCATAACAAAAAGCAGAGGATAAGAGAAGTCTCTTGGGATGGCAGCAAGTGGTAACCCACAGACACATGTACTACTGGGACCCTTATTCATACACAGAAATGATTTGCACTCAGGAAGTGGAGACATAGGGTGCACATGGCACCATATTAGGAAGTACAGTTAATAATTGCCAAGATACAAGAAGAAAAAAGTAGGCTTGATGACTGGGTAGGTAAATGAAAAATACAATTAAATATAGAAAGGTGGTTCCAACTGGGAAGCCACCTATTACTTAGAAGACAAGTTAAATGGAATAGAAGAGTAAATAAATGTGGAATAGAGATAAATAAAGTGCCAAACAATAGCAATACAATGAAAAAAAATCAGAAAGAGTACTTGTTTAGGAAAGTACTGATAAAAATCAAGGGACAATGATCAATTTATATAACACCTTGGTTAGAATACATAATTTGGGCCCTATTTTACCATTCTAAGTGCTGGGTGGACTTGAAACTGGGAGCGTTTCAAATTTGACTTTTGGAGCTGTTCTCAGGCACGCCAGGCCCCCACAGACATTGCTCCATCCCCCAACATTATTGACCCCCTTATCCCCCCACCGATCTGAAGCTGGAGTACTCTGTGCAGTTTTGGTCGCCGTACTTGCGCAGGGATGTTTTGGCCTTGGAGGGAGTGCAGAGGAGGTTTACTAGGCTGATGCCGGAGTTGAGGGGGTTGAGCTATGAGGAGAGGCTGAATAAACTAGGCTTGTACTCGTTAGAGTTTAGAAGAATGAGGGGAGGTCTCATTGAGACATATAAGATGATGAATGGGATGGATAGGATAGAGGTGGAGAGACTCTTCCCGCTCAGAAAGGACAGTAGGACTAGGGGGCATAGCCTCAAGATAAGGGGGGGGGTGCGGTTTAGAACGGAGTTGAGGAGGAACTTCTTCACTCAAAGGGTAGTGAATCTCTGGAATTCTCTGCCCGTTGAAGTGGTGGAGGCTGCCTCACTAAATATTTTTAAGACGCGGGTTGATGGGTTTTTGATAAGCGAGGGGATTAAGGGTTATGGGGAGAGGGCAGGAATGTGGAACTGAGCCACGACAGATCAGCCATGATCTTATTGAATGGCGGGGCAGGCTCGAAGGGCTAGATGGCCTACTCCTGCTCCTATTTCTTATGTTCTTATGAAGCAGAGTGATCCACCCTCCACCTTCCACCCACTGATCTCAGGCAGAGTGGCAGTGGACCCCCTTTCACCTCAACTGATCTTAAGCAGCGTGGCAGCAGACCTACCTTCCCTTCCACCTGTCCCCCCCATTCCCCCACACCAATTTCAAGCAGAGAGCCATTGGATGCTAGGCACTTACCCTCACTGATGGAGCGTCCGAATTGGACTTAAATGGAGCATGTCTGTTTCGCACTGATTCCGGATCAATGAACGTGGTGGTAAAGGGGGAAGTGTCGGTAAAGTTGAGTGTGCAATATTAAGCCAATTTAGGTCAATGCATGTAAATGATAAAAGGGGAACTGGTGCAGAGGCAGGCACGGATTGTGCTACTTGCCTCATGCCCGACTTTACCAAGTTTTTATGCCTGAAAACAGGCACAACACAATGATAAAATTGGACCGTTTGTGTGAAGCTATTTTATATAAAAATAAGATATTGAAGGACAGTAAGAATTTGTGCTGGAAAATATTCAGGGCATTACTTGAATTGTTGGATTCCCTATCAGGAAAAGTGAGCAGGTTTGTGCTGGAAAACAGATACAGACTGGATACTCGAGGTCATCAAAATTGAGAAGTCGCTCAAAGAGGTAGAATTGGAGAATGTGTTTCCACTTGTTGGCCAGCCCGGGGACTAGGGCACAAACATACAAAACAGCCTCTGCTGTTCAAATAAAAAATTTGGAAAAATATATTCATCCAATGGTGTGAATATGGGACTCACTTTCAACTAGAATAGTTGAAGCAGATTGCGTTGACCTGGTTAATGAGAAACTTGATGTGTACATGTGGGCAAAGGGAATAGGGAGACAGGGTGGGAAAAGCTAGTTAGAGTGGTTGGAATTTCATATCAAACATTAACACTGGCAATTGACCAGTTGTGCCAAACGATCCATTTCTGCACTGTAAATCTATGTCATTTGATGATGCCGTGTGGCACAAATCCTCTTATGTTTCACTGTGCAAAAGAAATTCAAAAACCACAAAGGCCTAAATGACTAATTTTCTCCAAGGAAAAACATGCACAGTGATTTCATAAGTAAACAATTTATGCTAAATTGCCAGACACTTAAGTCTGCAAATGATGCTGTGCAATCATGTTTAACCTTCTGTGTCAAGTAAAGAGGAATGTCAAAGTTTGCAACACTACACAAGTAATTAGTAGTTACTTTTCTCATATGACCTAAGTGTGTGCATTTATTAAGTATCATAAATGGAAGAATCATTGAGACTGAAAAATAGATGAATGTCTGCCAGTTCTAATTGATCAAATTTCTTGCTGTTAAATTGGGTCATAAATTACCTCTTCTGCCCCATTTGTACATCATTAGTTAATATGCATTCAGCAGGAATAGTATCAGAATTACTTGCATTTGCAGCATTGCTTCATTTTTAGTGTAGTGTGGGATCTACTTTTGAAGGAATTTAAAGACAAATGCTCTAATGAGCATGACCAGTAATGTCTTACGTGGGCCAACCTAGGTTATAGGCCATGCATATTCAAATTGGGGGACCAATCCCTGTTTAAGGGCCACTTTCCAAAGGGGTTGCCAATTGAACAAAGCAGTTGCTGGGCTAGGTGCTATCAGAATACCCAGGTGGTCTAGCTTACGTTCCTTAAAGGGACCATTACAAACTGGCAAGAGAAAGGTTCATTTTTGACCTTGGAACTGGAAGAAGCAGAAATGCATACCCCCATCTCTAAATAAACCCTTGTACTTTTTCTGGCCCTTCTTTGCACTGATTCTAATTGTCTGCCTATGCCTCATGGTTTCAGCCCTCCCTCCCTCTCCATTGTCACTGCTACTGGCCCCCACTACCCTCCCAACTCTCTCAATCCCACACCCTTCAATCAATCACCTCTTCTCTCCCAGGACCTATTGGTGGATCACTGGCAGCATGCCAATATTGCATCTCTGGGATCAAAGGAGCTATGGAGTGGCAGGATCAGCTATTGAGTTCAATGATCAACTATTATCATAATGAATGATAGAGCAGACTTGAAGAGCTGAATGACCTCTTCTTGCTCCTATATTCAATGTTTCTATGACATATGTCTGAGGTAACAAAACTTGTCCACCTGTTTGACCTTTTCTTTTTGATCTTACATTCTGCTATTATTTTCATTTCGGACGCTACTGGACATTTTTTCTTACAATTTATGCTTAGCCCTTTCACAGCCTATAATAGTGAAATCATCTTTTGATTTACCACTTCAGACATAGATCAAAAGTAGAAAAATAAAGAACATTTCACGAAGCTCCAGCAAACTCAAAAGACGAGTGGCCCTTGATTTGTTAAAAAACAAATTGGGTATTACTGAAAAAGCACATTGTAGAAGTTTTTTTGTTTTCACTCATCAGGACAATTCACAAGAATACAGAATGTAAAGGGAAGAACAATCTATACTGCATGAGGAGAGAGTGCTGATTGGTTAGCAATTGAAAGGTCCAGCTCTGGCCAAGCTAAATGCCTATTTATTTACAAAAATTGATTAAAACGCAAGCAACTTCGCTTGTCTAACTGGGTACCGCTTGAAATCATTCCTTTTTGTTCCTGTTACAATAATGATCAACTCGTAGCTGTGCCTGCAATTTCTGGACTATAGTTGCTAATGGGTATTAATAAAAACTGGCTGAAACATTTAATTACCATTACTTCATTAGCAAAACCAGAGTGTACATTTCCTTAATGTTGGCCAGCATTACATTTCACACAGACTAATTAGTAAAGCTACCAACTGCAGGACAATTAATAAAAAACATTGGAAGAATTGGTTAGCCTGCTAGGGTCTCTCATTATGTTATGGTAATTACCAGGGGTATGGTGGGCTGTGGTTGCTGGATAAGTAACCTACAGTAATAATTCAGAGTATGTGAGTTCAGCTGTCAGACTGTCACTTCAGATGAACTGGTTCACAAATGCCCTTTAAGGAAATAAATATTTACTGTATTGCTCTGCTCTGTATGTGGCTTCAGTGCAATGCCCATATGTTAACTCTTTACAGCATCTGAAGTGACCAAGCAAGCCACACTGCTTTGCAATGGACAGTCAGTTCCTTTGCAGTAGATCCTAAGAAAGTTCTTTTTTTCAAATTCTCTTGTAAGTACATTTGGTGGCCTTGGAGTTCAATATTTGACATCTATGATGTGTTCCAGTTTCCTGTGAGTCATAATATTACCGAACACTATTAGTGCTGCAGTTCCAAATTAAATTGAGATATAAGATGATTAATTGACCACAGATTACTTTTATTGCAATTCCTAACTTATCAGCTGGGTAGCACTTTCAACTCCCGAGTTAGAAGACTACGAGTTCAAATGGCACTCCACAGACTGGAGCGTGAATGAGTATCCAGGCTGAGCCCAGTGCAGTGCTAAGGGAGTTTTGCATTTATTGGAGGTGCTGTCTCTCAGCTGCCCTGTGCAACCAAGGTCTTTCTGCTCTCTCAGATGGACGTGAAGGATTTCATATCACCAAAATAGGACACTTTGGCCGGAATTTTACCGACACGCCCACCCAGGGACGGGCGAGGCTCGGAGATCTGCATTCTCCGTTGGACTCGGGCAGGATTGTATGAACCTCGGGCAGACATGCCAGTAAAATGCCATCCTTTGTGTGCCAAGCATAAGCATCAAGTAATAGACAGAGTTAAGCAATCCCACAACCAACAGATGAGATCTAAACTCTGCAGTCCTGCTATATCCAGCCGTGAATGGTGGTGGACAATTAAACAACTCAGTGGAGAGGAGGCTCCACAAATGTTTAGCATCATTCATGACTCCCTAGATACTGAAGTAGTCCATATCCAAATGCGCAAGACTTGGACACTGTGCAGTTTTGGGCTGACAAATGGCAAGTACCATTCATGCGACACAAGTGCCAGGCTATAACCATCTTCAACAAGAGCGGATCTAACCATTGCTATATCCTGCACTAACATTCTGGAATTAACATTGACTAGAAATTGAACTGGACTAGCCATATAAATATTGTGACTACAAAAGCAAGTCAAAGGTTAGGAATCCTGCAGTGAATAACTCACCTCCTGACTCCCAAAGGTTATCCACATCTACAAGGCACAAGTCAGGAGTGTAGTGGAAGGACGAAGAAACTAGCTGCTGATTTTAATCCCATTTTCCAGCATCTCGTCGATAGTCTTGCAGGTCACAACACTTCAGATGCAGATCCAGGTTCCTTCTAAATTATTTGAGCATTTCAGTCTCAACCACCAGTGAATTCCAAATACTCATTACCCTTTGGATGAAATGGATTTTTCTCACGTCCTCGGTAATCCTTCTACAAATCACCATAATATATGTCCCCTTGTAATTGATCCTTAGCTAGGGAAGCAAGTCCTTCCTGTCTGCCCTGTCTAGACCTTTCATAATCTTGTACATCTCAATCAGGTCTCCCATTAGCCTCCTCTGTTCTAAGGAAAACGAGCTGATACAATCTCTCTCATAGCTGCTTTCAAGCCCTGGCAACACTCTTGTAAACCTCCTCTGCACTCTCTTCGGATCACTTATGTCCCTCCTGTAATGTGGTGACCAGAACTGTACACAAAGTTGCAGCTGTGACTGAACCATTGTTTTATCCAGTTCCAACATTACATCCCTGCTTTTGTATTCAATACCTCATCCAATAAAGGAAAATATTCCATATGCTTTCTTGCTCACCTGTCCTGCCATCTTCAAGGAACTGTGGACATGCATTTGAAGGCCTCTCACTTCCTCAACCCCTCTCAATATCTTCCCATTTATTAAGTAATCGCTATCCTTTCTGACCAGTCTGCCATGGGGAACTTTGACAAATGTCTTATTAAAATCCATACAGACAAAATCAATTGCACTACTCACATCAATCCTCCTTGTTACTTTCTCAAGAAATTTTATTTAATTCAGTAAAACATAATTTTCCCCCAACAAAACCATGCTGACTATCCCTGATCAATCTGTGCTTTCCTAAGTGACAGTTTACCCTGTTCCTCAGCATTGTTTCCAATAATTTGCCCACCGCCGGAGTTAGACTAACTAGCCTATAGTTTGCTGGCCTATCCCTCATATATTTTTTAAATACAACATTCGCACAGCTCCAGTCCCCTGGTACCCACCTGTATCTAGTGAAGATTGGAAAATTATCCCAGACAGTCCATAATTTCCACCCTGGCTTCCTTTAACAGCTTGGGATACAATTCATCTAACACCCCGGTGATTTATTCACTTTCAAGAATGTCAGTCACTCCAGTGCTCACTCTCTCACTGGGCGTGATTTTATCAACAAGTTGCGCCTGTTTTGGGGTGCGAAAACTTGGTAAAGTCAGGTGTGAGGCGAGTAGGGTGATCCGTGACCGCCTCCACACCCGTCCCCCCTTACCAAGTGGCTAAAATGGCCACGATCGGCACCGCGCTCAAAACAGGCACTTAAATTTAATTGCATTTAAATTGACTTAATGGGCTGGATGCCCAAATTTACCTGCATTTTCCTCTTTACCACCACATTCGCCTGTCCAGATTCGGCACAAAACACACATGGTCCTCAAAAGTCTGTTTCAGGTGCCCCAGCTTCTGAGGAGGTAAGTTCAGAGCTTCCACAGGGTCTCAGATTGGTGCTGTGGGGGGGGTAGGCAGGCCAGATGGATCTCTGATAGGGGGGAGAGGAAGAGGAAGGTGGGCCAAATCGTTCTCAGGTGGGAGTGTGGGGGCAGAGGAGGGAGGCGAGTTAAATGTGTCTCTGGTGGGGGAAAGAAGGGAGGCAGGCCAGATTGTTCTCTGGCTGTTGGGAAAGGGGGTGGCAGAGGAGGGAGGCAGGTCAGATGGATCTCTGGTGGGGGAGGGGAAGGGGGGGATCTGCTGCCACGCTGCATATGATCAGTGCCAGGGGGGTGGGTGATGGGGGGTAGAGGTGGGGCAGAGGGCCACGATCGGTCTGGGTAGCGGTTGGTGGGTAGATAAGGGGGACAGTTATGTTGTGGGGGTGGGGCAATGCCTGGGAGGAGGCATTATCTGGCCTGGGAGTGATGTGACCAGGGAGCGTTTTTCAAACTTTGTTTTACTGTGCAAGCGCAGTTGAAGGCTCTGATCGGAACTGTAGCATTTCGGGTGCAATAAGCCTTGCCACAGGCTTCTGCTGTGTGATTCAGAATCGCTGCTTTTTTTTCAGGCAGAGTGCGTATGGATGCGCCAGAGAACAGGTTTACAAGTTGGAACTGGATCATTCCCAGATTCAGCACTTAGAATCAAAATGGTAAAATCAGGCCCAGTATGTTTATTGTATCTAATGTTTCACACTCCTGTTTAACTGGAATGTCTGAATCACTCTCCTTAGTGAAGTACTTATTGAGAATCCTGCCCACATTTTCTGAATCAACACACAAGTTACCATGTACAACTCGGAAAGGCCTCACCTTTTCCTTAATTATTCTCTTGTTACTGAAGTATTAGTAAAACACCTTAAGATTTTCTTTGATTTTATCTGCTAATACTTTTTTGTATCCTCTTTTTGCTTTCTTAATTTTCATTTTAACTTCATCCCTGTACTTTCTCTAGGCTTTCTTCAGTATTAAGTCTTTTGTGACTGTCATGAGCTTTCTTTTTCTGCTTTGTCTTGGCCTGTACGCTTCTAGAGATAACCAGGGGGCTCTAGGGTTTGACAGTGCCACCCTTTTTTAAAATGGGGAATTGTCTACACTGTGTCCGTAGAATTTCACCTTTGAATGTCTCTTACTACTTTAAAAAGTCTGACAACATCTTACTACTTTGACAGTTTTTCCTTCTAATAGCTGGATGCAGCTTATCTCTCAGTTTTGTGAGATTTGTCTTCCCCAACGTAATACTTTTACTCATGTTCTGTCTCTGCCCTTTTTCATAATTTTGTTAAATCTAAGTACATCATGGTCATTATCTCCAAAATGGTGCCCACTGCTATTTCATCCACTTGCCAAGCTTAAGTTCCTAAGACTAAATGCAGAATTGCACCTCCTCTTGTCGGACTTGTTAGGTGCTGGTTAAAATGTTTTCCTGAATGCAGTTTGAGGATTTTGCGCCCTCTGTGCCCTTCATACTGTTTATATCCCAACTGATATTAGGGTAGTTGAAATCCCGAATGCTGACTTCCCTATTGTTATTGCACTCAGCAATCTGTTTACATATTTGTTCTTCAAACTCCCTTCCACTTCCTGGGCATCTATAGCACAGTCCTAGCAGTGTAGCTGCCTCTTTTTTATTTCTGAGCTTGGCATCATTTGATGCTTCATGTAGTACATCATCCCTCCTCACAGCTATAATTGATTCTCTGACCAAAAATCCTACACCCTCACCTTTTAAAATCACCCTATATCCTGCCTGAAAGCTCTATATCCGGGGATGCTGACCTGTGTTTTTGTTCCTCCTTAAGCTAAGTTTTTGTTATAGTGATGATTTCACGCTGTCATGTGTTTCTGTACCCTCAGCTCTTTGGCTTTATTTACCATGCTCCTTGTATTTACATGTATACTTTCTAATACTGCCAAATTCCTGTGCTGTACACTTTCTAACCTGTGCTGCTTCTGTCTTTCAAAGTCATTCACTAATCCTCCAACTCTTGTTCCCTGCTCTGAATTTGTCCTCAGGTTTCCATCCCCCTGCCAATCTAGTTTAAACTGTTCCACCCCCTCAACAGCCCATGCAAATCTCCCTGCAAAGACATTTGTCCAAGTGTTGTTCAGGTGTTACATTCAATTTACCATTAAACTTGAACATGGGAATGGAAATAATCCTGAGATTACTGCTTTAGAGGTTTTGTTTTTCTAACCTCCTACCTAGCTCCGTAAAGTCTGCTTTCAGCACTTCATTTTCCTCTTCTACCTAAGACATTGGTACCTGTGTAGACCACAACCTCTGGCTGATCACCTTCCTCCAGAAGAATGTCCTGCAGCGCTCTGTGACATCCTTAACCCGGTAGCAGGGGGCAACATACCATCCTGGAGTCATATCTGCAGTCACAGAAATGCCTGTCTGTTCCCCTAACCAACAAATCTCCTTTCACTACAGCTCTTTCCCTATTTTTCTCCTCTTCTGCAAAACTGTCTGTGGTGCCACAAACTTGACTCTGATTGTACTCTTCTAAGGAACCAACCATGATATCCAAAAAGGAAAACCAAGTGGTAAGCAGAACCCTAGGGGTCTTCTGCACTACCTGTCTAGTTTTCTTGAACAGCCTGGTGGTCACCTATCCCCTTCCTGCCTTCAGACTCTAAGCTGTAGTGTGACAACCTCTCTGACTGTGCTATCCATGTGGCTGTCAGCCTTGTAGTGAGTCCAACGCTACCTGAACTCCAAATCCCAAAGCTCACAGTGCTGCAACAGGTGACACTTGCTGAACATGTGGTTGTCTGGCACACTAGGAGTGTTCATGGCTACCCATGTGTTACAAGACAAGCATTCCACACAACTTAGCTGTGCTGTCGCGACTTCAATTCGCTTCTCTTACTTTAACTTTGTTTTACTTCAATTTACTCATGCAACCTTATTTTACCTAATCTCAACTTAACTTTATTTCTTGTGTTTCTTATTTAAACATAAATAGCCCCTTAATGTGTTTTTCTAATTTTCAGCTACTTGATGACCTTCCTGAATTACAGCTTCTCATCAACCTTTATTAAAAATGTTTTCCTCCATTTTTAAAATTCCTCCATTCTTAAAGTTACAAAACCAATGCTCAGAGTGGACCACTTGGACCAAAATCCATGTCCTTGCTTGCTCCAAAAGCCAAATTCAAACTGAATCCAATTTGTGGTCCCACAAGAGGAACAGACAAGATCCAAACTGATAAGAAATGTCTTTGAACCTGATCTTGGGCTTGATCTGATGCTTGACTTAACCAAAAGGCCAAGTAGTACACTCCAGCCAGGGGATCATGATTTCGCATTAATTTGTTTTGTGAAGTTAGTTGCTGACTGCCTGGCTCATTGCCCTCCTAACTCAGTGTCTATCTCTCACCCTCTAAGCACTACTGACTGACTGCCTTGGCATCCTTCTCTCCTAAGGTACCACTAATTGCCTGGTTCAGTATCCTCCTCTCCCACATTCCTCTAGGTGCCAATGACTGCTTGTCCCAGGGTCTTCCCCTCACCCTCCCAAGTTATCCCTGGTTTCCTAGCCAATAGTTATCCCTCAATTAACATCAGCAAAAGATCTGATCTGCACATTATCACATTACTGTTTGTGCGACATTGCTTTGTGCAAATTGGCCATTCCAGTTCCCACATTATCACCATGAAATATTCTAAAATATTTCATTGGCTGTAAAGCACTTTTGGACGTCTTAAGGTTGTGAAAAGTGCAAGTTTTCTTTCTCTCTTCCAAAATTCATATCCATAACAAATGGAATTCTTATTTCAATGTCACATTTTAATGTCAGGATATTAAATGCATTCCTTCTCTGTGTAGCCGAAGCTGATAAACTACTCTGTCCTTTGTAAATTAAGCATGAAATCTCCATAAAGCAAACTTCTCAATCATTTCTGCACACAAGAGGTGGGAGAAGTCATGAATTTTACCTCACCAAAGATTCAAAGGGAGTGATCCCAGGGTGAGGTCTTCTTTGTGACAGGAGAGCCACACTGTTACAAATCACATTTTGTTAAAGATCCTTGTTACTAAAGGGTTTTCAAACACAAATATTTCCTGCATTTTCCTAATCCTGATAATGAGTTTTGTTGAAAGTATTGCCAGAGTGCTGTCGAATCAATCGATTAGCACCCTCTACAGGATCTCTGTGCAAGTGGCTGCCAAACCTTGTTTAAAATCAAAGTGATGAATCCTAGGAGACGATGAAATGTGTGCATAACTGGGAAATGCCATGATTGTGATGTGTGTTTATAACATCCTATTCTCTAATAACGGCCAGTTACAGCACAATGAAACTTTTTCCAGCTATTTTGAAACACATTTATCAACATCACTTTGAAGTAAAACCTCACTGAGAATTGAAGAAAACTGCCACAGAGAGAAGAGACATTTATCTTGTCACAATGTCTATCTAACAGATGCTGGCAATTTTCCAACATTAAACTTTGTCTCTCTGTATTCCACGACAAACTGGAATATGCAGATAACCTACCTGGAAATGTTGTGTCAGGCCCATAAGTATAATGTTGTGTCAGGCCCACTGTTTAACTGTGCCTATGAGGCCACTCCTTTACTTGCTTCCTGTGGTCAATGCAACTCCTTTCAATTCATTCTAATGCAATTAGACACATGACAAGTGTTCAGCAGAAATGAGCAAATTGTTTCATTTTATGTATTTTCATGAGGTTAAGGCAACCTAGTGGTTCTAACACTGGACAAACAATCCAGAGATGGCACACTCACAATCCCCATCATGGGAAACCAAATTCAGTACATTGAGAATGTGTGGACTTCCACCAGATAAATTAATCATATTATTATGAACCACTAATGTCTATAAGGTAAGTGAACTTACCATACTCCCAGTTATATAACTCCAATTCCAAACCTGTGGTATACCCTGTAAGTGCCCACAGGAATAAACAATGAATGCTGGCTACTGTCATACACATCCTGAGAACAAATATATGAGAGAAACAAGATTACAATGGCCAGCGGTAAATGGCTAGCTGCGATAATCTGCCTAAGAAATGTTGGCAATCACACAATGACTATAGATTCAGCTTCGCTCTAGGTTGACCTGCAGTTTGAGTGTGAGTGCAGCCTGAATCTGAAGTGAATGGCAAGCTTGACACTGGTACAAGCCCACACAAAATTCTTTGAAAAACGCTACTTCAGCTGGGAGTTAGGTTAGCAGCTTGCCATGTGATATCAACTTCATGTTTTAGCTTCAACATATGTGCACCAGCCAACAGCATATACCTGTGGAAAATGAACATTCTCTGCAAGTCCCTGGGAGAGCCTGAAGGCTTTTTCTCTGTTCTCTGCTATCCTGTTAACCCAATTGTATAAATTATGAACCCTTAACGCCTGTATTTATGGTTTAAGGAATGTTAGAGACATGTTATGTGTTGGTTCAATGTTGAACTGGGTAGGGTTTTCATCAACTAGGTGGTGACTTCTATTATACACATAGTAGTGAGTATCTTTGGCTTATCAGAAAGGCAGTAAGCTGCTCATTGTAAAATAATTATGTTTAGCAATGCAGTCACTGTGCTAGCATCACTAAAATGACAAAAGCATGCTGCAGCAATAAACACTTTTCTGCAATGGATGATTCTTGTGAACAGTCCATGACTGATTTTCGGGAATTGTGATTTTTGAAGGGTCATTCAACTAACTGTGTCATGTGATGAACAAGTCCTTGTAGTTGAAAGAATCTAAAATGACAGCCTTCGATGCAGCAGCATCTCTGAAATCACTTCTTTCATTTACTTCGCTATTGGAGTTGCGGCAGATGCAGTGCACAACCGACCGCTCTGTGTTTCAGTACATTCACATTTATCTAAACATTCCTGTTAACAGTGAGCACAGGTTCCAGCACTGTACAGCAATACTGAAGATCACGAATATGTTCAACAAGTGGTATTGACCAGTGCAGCTAATGATTCCCTCAGGAGTTAAAGCAAGCCAGTTCTTCACATCATGCAGCTGTAACCTGTGCTGTCTCCTGCCCTGCCTCAGCATGAACTAATTGCATTTTGTAACCCTCACCTTTTGCACTGTACAGATCACACATAGGGCTGTTCGTCAGAAATATCCAGAATTATTCATTGCTGAATTTTGCCTGGGTGGAAACAAAGTGAACAAAATGAAAATGCCCAGTCACTGCTTCCTTCACATCGGAATTTAAGCTGACATGTTTGACAATCTTAGCATGCCAGTGTAACTGGGATGACAGCTGGCAAAAATGACCTGGGTTAGAACATTGTGATGCCTGCCAGGAAATGTTGGCACATTTCCCATATTACAGTATTTATTTTCCTTAATGCGAGGTACAAAGTATTAAAAGTAATGTCACGGCACTCAAACAGGCTACACTTAATGTAAAGCTTCCATTTTATGCCTCCAATTTATTTTCTGAGTTTTGTGTACAGATGATGCACAATAGTATTTGAACAATACAGCACAAAGCCATATTGATATGCAAACAGTGTACAAGTCCATCCATTTTGCAGCTTTCTCGCCTCTTTCAGGAGCTGGTATGAGAAGTATTGGTCCTTTTCCAGTCACAACCGAAAGCAAAAGCACCAAACTCAGTTAATACAGGCAAGTGTGAACAATGATATATTCCTGCTGCATTTTAACTAATGGTACCTGTGGGGCAACCCTTTGTGGGCCATGTGATTGGGCTGGACCTGACTGAGAAGCTGCGCAGGTGTCATTTGGGAGTTAGGGCACTTGTCCTGGGATGGGGAAGACCTTCAGGGAGGAGAAGAGGGCAAGTGTTTCTGTCAGGTCCTTGACTTGCATATATTCATATTTGTTAATAAACTCTTTGTTGTTAGAGGCACATCAAGAACCTCCAGTTATTACAGAAACTATCTGGTTAACTGGGTGGCATTTTAGCACAACGGTTAGAACTACTGCCTCACAGTGCCAGGGATCTGGGCTCAATTCTGGCCTTGGGCCTCTGTCTGTGTGGAGTTTGCACGTTCTCCCTCTGTCTGCATGGGTTTCCTCCAGTGCTCTGCTTTCTCCCATCGTCCAAAGATGTACAGGTTAGGTGGATTGGCCATGCTAAACTGTCCCTTAGTGTCACAAGATCTGAAGGGCACTTCAGAGTCAACCACATTGCTAGGATCTGGAGTCAAATATTGGCCAGAATGGCAGATTTCCTTTCTTAAAGAACATTACTGAACCAGATGGGCTTTTACAGCAATTATTTCATGGTCATCATTAGACTTTCAATTCCAAATTTTATTGAAATCAAATTTCACCATCTGCTGTTATGGGATTCAAACCTGGATCCTGGAGGAATTCCCCCAGGGTCTCTGAATTACTAGCCCAGCAACAATGCCACTATGCCATTGCCTCTCTGTTGACTCATAATTAAATGTGGAGAATTGAAAGATAATGAGATTCAAAAAGAGAACTAACAGTAGAAAAACGAACATGACTCAATACGGACTGTGTGGATATTGGTGGGTACAAACCAAAAGAATTTTGTGCAGTAAGTAAAGCTAACCGGATCATGAGATGTTTACAAATGTTTTAGTGGGTGAGGTCAGATGGCCATCATTCCACGACTTTGTTTAACAGAAAATTCCCTTCACTTTCAAAGAAAAGTAAATAATTATTGAGGGTGATCTACCCATTGCGCTCTGCTGACTGATGGATGGGGTGAGCCAGTAAGATTCTGAGAGATCTGAGAAATCAGGTTTATGCCCAATTTCCTACCTGTTGCGTTTTTGCCGACACTGGATATTGGGCATGTTCAGCCTCGCACCCTAAATGGGCGTGGGGTTGAATATATTATTTAAATTTATTATAATGCTAATTTAGATAGAATTAGTGAGGCTGGGAC
Source organism: Carcharhinus amblyrhynchos (assembly GCF_965287045.1). Taxonomy (NCBI): domain Eukaryota; kingdom Metazoa; phylum Chordata; class Chondrichthyes; order Carcharhiniformes; family Carcharhinidae; genus Carcharhinus; species Carcharhinus amblyrhynchos. Next base: position 77,063,638 of record NC_137327.1, read on the forward strand.
AGAATTGGCGCGGCTCCCTTGCCTATATGGCCTTGCTGGGGAAGGTTTTCACTGGCGAGGATCATGTCTGGTCCCTCATCAACAGGGATCAGACACTATGGTCTAGTTGGTAGAACCAGAGGCCACCCTGGGAGGTTGGAGGCAAGGAGGGTGTCCCTTGGGCATTGCCAGCCTGAAACCTTGGCACTGTCCACCAGGCACACTGGCAGAGCCGACTGGAACTAGGCAGTGTCAAGGGAGCAGGGCCAGACTAAGGGCCAGTCATTAGGTTGGGGAGGGGGGAACCACTACACACTCTGCACAGTGATCAGTGGGGGGGGTGGTGAGTGTGGCGATATTGCAGACTGCAGAGGTGCTGGGCCATGGAGGTCTGCTTACTATAGCTGCAGAGGCAATGACAGATCTCTGTTGATCTCAGCACAGAGACCTGCACATGCACAATAGCACCCTCGGCTGCCAGCAGCCAGCTTTTGACAATTTAGGCCCCATCCAATCCCTACAGGCAGAAATCAGATTGAGGGTTTTTTAATTGCACGAGAATACATAAGATTCAACTGGGAGTTTTGCCAAAAACAAACACTTCTGCCAGTTCTGAATTTAGAATTATTTTGATAAGATTGTCCCCATTGATTGGTTTTAGTCAGTGCTAACATTGAAAGTGATTTCTGATGAATACTCATATTCCAGCTCTCCAACATTGGCAGTAATTTGCTTGCGGTTGGCTGACATTTACCTGACAATAAGGTGCCCCGATCTCTCAGCAGATCATCCTGATCGAATTAGGATTGGCTTTTCTCCCCCACTTCTTATTCTAACCACAAATGAAGTTGATCGACCAGATTTATTTGTGTAAGAAGTTGTTCCAATTTCATTCCCGTTCAATTTGTTTGTAGGTGTGCTGATAGGATCATCAAACTCCCCTCTCGAGAGTACATTGCCGGCAGATACCACAATGTTTGGCTTTAATGAATGAGGTAGGATTTGGGATATAGTTCCAATTTGAGAAGAGATTGCTTATCATCCTCAATGAGGAAGGAGGTTGTCATTGGTGTCAGTGAGAATTGAAGAGTGAAGATAAACATAACTCATGCCAAAATGTCTCCACTGAAAGAGTGGCTTTTTTGGGGGTTGAGAATGGTTTGAAATGACATTGTTCCCTCATTTTCTGCTCAGTTCCCATTAACAAAGAAACATTTAGTTGGCATTCTGATTGCTGAAAGTATGCACGTGCAAATGTTTCAGGAGGGGAGAACCAAGCTTTTCAGTCTTGTCCCCTGCATTCCAGTGCACATGAGTAATGGTCATTTTTGGCAACAGGGATGCTAGCCCTCCCAGGGCTGTTGTGTGCAACACTGGAGAGAAAAAAAATCACAGGGACATTAAAAAAGATTTATTTGTCATTTTCTTTGAATAAACATACTGTAAATGGAAGAGAAGAAAGGCAGTGTGGCAGACAGTCAAGCATCACCCAGGGATACATTGATTCAATTGGTGACCCTATCTGACAAGTTAGTGAGAAATATTTCTCAGTACACAGTCAGCATCTTACAAGAAGAAAGCGTCCCAGAGAAAACTCACTCAGCAACAAAGTCCTAAATTTAATCTCTGATTTCTGCAAAGTTAGCTGATTATATCTCCATCAATGATGGGATGATGCTATAAATCACTTCAATGTATCAGTTAGGAAGATAGTAGCAGTCAGAGGACCTATTTCCTCATTGCTCTTTTGCAAGAGGATCGGTTCCTTATTATTACTTAATAATAGGACAGATTCCTTCCTCTTCCTATAGATAGCATTCCCTAATAGGGTATTGATGACCATGGAATTTTATTGAAATGAAAACAAAGTGCTGGGTAAACACAACAGGTTTGGCAGCATCTGTGGAGAGTGAAATAGAGTTTACATATCAAGTCCATGTGGCCCTTTGATAGAACTGATTTATTTCAGATTTCCAGCATCTGGAGTATTTTGCTTTATGGACTTTTATTTGATTGGTCCGTGACGATGCTTGGCAAAGTAATGCAGTATAGCCAACGAAGAAACTCTCGGGCTGTTTACCACCTGCCACCACGTGTATTGAGAGGAGTAATCAGCCTGTTTGGCCACTTTATAAATGTACTTCCTGTGACCATCAACTGAATTAGAAACTAAAAGCAGGAGTAAGCTATTGGGCCCTTCATGCTTGCTCCACTATTCATCTTGATCATGGAATTCAATATCCTGATCCCCTTCCTCCCATATTTCTTGATCCATTTAGCCCCAAGAGCTATATATATCTTTTTGAAATCAGACAATATTTTGGCTTCAACTGCTTTCTGTGGTAGTGAATTCCACACATTCACCACTCTCTGGGTGAAGACATTTCTTTTCACCTCAATCCTAAAAGATTTAGTCCTTATCCTCAAACTATGATGCCTAATACCGGACTGCCCCACCATTCTTTTTGAATCTACCCTGTTTAACCCTGTTCCAATTTTCTAAGCTTCTATGAAATCCCCTTTCATTCTTCTAAACTCCAGTGAATATAATCCTAACCAACTTAATCTGTCCTCATAAGATAGACCTGCCATCCTAAGAATCAGCCGGTAAACCTTTTCTTCATTCCTCTATAGTAAGGACATCCTTCCTCAGATAAGGACACCAAAACTGCACACAATACTCCAAGTGTGGCCTCACCAACACTCCATACAATTGGGACTTAAATCCAGAACTTCTGGCCCAGAGGTAGGGACCCTGCCAACTGTGCCACAAGACTTACCAAAAGAAAAGCAGAAAATGCGGGACATGTGCAGGAGCCCCAGCAGCTTCTGAGAGAGAGAACAGAGTTAACATTTCAGATCGATGACCTTTCATCAAAAACTGAGTTCAGCATTTCATGGCCTTTTCCATCTTTTATTTCAGATTTCCAGCATCCATGGAATTTTGCTTTTGCGGCATATTCCTTAATGTTGTTTGGCAAAGGTCAATCTATATGAAAAGGTCAATGTCTTGAGCAGGGAGTTGTTTTCTGGGACTGGCAGCCCATCTACACATGAAAGCAGTTAAGGTTGCTGCTAGGTGCTGGCTTCAGTTTGGATTATAAAATGTTTTGTTGTAAGTGGATGATCCAGCAACCAAAATATGTGCCTCCTGTGGAAGTCTGCACAATTTCCCATCACAGGTTTGAGCACTAGTTAACAGTACCTTACAATGCAAACTTTTCCTCTTCTCAAGGACAGAAGGTGACAAGATGTCTTGATGGTCAGATACCTAAAATCCTGTCAGCAACCTAATCTGAAACCACAAAATGAAATATCTCTTCTGAGAGCTTAGACCTGAGAAAATACAAAACATCAGGTGTACAATCTCAGGACGTTTCCCTGGACTATTTATCTTAACTGCCCCTGTTATCCCATCTGATATCCCCCGTAAGTGCACAACAGCAAGTATTCAGAAAGGATCAAAGCCTGGTCTTATCAGTTACGAGAATATCAACAACCAAACAAACCTCATGGAAATCTTGATGAATGAAAAATTGCTGGACCCCAAGAACTTGTTATGAACCATTGAATTCATTAAAGCCGTGGTTTTGTCTAAACAGATCAAGTTCAGTATACCAGACTTTTCCAGGTCAGAGGATCTGCCAACCTGATCCCAGAAAAAGATGCAGAGATGCCGGCGTTGGACTGGGGTAAACACAGTAAAGAAGTCTCACAACACCAGGTTAAAGTCCAGCAGGTTTATTTGGTAGTAAAATCCACTAGCTTTCGGAGTGCTTGCCGCTCCTTTGTCAGGTGAGTGGGGTCAGCAAGCACTCTGACAGTTAGTGGATTTTGCTACCAAATAAACCTGTTGGACTTTAACCTGGTGTTGTGAGACTTCTTATCCAGAAAAAGAGGCAGAGAAGATCAGATTTTGTTTTGGGTGTCTGAGGGTGGTGATGGTGAGGTGGGTGACATGCTGAAGTGAAAGTTGGGCCTGTTGCCCCTGCAATGAGTCCTACAGGGGCAGGCTGGATAGGAGGCTTGCTTCTATGTACTGTTTAATTTATTTTTAAAAATTATTAAAGCGAAGAAAAGTCCTCCAACCTTCACCTATGTGAAGTCCCCATGTCCCATCCATGTCAACATAAGTTACATCATGCTTACCCTGGCTACCCACCCCTGTGGCCTTTCATTGCACCATCCATGCCCCATATGCCCTTCTACCTGCCTCCCATGGCCATCATATCCCAAATCCATCCTATGCCACTCTACTTACCCCATGGCCCCTCATACTCATGTGCCAACTCATGACCCCACACATCCCCCAGTCCTTTAAAGCTATGTCTACTTTTTTAAAAAAACTCTATACTTCTTTAGAAATTTAAAGCCCAACAGAGTTACGTTGCTTTAAAAGTTCCAGTGTGATTTTGTTGTTCTTTTTCAGCTTTGAAATTTCTTTGACAGCTTTCACAGTTCTTTGACTGTTTGACAGTTCTAATTAGTTTATACATTTTTTACACACAATCATGTCTAATTTTAACAATCCCAAATGGCACCCAACCTACACCAAAAAGAGTTCCTTATCTCTCTTAAAGGGTGCCCCATCTCCAAAGGACTTGCAAAGGTGTACCCGGACTAGATGAAAGTACTGAAAATATTCTGGAATAGACCAAAAAACATGTACTCCAGAGTTTGCAATGTCCTAGCCAAACTGTTCCAGTACAGTTATGTAACTGGTAGGCATCTGACAATGTGAAAAGTTGTCCAGGTATGTCCTGTACACAAAAACAAGAAAAATCCAACTTGCCCAATTGCCACCCCATCAGTCTGCTCTCAATCAGTAAAATGATGAGTTGTGAACAGTATTTGCATATCAATAAGCTACTCACTAAGCTCAGTTCGCATTCTGCCAGGGTCATACAGCTCCTGCCCTCATTGTATCTTTGGTTCAAATATGGGAAAAAAGCTGAGCGAAGGGAGAGTGACTGTTTTTGATATCAAGGCTGCAAATGTTTGACCAAACGTGTCATAAAGGAGCCCTACAAAACTAGGATTAGTGGGAATTAGGTTGGAGTCATATCTAGCATGAAGGAAGATGGTTTTGGTGATTGGAGATCAATGATCTCAGTCCTAGGACATTACGGGAGTTCCTCAGGGTAATGTCCAAGCTCCAATTATCTCCAGCTGCTTCATCAATGGCGTTTCTTCCATCATAAGATCAGAAGTGGGGATGTTGCTGATGATTGCACAATGTTCAGAACAATTTGCAATTCATTTGATTCTGAAACAGTTGTCTAACCAGATCAATATCCAGGCTTGAGCTGACAAGTGGCAAGTAAGATTCATGCCACACATGTGCCTAGCAATGACCATCTCCAACAAGAGAGAATCAAACCAACACCCCTTGACAGTCAAGTCTTTCAGGTCAAACCAAGTAAACAAATTTAAATTACATTAGGACAAAGAAAAAGTGGGCGGCTCCCCAAAAGGAGGGGGAATGGCCCGAACAGAAACAAAAAGTACAAAGGAAACTTAAGACACGTCAAATCAAAATGTGATTGTTGGGGTCTATAATGCACCTCAGCCCCTGCAGTGCCCAATGGGCACGGAAGGTGTCAACTGTGCCCGTAAACACCGCGTGCTCCCTCTCCAGGGACACCTGGCCACAAACATGGCCGCGGTAGAGGGGCAGACAGTCGGCCCCCCCCCCATTGCCCGCTGCCTGGACCTGTTGATGGTGTGTCTCGCCAAGCCCAGGAGCAGGTTCACGAGGAGATTGGCATCCCAACCCTCTCCTCTGCGCAGCGGGTGTCCATAGATCAGGAGCGTGGGACTGAAATGCAAACAGAACATCAATAAAAGGTTCTTCAGAAAATCAAAAAGGGCATGCAATCTATAACACAAAACGTAGACGTGGTCCACGGACTCCTCGAGGCCACAGAAAGAACAGTCTCGGGAGCCTGCGAACCCTACGGTTGTGCGGCACTGCTGCGTGCAGCACCCTCCACCCCAGGTCCCCGAGGTAATTGGGGGAGATCCCTCCGTAGAGCGACCTCCATTGGAGACCTCCACCGCGCGGCAGCAACAAGGCCCGCCAAGGTGTGTCTGGGCGACGGGCGAGGACGCGGTAGTGGAACGTGTGCAGCAGCAGCCTGTACAGGAAACGCCTCCGCGCACTGGAAAAAGGCATGGAGGACATTTCCGCCAGATGGCTCATGCTGTGGGGCACCTGACCCGGGGAGGGGGGTCTCGGCTTCGGGCCAATGTGAAATTCCGAACAGGGGAACGCTCAGATGGGATCCCACCGCACGCCTGAGCCGCCTCGAGCTTGTGCACGCTTTCGGGGCCGAGCATGACTGCCCTAAGGTCTTGGATAGCTTTGGCCGCACACTGAACGGCTATCCCTGCACGCTCAGCCAGCACACGAGGGTTCATCCAGCCCTCTCCTCCGCCATCCGGCACGTCCCCGATCCTGGTCACCCCGGCATCCACAGCCTCCCTCTCCGTCAGCCACCTGACGTTACACGGCTGGAGGTGTGGAACCCCTTGACAGTCAATGGCATTACCATCACTGAATCCCTTGCTTTCAACATCCTTGAGGTTACCATTGACTAGAAACTGATCTAGACTAGCCATTTAAATACTGTGACTACAACAGCAGGTCAGAGGCTAGGAATCCTGTGGCAAGTAACTCACCTTCTGATTTCCCAAAGTCTGTCTACAATCTATAAGGCACAAGTTAGGACTGTGATGGAATGCTCTCCACTTGCCTGGATGGACGCAGCTCCAACAACACTCAAGACGCTCAACACCATCTAGGACAAAGCAGCCCACAAACTTTCACTCTCTGTACTATCAACATACAATGGCAGCCATCTGCACAATGCAGTACAGGAACTCACCAAGACTCCTCAAAAAGTATCCTCCAAAACTATGACCACTCCTAACATCTGAATGGATAAAGGCAGCAGACACATGGGATCACCACCTCTTGGAATGTCCCTTCCAAACCAATCATCAACCTGACCTGGAAATAGATCATCATTCCTTCACTGTCATTGAGTCAAAATCCTGGAATTTCCTCCTTATGAATTACCTGCACCACATGGACTGCAACAATTCAAGAAGGCAGCTCACTACCACCTTCTCAAGGGCAACTATGAATGGCAATAAAGGCTGGCCAGCAAGCAACACTCACATTCCATAAATGAATAAAAGAAAATATCCAAAGGCATACCTTACTTCTCCAAGAGGGTACTCAGGCTATCCAAATATTTTCAAAATGTCCAGGCCTGCTCCCACCAGACCAAATTTGCACTCTTGGATTTCAGACACCTACCTCGGTGTAATAACTTGAGGCAAGGCAATCTAGCAAGAACTAAAGATTTATTGATAAAAATAACTGTGTATAACAAAATATTTAGCACAACAACAATGCACATTTACTCCTCAGTATCCTGACTCCAGCTGACAGCCTGAAGCCTTGGGCCTGCTCACTCTCATTCCCCATTGGCCCAGGTTTGTACATTTGCACTCCATTGGCTCTGGCTCAGTCACATGGTCCTTGAAGGCTCACCCCTTAAAGGAGCCACACTACCACATCCACTAAAATCATGAGTAGAGTCAGCTGCTGATTTATATGGGTAGCATGTGATTTATACCTTGCATCCCTCCCTCACTAAAATGGCTGAGGCTTGGGGATTTGGGGCTGAGACTTGCCAATTTGGGCTTTTTTGGGCATTTCCTTGCAGATGGAGAGCTTCTCCAGCCATAGTTTTTGTTACAACTCCCTAACTATTATTACTAACAATGCATTCTCTCCAACCTTGGTTTGATTAGTTACTGGAGTAACTATCAAATAAGGAACAGGATACATGCAGAGCAGATACAATAGATGGACCTGTCACAAGATACAAACTCAATATATAGGCATCAACTTGATTTCATAGCAATTGAGTTGTGACACACTCAGTAGGCCAGAAACAGGATGATTCTTTTGGCACTTGTCACAAGGGGTGGACTTTTCTGGCCTGCTCCTGTGGGTGGGTGGGTGGGTGGAGGGGGGCGCGCAGGGCTGGAAAAGACTGTGAGCCATTCAGACGGCCATTGATTTTAATGGGACTGGGCAATCCCACCAATGGGACGGGCAGGAAAATTCCAGCCTTAAAAGTTACTGCATACTTCTCAAATCCTTTACATAATGTATGACAGTGGCTTTCCAAGCATTTTACTTATGTTACTCTACAAATATTGAGATCTTCCAGGCCATTCCCAATAAATATTGAGATGCTTTCCAGGCACCTATTAATAAGTATTCTCACTTTGCACAATGCCTTTCTCAAGTAAAAAAGAAAGACTGTCCTTCCTTAAAACCTATCACTTTGACTAAGATTTTGATCATCCTTCTTTGCACCTCTGTAATAGCCAGCCCCTTTCAGGGATGTGCACTGGAAGGGTCCAGTGGCCTGACGCCCGATGGAGAATGAGTGCAGGGATCTCAGGGCAGAGCACTGGTTTTTGCAGCCAGATTGATCCTGGAGCTGAGAATGACCATGTGGATTATAACATTCATGGTGGTAAATAAACCATTGTTGTTTGTTAGCTAACTGGTGGTCACCAATTATTGCATTTATTACAACCTCCTTCACTTTTCACTGTCCTTTTTTTTGATTCAACTCTCTGAAGCTTCTAGGTACATTGAACACATCAAAGGCATTTTATGAATTAGAGTTTCTGCTCAACATCAATTTGCATTTATCTTATTGCTGTTTCTGCGATGCTGCTGTGCAGTTATTGCATGCAGCGTTTTCCCACATAACAGAAGTGATTTTGACTCAAAGCTATTCCATTGGTAGTGAATCACATTGATACATCCTGCAGTTAGCTAATATACTCCAAACGTGCTATTTCTTTCTGGTCTTTGTCGTACCTTATCACTTCCTTTAGAAATGTCGCCATTATGTATGTCATTTCAGTATAATGGCAACAGGAAGGTTGTGCTGCTGAACCAACAAAATACTGAATTGGTTTGATTTGATTTATTATTGTTACATGTATTAGTCTACGGTGAAAAGTATTGTTTCTTGTGCACTATACAGACAAAGCATACTGTTCACAGAGAAGGAAAGGAGAGAGTGTACAATGTAGTGTTACAGCCATACTTAGGGTGTAGAGAAAAATCAACTTAATGTGAGATAGGTCCATTCAAAAGTCTGATGGCAGCAGGGAAGAAGCTGTTTTTGAGTTAGTTGGTACTTGATCTCAGACTTTTGTACCTTTTCCCTGACAGAATTGTAAATCAAATAATCGGATAATTCTAGGATCCCCAGAATCTAATTCCAATCTGAAAATCTAGAGGGTGTGGGAATCTCAGCTTGAAAACTTTTGAGGAATGGTTACCAGTTACACTGAGAAGATGGTCCCTTAGCATATTTGCTGAGCTTTTCCACTCAATACAAAACACATTAGCTGGAATTCTCTGACCTCAACCGTGACTGGAATTATCTGGTCTCGCCGTGAGCAGAGAATTCTCCATATTTGCTGGCAACAGCAGCAGACCATGTGAGACCGGAGAATTCCAGCCATTGCAAAATTTTCTCAGAGGCCATGAACTACACATGAACATTAATGAGAATTTTATTTGGTGGTTTTGCAGGGAAGAAAAAAAGAGAATGGATCTGCTTTTACACAGCTCTGATAGTGCTTCACAACATTTGAAGTCCCTTTAATGTCTGGCCACTGTTCCACTACTGTTGCGTAACCCAGCTGATGTTTCCTATGAGAGTGTTCCAACCTGGTTTTCCGTGGTGTATGTTTTTTTGAATATTAGCAAGAAGTGTTTGCAGGGACAGTGAAATCTCAGACTCTCCTTTGTTAAACAACAAATAAAGAGTATTTATTAAAAATGGAAGAAAGATAATAAAACATCACAAAGAACAACCTTTTACTTCACTGAACTGAATACCCATTCTCAAATCCTGGTCATTTAAGCTGTACAGTATAGTAATCACTGACTAGATCTGATTTGGCAAATTAACAGTAAACACTTAGTCCCTCAGTGATTGAAAACCCAACAGTATCTGCTTTCCCCGTAATCCTAAGACCCCCCCATTTCTCAAACAACAACCACAAATGTATTGGTTAGGTCTAGTCAGTGATTACCATTTCATACAGTTTAAGGGACCAGCACTTGGGAATGATCTTCGGTTCAATGAAGAAAATGATCTTTTGCAAAAACTGTTTTTTTTTTGCATTCAGCACTTCCTCTCTAGCTGAGCTGTTTCCTGGGGGATGGCTGCCCCTCTCCCCTGCTCTTCTGCTGCCTTCAGTCCCTAATCTCTGGCTGAACTGATTCCTGGGGATGGCTGATCCTCTCTCTGGTGCAGAGAAGAATTCAATACCAGTCCTGACAAAGGCTGAGCAATGCTATTGTTTGCCAGCCTCTGCTCTTCCATAGTATGAAGCTCCTCTCAAAAGCACAATTTCTAAGGCATCCACAGCCATCTGAGGGGTGACAGTTCCAAACTTCTATCCACCATTTTGTGAAAAAATGCTTCCTGATTACATTGTTGAATGGTCCAGTTCTACAATTTATGATTGTGTCCCCTCAATGTTGCTTCTACCATCAGAAGGAATGAGTTCTCTACCCTGTCAAATCCTTTTCAACATTTTAAACATCTCAATCAGATCATAGCTCGAACTTTTATATTCTAGAGAGCCTTAATATGCTGAAAGGATAACATAATGATAATGTCACTTAGCTGGTAATCCAGAGGCCCACCATGTCAAGTGGGTAGAATATAAATCTTGTGTGGAATTTCTTTGTTTTGTAACTCAGTGCCAATTCAGGTGGGGAAAAAGCAATGTGTAGCCCATTGGCTCCACTGCTGGCTTTTCCTGCCAAACGTTTTGAAAATTAGTTCAAACAAAATGCTGGAGGCAGGTCCCACTATGTCATCCCGATATTGAGCCTCGCCCTGTGGGTAGTGCCAGGGAGAATTGTCAAGGGACACTGCAAAGCTACTGCCCAGGCATGACTCTGTCCCTCCGCGGGGCTCTCCTTACCTGGTGGGTTCTTTAGACTAGGTCTCTGGTTGTCAGGAAATGTTATAAACACCAGTCGCTGTACAGGAAGAGGGGGGAGGGTTCCTACTGTTGGGGTATGAAACAGAAGGAAAGCCTGATAATGGTATATTAATGTATGATGAGGGATTCCCAAGCCCCATTATGATATTGGCAGGGGCAGATACAATGGAAATGGGAAGTTCCACCAGTGTAAAAGTCATCTGGGGATTCCCATAATCCCCTTTGCAATAGGATCAGGAGGAGGCCATTGGGCCCCTCCAGCCTGCTTTGTTATTCAATAGGATCATGGCTGATCCGACATTCCTCACTCCACTTTCTTGCCCTATCCCTCTAACCAGTGATTCCCTTACTGACCAAAGATCTATCTCAGCCTTAAATATGCGTAAGGACTCTGCTCCCATAGTTCTCTCTGACAAGGATTCCAAAGACTCACAACACTCTGAGAGAAGAAGTTCCCTCTCTTCTCAATCTTAAATCGGTGCCCCTTTATTCGGAGACTGTCCTCTGATCCTAAGCTCTCCCATGAGGGGAAATTCCCTCTCAGCATTTACACTGTCACTTCAGAATCCTATATGTTTCAATGAGGTCACCTCTCGTTCTTCTAAAGTTGAATAAGTTGAGGCCCAACCTGTTTAACCTTTGCTCATAAGATAATCCCTCCATACCAGGGATCATCCGAGTGAACCTTCTCTGAACTTCCTCCAATGAAATCATATTTTTTCTTAAATCCCAGATTCTCCTTCCTCACTGTCTTTCCTGTCCTCTGAAAATGGCAGCTGAGAATCCCAGTCCTTGTCTCAATAATAGTGGCCATGAAACTATCATCAGTTCTTGTGAAAAAACCCATCTGATTCACTAATGTTGTCTAGGGAAGAAATCTGCCACCCTTACCTGAGATTCTTCACTGCCCTCTGAAATGGCCTAGCAAGCCACTCAGTTCAAGGGCAATTAGGGATGGGCAACAAATTCTGGCCTTGCCAGGGATGCCCACACCCCATAAAATAATAAAGGAAAAAAATAAGCAGACTTTATACAATTTGTCATCATTATTTAACCCTCTAAGCCTCAGTATAATTTTGGTGAATTTTGCAAGGTTTACCTGTAGTTAATACTAAGATAGCTCTTAAATAGTGACGCCTGAACATTTGTGGCCAACACAAGGCACAATAATAATGTTGTGTGGGAGTGAGCATAATTATCATTTGTTGTGTGCAAGTGCACTTACTCCACAGCTGAACACTGTGAGGCTGCTTGTTTTGTTTAGACATCTGTTACCTTCAGATCCATTTTGTCTCGCCCTGAGGACCGACTATCTTTTTAACATGCTTAAAACTATGCAAATATCATTGAACTTTAACCCACAAAGCAGTTTCAATACAGTACAGGTTGAAATACGGAATAAATAATTTCAGAAAAAATCTCCCTTGGCAATGGCCACTTAAAGCTGGTTAAAAAAAAAGGATGGTTTTGCTTGTTTAAGCTCAGTATTGTTGATGCAGTCATTCCATTAACACTATTATGCGGCAATGTTAGGAGTGTCACATCGCACAATTACAGTCCCAGCACAAAACAACCTCGCTGTCACTGTGGTGATGAGATATAACGTGTTCAAGTGAGAGTGGAACTGTGATCCTTGCAATCAGTTGTTGCACTGATGCAGAGTTCAATTTTCCCACAGAAAGCTTTGGCGCACTTTTCGATTGCAAATAGTGAGAAGAGAACATAATTATGAGGAGGACGGTACCTCTCGGCTGTTTGTTTGTCGACAGCGATTGCTTGAAGGGCAGTAATTCCAGACAGCACAAGGCCTTTACGCGAGACTTGTAATGTGTGTGATTTATAACCGAGCAGAAATCAACAGAAATCAAACAGAAATTGGCTTCCCAGACGCCAGGTACTTCACTCATCTCTGTTCACTTGAACTCTCATTTCCATAGTGACAAGAATCTGATACTAAAGGACCTTTCAGCAACAATGTAACTGAGAAATCTCAAAGTAAAAAAGTTTAGTTTATTTATTAGTCACAAATAGGCTTACACTAACATTGCATTGAAGTTACTGTGAAAATCCCTGTTAGGGTACACTGAGGGAGAATTTAGCATGGCCAATGCACCTAACCATCACGCCTTTCTGACTGTGGGAGGAAACCCACACAGACACTGGGGGAATGTGCAGTCCCCGCACAGACACAAAGCTGATTGGCACACACCTTACTTAGTGCAAATGCAACAGTTTTAGAAAATCAAAAAACAACAGAGACCATATCATGTCTGGCCCTCATGTTCACTACACTCAAAAATACTACAATATTGGGACATCCTATGAAAGAAGCCATGAAGATTAATCATTGGCTTTAACTGGAAGAATTTGCTTCAGCTGTGGGTTTGTTGTAAGTTTGAATGAGCATTTGTCATTGATCATTAAATGCTCTCATGTATATAAATTATTTTATAAAAGCCATTTATAAATGGGTCCATGAGACCATTTGCTTCCACCCATTTGTTTCCCAACAACCAGGTGGTGCTTTGAATTCAAGGAATACAGAATTAATGAATTAATCCATTGTATGTCAGTAGGAATTGCAGTTGTTATATAAAGACCTGGGTTAACAGTGTAGTTTAGTGCCAAGAATCCTGCACAGTTGGAGGCACTGTCTTTAAAGGACATTAAACCGTGGGCCTGTTTGCTTTCTGAGATGGATGTGAAAGATCCCACAGCACTATTCTCAAGAAGATGTGCAGGAGAATTAGTCCCACTATCCTTGTCAATATATACCCCTCATCAATATTAGTCAAACAGTCCATTGAAAGAAGGACAAATCCAACCCAATCAATTACTCCCCATCAGTCTACTCTTGATCATCAACAAATATTGGGAATACCAAGTGCACAATTTAAGGGGGAAGAATAGAAAATCATATTCACTGTGAGTCAGGCACATTGATCTTGATGTTTTGTGATGCTGGGGCCTCAACACTCAAGAAGTTTGACACCATTCAGGTCAAAGCAGCCCACTTAATCGGCACCACATCCACAAACATCCACTTCTTTCACCACCAACAGTAGTGTACTAGCAGCAGTATGCACTTTCTACAAGATGCACTGCAGCAATTCACCAAAGATCTTTAGACAGCACCTTCCAAAGCCATGGCCACTTCCATCAAAAGGGCAAGGGCAGCAGATGCATGGGAACACCACCACCTGCAAGCTCCCCTCCAAGCCACACACCGTCCTGACTTGGAAATGTATCGCCATTCCTTCGCAGTCACTGTTCAAAATCCTGGAATTCCCTCCCTAACATCATTGTGGGTCAACCCACAGCACATGGACCGCAGCGATTCAAGAAGGCAACTCTCCACCACCTTCTCAAGAGCAACTAAGGTTGGGCAATAAATGCTGGCCAACACATGCCCATGAATGAATAAAAATAGGCTCGGCAGCAGAGTTGAGGACTATGGAATAAAGGGAATCCGTGGCAGCACAGGTATGAAGAAATGTTGGATAGGAAACAGAATGTGGTGAATGTTGGTTTCACAAACTGAAGGCAGGTATACAATAGGGTTCAAGAGGAGTCGGTGTTAGGACCGCAACTTTTCCTGATATATTTTAATCTCTTAGACTTGGATATGCAAAGACAGAATTTCAAAATTTGCAAAAGACACAAATCTTAGAAGTATTGTGAACTGTGAGGAGGATAGTAATCAACTTTAAGAATCTATTTGGTAGATGCATGGAAGATGAAATTTAATGCAGAGCAATGGGAAATGATGCGTTTTGGTGGCAAGAATGGGGAGAGGTAATATAAATAAAAGGATGCAATTGTAAAGGGAATGCAGGAGTAGAGAGAACTGAGGATAATATGTGCACAAATCATTGAAGTTGCAGGGCAGATTAAAAAGTGGTAAATAAAGTTGATGGGATCCTTGGCTTTATAAAAAAAGCAGCGCTGAGTAGCAAAGCGTGGAAGCTATGATGATGAACCTTTATAGAACATTGCTATGGTATATGGAAGGTTGTGCCTAATTCTCAGCATAGGAAGGATGTGAATGTTTTAAAGAGCAAGCATGATGGAGGTGTTCAAAAACATGAAAGGTTGTGACAGAGTAAATGGTTAAAAACTGTACCCATTCAATGAGAGGTCAAGAACCAGAGGACACCAATGGTGGATGGCAAAAGATGCACATGAAATGGTGAGTGATTGGGGTCTGGAATGCACTGCGTGAGCTCATGGCAAAGCATGAAATCTAGAATTTCAAAAGGAAATTGGGTAAGAAACTAATGACAAAAGAATTGCAGAGCAATGGAGAAAGGGCAGGGAGTGTGACTATTTGAGCTGGTCTTGCAGAGTGCTGGAATGGACATAATGGGTAATTGGCAAAGGAAATTGTTTGAAGCCATTATTGAAGATGTAATAGCAGAACAGATGTACTGTACTGTGATTTCCAGAAAGCATTCTATAAAGTGCCACATCAAAGGTTTTCGTTAAAAATAAAAGCTCATGGTGTAGAGGGTAACATATTGGCGTGGATTGAAGATTGGCTAGTTAACAGGAAGCAGAGAGTTGGCATAAATGGGTATTTTTCTGGTTGGCAGGATGTAATGAGTGGTGTGCCATTGGGACCAGTGCTGAGACCTCAACTGTTTACAATTTATAGAAAAGACTTTGATTAAGGGACTGAAGGTATGGCTACTAAATTTGCTGATGACACAAAAATAGGTAGGAATGTAAGATGTGAAGGGGACATAAGGAGGCTCCAAAGAGACATAAATAGGTTAAGTTAGTTAGCAAAGATCTGGCAAATGGAATATGATTTGGGCAAATGTGAAATTGTCTACTTTGGCAGGAAAAATAACAAAAAGAAGCTTCTTATCTGAATGGCGAGAGATTGTAGAGCTCTAAGATTCAGATGGATCTGGGTGTCTTAATGCGTGAATTACAAAAGGCAGATGCAGCAAGTAATTAGGAAAGTTATTAGAATGTTATCATTTATTGCGAGGGAAATTTAAGATAAAAGGAGGGAGGCTATGTCTCAACTGTACAGGGCATTGGGTGAGACCATATCTGGAATGCTATGTACAGTATTGGGCTCCTTATTTAAGGAAGAATCATAGAATCATAAAATCCCTACAGTGCAGAAGGAGGCCATGCGGCCCACTGAGCCTGCATCAACTACAATGCCACCCAGATCCTAACTCCGCAAATCCATGCACTCACCCCACCAGTCCCCCTGACAATAAGGGTCAATTTAGCATGGCCAATCAACCTAACCTGCATATCTTTCGAGTGTGGGAGGAAACCAGAGCACCCGGAGGAAACCCACGCAGACACGGAGAGAATGTGCAAACTCCACACAGACAGTCACCCGAGGCCAGAATTGAACCCAGGCCCTGGCTCTGTGAGGCAGCAGTGCTAACCACTGCGCAACTGTGCCACCCAAGATAAATACATTGGAAGCAATTCAGAGAAGGTTCACCAAACTAATACCTGGAATAGACATGAAATATCTTATGAGGAAAGGTTAGACAGGTTAGGCTTGTATTGACTAGAATTTAAAGAGCAAGAGGTGACTTAATTGAAATGTATCAGATCTTGAGCGGTTTTGATAGGGTGGATGTGGAGAGGATGTTTCCTCTTGTAGGATAATCTAATACTAGGGGTCATTGTTTAAAAATGAGGAGTCACTGATTTAGGACTAAGAGTGCTTCCCTCCCAGAGATTAATGAACCTTTGGGACTCTTCCTCAAAAGATGGTGGATGCACAGTCTTTGAATGTTTTGGAAGTGCAAGAATGATTCTGAGATGTTTGCTTTTGTGGGGCATCTAGAATTAGAGAACAGTTTAAAAATGAGGAGTCTTCTATTTAAGATGGAGATGAGGAGGAATTTCTTCTTTCACAGGGTTTTTAGTCCTTGGAATTCTCATCCTTAGAGAGCAATGGAGGTTCGGACATCAAATGTATTCAAGGTGGTGTGTGACTGATGTTTTGGTTGACTGGAAGACTAAATTTAAGTTTTTAAGTTTATTTATTATTGTCACAAGTAGGCTAACATTAACCAAAAGAGAAAATGCTGGAAAATCTCAGCAAGTCTGGCAGCATCTGTAAGGAGAGAAAAGAGTTGACATTTTGAGTCCAGGTGACCTTTTGTCAAAGCTAAAAGGCATAGAAAGTGGGAGATATTTATACCAGAGAACCAATTAATAGCTGTCCATAGAGAAAATAAAGGATGTGAGTGGTCAAACGTTAGAGAAGCTAAAATAAAAGGGTAAGCTGTGACAGATGAAAATGTTGGGGGAGGTGGGAGGGGAAATGGATGAGACAGAGGTAAAATTTAGAAAAGGGGAAGCAAAGGGGAAGAGAAGGTAAGGGAAGGTGTGTAAAGTAGAGGGAAAGAGTTGGGGAGAGAAAAGCTAGAAGAATGACAATAAAGAAATAAAAGGCAGAGAACAGTAAAGAATTAAATAAAATAGAGTGAAAACAAAGGGGTCGAGGTGGGGTAGAGCAAATCATCTGAAGTTGTTGAATTTGATGTTGAGTCCAGAAGGCTGTAAAGTGCCTCGTCGGAAGATGAGATGATGTTCCTCCAGTTTACATTGAGCTTCACTGGAACATTGCAGCAGGCCGAGGACCGACTTGTGGATATGGGAGCAGGATTGTGTGTTAAAATGGCAAGCAACTGGAAGGTCAGAGCCCTGATTCCACACAGATCGAAAATGCTCAGCAAAGCGATCACCCAGTCTACGCTTGGTCTCTCCAATATAGAGGAGACCACATTGGGAGCAGCGAATGCAACACACCAAATTGAAAGAGGTGCAAGTGAAACGCTGCTTAACCTGGAATGAATGTTTTGGATCTTGGATGGTAAGCATAGAAGAGGTAAAGAAGCCTCTTCTGTGATTGCATGGGAAGGTGCCATGGGTGACAGACGAGGTGTTGGATATAGTGGAGGAATGGACTAGGTTATCCCAGAGGGAACAGTCTCTGTGGAATGCTGACAGAGGGAATGAAGAGAAGATATGTTTGGTGGTGGCATCATGCTGGAGTTGGCGAAAATGGCGGAGGATTATGCTTTGCATGCAGAGGCTAGTGGGGTGAAATGTGAGAACGAGGGGGACTCTATCCTTGCTCTGAATGGGAGCGGAGGAGGTGAGGGTTGTGGCGCTGGAGATGGACGGCATGCTGTTGATGGCCCTGTCAACAACTGTAGATGGGAATCCACATTTGAGGAAAAAGGAGCACATATTAGAAGCACCACTTTGGAAAGTGGCATCATCGGAACAAATGTGACGGAGATGAAGGAGCTGACAGAAAGAGATAGAGTCCTTACAGGATGTAGGGTGTGAAGAGTTGTAGTCCACATAGCTGTGGACTACAACTTGGGCTTGTAATGGATATTGGTAGATAGAGTATTGCCGAAAGTGGAGACAGAAAGATCAAGGAAGGGAAAGAGATGGAGGGGTGGAAACTGGAAGCGAAGTTAATGAATTTTTCAAGGTCTGGATGAGGGCATGAAGCAGCACCAAAATAGTCATTGATGTAAAGGAGTTTTAGGTGGGGACCCAGCTAGGCCTGGAACAAGGAATGTTCCACGTACCCAATTACAAGACTTTTAATAACTAGGCTTACATTAACATTGCAATGAAGATACTGTGAAAATCCCCTAGTCGCCGCACTCCAGTGCCTGTTTGGGTGTACTGAGGGAGAATTTAGCGCAGTCAATGCACTTAAATAACACATGTTTCAGTCTGCAGGAAGAAATGAATACCTGGAGGAAAACCATGCAGACACAGGGAGAACGTGCAAACTCCACACAGACAGTGACTCAAGCCAGGAATTGAAGCCAGGCCCCTGGCACTGTGAGACAGCAGTGCTAATCACTGTGCCACCATGCCAATGTGAACAGCCATTGAGTAGCTGTTTGAAAGAGCTGGTGTCTATCGAATGGACAAAATGGCCTCTTTGCAATTACTCCATGGTTTTATTTGTAAAATAAGGGAAGCTGCCCTCAGCAACATTAAAACATGCACCTGGTTATTATTGTCTTGATTTTATGGGAATTTGTTATGTGCGAATTAGTTATCACATTTGCTACATTACACAAGTCACTACACTTGTAAAGATTTTCATTAGTTGTAAAGCATTTTGACGATGTGAAAGGTGCCTGAGAAATGCAAGTTATCTTTCTCCTTCCAGCTTCACGAGTTGCAACTTGCCTTGGGGCCTACAATTCCTGTTCACTGAGCAGTGAAAGCAAGAGATCCTGTATGAGTCATGGCTGGAATTCCAGATGTGGAGCCTCATCCGCTGGGAGGTCACATCTAGAATTTAAACAAATGTCCTTATGATTTTCTGTCAACTCTTGAATTTTTTCTGGGCAAATAGAAGGAAAAACAATCATAACATTTTGTGAGACTACAATGCATTATATGCACAAATTACGGAATTGAAAAGAATAAATGTACTTATTTAACTATCTGTGTTAGCTGAGGAAAACAACACACCCAATGAAAAATTCTATGAGAAATTCTGATAAGAATGAATTCCTCAGTGGTGAGCTTGTTTCCTCCCATCTTCCAAAGATGTGCAGTTAGGTTGATTGGCCAGGCTAAATTGACTCTAGTTTCAGAAGGATTAGCAGAGTAACTATGTGGGGTAATGGGGATAGGATGGGATTGTTGTTGGTGCAGGCTCGATGGGCCAAATGGCCTCCTCTGTAATGTAGGGATTCTATGACATGCAGAATGTTTTGTCATGTAAAGAATGCCTTAATGGTTCCTGGAAAATTTGAGTCAACTAACATCATTTACCTCTCCTATCTAAAGACATATCCCTATCACAAGCTTCATTCAAAATCCTCTTGGTGATTTTTACTTGAACTCACTCCAGCATCTCCCTCTTAACAGCTGAAACCTCTGATTAGCCATGGGTTTATCCATAGGGGTTCCACTTGTGATGTTCCATTTGCTAACTTGCGCATTTCCTTTCTGTAACAACTTGGTCAAAATTAATACTTTTCAGTCGGCCAGAATTTGGGGACATGGGCAGATGTAGTGGCACAATGGTTAGCACTGCTGCCTTGCAGCATTAGGGACCCAATTTAATTCCCGGCTTGGGTTACTGTCTGTGTGGAGTTTGCACATTCTCCTCATGCCTGCATGAGGTTTCCTCCAGGTGCTCCGGTTTCCTCTCACAGTCCAAACATGTGTGGGTTAGGTGTATTGGCCATGCTAAAGTGCCCCTTAGTGTCAGGGGACTAGCTAGGGTATATGCCTGGGGTTATGGGGATAGGGTGTAGGTGGGATTGTGGTCAGTGCGATAGGCCGAATGGCCTCCTTCTGCACTGTATGACTTTATGAAATATTCACACTACTTGCAATAGCAGTATGAAGGAACATAGCTGCTGGTTACTGAGCTCTATGGGCACCATCGTGCAGGCAACCCAACCTCCCAGTGTACTGTGTACACTCACAGCAAAGTGAAATTAAACTCTGAAGTCCCTGGTTCCCTTAGAGTGAGTGCAATTATTATTGGGGGCTGGTTAACATAGTGATGTTTAATAAGAACCAGGACAAAATAATGTGGTTGGAAATCTAGACTGTGACAAATGTCTGCAAAGCTATTCAGACCTTGACTAAGCAGTGACAGTCACCAACAGCAATCCCCTCCACACTCCCATTAACCCAATGGACTGCAACTATTGTATGGTGTATACTTTACTGTGAACTTGTTTGAAGACAACTATGATAATATTCCTATAGCACATTACAATAATTATATCTGCCTTGTTGTATGAATTGAATCATGACACCTTCACTGATCAAAATGTTAATTGGGATATGAAGGTTTTTTTGGATGGAATCTTTATAAGAAATTCGCAATAGGCTGTAACATATTGTTGAGAATTTATTTGAAAGCAAGCAAGAGAAAACCCATACTAAACTTAGAATAATTTCAGTAAGACAGATACGAGTGATCTACTGTACTTTCTGATACTGACTGATGTCTCACGATAAATTGAGCAGCTGCAGTATCCATTGATTCCTGTCTTTCATCCATGCTCTCGTTACTTCTGCAATTGACTGCTCCAACATTCTCCTGACTCAAGATTAGGCTCCACCTCACTCCTACTGGCGAGAATCACATCCTGCACTTTTCTGACTAAGTGCCATGAGATTGCTTTTTTTAAATCACCGAAGAAACGAGTTTGAAACTCTCCCATTTTCTAGATTGTTCAGCGCTTATTTTGGTAAATAATCTTTTTCACATCAGGGGCTACTGATTCTTTGAGATATTCCACAACTGGCAGCTGAGGTGGAGCCTAATCTCCTAACTCGCATTAAATCCTATTCCCTCATCTTACTTTGTTGGCTTACCTTGGCTGCCAGTCCATCAGTGCCATGTTTTTAATGTCTTTATCCTCATGCACTAATCCCTCCATAACATCACTTCTCACTAGGTGGGATTTTACGGCCTCGCTCGTCCCAAAAACCATTTCTCCGATTCCCGTGGCAGGTGGAACAGTAAAATTCCGGCCACTATCCCTGAAACCTTTTGTGATCTACAACAATCTGAGAACTCTGTGATCCTGCCACTCTGACATCTTGTGAATCAACCCAACCACCCCACCCCTCACCCACCCCAACGCCTCTACCCCACCCGTCCAACACTTCCACCCACATTCGCCTCATGCCTTCGGATATCTCAGACTTAAGCTTGGAATTTGCTTCTGTGGTAGCATGCCTCTTTTAGGGGGTGAGTTATCGAGGTGTTTGTCACATGACCCATCAAGCCAATTGCAGAGTGAGGCACGTGAATCGAGAACACGGATGCAAGCTTGCTGGCAGTTGGAATCAGGGAGTTGTGGAGTTCAGAACATTCCTATCTCTGCCTTTTATATCATTACTTTCCCCCAAATAATTCCCTGTTCATGTATCTGTCTTGTTGGTTGTCAATTCCTAACAGTTAGTACACCTTCCAAACCTCTCCTTTAAAACACTACCCGATCAACCTACCCACACATCTTTGGACTGTGGGAGGGAACAAGCTCATCACTGGGGAATTCATTCTTATCAGAATTTCTCATAGTGTTTTTCATTGGGTGTATTGTTTTCCTCAGCCAACACAGATAGTTAAAGAAGTATATTTATCAAAGATATGTCCAGACCTGTCTTTAGGTCTTCTTCTTTGGAGTGGCATCAATTTTTGTCAGATAATGTTCCTGTTCAGTGCCTTGGAATGTTTTACTGTTTTAAAGCTCAATATGAATGCAGCTCCTTACTGATCCTTTCTTCCCCACTAAGGAAGATCTGCTGGGATGGTTGGGAGCGATGTGCTGGGAGGTTTGAAAAGCATATGGATTTATTGAAGTCTTCTCAGCTGGACTTCACACAGTAAGAATGGATGCTATTATGTTGTTTATTGGAAAGCTGAGTCTGTTACTGGCTGAGGTAAGAATAATAGGAGCATGAAGGGGTAGAAAGATTTATTAAATTTAAATGGAATGCTCCAAATGGAAGAAGGTTGCTTGAAATGGAGAACAGGTGTTGGTAACCACAAGTTCTTGAGACTGTGTTCTGTTATTTTGTAAATACTGGTGATACAATGATTCCTGTTAAGGATCATGGGAGCCGTGCTGTGCATGGTCTGGATACGATTGGCTGGAGCAACCAGTTTGAATAAAGCAATTTGAATGAAGGGCAGAGGAATTGGACACAGACCATGCAGGGAGGCGGGTGTAAGGGCAAGGACAGTGTGTGCGGCATCATGATCGATTAATTGCCAATAATGATCAGTGATTGGTTTCTGTAAATGCCTGTAACCCAATGCCCTATGTGGCATCCTGTGTGAGGATGAGCATTCAGTCCGTGCAGCAGTCTGCTTGATGTGCGGGTCTCCCTTGCAATTGCTCAGATAAACAACTGGAAGGAATATTAGTCTAGTCTGATTTATTGGGGAAATTGGAGAGAGAGATTGAACTCCAAAACTGTCCAAAGGTGTGCATGTTAGGTTGATTGGTCATGCTAAGAAATTGCCCCTTAGTGTCCTGGGATGTGTAGAGTAGAGGGATTAGTGGGTATAATATGTAGGGATGTGGGGTAGGGCCTGGGTGGGATTGTGTTTGGTGCAGACTTGATGGGCCAAAGGCCTCTTTCTGCACTGTAGGATTCTATCTAAAACATTTATCCCTTCAGAGCGATTCCATGAATACTGAGCCAAGTAGACTCATAATGTTATAGTGTTGTCTCCAGTTCATGCTTCCTTCAACATTGGCTTGCCCCTTTGGAGCTAAGATCATAGAAACATCCATATTTGATACAATAAAACAGCAATCAGATTGTTTATAGTTTAGTTGCTCCAAAATTATAACATGTTTGGAAAGCTTATTTTATTTGATATGTTTACCAAATCTATTAGGATCACTTCTTACTGAAATATTAATACTTTGTCCTTACAATAAAGGCCTGTGTCCATATTTATAATGGTAACCACCTTGCCATGCTGTAATGACACTTGATGGGGAGATGCCAGCGTTGGACTGGGGTAAACGCAGTAAGAAGTCTGACAACAACAGATTTAAGTCCAACCGATTTATTTGATAGTAAACTTGCAAGCTTTCAGGGTTTGCTCTCTCCATTGCTCAGTGAGAACTCTCCATTCACTTGACAAGAGGTTAACCTCGAAAGCTTGCGATTTTACTATCAAATAAATCGGTTGGACTTAAACCTGGTGTTGTCAGACTTCTTACTGTGTTTACCCCAGTCCAACGCCGGCATCTCCACACTTTAAATTCCATCTGTCATCTTTTGGCCCAGGTCTCTAGTCAATTTATATCCTGCTGTATCCTCTGACAATTCACCTCACTACCCACTACTCCCCCAATTTTTGTATCATCTGCAAACTCACTAGTCAGGCCACCTACATTTTCTTCCAAATCATTTATAAATATTATAAACAACAGAGGCTCCAGCAGTGATCATTGTGGAATGCCGCTTGCCACAAGCCTCCAGCTAGAAAAGTACTCTTCCACTGCTATTCTCTGCTTTCTATGCCCAAGCCAGTTTTGTATCCACCTTACCAGCTCATCTCAGATTCCATATGACTTCACCTTCTGCATCAGCCTGCCTTGAGGAACCTTATCGAAGACTTTACTAAATTCCATGCATACAACATCCACTGCCCTGCCCTGGTCAATTTTTCTTGTCACTTCCTCAAAGAACTCAATCGTTTGTGAGACACGACCTCCTGTTCACAAAATCATGCTGCTTATCACTAATAAGCCTATTCTCTTCCAGATGTGAGTCCATCCTGTCCCTAAGAATCTTCTTTAATAACTTCCCAGCACTGGTAAAAGGCTCACAGGCCTGTAATTTCCTAGATTGGCTCTTCTGCCCTTCTTCTATAGGGAAACAACGTTAGCAACTCTCCAATCCTCTGGTACCTCGCCCATGGCTAAAGAGGATACAAAAATTTTGGCCAAGGCCTCAGTAATATTTTTCTTCACCTCTCTCAGTATTTTGGAATAGACTCTATCTGGCCCTGGGGACTTGTCCACCTTAATGTGTTTTCTGAACCTCCAATACCTTCTACCTTTTTATCTCAACATGTCCTAGAATGTCAACATCCTTCTTTCTACACTCACCATCCACCACATCCTTCTCCTTTGTGAATACTGTTGCAAAGTACTTGTTAAGGACCTCACCCACCTCATCTGGCTCCACACAAAAATTCTCTCCACTGTCTTTGAGTGGACTTACCCTTTCCTTAGCTACCCTCTTTCTCCTTATACACGCATAAAAAGCCTTGGAATTCTCTTTAATCCTGCCTGCTAAGGACATTTCATGGCCCTTTTTGCCCTCCTAAGTTCCTCCTTAAACTCTTTCCCACCATCTTTGTATTCCTCAAGAGCCTTATCCGTTTTCAATTTCCTTAAATTTACGTGTGCCTCCTTCTTTCTCACTAAGCTCGCAACCTTTCTTGTCATCAAGAGTTCCCGAATCTTGCCATCTTTATCCTCCATTTTTACAGTTGCCACTCTGCCTGAGATCAGTGAGGGGAAAATGGGGGGTCTGCTGCCACTTTGCCTGAGATCAGTGAGAAGGATGGGGGAGGGGCCCACAATTGGTCTGGGTGGTGTAGGGCAGTGGGGGGACAAGTAATGTTGTGGGAGTGGGGCAATGTCTGTAGGGGCCAGGGGGAGGCATTATCCAGCCTGGGAGCAATGTGGCAGGGGAGCTGCATTCTATCTTTTTTTTAATCCTGCGCATGTGCAGTTGGAGGCACCAATTGCAGCTACAGGCCTTTGCGAGCATTAACCTTGCCCAAAGGCTTGTGCAGTGTGATTTGGACTCACTGATGTTATTTCAGACAAAGTGCATATGGGGGTACCTGAGAATGGGTCTAAAAGTAAGATCTGAAACACGCCAGTTTCAGGTCTGCCCAGCACTTAGAATCAAAATGGCAAAATTGGACCCATAGAGTTGTGATCACTGTTTCTCAAATGGTCCCACTGAGCCATCAGTCACCTGCCTAGGCTTATTTCCCAGAACCAGGTCCGAGATAACCTCCCCCCGAGTTGGACTATCTACATATTGCCTCAAGAAGCACTCATGGGCACACTGAACAAACTGCCCTGTCCAAGCCCTGGCATGAAAGGAATCTCAGTGTATGTTGGTGAAGAAAATGCATGATTTTAAAATGAGGGTTGAATTATGTCAACATTTCTTTGTTGAATTATTCTGCACCCCCTAAAACACCTTTCAACTCTTGCAAGGGCCATACCACATAATACTCCCAATGCAACTATGTATATATATTGTTTGGAGATATAGACATGCTGTTAATATTTTCCATCTTGAACTCATTTCGTCAGTTCATCAGAATACCAATAGTAAAGGAAACAATAATTTATACTGCATGAGAAAAGAGTACTGATTGCGCTAAGAATTACACTAAAAAAAATTTAAGATTATCAGTCGGGCTTGCAGTGTGGTTCAGTTACACATGTTAGAAGTGACATTTATTCACACAGGGCCCTGTCATTTGCAGGCAGGGGAAGCATGCCTATGAATTGCGTCTTTTTCAACTAAACAGAGAGTTGGGTAAAAGCCACTCCCTGATTCATGCCCCATGCCAATGTCCTAACCAGTTGGTGTTGAGCTGCCTTGTTTCAGTTTGGACAAAAGCTTGGCAGTTAACTTCCCTGGTGCATTCTCCATGGCAATGCTTCTGTCAATCAGAGTCCACTTGCTAAACAATAAACTAAAATATATGTAACAAAACATTGAGATTTATACCTAGGAATATAGAATTCAAATTTATGTATGGTCTTGGCAGGCTGCACCTCAAATACTGCTGACAGTTATGGTCTCCATACTACAAAGAGAACATAGAAAAGCTGGGGAAAATGTGAAAAAGATTTATGAGAACGATAATAGAACTGACCTTTCAGATATTGGGAGCTATCAAATAGGGTGCTATTTTCTTCAGAAGAGAGTTTGTGAGATGACCTCATACAAGCTTTTAAAATTATGAATAGGTTGAACAGAGTAGATGTGAAGACAATTCAAAATTAAGGGCCATTAACACAGGATATTTACTTAAAAATCCAATAGTGAAATTAAGAAGAAATCTCCGTCCTCAGAGGAAAGTTGGAATGTAGAACTCATTACCATAGGAAGCGCTTTGAAGATTAAATGCTTTCTAAAGGGAACTAGATAAGTATGTGAGAGAAAAGGGAATAAAAGGTTCTGCTCAAAGGTGCAGAAGAGGTAGACAGAATAGGCACTACTATAGACTTGTTGGGCTAAATAGCTCGTTTCTATGCCATATATTCTGTGTAATTTCATGGCATTAATTTTCTGGCTGTTCATGCCAACGGGATCTTCTGGTCCTGTCAATGGCACAGCCCCAATGTGGTTTTCTCAATGGCAAGGGGTGCATTCAACAGAAGCATGTTTGACAATGGCAGGACGAGAAGATCCTCCACTGCGAGACACATGGTGGACTGTGTGGAAAATTCTGCCCAATATATTTCACCTTAGGGTCATACAACAACGTGAATTAGAAATAGATCACCATTCCTTCACCGTTATTTTGTTAAAATCCTGGAACTCTCTGTCTAAAGGTACTGGCAAAGGTTTCTACATCTCACAGACTGCAGTAGTTTAAGGAACAATAAATGTTGGTCTTTTCAGCTTTGCACATCCTGAGAATGGAGAAAAACAAAAAAGTAATTTGAGTCTTGCTGAAAAATGAGACAAGTTGTTGAAGTTTTCCATTTTGTGCTCATCAGATGAAAGAACACCAAAGAACCAATTCTACCTTGGACAACTTACATATTGGGCTGGATTTTTGTGTTGGAGCCAGGATCCTGATAACAGGAGGATTTCCAGGCCCTGACTCAGCATCATTTCAACACCTTAGTGGAAAGATGAAGCGTTTGTTGTCCATTTAGAAATGGTGGAGGCAGGAAGGAAGCAGGTACAGAATGGGGCAAGCCTAATTTAAAGATAAGCAGCATATTTTTCCCTGGAAGGTAAGGAGATTAGCAGGACAGGTAGCCATGCAAGAGTAACTCCACAGTTCACCAACACCTCCTTTGAGGCCTATTTGGAGACATTACCATCATGGATTTTTGGACTCCTGTGCTATGCCTTGTGAAGATACCATGTTTCTCTGCCTGCAACCGCACTGATCATGCAATGACCACTGTATGCCATTACATGAGGTGACCCCTGAACCTGCCCCTCTTATACATTGACTAGCATACTCTTTCACCACTGGCTTCATGCAGCAGTGCTTTCCTCCCCCCCCCCCCCCCGCTCCCCCCCCTTACTCATGGATAGGCTGGAGATCCTGTGTATTTTCTGTACCTATTTGAAAACAAATTACGAACTTCGTTGAATGAATAACATGCACGCTCAAACATAGACCCGTCATTGTTAGGTGGATTGCTGTTTCTTGCTTCCTGATTCCATTTCAAATATTGCAGTAAATCAGAATGATGTTGGAAATGCATCGCTCCACTTGGTTGTGTTATTACATAGATACGGCCAGGTCTGTTTCAACCTTCACAACACAAAATGAAATTCAGTCCATTATGTTCACTCTCCAAT
Source organism: Carcharhinus amblyrhynchos (assembly GCF_965287045.1). NCBI lineage: Eukaryota > Metazoa > Chordata > Chondrichthyes > Carcharhiniformes > Carcharhinidae > Carcharhinus > Carcharhinus amblyrhynchos. The sequence continues at coordinate 77,091,799 of NC_137327.1, forward strand.
ATAGCTTTTGATGCTGGGTCAATGTTACAGTTTGAGACTGAAGGTGACAAAGTTTCTTTGGTTAAGGACATTAAGAGATAGAAAACAAAGACAGGCAAATGGAGTTGACATACAGATCAAATATGATTGTATGGAACCTGCAGCCCCTCCCTGATTATAGAACCCTCACAGGGCAGCCAGTAGTCGACCCTGTCACTTAACTGCCCTCAGGGATTGGGGGAATGGTGGTGGGGCGGGGGTGAGGCAGGAAGTTGGGGAGGATTGGTATTGCAACATTTGCTTTCTATTATTCCGTCAATACACAATGATTTCCCAACTGCAGTAAGGACATTCCAGTGTGGCATTGGATGGTAGAGCGGTTAGCACTGCTGCCTCTCAGTGCCAAGGACCTAACTTTGATTCTGGCCTTGGGTGACTATGGGGAGCTTGCACATGGGTTCTTCCCATGTCTGTGTGCGCTTCCTCTGGGTGCCCCGGTTTCCTACCACAGTCCAAAGATGTGTGGATTAAGTAGATTGACCATGGCAAATTGCCTCTTAGTACCCAAACATGTGTAGCTTAGGTGGATTCGCCATGTTGAATATGTGGGGCTGTGGGGACTAGGCAGTGGAACAAGTTGGAAAAGGTGCTCTTTCTGAGAATTAGTGTGGACTTAATGGACTGAATGTCCTCCTTCTGCACTGTAGAATTCAAAAAACTCACCTATCCAAAAATGGGTCCATTGATAAAATCAAGCCCTAATACAACACAACTTGATATGTTGCCTTAAATGTGTTTTAAATCCATGCCAACAATGGCTCAGTATTCACTGGTAAAGCAATTATTGCTTAGATTTTACTTGACCAATAAAAAAAATGCTTGTGAGTGAAAGATGCTATATAAATGTGTAAAAGTAATTGCTGCAGCTCCATTTATCTTTAATAATCACCTGCCACTGATGACACTGCTTTGTGGGACTGACACAGCGGATGGTAAATGTATTTATTTTTCTCATTGACAAGTATTTTGCTTATATAAGGTTTGCTTTGTGTGAACAGGACTTGACAAGATGATGGGCTGTATCGTTCTTAATCAGCCCTGGCGTGATGGTGCTGCTTGAACTGTTTGCGTTATAATTGTCTGTTTGCTCTGACCTTGTCTGTGCTTTCAGTACACAGGATGTAATATTTCTTCCCAATTATGAGTCACTTGCTTGTTGCTCACCTTGTGTTCTGGGCTTATTTGTAAAGTGGAATTGTTGGGGTCTCACTCCACCAATAGCCAATAGGTCACTATTTGTTGCTATATTTCACAGCCATGGTGCTATTTATTAAACGGACGTCACGGAAATAAATTACACCTTATAAAATTGTTGGCAGCGCAGCTCAATAAGTGAAAGGGAAAAAAAATGATATGGTTCCCTGGCCGGTGAGATGCAATGAATCTTAGCAAAGCTCCATAGCAACAACATATGTTTGACTGCATAATGGGACCTTGTTAGATATCATAGTGTCAGCACTGAGGAAATACCAGCACTAAATCTTCAGTTTTAAAAGTAAATATTGGGGCAAAGATCGCTTTCATGCAATGAAACTGTTGACACATTTCATCGCTTTCATTGTGTAAATAGTATAGCCTGTGATTGAAAGATGTCTCACCCATGTATTTATATAACAGGGACATAATGCAGTCCCTACTTTGACACATATATGTTGTACAATTGGGATCACTCATTAGATCAATCGTCCATCACACTGCCAGTCACAAGAAAGAAAATACAATATGAAATCCCACAGAAAGTCTATAGTCAACATTATGGAATTCTCACATTGAACAATGGGCAAATTGACTATCCTTGAACATCAGTGAGTGCCTTGGAACCCTTGAATGAATCAAGTTCTGATTAGTAATTAATAGTAAAGTAAATTTGTCAGTGCGGCTCTGTGGGATCTTTCTATGTATCTTTATAATGCCACTCACACTTACATAGCATGCTTATTATTCCAAGGTAATTCATAACATGGGAGATGAACATTACGTAGCAGTTAAGGGAACAACACGAGGCATGGTTAAAGGCAAAGTTTCAGAAATGGGCTTTTGAAGATCAAGGAAGAATTTTTTGAAGATGAAAAGATGCTTATGAAGAGAATTCCAGAGGATAGTGTAGGACTAAAAGCCCGACCACACCTGGTATGTGGAATTTAACAACAATAGGTCAACATTGGTAGAATGGCACAGACCATTAGTTTGGTTGAGAAGGTTAGAGAGGATCGACCAGATATGGAGCAGATTGAAGGCTGTAAAGTTAGAGGCAATTTGTCAGATTTTCTAGGGCAGTTCTTTCCAAGTTACCTTCCAGTATGACGCCATTTTAACACTTGAAAACTTACACGGTCCCAGTCACCAACAAATATAAAAGGGTAATAGAGCAGTACTGTAAAGTTGGCGTATTATAGATCAACATGGAATTTTTTCTCTTCATTCTTTTATCAGATGTGGGCAAGGTGAGCAACAAGCAAGTGACTCATAATTGGGAAGAAATATTACATCCTGTGTACTGAAAGCACAGACAAGGTCAGAGCAAACAGACAATTATAACGCAAACAGTTCAAGCAGCACCATCACGCCAGGGCTGATTAAGAACGATACAGCCCATCATCTTGTCAAGTCCTGTTCACACAAAGCAAACCTTATATAAGCAAAATACTTGTCAATGAGAAAAATAAATACATTTACCATCCGCTGTGTCAGTCCCAGCTGGCAGGGCCAGAATATTTTGCCCATGGCTTACTAATCCATTTCAGAGGGCTGTTAAGAGTCAACTGCATTACTGTGGTTCTAGAACCACATGTAGGCCAGACCAGATAAGACGACAGATTTCCTTCCCTAAAGGGCATTAGTGAACCTGATGAGTTTTTAGAGTCATAAAGGTCTACAGCAGAGAAAGGGCCTTTTGGTCCATCAAGTCTGCACTGGCCAAAGACAACCCATCCAACTATCCTAATCCCTGGTTCGCCATTGGAGAAATAAACCCCAGTTTCCCACATGACAGCCACAGATACTAATCACTATACTAGCAAGTAGATTATGTCTTGACAATTGGTGATAGGTTTTATGGTTACCATTGCTGAGACTAGATTTCATTTTCAGATTTATGAACTGAATTTAAATTCCGCCAGCCTCCATGCTGGAATTTTAAACCCATGTCTCCAGAGTTTTAGCTTGGGTCTCTGGATTACTAGTCCGGTGACATTACCATACACAGCCATCTTCCCCAAATATATTGTGTAAATATAAAAAAGATGAGTTCTTAAAGTACTGAGTACTCTCTGATTAGCTGGAGCAATGGAGTTTCCTTCCAGACTGCCAATAACTGTCTGCCGAGAGCATCCCCTGGCAGTCTCTTTAATTTGGAGATGCTGGCATTGGATTGGGGTAAACACAGTAAGAAGTGTCAGAACACCAGGTTAAAGTCCAACAGGTTTATTTGGTAGCAACCCAATGATGATTCCTGCAGTGGGTGGGATCTGAAAAATTCCCTCAGCATTCCAGGAGTGAGAGCAGGGGTTGGAGCTGCCTGCGTCTTCAGAAGAATGAGGGGGGATCTTATAGAAACATATAAAATTATGAAGGGAATAGATAAGATAGAAGCAGGGAGGTTGTTTTTACTGGCAGGTGAAACTAGAATGAGAGAGCATGGCCTCAAAATAAGAGGGACCAGATTTAGGACTGAGTTGAAGAGGATCTTCTTCACCCGAAGGGTCGTGAATACATGGAATTCCCTGCCCAGTGAAGCAGTTGATGTTACCTCGTCAGCTTCTTTTAAGACAAAGATAGATAGATTTTTGAACAGTAAAGGAATTAAGTGTTATGATGAGCGAGCGGTTAAGTGGAGCTGAGTCCATGAAAAGATCGAAAATGATCTTAATGAATAGCAGAACAGGTTTGGAGAAATTGATGGCCTAATCGTACTCCTAGTTCTTATGGTCTTGTTCTTGTTCTTATGTCGACTCCTGTTGAAGTCACAAAGATTGTACCACATAAGAGTGATAGAAAAGGGAACAGGAATATTCTGATGTCGCACATGTGTATGTACGTATATTTATTAGAAAATACTATATCGTGAAGAGTCTGTTCTACGATAATTTTTTAAACAAAAGAGATTAATTTCCCACAGACAGACAGAAATTACCTAAGGACAAGATCACAATTTAAGATATTAGCAAATGAAAATCAACATAAATCGAAGATTACTTAACAGGTAGCTAATACATCAAATTAAAGAAAATATATTATTGTAATTTTGGGGAGAGGGGGGTTTGGGCCTGGCTATTGGGGTTGGCGGGAGAGTTGGGGCTGGTCATGGGGCAGTTTGTGGCTGACCATCCTCGGGGGGTGGGTGGGTGGGGGGCTGGTCTCGAGGAACCGGTAGGCCAGCGTTCGGGGAGTGGGGGCGTTGGGAAGGCCAGTAATCAGGAGCATTCCAGAGAAGGCCAGCGATCGGGGAGTGGGGGCGTTGGGAAGGCCAGTAATCAGGAGCATTCCAGAGAAGGCCAGCGATCGGGAGGCCGGTGATGGAGGGACCAGTGTGCATGTTCCAATCTTCATACTGACAGCTCGGCGCATACGCAGTGGCCCGCTGAGCACTGTTTTGCCAGCATCTCGGGTGGGAATAGGCCCCGCTGCTCCCTTACAGGCATGAATCACTCTATGGCACTTTTTATTGCACACTTTTTATTGGTGATTCATTCCAGTCAGCATGCCCAAAAAACTGTTGTGAAATTCTCCTCTTTTCTCACCTGTTGGGCACTTAATTTTGTTTTGGAAGAATCCCGGCCCATAAGTCTTTCTCGGAACATAGAAAGACATAAGATGGTTGTGGTTGTGGAGGGTCAGTCATCTCAGCTCCAGGAGATCTCTGCAGAAGTCCCTCAGAATAGTGTCCTAGGCCCAACTATCTTCAGCTGCTTCATCAGTGACCTTCCCTCCAGGTCAGAAGTGGGGATGTTCGCCGATGATTGTACAATGTTCGCAACTCCTCAGGTACTGAAGCCCATGTTCAAATGCAATGAGATCTGGACAATATCCATACTTGGGTTGACAAGTGGCAAGTAACATTCATGCCACACAAATGCCCAGCAATGACCATCACCAATAAGAGAATACTGCGGAACACTGTGCCAAGTAACCCGCCTCCTGACTCCCCAAAGCCTATCCACCATCTACAAGATACAAGTCAGGAATGTGATGAAATACTCCTGGATGGGTGCAGCTCCAACAATATTCAAGATGCTTGACACCATCCAGGACAAAGCAGTCCACAAATATTCACTCCCTCTACCACCGACGCTTAGTAGTGGCAGCATGCACTGATGCACTGCAGCAATTCACCAAGGGTCCGTAGCACCTTCAAAACCCGTGACCACTTCCATCTAGAAGGACAAAGGCAGCAGATAAATGGGAAGACCACCACTCGCAAACTCCCCTGTAAGCCACTCACTGCACTGACTTGGAAACATATCACCGTTTCTTTGCAGTCACTAGTTCAAAATCCTGGAATTCTCTCCCTACTGGCATTGTAGGTCAAACCATAGCACATAGACTGCAGCCATTCAAGAAAGCAGCTCATCACCACCTTTCAAGGGCAACTAAGGATGGACAATAAATGCTGGCCAACCAGCAATACCCATGTCCTATGAATGAATTTAAAAAATGTTTGTAGGTACCAAAAGCATTAAATAATAGTGTCATATGGACTTGAAATGTTAATTCTGTTTCTCTCTCTGCAAATGCTGCCAGACTTGCTGCATTTATCCAGTATTTTCTGTTTTTATTTCATTAAATAATTACACCTAGTCCAGTGGCACTCTTACCTTAGAGGAACTATTGAACTGGTTCAATTGTAAAATTCAAAATTGAGAATGATAAGATTTTTTATGTTGAGTAAGGCTACTGAAAAGACGATGGTGGCCAAGTGATAATGTAAGTCGACTAACCCTTCAAAGGCCCAAGCTAATGCTCTGTGGGGATAGGTTCAAATCCCACCGGCTGGCGGAATTTGAATTTAATTAATAAATCTGGAATTTAATTTGAGTCACAGTAATGGTGAATCCATCATGGGTAACTCTGTTTCTTTCCACAGATGCTGTAAGACCTGCTGAGTTTAACCAGCATTTCTGTTTTTTCTATTTGAAACTATCATCCACTGTTGTAAAAATCCCATCCGGTTCTCTATTACCTTTTAAGGAAAGAAATCAGCCATCCTCACCCGGTCTGGCCTACATGCAGATCCGCAAAAAGGCTGAGTGTGGTCTCCTCCTCCTATGTGCCAAATTGCTTTGGACATTTAAGAAAATAACTTCCTTGACTAAAGTACCTAAAACAAATTCAGGGGAAATATCCCAAATAAGTGATTCATATTGATGTGGACTCTGAATCTGCTCATTGTAGAAGCATGGAGGTACAGAAAGATTTACAGCGCTACGGAAGCCATCATATTAGTTTTTTTATCGCTTAGAATCATAGAGTCATAGAGGTTTACAGCATGGAAACAGGCCCTTGGCCTAACATGTCCACACCACCCTTTTTCTACCATTAAGCTAGTCCCAATTGCCCGTGTTTAGCCCATATCCCTTTGTATCCATCTTACCCATGTAACTATCTAAATGCTTTTTAAAAGACAAAATTGAATCTGCTTCTACTACCACCTCTGGCAGGTGATTCCAGACATTCACCACCATCTGTGTGAAAGAATTGCCCCTCTGGATTTTTTTGTATCTGTATCCTCTCACTATAAACCTATTCCCTCTAGTTTTAGACTCCCCTACCTTTGGGAAAAGATATTGACTATCTGGCTGATCTATGCCCCTCATTGTTTTATAGACTGCTATAAGGTCACCCGTCAGCCTCCTGTGCTCCAGAGAAAATAGTCCCAGTCTATTCATCCTCTCCTCATAAATCAAGCCATCAAGTCTCTGTAGCATCTGAGTAATTTTTTTTCTGCACTCTTTCTAGTTTAATAATATCTTTTCAGTAATAGGGTAACCAGAACTGTACACAATATTTCAAGTTTATGACCATTTGGAAAGATACAGCTTAAGCTGGGATAGTCAGCATGCATTCGTGAAGGTTAAGATTTGCCTCACAAATTTGACTGAATTCTTTGAGGAGGTAACTAAGTGTGCAGATGAAGGTAGAGCAGTTAATGTTGTATACATAGATTTTAGTAAGGCGTTTGATAAGATTCCCCATGGTAGGCTCATGAAGAAAGTAAGGAGGTGTGGGATAGAGGGAAATTTGCCGAAAAGATAAGTAACTGGCTACCTCATGGAAGTAGAGATACCAGCGTTGGACTGGGGTAAACGCAGTAAGAAGTCTCGCAACAACAGTCTCACACAAGTCTCTAACCTGATGTTGTGAGACTTTTTACTGTATCTCATAGAAGACAGAGGGTGGTGATGGATGGAAATTTTTCTGATTGGAGGCCAGTTACCAGCGGTGTACCACAGGGATCAGTGCTGGGTCCTCTGCTATTTGTGATTTTTATCAATGACTTGGAGGAGGGGGCTGAAGGGTGGGTTAGTAAATTTGCTGATGACACCAAGATTGGTGGAGTAGTGAATGAGGTGGAGGGCTGTTCTAGACCTCAAAGAGATATTGATAGGATGCAGAGCTGTAAGAAAAGTGGCAGATGGAGTTTAACCCTGATAAGTGCGAGGTGATTCATTTTGGTAGGACAGATTTGAATGTGGATTTACAGGGTCAACAGCAGGGCCCTGAGGAATGTGGAGGAACAGAGAGATCTTGGAGTTCATATCCACAGATTTCTGAAGGTTGCCACTCAAATGGATAGAGTCATGAAGAAGGCTTATAGTGCGTTAGTGTTTATTAACAGGGGGTTGAATTTAAGAGCCGTGGGGTTATGCTGCAACTGTACAGGACCTTGGTGAGACCACATTTGGAATATTGTGTGCAGTTCTGGCCATCTTACTATAAGAAGGATGTGGAAGCATTGGAGAGAGTGCAGAGGAGATTTACCAGGATGCTGCCTGGTTTGGAGGGTAGGTCTTATGAGGAAAGGTTGAAGGAGATGGGGCTTTTCTCTTTAGAGCAGAGGAAGATGAAAGGCAATTTAATAGAGGTTTATAAGATGATGAGGGGGATAGTTAGAATGGATGTTCAGAGACTGTTTCCTCGGGTGGATGTAGCTGTTACTAGGGGGCATAACTAAATCAAAACCTGATGTGTTTTGTGATAAAAGTGCTGAGGAGTAGAATGTGATAAATCCAAGGCTGGGCAGTGACAATGTGAATGATCATGAAATTTAGGACAGCGCTTTCTCTTTCAAAGGCCAGCTGCCCATAATGGGTATGTGGGTGACATATTCCAGAGTCTAATGAATGGAGGGATGCAACAATTGTGGAACGTGCAGGAAAAGTTACTGGCAAGCTTAAGTGTTGGTTGAATGGGGCAGCATGGTAGCACAGTGGTTAGCACTGCTGCTTCACAGCTCCAGGGACCTGGTTTTGATTCCCAGCTGGGGTCACTGTCTGTGTGGAGTTTGCACATTCTCCTCGTGTCTGCGTGGCTTTCCTCTGGGTGCTCCGGTTTCCTCCCGCAGTCCAAAGATGTGCGGGTTACGTTGATTGGCCGTGCTAAAAATTGCCCCTTAGAGTCCTGAGGTTAGAGGAATTAGCAGGTAAATATGTAGGGATATGGGGCTGGGGCCTGGGTGGAATTGTGGTCAGTGCAGACTCGATGGGCCAAATGGTCTTTCTATGCATTGTAGGGTTTCTATGATTCTATAAGGTTCATGGTGGAAGATATAGGAGGGATGTCTGAGGTGGGTTCTTTACTCAGAGAGTGATTGGGGTGTGGAATGGACTGCCTACTGTGTTAATGGAATCAGACACTTTAGGAACTTTCAAGTGGTTATTGGATAGGCACATGGAGCACTCCAGAATGATAGGGAGTGGGATAGCTTTATCGTGTTTTCGGACAAACCTCGGCACAACATTGAGGGCCGAAGGGACTGTATTGTTCTATGTTCTATAATAAGATAGCTGCATGCAAGTAATGTGTAGGATGTTATTGTGAAAAAATGGAAGTATCTTTGTAAGGGAAGATAAAATCCAAGAGCTCTTGCTGGAATGTTTTATAATGCCTCCTGGCACTAAAGAGGCTGATCTCTTGACAGTTTCCCTTCTTTAATATTAGGCTCATAAAAGTTTCACTAGTAACATCATTTTTAAGTTGCTTCGGCTGGTAGCAGTGGATTGTAACATGAGTTTGGGAGTCAGAAGATCAGATGAAGGTCAAGCTCACTGGGTCTGTTCCCATTATTCATGGCAATCATCCTGCAGCCTTTAAGGCAAATCCAAGTTGTCTGCGCCTTTGTTTAATATCAAAATTATTTCAATATTATAAGTGATTGCAAACATGGTAAAACTGAGATCAGGCTCTGTATATTCATTTTGCCCAAAGTAAAATGGGTGACAGGGCAGAAAAAGCTTCAGCACTGCCAAATCCTCACCACTTGTAAGGAGGCTGTGGTGTGCTAGTACCAGCATAACTGGAAATGAATTGTTTGTGCACTTGTGGGAGAGGAATTGTTTAACGTCAGTACTATTTTCCAGTGTTTCTCTCCAAGAGTTTGGGCAGCAAGAGCTTTTTCTTGGCTTGACTTCACTTGCCACTGTAGCAAAAGTTTACGGGTTCACCGGGCATTTTGGCTGACAACTCAGTGCAACATTATGTTTTCAGAATTGTCGTGACTTGGATGAAGCACATAGCCTGCTTATATAAACATTAAAGGTCCCATAGAACTTTCTGAAGTCGAGCAGGAAGGTGTATGCCTCAACCATCACAGCTACAGTGTCCTGGCATTTGTTTTAATTATGGCTTTTAGCTGTGTGTATAAACTTACTTTTTATATTCTTTTGCGAAATGTGGGCAAAGCTGAAAAGGCCAGGATGTATTGTCCGTCCTTAAATGCCCTTGAACTGAATGGCTTGTTAGGCAGAGGCAATTTGGAGTCAACCACAGTGCTGTGGATCTGGAGTCACAAGTAGCCCAGACCAGGTAAGGATGGCAAATTTCCTTCCCTAAAAGATATTTATGAACCAGTTGGATTTTTACAGCAATCTGTGATAATTTCATTATTGAACTTTCAATTCCAGATTTGATTCATTGAATTTAAATTCCAGTGTCCCTGAGAGGATTATCCTCGGCCTCTGGATTACAAATCCAGTGACACTCCCGTGTCACAGCCCCTGCCCCCAACTCATTGACTGCCATGTTTCTCTTCTTCACAACACTTCTGAGAATTTCCCAAGAACAGCATGAGAGCTTCCGCTGATTAATGAATATAATTAAATCTACAGCTCCGTGAGCTACGTATGTGTGATCCCACCACAGCTGCCTACTTCACCTATCTCTCCCTTCATGGAATCACAGACCTTTGTAGTACAGAAGGAGCCATTCGGATTGTTCTGAGAGTGACATTTGTTAAAGCCCAGGCCAGAAACTCCAAAGTGTTTTATGAGGTTAGCCTAGACCCCAGGTTTTCCATTTGAATTTGGCATTGGTGAACATAAGTTGTTTCACTCCAGGTATGATTCAAGTGATGCACTGGGAAGCTTTTATTAAACAGAGTTTATTTAAGAATAAAGTGAGAAAATAACAAAAAAGAATTAGTATAACTGCTACCAATTATAATAATTAAACATGATAACAGCTAGCTATCTCTGTTGTTCCAATTTAAAAACAATATCCCATAGACCTACACTATTTTTCAGAATTAGTTAGCATGAAAATAAGTATGCTCCCTTGATACGAGATTTCAAACTTTAAACACTTCTGGACAGGGATCAAGCAGTGGTTTTCAGAGAAGGACTTCTGCTCAAGACAGCAAAAAAGAGAAGTACATCAATTCTCTAGCAACTTCCTGTCTTCAGACTTCAGAGACTTCTCTCTCGATAGCTTTCAAAACAGCAGCTGAAAAGCTAAGCTGGAATTCTCTGTGAAAGTCTAAGATCTGACCTGTTAATTATCCCAATCAAGCTCTTCTCTGCAATTCCCTGGGGAACACTAAAACAACAGAACACTGCATTAGTTCAAATTAAAACAAACATGTCAATTATACTGCTTCAGTAATAATAGAGGACATTAGCTGCAGACAAAATGGCTCTGATGAAGTGCCAGGGACTATTCAAAATACCCGGCAGAGAAACATGATTAATATACATTTCATAAAGGCACAGTACCATCACACGTTTCTTTGAAAGACATATGAAACTTAACACCAGAATACAGCCTTTTCCCTTTAAACTTACACATTAGTCATCCAATTCTCTCTATGGCCAATTGTCTTTTGAAAATTCCTGTTGATTTCACCATCCTTTCAGGTAGTGTGTAGCAAACCTTAACAATCCTATGTGGGAAACAATAATCTCCTCATTGCCCTTTTGTTCTTTTCCCAATTATTTGTGACCTCTGTTTAACAACTGACTTGCCAGAACAAATAATTTTTCCCCATTTGCTCCATGAAAACCTCCTAATACTTTGAATATGGCAGCATGGTAACACAGTGGTTAGCCTCACAGTGCCAGGGACCCGGGTTTGATTCCTGGCTTGAGTCATCATTTGTGTGGAGTCTGCATGTTTTCTCTATGTCTGCATGGGTTTCCTCCGGGTGCTCCTGTTTCCTTCCACAGTCCAAAGACATACAGGTTAGCTGTATTGGTCATGCTAAATTCTCCCTCAATATACCCAAAAAGGTGCTGGAGACTGGGGATTTTTCACAGTTATTTCATTGCAGTGTGAATGTAAGTCTACTTATGACTAATAAATAACCTTTAACTTTTATCTACATTGGGTCTCTGCTTATTGTTCCAGCTTTAAGAAGAACATTTTCAAATTCTCCAATCTCTCTGCATAATAGAAGGCTCCCATCTCAGGTATCATCCTGGTAATCCTCCTCTGAATTGTCATCAGGACCTTAACATCCTTCCTAAAGTGTGATGTCCCTGATGAAGCCCAGCCAAATGCTCAGCATTTTTATATCCAATTGTCCCTATTTACAAAACAAAATATACCATTTCCTTTCTTAACCACCTTGTCAACTTGCTATTTTACCTTCCTCCTATTGCTGCTCACGTTCTGTTACTTCCATTTACTCATCCTTACTGCTGCTCACTTGCCATTGCTTCCAGGCCATTCCTATCATAGTTTCCCGGATTGGAGGTCTCTTCTGGTATTTGACGAGTGATGAGACCATATTCAGTACTTTTCCTTGATGCTGGCCTCTTCGTCCTAAAAGACTAAGAGGAAGGAGTAGTGTGTTAGGAGAGCGTGGGCAGCCAATGATTGTACACGGTTAGCCAGAGAACTGGAGGACCAAGGAGCCATGGGACAGGCCTCGTTGCCAGTTAGTAACTGTTTGAGCATTTGGTGCTAGCAAGGGCTATCAAGATCATGAGTCAAGGAATTAGTTTCCTAAATAGACTCTTTAGGACTACTTTTTCTACCCTATTATGGCAAAACCTGCAGGAGGTTCAGTCAGAAGCCCATAGACATTCAGTGGGACCGAATGATTGCCGGGGGCAGGAGGGGCTGGAAAGTCCCATCCAGGCTGTCAAAAGGATCAGTTCTCATTTTGTGCAGGAATGGCACAAACTCACACAAACCTTACAATGCGGCTTCATTTCAAGGATACGATCATTCCTGAGTGAGCTCCCATACCTTTCAAGGAACATAGTCTTACTTCCTTTTGTATTTTTACGGATACATTGCCCAGTTGAAATGCAGTCTTAGATCGCCTCTTACCCAACTGCTGTGTGCTTTCAATTTCACCATACTGACTACAGTGGCTCAAGAAGGCAGCTCAACACCACCTTCTCAAGGGCAATTAGAGATGAGCAATAAATACCAGCCTTGCCAGCAATGTCTGGATCTTTTTAAAAAGATTGTTTTAACAATCAGAAGGTTCTGATGGCCTAACTCAGCTTCTGAAATTTGACTGCGCCTTCTTCGTTTGACTGACTCTTCATACCATAAAGGTTCATCATGTGAGTGAATAAATTAACTTTATTCTTTACAACATATTCAATTTGAGACATGTGTGAACAGAGATCACGGTAGACCCTCCCCTTCATTTTTGGAAGATTTGTGCATATTCCCTGGAAAATTACACCAAATGAATCGTAGAACGGAATCATAGAATCCCTACAGTGCAGAAGAGGCCATTCGGCCCATCGAGTCTGCAGCCACTTTCTAACGGTGTATCTTACCCAGGCCCTCTCCTCCACCCTATCCCCGTAACTCTGCACATTTCCCATGGCTAATCCATCCAACCTACACATCATGGGACACCAAGGGGCAATTAAGTATGGCTCAAGACAGCAAAAAAGAGAAGTACATCAATTCTGTAGCAACCTGCTAACCTGCACATGTGCAACCTGCACATGTGTAACCTGCACATCTTTGGACTGTGGGAGGAAACTGGAGCACCAGCAGGAAACCCACACAGACACAGGGAGAACATACAAACTCCACACAGACAGTCACCCAAGACCAGAATCAAACCCAGGTCCCTAGTGCTGTGAGGCAACAGTGCTAACCACTGTGCCACCGTGCCACTCCAAACATCTCAACGAGATGTTTTGCCATAACTACAAACTGTACAACTTTTTCAAATTCTCTCACTGGTTCTCAAGATAACACCAAAATTGAAACACCTTTAATAGTCTTTCCATATAACCATTGCCAGATAAAATAATTGGAGTTTTGTTTATAAGGAGGGCTTGGAGAAGGTTCATTACTGACTATTTATTACTGCTGTATCTTTAAGCAGGAAGGGTATTTCCCAGTAGCGATAAGTGCAATCAGAAAGCACTTAAGAGTAATTTGTATTACAATAACTCTCATCATTACTTTATTCACATCTAATTTCCAGATCTGTCCAACAGATAATGGAAGACATCCAAACAGTGGCAGCAATTTTAAAGCAAATGGAATTCTTTGCATTGCCATTAACATTCGTGAAAAAATATGCAGTAAAGATTAATTAATCTATCAGAGTAAAATATGAATTCCTCATATTATAAAGCACATTTTTTCATTATATTGATTAATTACTTGCAAGCACTTTAGCCTAGTCTCTCATTTCACCATTGTACATAAGACAATTTCTTTGCCTTGTAAGACAAGTGAATTGGAGGAGCTAATTTCTTCATTCAAAATTAGAAGGCCAATTTCTAATGATGAATACGAATGAATGTGTTATTTTAGGGTTGGATGTGAGCAGCATTAAGTGCTGGGTTTTCAAATGGTGTGTGCAGAAAAAATAGTGTATCTCTCAACATGCAAAGCATATGCTATTAACATAATAAGTTCAGCTCTGTGTGGGTTGGAACAAGTACCGCAGGGTTGAATTTCGAATGTCATTGTGGCTCCGCGCGAATATTTGCAGTTTTTCCTGATATGAATCATTGTGTTCTTCTAGATTTATTTCACCACCCCACAGGGATCCTTCAGTTTTATTGAGTTTACGTGAATTAATAAGAAACTTTTATGCGCAGAGTAGCTCATTTGAGGCTTGCAATCCCAAAGATTGTGAGTTCAAATCCTGCTGCTGCAAGTTGTGAAACTGTGTTCATCACCAGAATTTCATTGCCCTGCCTGCCATGGGAATTGGAGTGAGTGAAGGTTGGACAATGGGAATGGATTTTGGGATGAGCAAGGCCATAAATTCCCAGCCCATGAGTCTGGTCATTTTTTATTTATTCATTCATAGGTCGCGGGTGTTGCTGCCTGGGCTAACCTTTGTTGCCGATCCCTGAACTTGATGGTTTGCTAGGCCATTTCAGAGGGTATTTAAGAGTTAATCACATTGCTGTAGGTCTGGAGCCACATGTAGGCCAGACCAGATAAGGATGGCAGATTTGCTTCCCATAAGGACAATAGTGAACCAGATGGGTTTTTACAACAATTGACAATCGTTTCATGGGTTTAATTGGACTTTTAAACCCAGACTTCTAAAATTATATAAAAATTTCATCTGTCATGGCGTTCGACCCCAGATCCCCTGAACATTAGCTTGGATCTGTGGGTTACTGATTGAGTGAAAATATCACTTCCCCCAAAATCACTGCATAATCTGTTATATTGTTATATTATCACAATTAGTCCAATTTGATTGACTCTTAATATCCAGAGAATGACTTGGGATGGGAAATAATTGCCGCCTGGTCACATCCAAAAACAAATAAAAGTAATGTTCATTAGCTATACAAAGCTATAACCTATGGAATTGGGTCAAATTATTTGCTTTAATTATGTTTTATCATTGCGGCCCACTTGATAGAATCATCACCCCTTTATCAGTATGTTTAAAACCTCCATCCAGGTTGAATGCAAACTGAGGTACTGGGAATGGTTCCAAGATGCAGTTCTTTGAATGAGATAATGAAACAAAATTCTGAGTTCCTGTTTAAAGTGTTTCTTTGCAGTTACTAAAGAGCAGATGTTCCCCTGATGTCCTGACAAACATTTCTCCAGCAGCCCATGAAAAGCCCATTACTTGGTTGTTGAGACACAAATTTGTCTATACAAGTTCTTGTGTGAAAGGTAACTGCAACTTTTGCTGATTGCATAATAGTCCTCCTCATCAGTATCCAGCGATCCCAATTAAAAATGGGCCTATGAAGATGACGAGATTGTCACCTCAGAGTCCGGAAGTTAGGCTTGAATAGAGAAAAAGTGTAGTACTGAGGGAATGCCGTGCTGTCAGTGGTACTGCCTTTGCAGTGAGATGCTCCATTTGCCAGCTGGGGTTGTACAACCCCAGGCAAGGCTCGTCAAATCCCGCCCGAAGCTAATGGAGAATTCTATTTTGCGAGCCTTGCCGGACCTGATTCTAGGGTGGGCGCACTGGTAAAATTCTGATTGCCATCTCAGCTTGGGTCATAAAAGATCCCATGGTATTATTTCATTGAAGAACAGGATAGCTTGCCCCATTTGTTGGCCAAATTTCATCAAACAATATCATTAAAAGGGTTATCTGGTAATGTATCTCATTGCTATTTGTCAAATTGTGTCATATTTCCCATATTGATAGAGTGACTAATGCCAACATGAAGGGCATCTAAATGGTCATTGGATAAACATATGGATGATATTGGAATAGTTTAGGTTAGATGGGCTTTAGATTGGTTTCGCAGGTCGGCGCATCATTGAGGGCCGAAGGGCCTGTACTGCGTTGTAATGTTCTATGTACATCAAACGTTTTAAGCTTAAAAAGAAGTTTTATAAATATTAGTTGATTTCTATCTTTCTTCCCTCCCTTCCTTCCTCATTTCCTCCCTCCTTCATTCCTTTCTTCCACCCCTCCTTGTTGTAATGGAGAGCCATGAAGAATCATTGAATCCCTGCAGTACAGGGGGAGGCCATTTGGCCCATTGAGTCTGCACTGACTCTCCGTCAAGAGTATGTCACCCAGGTCCACTGATCCATCCTATCCCTATAACTCCACCTAACCCACACATCATGGGACACTAAGTGGTAATTTAGCATGGACAATCTATCTAACCTGCACATCTTTGGAATGTGGGAGGAAACCTGAGCACCCAGAGGAAATGCACGCAGACACAGAGAGAACATGCAAACTCCACATAGTCATCCGAGGCTGGAATTGAACCTAGGTGCCTAGCCCCATGGTGTAATGATAACACCATTGGATGAGTAATACAAAGGATTAGCCAAATACACTGCGGTTGTGGGTTCAAATCCCACCATGGTGGCTGATCAAACCCATCTGGTTCACTAATGTCCACTGGGGTTTGAACTCTGCCATCCTTACATGGCCTGGCCTACACGTGACTCCAGACCACAAAGTGGTTGACTTTTAATTGCCTTCTGAAGCAGTCTTAAAGCCCCTCAGCTTCAGGGGAAATTAGGAATGGACAACAAACGCTGACTGTGCCAGTGACCCTTACATCCTGTGAATGAAGAAAACATAAAGGCTGCCAACATCCATTGTTAAAGCTCACAAATGATCAATTTCCAATGTGGTCAAGAAGAGGCAATATTAAGACCGTCTCACCTGCCACGGGAATTGGAGAGGGGGAGGGGCGGACCATGGAAAGGTCCGTTGATGGGATTTTACACTTTCGGGATGAGGGAAGCCATAAAATCCCACCTGGGTATCTGGTACAAGAAATCGCTACCTTCAGCACAGGTAAAATCAGAAACTAGCCATGAAAAATTGAAGCCACTGGTGAGGTCCCTGGTTTGCATTTCAAAATAATGTTGGTTTTGGGTGTGGTCCTCAATATAAAGGCATTTTTAAAAATGGAATCAAGTGTGGAAATATTTGTCCACGTGACCCATCAAATATTTCTGTGCAATTTGTCCATTTTTCAGGGAGGGATTCAATGGCCATCATTGATACTTTACCCCACTTTGTTGTCTTTCATGTGTGAGAGGGATCAAGTTCTGAAACGGCAACCTTTCATCGTACAACAGCAATGTAATTTAACAGCGATTCAGGTGACTTTGGGAAACGTCAGAAATAATTGTTTGCCAATTTGTCACTGAGATTGAAAAAAATACACAAATCCTTGAGTGACAGGCTTCATGTTTAATTGCTTTTTATTTACTAATCACAGTTACTTTGAATCATTCTATACACCAGGATGTAGGTATGGGTGAGTGGATATTTGGGTTGGGGACAGGGTGGAACTTAGTTTCCAATAGATTTGAGGTGCACTTCTAATACCATTGGGGTAATTATGACCATGTATCAGTATAAAGCAAAATTTAAGGTATATGCAAATTGGCATCAGACAAATCTTGTTAGGGAAATGAATGTGTGGCTCAAAGATTGGCGTGAGAGAATTGGGTTCTGATTCATGAGGCACTGATACCAGTACTGGAGAAAGTTGATCCTCCACGCTGCACCCATCCCCCCCAAATGATCTCCAGCATCTCGATCACTAGCTCCAACCTCTCCACCACTGATGGCTGGTCTCGATCCCCAATGGCCAGCCCCACTACCAGCCCCAACCCCTGACATTGAGTCCACCATTTGTCCCCCACCTGATTTGCCCCCATCTAGTGCCACCCCTGTGAGGCCCTGCCCAGTGAGATTCCACCCCATTGGCAGTCCCCTGTGCCAGATGGGCAGTGCCAGTGTGCCAGGCTGGTAGTGCTAGGGTGCCAGGTAGGCAGCATCAGGTTGCCAGGCTGGCACTGTCAGAGTCCCAAGCTGGCACTTACAGATTGTCACTGTCCCCTGCCCCTGACCTCCTGAGGAGCCTCAACAACCTCCAGTCCCACTGATGAAGCCATCACATCTGGTCCCCATTGTTGGGGACCAACTGTGATCCCTGTTGGTGGGAACCTTCACTGGCAGGCTTGGAAATCCAAATAAGCCCAGACAATATCACCTAGAGCTCACCGAAAGGGTTTAAATTACCAGCTGAACTTTTTTTTAACATAATCAATCTCATGCAGAGGAAATGTGTGAGGCTGATTATGGTAAAAAAAATGGCCCAGGAAGTTAGCCACCTGTCGGCTGCTGGATGGGAATCTGAATTTTGAGTCCTGCTTAAGTTTCCTGCTCCACTCACTGGTTGAGTAGTATAGTGGGGTGGGAAAATCACGCCCGTAATGACGCTGAAGAAACGTCATTGAGGTCAGGAGTTTGCCCTTGGCTCTAATACCATCAGGTTTTCCCTGGAATAACATCAATGAGCAAGGTTCACAGGGGAGCTTAACAATTGCAGCACTTTGATGCCAATCAAACTTCCTTACGCAGAATGAAACAATTAGCATGCACACTGAGCAATAAAATGGATCATTGACCATGTTCGGCGATTATATGGTGTGCAAACAATTTGCCTTATGCCTGTCAATAAAATGAAACATTACTTGATTTCTCCTCTAGGTTTGGAGCTCGTATTTGTCTAAATGCAGGGGGTGGCATGATGGTACAGTGGTTTGCACTATTGCCTCACTGCGCCAAGTTCAATTCCCAGCTTGGGTCACTGTCCCTGCTGAGTCTGCACATTCTCTGCGTGGCTGCATGAGTTTCCTCCAGGTGCTCCGGTTCCTCCCACAGTCTGAAAGGCGTGCTGGCCATGCTAAATTCTCCCTCAGTGTACCTGAACAAGCACTGGAATGTAGCAGCTGGGGGATTTTCACTGTAACTTCATTGCGGTGTTAATGTAAGCTAACTTGTGACACTAATAAATAAACTTTTAAAAAAAATTCCTGTAAACATGTGAATAGTTCATTAAAAAGCAGTTGAAAGTTAAACAGATACATTGCTGACAGCAAGGTGGAGGGAGAGATTTAATCTGTCACTTCCCTACGATAATCATCTCTTAAAAGTTTCAATCTCAGTTTGATTGCAGGTTGTTGATTTTCTATTTTCTAAGGGCGGATCACTATGTTGTATTTGGATTTTTCAAGTGCGTTGCACAGAAGTACATTGTTTAAACCACTTATTTGACTTGCTGTTCTCTTCCCTCCTGAAAAGAGCAACCTTTACTTTATAATTTCCTTGTGTAATTTTACCAGCAGTTGAAGTTAGATCCTTTGTAAAAAGGCACTTTCCAGCAGAGCAAGAAGTTCACCTCATGTTTGATCCTCTTGCATCACTTGTTTGCCAGATGGAAGCAGTGAAGGTCAGTAGCCCTGGGCAAGCAAACAGATCGGAGTGAAGTATCATTACGAAGGAAGTTTCTTCAAGAAACTTTGATTGCAGAGTGTGGGTGTGAGATGTTACACTGATTTCTGTGCTGCTTTTCAAATAAAACTTTAACATGCAAGAGTCCAGTTTCTGTTCAATTTTTTCTCTTTAATGCCAAGGTTTTAATTCAGTCAATCGAGTATTCAGTTTTCGTCATGGTTGTGTAGACAAATGTTGAATGGCTCTCTCTCTCTCTCTCTCCCTGGAATGCAAACTATTAGTCTTCTGTCCTCAGTTGACATGAAGAATGAATGCTGACAGCACTGAGAAGACTATTGCTTTGCTTTTATGCAACTCCCCCGCCTTAGCAGCTCAAAGACACACTCGTTCTGCTCAGGCTCTCTTGAACCTCATCAGTAGACCAAGCATCCAAAAAGGCCCCAGCCACTCAACAGCTAAAGCACCCACACCCACCTCCCTACCAGCCCCCTTGCCCTGCCCTGCCCTACCCATTCAAATGCTAAAATACCCCTTCCCCACTCAGGATCTACTCATTCCCAACTCCTGCTCAGCAGCTGAAGCTAATCCCCACACCCTCCCCCACCCCCACTCTGTCAGCAGCTAACTCCTACTCCCTCAGCAACTAAAACAATGGCCAGAATATTACCGCCCCACTTACCATGGGATGATCTGTTGACCTCTGGTGGGATTTTACAGTTTCGGGACGAGTAAGACTGTAAAATCCTGCCCTGTATCCCTGCTCCCCCACCAAACTAGCAGTTGAGGTGACTCTGCAACCACCCCTGGGGACCATACAAAATCTAAGATATTAACATGGGATAACACCAGGGAAATGTTTAGGAAGCACCCTCCAAGGCTCTTAAAAATAAGTGGCTGCAGAGATAAAAACTGCATTGTTTGTAAGCTTCCAAAATTCCTCAGATTCCAGAAAGGCCCCAGCAAATTGAAAAATTGCAAATGTAACCATCGCTAATCAGGAAAAGAGGCAGACAGAAAGCAGTAAACTAGGGGCCAGTTAGTCTACTATCTGTCATTGGGAAAGTGCTAGAATATGTTATTAAGGAGGTAATAGCAGGACATTTAGAAAATTATAATATAATCAGGAAGAGTCAATTTTGTGATTGGGAAATTGTGTTTAACAAATTTATTTGCATTCTTAGAGGAAGTAACAGACAAGGTAGATACAGGGGAATGAATAGTTGAAGTGTATTTAGATTTCCAAAAGGCATTAGATGTGGTGCCACATAAAATATTACTGCTCAAGAGCTCATATTTTTGGGGGTGATACATAAGCAAAGATAGAGGCTTTGCTAACTAACAGAAAACAGAGAGTGGGTTAAATGGGCTAATATCAGGTTGGCAAACTGTAACTAGTGGGCTGCCACAGGGATCAATGCTGGGCCTTAACTATTTATGGTCCACATTAATGACCTGCATGAAAGGACAGACTGCATTGGAGCCAAATTTGCTGATAATACAAAGATAGATAGGAAGACAAGTTGTGAGGAGGATGAAAAGAGCCTGCAAAGGAATATAAATAGATTAAGTGAGTGGGCTAAAAATTGGTTGATGGATTGGGAAAATGTGAAACTGTTCACTTTGTCGGGAATAATAGAAAGGCAGCATATTCCTTCATGGAATCATCAGATCATGAAAGGTTTCTGCCACAGAAAGAGGCCACTTGGTCCATCGTGTCCATGCTGACTAATAAATGAGCCATCCAGCCGAATCACACTTCCTAGCTTTTGGTCCATAGCCCAAGGTTACAGCACATGAGATACATATCCAGACAGCTTTTAAATAAATTGAGAATTTCTGTCTCTACCACCCTTTTAGGCAGTGATTTACAGAGCCCTATAACCGTCTCAGTGAAAAAACCTTTCCTCATCTCTATCTCCAATCCTTCTACCAATTATTTTAAATCTATGCCCCCTAATCGATCTCTGGTAAAGTAAAGAAGCTCTTCCTATTCACTCATTCAGACCCTTCACAATTTTGCATATCTTAATCAAATCTCCCTTCAGCCTTCTCTGCTCAGGGACAATAACCCCAACCAATCCAATCTTTCTTAACAGGTACAATTTCTCACTCCTGGCAGTATCCTTGTAAATCCTCTCTGTACCCTCTCTCGTGCAATTAGATCCTTTCTGTGTCAGACTGGAATCCCCACCAACTGGGTTTTATAGAAAACTCCAAAACCAATGGACACAAGTAAATAACAAGCTTGTACCTCAACACAAACCACACAGAAGCAGGTTATACTGTAAAGGGGTTAATTTCAAACATTCTAACACCAAAGCAGAACTGATACCATTGAAGGGCTATTGGTACATTATCACAATGGTGTCACAAAATGGCTGCCATCAAATAACCCAATGAAGAAGCTGACACCATTGCTACAAACAGCCAGAGACAATTTCCATCACATTAACAGCATTCACAACGCTCAAGGAAGGAGGGAAATTTTTACCTACTTCTTAGCCAGTGATGCCTCGCTCTAATGGAGTCCATCGTTTCTGATTATGGAAATAACATCAGTGCTGAATGAGTCCGTCTGGCCCAGGGCATGGAACAGAATGAAAGGATTGAAAGGTGCGGAGCGTGGACCATCTGACAGCATTCCGATAAGAACCATCAGAAAAAGGACAAGGTTGGACAGTGCAGCTGAGAAGGAGAGTCAGGAAGGATCGTCCTGGTTCACAGGCCCACAATTCACACTAGAAGGAGCAGGCACATGGGGAACATAAGTTATCAGTCCAATCCAAAGGGTCTTCGGAGTGCCCTAAAATTCCCTGGTGGCCTTTCTGTCACTCTTCCAGCCCTTTTCCCCTGACCTGTCTGCACCTTTGACCACTTAAGGGCTGCTTGCTACCTGGCCTCAATTTTGAGGCTGGTGGGAGGAGTTCAAGGGTGGAGAGAAACCCAGTCTGGGGCACACATTGGGGTGCTTTTCTCAAGGATTCTCTTTACACATGTCCCTGCCCCCCCCAACCCCTTCACCTAAGGTCTGCCCTCTGCGGGGGCTCCCTCTTCCCTTTGACCTTTCTAGTAAGATCCCCAATACACTCCTGGCTTCAAATCTCCTCCTCACCACGGCCATATGGTCCTGAAATCCAGGACCTGGAATCTGGAGACTGCTTGTAATTAACCTGGTGACAGCTCTCTGAGGCAGAATGTTCTCTCGAGCGAGGGCCAAAATCTTGTCTCCAAATATGGCTATACAGCTGCTGTGATTGGCGGCATTACGTTCCCTACTGACGTTTCAGGAAACTGCTCCATCTGAGAAATCTGGCCCATGAATCACCAATGATTAGCATGCAGGTATATTAGAGTAATTAGAAAGGCAAAAGGAATGTTAGCTTGCATTGCAAGGTTTAAGAGTATGAAGTAGAGAGGCCTTTCTACAATTGTACTGTGCATGAGTGAGACTGTACCAAGGGTTCCGTGTACAGTATTGGTCTTTTTACTTAACAAATGAAATATTGGAAACAGTTCAGCGACGGTTCATTAAGCTGATTCCTGAGATTAAGGGGCCAACTTTTTACTGCTGTTCCAGCCAGTGGGATCTTCCAGTCCAACCAATGGTAATTCCCCATCGCAGGTTCATGGCAAGAAACCCCGTTGAGAGCAGCAGGACCAGAAGATCCCACTGTTGGCCTATGGTAGGCTGCCTCCGCAAAACTTGCTGCTGGGGGGTAGAAAATCCCACCCATTGGATTCTCTGACCTTGCCCGCAACTGGGATTCTCTAGTCTCGCTGCAGTGAACAGAGATTTGGCTGAGCGCCAAATTCTCCATTCCAACTGGCAGCGGTGGCAAGGTGTGAATGGCCGGAGAATTCCTCCATTGTTTTTAGAGGAAAGGCTGAGTAGGTTGGATCCATGCCGATTGCAGTTTAGAAGAATGAGAAGTGATCCTCTTGAAACATTAAAGACTCTGAGGTGGCTTTATAGAGGACAAAGGCTGAGAAAATCCAAAACTAGGGAGCACAGTTTAAAAATAAGGGCTCTTCCATTTAAGACAGAGATGAAGAGGAATTTCTCCTCTTGGGGGTCTTTAGTGTTTTGGATTCATTTTCCCAGAGAGCAATGGAAACGGGGTCAGTGAATATATTCAAGACCGAGTGAGATGTGTTTTTGATTAACAATGGAGTTAAGAGTTACCTGGGACAGGGTGGAAAGTGGAGTTAAGGCCGCCATTCAATCAGTCATGATTCTATTGAATGATAAAGCTGAGTCGATGGGTCGAATGGCCTACCTGTGCTGTCATTTTGAATGATCTTATGAACCTATGTTGGAAAAATTGAATTTAACAAATGTATTCATAATCTCAACTTCCAGTTTTCAAAATTAAAAATAATAAGAAATGTCACACTTTCTCCCCTGATGCCTCTAGATTTATACTGTCCTATATTCTTTGATCTGACTTGATATATTATTGCCACATGTATTAACATACAGTGAAAAGAATTGTTTCTAGTGCATTACACAGACAAAGCATAACGTTCATAGAGAAGGAAAGGAGACGGTACAGGATGTAATATTACAGTCAAAGCTAGGATGTAGAGAAAGATCAACTCCCGTTGCTTACCCTGACTGTCTCTCCATGGGTGTCAGGTTCTGCTGTACGGGATGAAGCCCCAAGCTTGAGAGCGATGAACACCTGCAGGAAATTGTCACTAATGCATTCAACATCGCAGTGTTTAAAGTTGGCAGATCAAAGCTGTAACAAAATAGTACACATGCACAAACTGGTTACAGCCATTAATTGTAGAAGCAAAACTGAAAAGGGCGGCAGGTATACAGTGAAACATTAAAGAGGGAATGGGCACAAAATAGTGACATCTAATTTTAATTCTTCAATCAAACGCTGCATTAGTGAATATGGCTTTTGTTTGCATTGCTTAAGGATAATGGTTCTTTTGCAACTGTAATGTTTTGAAGGAGCTGGAGAGATCTCTGCTGTAACCCATGACTGTGTTGTTTTGCCTGATCAATGAAATTAAACAGTAATCTTATCTTGCTATGCATTGCGTGAAGTAAGACTAGAAAAGGTAAAGTGACTTATATTAGTGTGCCCACCACTGCATGTATAGTTGGGTTGGTAAAACCTGGTTGGCTGGACAGCTAGTTAATGATGCCAACAGCATGGATTCAATTCCTGTAGAATAAGAAGTCTCACAACACCGGATTAAAGTCCAACAGGTTTATGTGGTAGCACAAGCCACTAGTTTTTGGAGCACTGTCCCGTCATCAGGTGAATGGGAGTTGTGTTCACAAACAGGCCATATGTAGACACAAACTCAATTTACAAGATAATGGTTGGAATGCGAGTCTTTACTGGTGATCAAGTCTTAAAGGTACAGACAATGTGAGTGGAGAGAGCGTTAAGCACAGGATAAAGAGATGTGTATTGTCTCCAGCCAGGGCAGTTAGTGAGATTTTGCAAGCCTAGGAAAGTCATAGGGGTACAGATAGTGTGACATGAATCCAAGATCCCGTTTGAGGCCATCCTCATGTGTGTGGAACTTGGCTATCAGTTTCTGTGCAGCGATTCTGCGTTGTCGTGTGTCCCGGTCTCAACTGGGATCTTGGGTTCATGTCACACTATCTGTAATCCTCACGACTTGCTTGGGCTTGTAAAATCTCACTAACTGTCCTAGCTGGACTCAATACACATCTCTTTATCCTGTGCTTAACCCTCTCTCCACTCACATTGTCTGTACGTTTAAGACTTGATTACCTGTAAAGACTCGCATTCCAACCATTATCTTGTAAATTGAGTTTGTGTCTTTACATGCGCTGTTTGTGAACACAACTCCTACTCACCTGATGAAGGAGCAGCGTTCCTGAAAGCTTGTGGCTTGTGCTACTAAATAAACCTATTGGACTTTAATCTGGTGTTGTGAGACTTCTTATTCTGCTTAACCCAGTCCAACGCCAGCATCTCCACTTCAATTCCTGTACCAGCTAAGGTTATTCAACCTAGCCTCTCACCCGAGGCGTGGTTATCCTGAGGTTAAATCACCACTAGCCTATGGTCATTTGGGGCTATGGTAGCTTTACTTTTTTGCTATGATACATATTTATTCGTTTAGAACATAGAACATAGAACATTACAGCGCAGAACAGGCCCTTCGGCCCACGATGTTGCGCCGACCAGTCAAAAAGCAATGACCCTCTCACCTAAACCAAACCCTTTCCATCCATAAACCTATCCACGGATCTCTTAAACGCCCCCAAACTAGACGCATTTACAACTGCAGCAGGCAGGGCATTCCAATCCCTCACCACCCTCTGGGTAAAGAACCTACCCCTGACATCCGTCCTATAACTACCACCCCTTAATTTAAAGCTATGCCCCCTCGTGCTAGCTTTCTCCATCCGAGGAAAAAGGCTATCACTGTCCACCCTATCTAAACCTCTAATCATCTTATATGTTTCAATAAGGTCCCCTCTTAGCCGCCTTCTTTCTAACAAAAACAACCTCAAATCCTTCAGTCTCTCCTCATAGGACCTCCCCTCCATACCAGGCAACATCCTGGTAAACCTCCTCGGCACCCTCTCCAAAGCCTCCACATCCTTCCTATAATGTGGGGACCAGAACTGCACACAATACTCCAAGTGCGGCCGCACCAGAGTCTTG
Organism: Carcharhinus amblyrhynchos; assembly: GCF_965287045.1. Lineage (NCBI taxonomy): Eukaryota > Metazoa > Chordata > Chondrichthyes > Carcharhiniformes > Carcharhinidae > Carcharhinus > Carcharhinus amblyrhynchos. The sequence continues at coordinate 77,118,136 of NC_137327.1, forward strand.
TACAGTTGCAACATGACGCTGCGGCTCCTAAATTCAATCCCCCTACCAATAAACGCCAAGACACTGTATGCCTTCCTAACAACCCTATCTACTTGATTCCCAACTTTCGGGGATCTATGTACACATACACCTAGATCCCTCTGTTCATCCACACTATTCAGAGTCCCACCGTTAGCCCTATACTCCACACATCTGTTATTCCTGCCAAAGTGAATTACCTCACACTTTTCCACATTAAACTCCATCCGCCACCTCTTGGCCCAGCTCTGCAACTTGTCCAAGTCCCCCTGTAAACGAAGACACCCTTCCTCGCTATCTACCACACCTCCGACTTTGGTGTCATCAGCAAATTTAATAATCCACCCAACTATACCCTCATCCAGATCATTTATAAAAATTACAAACAGCAGTGGCCCCAAAACAGATCCCTGAGGCACACCACTCGTAACTGAACTCCATGACGAATACTTACCATCAACCACCACCCTCTGTCTCCTATCCGCCAGCCAATTCCTGATCCAATTACCTAAATCACCCTCAATCCCATACATCTGCATTTTCTGCAGAAGCCTTCCATGGTGAACCTTATCAAACGCTTATTTTAAGGCCACTTTAGAGAAGATTGAATGTTTATTTCATTGCATTTCTTCATGAAAGTTCCCCCCCTTTTGCCATTTTTATTTCATGGGCTTAAATCTCCTCAAACACAGCCCGCAACATACAAATTCCAGCTGTAGACCAGGAAGAAAATCTGACTATATAATTAGTGTTTTATGTTGGTTAAATAGCTGCACTGAACTGTGAAAATCAGGTTAAATAAACTACGGTAAGTGTAACAGGAATAAAAGATGATCTGTCTCTGGATAGCATGCTTGAGAAATAAAATCATGTCATCGCTGATTAAAAATAATGATTAGATTTTCATTATTGTTAAAGATCTTTTTGGACTGCATTTTTTTTGTAATAATTGTAACTTTGAAATGGTTTTACCTGGGATTGGATTTTCATGGAATTGGGGAGACTCCGCAGAGGTATGGAAATGGCTGCTAGGATTAGATTCTGGGATTCCCTACCTCATTCCCAGGGTTTCTGATATTTACCAGTGTAAATTAAGGGTGCCAGCTGCTGTGGGTCATGAACCCACGTCCTGCACTGCCAGCCTAACCAGCTCCATTGTGGGAATAGGTAACTTTGTGTCCTCTGCCTTTTTCATGGATTTGAACCAACCTTTCAAGGGCCTCAGAGTTAAAGTAAGTTCAGTTTAAAAGGCCTTATCCTTCTCCTAATGTCAGCCTTTGCCATCATCTCCATGGTCCACTCATCTCCCATGGTCCCTCATAACCTCCATCAGAGGTTGTGCACATATCCAACACTCATGATCTTTCATAACCTCCATACCAAGCTATGGCACTGCCATGCCCATTCACCCACTATACAATCTGCGTAGAAACAAATAAGCCAATAGCAACTCAATAGAATGCATAATAAGAACTGGTCGAGTGCTCATGTGTCCATGAAAAAACTGCACCCCAGGGGAAATATTGCTTGAATAACTGCTCTGGCTCTTTGAGCTATTCTGTCAAGTGCACAATATTTATTTACCTACATTAAAACAGTTTCAGGTGCTCACAGTTTCTGTTATTGATACTTTGAAGAGTCTAGATGATTGATATTTTTATTGGGCTATATGAAAATTTATTTTCTTAAGAAAATGGAGAGTTGCAAGTGAATGACATTTTAAAGCTTCTTAAACACATCCTATTGCCATTATAGGGTTCACTACGCAGCATAAATAGTGGGTAATGGGCCTGGAAGTACCATAGCTTAGCTTAGAGGTTATCAGTGGCCATGGAGGATGGGTCAGATCATAGCTTGTCATGTAGGCTATTGAGAGGTCACTGGGGGTGGGTGGGGAAGCATAGCTGGGAGTGGAAGTTATGAATGGCCAATGGGAGCAGGTAAGATCATAGCTTGTCATGGCAGCTATAAGGTCATTGGGAGGGCATAGACTGGCATGGAAGGTATGAGTGGCCATGGTGCATGGGTGAGGGGATGAGATGGCTTGGTAAGGGCCTGGAGTGTGTGGGGGTTAGGGGGTGTGAAGGGCAAGGATAGAGGGACTTTTTATTATAACTGGGACATAGTCCCAGGGTATTGAGGTGGGCATTTAACCAGCCCACTTTGTCACCTGGCAGCTACTAACCTCTGACCTCTTTCTGGGTGAAAAGTGCAGGCCGCATCCCAAACCCCCAATGAGAATTCTGTGTTTGCTGGCACTTTCTCCCGAGGTGGGCATGCAGAACCAGAGAATTTCTCAACTCCTGTTACCAGCCTCAAAGATGAAAATACAGCACCTTGTACCCCTTACCGATATTGACAATAGCGAGGTAAGTTTTAGAAATGGTGTACTTTGTCCAGTAATAAAGGAACCACAAAAGTGAGTACAAACGACTGGTTAAGCCACAGTGAGAAATTCAGTCAGGTGATAATGTGGTCTGAGACTACTGTAAAATGTGGACCATAAGTATCCTGATGAAACGTTTTGACAGCATAGATGATAGCCAAGTTTTCCTCGTCTATTTGAGATATTTTTTCTCCGCACCAGACAACATTCTAGAAGCGAAGACAGGGGATATTTCTGCACCCTGCAGTGAAGCATTGCAGGTTACTATGAGTAGTTGGTTTGGGTCAAAATGGCCCAACAAGCAACAAGGCAGATGACTGCAGAACCTGTTTAACTTTTGCTAAAAAAGTTAGGCATTGCTTTCTTATCCAGATAGGATGCATACGTGAAGCAAACATGAAAATCTAATTCTTCTCTAAAGAACGCAGAATATTTATGCAGCAGCTCCTGGAAACGCCCATCCCTCAGGTTTAATATTTCCAGCCAGTTAGGCATATTTGCTTTGACCAATCACAGCCAGTTAAACAAAGTCTGTGACCCTGCCAAAACTGGCAGCTTCACTATCTGGTTCTGATATACCACAGTTACTGTTGCTGAGTCTAAAGTCTGCAGTGTCCCTCCAGTATATGTGGACAACCCGGCACCTGACTCACTTGGTCTTAATGGTTGGGGTCATTTTTGAAGATAACCAAATGCCTGTTCCTTTATGACTGTGGTTGCCACTCCTGTATCGACCTCCATCCTGATTGCTTTGCCATTTACCAGCAAAGTTATCTCTACTGAGGGCTGTTTGCTTAGCTGGACCTGGTTTAGGATGAATGACTCAGATCCTTTGCCAAATTCCTCCTCCAAATTGTTTAAATGAGGTAACCTAATAGTTACTGCCTTTTGTTTTTGTGCTGACTGTACTGGTTGTTTTGCACTGCATCATGCCTTTAAATAGTTTTTCTTGTTACACTTGAAGCACACATAATTTTGTATTGACAACTTCTTGGGAGTGCTTTCCCCACATTAGAAACAGACTTCAGCCCTCACTGTTGCATTTCTTCTATCCTGCTCCTGTGTTGCATTGCACCATAGTCGTTTCTCGCAACAAATGATTAACCTCGTTTGGCATGTCTTGAAAATCTTGTATCTCTGCTACAGCCTGTTCTGCACATTCAGTCACCTGGGCCAGCGCAACAGCTTTTTCAAAAATAATTTTGGTTGATATGCCAGTAACCTTTTTTGTATCATTTAGCTGTTGATACCACAGAACATTCTGTCCCTTGACATTTCTGTTGATATTGGGCTGAATTCACAGTATCCTGCCAGTCCCCTATGACTTGCCATGAAGCCTGGTACTGTCTCCCCTTGCTTACGGATTGCCATATGAAATTTGTATCTCAACGTAATGATCGAGGGGCAGTGATTAAAATGATTTTTGACCAGCTCCACAATCTGGTCAAATGACAGTTTGTGTCTGGAGTATCTGCCGATGTTAACGTTCTCACTATGCTGTAAAGTCTGTGGACGACAGACTGTAAACAAAGTAACTTTCTCCTTATCTTCTGTGCTTATTTCATTTGCAGCAATGTAATATCGTAGCCTTTTTATATATTGTCCCCAGACATTGACTTCTGGGTCAAATAGCTTCCTTTGATCGGCATTGCTAAATAAGCATACCTTACTTTCTCTTACTCACAATGCTCAGGACTCCTCCCCCTCAAACTGGACACTATGATCTCTGATGACTTTGATATTTTATCTCGTCAGCAATGTAATAAATTGAGGGCAACTCAAATGCAACTTTAACAATGAAAGGCTTCATTGCCTATGTACATATACATAACAAGGTCAGACTAAATTACAAATGCGACTGCTCTTTATGACTCCCAGTTGCCAACTGTGTCCCTTCCCAACCCGTGATATCTGCCCTTCTAACGATTAGCTCAGCTTCCTGCCGGGGAATCCATAGAGTCCTCACTGATCACGTGGTCCTCGGGAAATGTGCCTCCTTAAGAGCCATGATATATCTCCTGGTGTTGCGTTTTGCACAATGGCTAGGAGAGACTTCTGAAGTTCGTGTTCAAGATGGGCAGAGTGCACTATCTGCCTCCAGATTCACTATTCCACAAGTCAAAACATATATTTACATGTGTCTCCAGCTATCTATACAGCCTAAATATGTGCTTTCCCTATAATCACAGAATGACCACTCAATACACAAGTTTCTTCAATAAACAGCAAAGTTCTTTGTTTATTATAAAGCCAGATTTGTCAAGTGAAAGACAAAACTTATTAACACAGGAGCCTCTGAAATGGCAACCAGGTTATACAGTTGCTTTCTCAACACTGGTCTGAGAAATAATCAATGATAAGGAAAATGATCAGAGCAACTTTGGAGCAACTTCCATTCATTTTTTGCTTTGCACTGGTTCAGAAGCTTCAGGATCTGTTGTCTTCTCGCAGTTGATTCTTCTTGTTTTCCCTCCAAAGGAAAACCAGCCTGTCAGTTTTAAAAGTTTCTTCAAAGCAATAAGCCACAACATGACCCTTTTGTACCAAGAGGTTTCCAGCTTCTTTAAAACTGCTTAATGACCTTTTCTTGTAAAACATTGACTTCCAGGACCAGCAGCAATCTTACATTAGCCCTTTAAGAGATCAGGCCTTTTTAAAAACAAAAGTTCTTCCAGAATGTCCTTAGTCCTTGAAGATGAACATTTTCTGTAATTAAGATATTTGTGACACTTCATGTTCACTAAGTTTCAATTGAGGATCCAATTTATTTCAACTAATTAATCATTGGAGCATTTTAAGTTTTCTCTCAAGTGTTTTACTTCTGAGGGCATTCCATGGTTCTCATTATATTTTTGTTTTCTTATTAAATGCATCTTTTGTATGTTTTTGAAAGTTGAATATCTGCACTGATCAGTTTTTCTTTGACAGAGTATAATTCCTCTGTGTAATCCTTCAAGATCACACTCTATCATTATGTTTCTGTGAACCGTTTCGGAGACTTTTCATTCTTTTTTGTAAGAACGGTTCCATTCCCTTGCTACTCTATATTCATACTAAGAGTTTGATTAGGCCACTCAGCCCTTCTTGAGCCTGCTTTGCCATTCAGTAATATCATGGCTGATCTGATTGGAACCTGAACTCCACATTCCCACCGTCTCTTGATAACCTTTCACCCCCTTGCTTATCAAGAATCTATCTACCTCTGTTTATAAGTGTTCAAAGACACTGCCTTTTGAGAAAGAGGGATCTAAAGACTTACTTTCACTCCAAGAAAAAAATTCTCACCACCCATGCCTTAAATAGGAGACCCCTTATTTTGAAACAGTAACCCCCCAGTTCTAGAATCTCCCACAAGAGGAAAGATCCTTTCTACATTGACTCTGTCAAGGCCCTTCACGATTGTACATGTTTCAGTCGTCACCTCTTACTCTTCTAAACTCTAACATATACAAGCCTAGCCTGTCCAACCTTTTCAAATAAGACAACCTGCCCATTGCAGGTCTTAGTCTAGTAAACCTTCTCTGAACTGTTTCCAATGCATTTACATCTTTCCTTAAATAAGGAGACCAATACTGTACATAGTATCCTTGTACATCAGAAGCATAACCTCCCTATTTTGTACTCAATTCCTCTTACAATTAATGACATTCTACTGGCTTTTCCAATTACTTGCTGTACGTATATACTAAACCTTTGTGATTCATGCAGTAGGACACCCAGATCCAGCTGCATCTCAGAGTTCTGTAATTTCTCACCATTTAGATCGCGTAATTTTTAAAAAATTGTTCTTGCCAAAATGGCCAATTGCAAATTTCCCCATATTAGACTCAATTTTTCAGATCTTTTCCCACTCAATTAAACTGTTGATGTTCCCTTGTAGCCTTGTTAGATTCCCTTCTCAAATTACTTTCCAACCTATCTTTGTACCATCAGCAAATTTAGCAACCATACCTTGGGTCCTTGACCTGAGTCACTGATATATATTGTAGGAATTTGAGGTCCCAGCACTGATCCCTGTGGCATATCATTTATTATATACAAAAAACAATCAAAATGACCCATTTACGCCCGCTGTCAGTTTTCTGTTAGCTAATCAATCTTTTATTCTTGCCAATATGTTACCCCCTATTGCATGAACTTTTAATTTCCACAATAACCTTTGTTGTGGCGCATTATCATATGCTTTTGGAAATCTAAATACACTACATCCACTGGTTCTCCTTTATCCACTGCACATGTGATTCCTTCAATAAATTGATGGAACATAATTTCCCTTTCAACAAATTTATGTTGGCTCTACCTGATTACCTTGATTTTTTCCAAGTGCCGTGCTTGAACATATTTAATAATAGCTTCTAACGTTGTGAATCTGACAGATATTAAACTAATTGAGCTGTAGTTTTTTGCTTTCTTTTTTCCTCCGTTTATAAAACATTTTCTATTTTCCAATCTTCCTGGAATTTAGGGAGTTTTGGAAAATTAAAACCAATGCATCAGCTATCTCACCAGCTACTTCTTTTAAGGCACTAAGATGAAATACATCAGGATCTGAGAATTTATCAGTCCACAGCTCCAACAACTTGTTACCTACTACTTTCCTGGTGACTGTAAATTTCCTGATTACCTCCCTCCTTCCAACTCCTGATTTACAGCTATTTCCGGGATATTACTTGTATCCGCTATCATGAAAACTGATACAAAATACCTGTTCAATTTATCTACTATCTCTCAATTTTCCATTATTGGTTCCCTGGACTCACTTTTTATAGGACCAATGCTCACTTTATAAACTCTTTTGTTTTAAATAGCTGGAGAAATTTTCACTCTATTTCTCTAGCTAGATTTCTCTTGAATTTTAATTATCTCCTCCTAAAAGTTTTTACAAGGTCGCCTGCGAATGCCATTGCAGCAGAAGCCTGCCCAAACAGACAAGTCTTCAAATGAATAGTGGAGCCATCATGAATTTCAGCAACTTCTAAAAGCTGAAACTACTCTTTAATTTTTTTAAAATCATGGATCAGAAATCCAATTTACCAGATCAGTTTCGACTCATCCAAGGGCAAGGCGTCACAGAAAATTGGGAATCTTAGGGAGGGGAATTCTTAAACTGCTGGAGAACATCAGGCCTAAGTAGAAAGTCAGGAAAAGTCCAGATTAATACCCTTTTATAATAGTTTGGTGAACTTGTTGATGAAGTAAGCCTAATGCAGTGCATTGCTGGACTTTCAACCAGTTTCAATTAAACATTGAAGATCTTTGCCAAATATATCAATCTTCAAGTTTGAAGTACACAGAGCTTGAAAAGAGTCACAGAAACCCCCCATTAAAGTGCTGAAATGGAGAAGACAATATTTGGTTGAACCATATGTGGGAGATGGTGAAGCAAGGAACCTTGCAGGAGTCTTAAAAATATAAATTTTTGGACTTCCTAACACAATAGCTGAACTGCAATGGCTGGTGACAGTGGATTGAGCAGCTGAATATGAATGAACATATGTGAACCTTGGAACACCTAGATTAGAAAGACACCTATGTCAGACTCCTATTTATTTACTACAGCTCAGCCTTCAATACATTATCTCCATGAAACTCATCCCCAAACTCTGTGGCTTGGGCCTCAGCTCCTTCCTCTGAGGCTGGATCCTGAGCTTCCTAATTCACAGACCACAATCAGTAAGGATAGGCAACAACACCTTTTCCACAATCATCCTCAATACCGGTGCCCCCCAAGATTGTGTCCTCAGCCCTTCACTATACTCCTTACACACCTGTGACTGAGTGGCCAAATCCCCTCCAACTCGATTTTCAAGTTTGCTGATGACACCACCATAGTGGGTCAAACAATGAGCCGAAGTACAGAAATGAGATAGAGAATCTGGTGAACTCATGCAGCAACAATAATGTCTCCCGCAATGTTAACAAAACGAAAGAGATTGTGATCGATTTCAGGAAGCACAGGGGAGGGCACGCCCCTGTCTACATCAATGGGGACGAAGTAGAAGGGGTCGAAAGCTTCAAGTTTTTATGTATGTAGATCACCAACAACCTGTCCTGGTCCCCCCATGCTGACACTATAGTTAAGAAAGCCCACCAATGCCTCTAATTTCTCAGAAGACTAAATAAATTAGGCATGTCAGCTATGACTCTCCCCAACTTTTACAGATGCACCATAGGAAGCATTTTCCTGGCTCTATCACAGCTTGGTATGGTTCCTGTTCTGCCCAAGTCTGCAAGAAACTACAAAAGGCTGTGAATGTAACCCAATCCATCATGCAAACAAGCCTCCCATCCATTGACTCTGTCTACATTTCCCATTGCCTCGGAAAAGCAGCCAGAATAACTAAGGACTCCACACACCCCAGACATTCTCTCTTCCACCTTGTTCCTTTGGGAAAAAGATGCAAAACTCTAAGGTCATGTGCAAACCAACTCAATAACAGCTTCTTCCCTGCTGTTGTCAGACTTTTGAATGGACCTACATTGCATTAAGTTGATCTTTCTCTACACTCTAGCTATGAGTGTAACACTACATTCTGCACTCTCTTATTTCCTTCTCTGTGAATGGTATGCTCTGTCTATTTAGCGTGCAAGAAACAATACTTTTTGCTATATGTTAATGCATGAACAATAATAAATCAAATCAAATCAAATCAAATCAAAGAATGAAAGCTATTTGATGAATGCCAAAATAAACAAACTCTGCAAAAGAGAAATCAAATAAAGATGGAAAATGTTAGTATCACAACAGAGTTGGAGGACTTGAAACTCAAGATTCAAGCTGCATGTATACCTATGAAAACATATGGGACACTAAAGTTGTCAGTGAACCAAGCTGTCTGAGCAAATAAAATTTTGCGATGTCACCAAAGTGCAAGAAAGAGACTACAGAGCGGAAGAAAATGATTGGATGCTTGGAAGAAAGCTTGAAAACATATTACATTTCCAAGGAAATAAATGAAGAGATGAAGATGAAGAAAGGGGTAAAGGTGCACACAGATACCAGACTATGCCTGAATGAGACAGACATAGGTTGGGGGAAGGTTTGGGAGTTTGGTTCACGTGGGATATTCAATGCAGAGGGGAAAACGGGGACTCCTTTTTCAACTTTTTCCTCAGCCTCTAGTGGCTGGTGAGTTTCCTTCCTTGTCTCCAAGCTAGGTGAGGGTAATTTTCTATCACATTAGCCATGTAAATTATTAGCTAATTGATGAACGAAAGAAACAATGGGCCCGATTTTACCATTGCGTGGGCGCAAAAACTTGGTAAAGTCAGGCATGAAGCGATTAGCATGATACATGCCCGTGTCCGTGCAGACACCAAGGCCTGAAAATGGCCGTGACATCAATTTAAATGCATTTGCTTGCATTAAATTTACTTAGTCAGCTGGATGCCCAACCTTATCTGCATTTCCCACTTTACCATTGCACTCGTCCATCCAGATTTGGCGCGAAACAGACATGCTTGGCAAAGGTCTGTTTCAGGTGCTCCAGCTTCTGAAGAGGTAAGTTCAGAGCTTCCAATAGCTCTCTAACTCAGATTGGTGGTGATGGGTGGGGGGGGTCGGGGGAGGTGGGCTACATCATTTTCTGGTGGGCAGGAGGGACGAGGAGGGAACGCAGTTTATTCCCTGATGGGGGGGAGGAAGGAGGGAGGCCTGGTCATTCTCTGGTGGAGTGGGGAGAAGGAGAGGGGGGCCAGATCGCTCTCTGGTTGGTGGGGAGAGGAGGAGGAGGGAGGCAGGCTCCCTGGTGGTGGGGGGATGGGGGTTTGCCTGGGGGTGGGGCGGGGAGGGTTGTGGGGGGCAAGGGCAGTGGTCTGCTACCACATTGTGGGCAATCGGTGTGGGGAAAAGGGGGCAGGGAATCGTGATCGGTCTGGGTAGCGGGGTTGGGTGGATATGAGGGGCAGTTATGTTGTGGGGATCATCACTCCTGGGCCGCTTTATCTGCTTTTTGCGGCTGGGAGCGATGTGACAGGGGAGCATTTTTCAATTTTCTTTACTGTGTATGTGCAGTTGAAGGCTCCGATCAGAGCAGCAGTGTTTTGGGCGCGATAAGCCCCACCTGCATTGCGATTCAGATTCTCGACTTTTTTTTCAGGCTAAGTGTGTATGAGGACGCATGAGAACAGGTTTCCAAGTCAGACCTGACTTGTGCCCAGATTCAACCCTTGGAATCAAAATGGTAAACTAGCTCCCAGTTTGTACAAAAAAGGCAGGGCTGATAGTGTGTCGTGACTGCACCATGCAGGAATCTGCAGGATGCACTGCAATTCCAACAATGATTCTCGAAAATATTTACAACTTAGACAACTTTGGTTCTGAGTTGCTGAGCTGGAGTCTGAGCTGCGGACATTGTGAGGCATCAGAGAGAGGGAGGGTTACCTGGACACATTTTTTCCAGGAGGTAGTCACTCCCTTTAGAATTAGTCAATAACCAGGGATAGGCGGATATGAGTGTGAGTCAGGCAGGTCAAGTGAACCAGCATGTAGTGCGGTCCTTTAGCCCCTAACTTTGTCCAACAAGGTCTTGCTAGCAGTGGATCAGGAGAAGGCAACAAGGTGGATGAGCAGGCTGGCCACGGCACCATGCCAAAGGATGCCATTTAAATGGGGGTGGCGAAGAGGATTGTGGTAGCGAGAGGAAACAGCATTGCCACGGGGGATAGATTTTGTTCTCTGCAGTTGAGAGCATGAGTCCAAATAGCTGTGTCGCTGCCCAGTGCCAGGGTTCAAGGTATCTGCTCAGGACTGGAAAGTAAAATCTGTCTCCTTCTTCCAATTCTCTCAGGTGATCTTTCTCTGTGTCTTTGATTTGGATTCTTTCAGTCAGGTAAGAATATTATGCCTTTAATTTTGTAGCCTTTAAATTTCTGCACCAATTTTTCTGAGATTCTAGGTTTTTCCAAGCACTGCCACCATGTTGCATCCATCTTGCATACCATTTGCTAGGTCTTACTAAAGTTTTCATAGCCTTAAGTAGGTTACCTGGATGTATTTATTAATTATAAGAACTATGTACATATATATAGTAAAGGATTATCCAAGCTCGAAGCTGCCTCCATGCTTGCTTGTGCACACAGCTCTGTCCAACACTAGACTGATACCAAGGTGCCACCATGTGGTCTCTTACATCATTGTGTGGGTGGCACTGTAGTCAGTCCCACATTAGCCCTATATGCGCCAGACCCTTATGCTACAGTAATGATATACCTTTTCTGCTGTGCTGTTCAAAGCCTGGTGTTATAATAAATCTCATGGAAAAGGCTTCACTGTCTCTGAAGTATCTTCATGTGTGTTTAAGCAAAGGGAGAAATAAATTTGTAATGAGTCATAAAAGAAAAATAAATTGCCTATTTGATATGGCCAATGTTTGGTATGAACAAAATATAATGAAGAAGAATGATTATTTGAAGAGGTTTCTTCAATGCTGGATCGACAGGATAGCATTTATTGGCATTTATTCATGAATCAATTCACATTGGAAAAGGTCACACAATAGTTGAACTTTTAGTGATATTTGTGTGTGATACAACACTATCTTCCTTTCCCTGCAATGGCAATGTGAACCCAGTATTCAGGCTTGTAAAGAAAAATTGTCAGATTCAAATGCTGCATGCATCACTAGATGGAAATTTTGATTGGTGCTATTCTTGCCTGAACTTATAATGTACCACATACCTCGCTGTGCCACTTTGACCCTCTGTTAAATCACTCGGAGAGAAATTTGATCCAAGAGTATTAAATGTTTGGACAAGAACAGCACTAGTCATTGTTTCTATCCCACAGAAACCAGAGACTGAACCAGATATCACCGAGAACATGAACTATTGTATTGAACAGTGAATGTAAACACTTTGAGCTATCATTAGTTAACGAATTTTAACTCTTCTCCTTTTATGTTAAAATTGCTTAATTGAATTGTTGGGTAATATTTTACGCATAAAATGGTTTTGAATTGTCAGAATCAGACAATCCTGCATTATCTCTGTCTTTAACATGCTTCCTTTAACTTAATATCTTGCGGAAATCTAGTTGTGTGATATTTTACAGTCAAATCCCTAATCCTATAACAGAAACTCATTAACATAAGAGCTTTGTTCTCGTGCTGCAGCAGAACTCTCTCTGGGGTAACATCTAAATGTAAGTAACAGCAAAATAAGTATACCTTAGTGGTTTTGAAAGATTCTCAGTTCTGCCAATAGCACAAGTTGAGTTGAGAAGCATTGTACAGTGGGGCAGCGTTAAGCTTTTTAACATGACCCTATGGTCTAATGACCATGTAAGTGCTAAAAATTCCACTCACTTCACCATCTCTTTTCACTGACAGCGCCCATCCTCCTCCCTTCTCTTTGACCTTTCTCCAACCACCCCAGTCCTGACTTCTTCCATGTCCGTGCTTGAAGAAAACAAAGGACTTGCATTTATGTAGCATTATTCATATCCTCAGGACATCCTAATATACTTTACAGCTGACAAAATACTTTTCTGAAGTGTAGTCACTGTTGCAATGTAGGAAATACTGCAGCCAATTTCCACACAGTAAACTCCTCCAACTGGCAACGTGATAATGACCAGTTTGACTGTTTCATCCGTTGGTTAAGGGGTAAATATTTACCAAGATGTTTGGTATAACCTTCCCTCTCTTCTTTGAAACTGCACCACTGGATCCTTTACATCCACCGAAAGGGAACTGGAATGAATGTTTCGACTGAAAGACAATGCAGCACTCCCTCTACACTGCACCTGAGTATCAGCATGGGTTGTGTGTTGAAGCCTCTGGGGCGCAACCTGAGCCCATAACTTCTGACTCCAAGATGGGGAGTGCTGCCACTGATCAAAAATCAAGTGCGTGTGTGCTTTTTTTTTCAAAGCTTCTGAAAGTGTGGCAAACTTTTTCCAAATGGTTTCCAAATGTCTTTTCTTCAAAAATCTGAGATTTTGTCGTGATCAGCAATCCACTTTTTTTTTTATTTTTGGCCTGTTGGGTTGAGTTTCGTGAGACCTACGTGCAAACGATCGTGGTGTATTTGACAGCACTTATCAAATCTTCCCCTATGGCAGACAGCCTGTCTCAGGTTAGAATGGCCAAATGTTCCACATATTGTAATCAAACCATTTGTGTTCAATAATGAAGAAGCCAAAAAAGAAATCTGACAGCTGTGAAATAAAGTTAAAGTAGCCCGAAGCCTTTGGAGCATGTTGATCCAATTATGATGATCTGCTCATATCCTTGTGGTTTTTCAAAATCAATTATAATTTTTTAGCTCAAGGGATTTTTTTTTGTGACAGGGAAAAAAAAACTGCTCATACACTGGAACAGCTGTAGATGTGGGGCAAACGCATTGTTTTAAACAAAACGCCTGTAACTTTTCTTTTCATGATTTAGACATATGAAAAATGTCAATTCTTAAATTTATAAATTTCTCTTCAGAACGTAATGCATTTTTAGGGAATGACAATTAGTGTCAAAGCCTGTCAGGAAATATTAGCGTCAAAATAAAGGCAAGAAATGTTTACATTTGATATGGGGATGTTAAAATCAAATGTAAATTCAAAATATTATTCTCCTCGCTCGGTTGGCTAGATATTTCAAGTTGCTGTCTAAACAGAAGAAAGACATCTTTTAGAATTTTATTTTGGCTATTTTCTATTTTTAATTATACTTTTCAACTCTAAAATGTCGCCATACTTACTGAAATATGCTTAGTGCTGAGATGTGTGCCCATGTTAAGGACTAAAGCAGCGTTTCGCTTCATAGGTATCCCTCTGACAGAAATGTTCATTTATATAGCACCTTATCATGTCTGTTAGTTGCATTGCAAAGGTCTTCATATCTTCACATGTAACAAAATGTTCAAAACGCCTTGTGTTGAAAGTAAGCAGCCAGTTTGAGCAGAGTCAAGGACCAGTAATTGGAGGTGAGACCAGTGTGTCCTTTTTTTGTGGCATTGGCTGCAAGAACAATGTTGGCCAAGACAATGGGAACAGTCTGCACTCTTCCGTTAATATCAGGGGAAGCTTAATGTGCATCGTAATCAGCAAACAGGGCCTTATTTTTATTCAATGTTGATTCTTAGTATGTGGCATCATTGCGTAAGGGCAACATTTGTTGCCCATCACTGGTTGTCCTTAAGAAGATACTGGTGGGTTGATTGCTTGAGCGACTGCATTCTACGTGGTAAAAATACTCTCAGAGTGTTGCTGGAAAGGGAGTCTCGGGGTCTGGATCCAGCAACAATGAAAGCCATGCAACATAAGTTTGATTTATAAAGCTTATGTACTTGAACCATCATAATTTTATCTGTACAATGCTACTTCCAATCAATTTTTCTGAAAGAATAAATAATGCCATATATAAAGCATATAATTTCTAACTGCATTATGAAGTATTGCTATGCTTCAGGATTGATTGCTCGGTTTGCGAACTTTATGACTGTGTATTGATTCACATGGAGTATAAACAGGTACAATATGTGGAACATGCAATGACTGATTTCTATTCTCTTCCCAGTCTACCCTTACCCACATACTGCTCACCCTGGGGCCTTAGCCACATCCCAGCAGCTGTACCTTGTCACCAGGATTTGTCCTGAGTTTTCAGTGGATTATTTGACATGGGTTACATGATTTACAAATGATCCGGCTCACACATGTGCAGCGGTGTGACTGCTGGGTTTTGTTTCACCTATACGCAGCCAAGAAACCCAGGCCACATATATATGGCACCTGTCCACAATTCAACTAACCTCACACAGGCTGGTAACTATCAATCTGGAATCCTCGCGGTTGAATGTGTTCCACTTAACTCAATGGGGTTCTGAAACAAATGCTCAAATATCCTTTCTTCAGCCAATGCCCCTTGTCTATTGACTGACGCAAACTCTTACAGAGTGAAAACTCCCTTAGATTTGCACAGCTCTCTATTTCTCCCTCTGTTCCTCATCTTTTAAAATCCATCACACTTTTTGAAGAGCTTTCAAAAGTGAACTAATTTCTACTTTAGTACCTGTGTCATAACTTGGCCTGCCCACATGAAAACATGCCAGGAGGTGAGAGTGAGGACTTCATTAATATTTATTTGATGGTGCAAAAATGGTATCTCGTGCTGCTGAATAAAAATAATACAGTGCCTGGGGAAACAGGAAAGTCTAGTGTTGGACCCAACTCCCTGTCAAAGAATGAAATTCTGCTGTTTGAAATTGAATGTAAAAAGGTGATGTTTGTGCTCTGGCTGTTCAATGGCAATAACATTTATAATTGATTGCATTATATTGCTGGTGATGTTCTATGAATATGCATTGCCCCTCATTCTGGTCTGTTTGTCTCTCTGTCCTTTGGTCTTTCAGCATTCCAGCTAACAGGCAAGGTAGAAATGAACAAATCCCATGTGGTATACCCTAATCTTCTCCTATTGTCGGGGGGGGAACAATTGACAACATAGCAATCAAATAGATGGCCAACTTTAAGTAAATTCTGTGGACGTTCCTGCATGAAGTTCTTTTAATGACTGATACTGCAGACTGAGTAGTTATGTGATGGTGCGGCTATTTGAAGGGTGATATGGCTACTTAAAAAGTTCTCCCTAGGGTGCAGACAGAGTGGAAGTAGTGTAAGAGCTGTTCAAAGTACCGAATAAACAATTGCTGTTAAACTATTGTTGTTATAAATTCTTGGTCGCCAGTTATTTGAACCCAATGCATTTGCAGATGCGATTAATTTTAAAGGGGCGTATCTAAGTTAGCATTAATTGATGACCGAAGAGTATTATTTAGCTCTATGGATATGAAAAAAATCACAGTAGAAAATTCTGTTACATTTGGTTAACTCAGTTAATGACACTATCAAATTGTACTTTTTTTGCGACATTTTGTTTTTTCAAGTCATCATGGAGAATTCTCTTCACCCACTAGCACTGACATCCAGGTAAAGAGCTGCAGACATGTAGTGGTCATCTTACTGGAATAATAAGCTCAAGAATATGAGGTCAAATCTCATATGGCAATTTGAAAATTTGAATTCAGTTCATAAAAATCTGCAAACTAGAAGTTAATTGACCGTCACCCTAGCTCCCTAATATCATTTAGGGAAGGAAAGCTGTGGCCTTTACATAGTCTGGCTTATATATGACTTCTGCTCCATACCAACTTGGCCTAACTGGTTATCAGTTGTATCAAATGACAGGACTGGGGCGAACAATAAGTGTTTGCCATTTATGCCCATGTCAAAAAAAATGAATGGAGATATCATTTCTTCTATTTTGTCTGGTACATAGTGATGGAAAGTCAGCTGCTGTTCATTGTTTTATGGAGCTTCTTTGTTTAACCTGTCATGAACCTATGGAGTAGTAGGAGCACAGTGATAATTCTAATGTGACTGGTCTAGGAACTTGATTGTGTTGTTCGTGTTTTTCAGGCACAAAACTGGTGCTTATGCTTTAGGCATGGTGGATGGTCAGTGCTGTAAGTGTTTGGCGCACCATATCAGTGAAGGCAGAGAAAAAAGTTAAAAGTTAAAGTTTATTTATTTGGCACAAGTAGGCTTACATTCACATTGCAATAAAGTTACTCTGAAAGTCCCCTAGTCAACACACTGCAGTGCCTGTTCAGGTACACTGAGGGAGAATTTAGCAGGGCCAATTCATTTAAGCTACACATCTTTGGACTGTGGGAGGAAACCGGAGCATCCGAAGGCAACCCATGGGGAGAATATGCAAACTTCACACAGTCAGTGACCCAAGTCAGGAATCGGACCCAGATTCTTAGCGCTGTGAGGCAGCAGTGCCACCATGCCACCCCAAGAAGCATCTGTGCTACATGCATGATACAGATATTTGTCTTTGCAAATGTAAATAGGAGGGCTGAAATCTGTTGAGGCCTCTTTTGTAAAGTTGAGACCGCACTGCAGAAAGCGTTGACCCAAATGCATTCAGCACTGTATGTTCTACCTGTGGCTCTATCCATGGCTCTTAAAGGAACCACTGGTGTTCAACATTGTTGTGTATGTGCAATTGTTTCTGACCAAATTAACAACAAGGGAAAAAGATTTCTGCGGTGCCATACAGTGATTTACTTAAACTAACCAATTACAAGGCCTGCCTGATTAAAGTCCAACATAGAGGAGAGGTAAAAGCCTGCAGATGCCTTTGATGACATCACAACATGTCATGTGACTAATCACACAGCGATGCATTGCTTTAGAACACACACCATAAAGGATTTTTAAAAAATGGTGTAAGGTAGAGCTAGGAGGTTCAGGACTCTGACTCTACTGACATGCCAAAGACTGTTGCCAGCTTCTGCTTGGCTCTTTTAATCATACCCTTTATCCTCTTCTCACAAACATTGCTGCCACCGTAATGGCATCTGTCAATACATCAACAATTGCATCCTTTGGCAATTACACTGTTAAGCCAAATGCATTGTTAAAGGCAAGTGATGATCATTAGCTACACTATAAATCACTGTCTGTATGGAATTTGCACATTCTCCCTGTGCCTGTGTGAGTTTCCTCCGAGTGCCCCAGTTTCCTCCCACACGCCAAAGATGTGCAGGTTAGATGCATTAGCCATGCTAAATTGTTTAGAATATACTATAAGTGTTCAATTCTGGTTGCCACACTATCCAAAGGATGTGGAGGCTTTGGAGAGGGTACAGAAAAGATTTACCAGGATGTTGCCTGGTATGGAGGACATTAGCTATGAGGAGAGGCTGGAGAAACTTGGGCTTGTTCTCACTGGAACGACGAAGGTTGAGGAGCGACCTGATAGAAGTCTATAAGATTATGAGGGGCATGGACAGAGTGGATCGTCAGAAGCCTTTTCCTAGGATGGAGGAGTCAATTACTAGGGGGCATAGGTTTAAGGTGCGAGGGACAAAGTTTAAAGGAGATGAATGGCAAGCTTTTTACACAGAGGATGGTGAGTGTCTGAAACTCACTGCCGGATGAGATAGTGGAAGCAGATATGATAGAGATTTTTAAGGGGCAGCTTGACAAATACATGAATAGGATGAGAATAGAGGGATATGGTCCCCGGAAGGGTAGGGTTTTAATTTAGACAGCAGGATGATCGGTGCAGGCTTAGAGGGCTGAAGAACCTGTTCCTGTGCTGTAATTTTCTTTGTCCTTTGTTCTTGTCCTAAATTGTCCCTTCGTATTTCAAGATGTGTAGGTTAGGGGGATTAATGGGTTAAATGCGTAGGGTAATACATAGGACCTGGGTGTGATGCTCTGTAGGAATTCTATGATTCTATAAATGAGGACAGTTAAATGTGGGGAAACAGAAAGAGGTTGTCACTCCGTAAACTATTCTAAGAATAAATTTACGTAAGGGACAGAATCATGAGCCAACACTGTCCGTCCATGTGATTGCCTGCGGGGGCTGAAGATCCAGTGAAACCCGAAAATTGTGAATCTCGTTGGCGAGATAGCGATTTCTGATTTTCACCACCCGCTCGCTGACAACGCAATCAGGTTCAGCTCATAAATGGTCGAGAACCTGAATTTAAGTAAAATGAACCACTCCCCTCATCTGATCTGTCCCCCACTAAATTTTCGTACCTCACCGCTGTCACATTACATTGGCGAGGTTTACAACAGGTTCACCCAGTCGTGAACCTGTCAGGGGAATCCGTCCGGTGGCACAAAGGTCAGTATGGCCCCCAGGGAAGAGAGACATGGCCAGGCAGTGCCCTGGCAATGCCCCTGGCATAGGTCAGCCTGTGCAGGGGGCAGTGATGGGGCAAGATCTTAGGTGAATATCACTTGCAGGGACCGATTTATTTGTAGTGGTGGGCAGGGGGGTGGGGAGTGAGTATGCGAGCGATGGGGGTGCCAGTGATGATGATAGAGGGGAGCAGGGGGAGGGAATTTCGGCAGGGATTGGCAGGAGCAACACCAGGATGACTGGGGGGGAAGAGGGCCAGAGGGCTGATGCTGGTAATAATTGGACGGGGAAGGATTGGGGAATGGGGGTGAATGCTGACAATGATCGGCAGGGGGTGCAGTCAGGGAGGCGGCAGATACCTCTGTGGTGGAAGTGGAAAAGGGGCAAGTTTAAATTTTTTTCCCAGTGATCAGAAGGAAGATCTAGCCTCAGTTCCCAGCTTTAGGATTCTCATCCCAGCCAGACTAATGGTGTAAACCATGCCCATTCTGTCTTTTGCAGTTAAAGTCACAAGATCCAAAGAGAACTCCAGTTAATGGAGCTGTTGAGTCCCGCGCCAGATTTCTCACCAGTACCGACACTCTGCCAAATTCTCGTAAGATTCCCCCCAAGGTAAAAGACAAGCTTCAGACTTATTACTTTGCAGTATATTATTATTGGATTTAACAGTGTCCTGCATCCAGTCTGTGCCCAGTTAGTTTTCCTGAAGTATAAGCGATAACCTTTTAAAAACTGAATTTATCTTTGCATATTATTTATCGCAGTTCCACACAGAGCGTGCAGTAGAATAAGTGAGAGCTTAAAGGTTGCCTAGGTATGATTTACATAGCATGCAATCCACCTATTGAGATCAAACAAATGTCTGTATTTCGCTTCAGTATAAATTAAATCAATTTGTTTCAAATCTCTGCGCTTCTACATGAATTTAAAAAGACCACAGCTTCCATGCTTCGCATTAATGTATGTAAAATATCATGGGCTGGATTTTCATGGAGTCTGGGAATGAAGGGATGAAATGGTGGCCAGGACTCAATTCTGGGAATCATGACTCTATTCCCAGGGTTTCTGATTTTTAACAGTGCCAATTAAGAGTGTGAGCTGGTTCAGGTTCTCAAGCTTGCACTATGCATTTCCAGTCTGACTGCCTCTATTTTTATAGAATACAATAAAAGAATCCCTACAGTGCAGAAGCACGCCATTTGGCCCATCAAGTCTGCACTGACTCTCCGACAGAGCATCTTATCCAGACCCGATGCCTGTAGCCCCATGTACTTACCCTGCTAATACCCCTAACCTATGTATCTTGAGACACTAAGAAGAGATTTAGCATGGTCAATCTACCTAATCTGCAAATCTTTGTGGAAGGAAACTGGAGCACCCGGAGGAAACCCTTGCAGACATGGGGAGAATATGCAAACTCACGCAGACAGTCACTCAAGGCTAGAATTGAACCTGGGTCCCTGGTGCTGTGAGACAGCAGTGCTAACGCTGTGCCACTGTGCCATGGGGATAGGTATGTACTAGTCTTCTGCAGGTTTCATGACCATGGGTCTGCTTTTAAAGGACACATAGCTCACAGCATCTTGGAAGCGTAGTGAACCATAGTCTGGATGAGGGAACCATTTAAAATGTAAGCTGAAAAGCTTCCTACCACATGTCCCATTCCAAGTCAAGCCCCCATGCCAAAAGCTATGCTCCTCATCTGCCTTTCCTCATGATCCTTTTCATTCCCGATTGTAAGCTAAGACACTCGCAGACGTATAGAACCAGTGGACCCAATATATAAAATATGATGTGTTAAAAAAACTTTAAAAATCATTCATTCGTTACACTTTCTGAAACGAAGCCTCCTTTGACTACAGATCAACAGAAGTGTTGATAATCAAAGCCATTTATGCATCAATAGCAGAAACATCAAGCATTTGCGATCTCCCCATTTGGGGAAATAAACATTGTGCAATTGACAGAAGAGATCAGAAAGCCAAAGGTGTCATGCAAAGCAATGTTTTCTCTGGTGGTCAGTTATTTCTACAATCTAATGGCTGTGTGTGTTTTCAACAATGCCTTATTTGCATTCTTGTCTAAGAGCCCTGACATCCATTAGATTATTAAAACATCTGAGTCCCAAATAAAATATTTATTGATTGATTGACAGCTCTGGTTTTCTGCTCTCTTTTATCAACTGCACATTTCTTTTACACGGAACCAAGAGATGTCAAATGCTTGCAATTTCAGCTATTGATAATTGAAACAGTCAGGGTGATTGACACATTTATTGGCCTATAGCTTGGCATGAGGGACTATGGGAATGGATGGAGGGACACATCTAGGCAGGAAGGGTATTAGGACCATGGGGTGGGTGGGCATACATTGGCCTCAGGATATGAGGGGCCATGGGGAAGGGTAGAGGAGTATGTGCTGGCATGGATAAGGCATGGGAATGTGTGGAGGTGGAAGTGGGTGTGAGTGGTGAGGGCTAAAGGGCCTGATTGTAATTTTTATAACTGGGGACAAAGTCCAATGCCACTGAGGCAGGCCTGTACCACAGCCTTCCTCCATGGCTGCCTCCAAACTCTTTCTGGGGAAGACCACCTTGGCTGCAGGGCAGTCCATCCACCACCATCACCCATCCTCCCCCATCACACCACCTCCCCCACAACCCCGCCAATAACAACGAACGTCCTGTCTTTGCACATATTTTCTCCTGCTGACAGGCACACTGGTTTCCTCTGGGTGCTCTGGTCTCCTCCCACAATCCGAAAGACATGCTGTTCAGGTGTATTGGCCATGCTAAATTCTCTCTCAGTATACCCAAACAGGCGCCAGAGTGTGGGGACTAGGGGATTTTCACAGTAACTTCACTGCAGTGTTAATCTAAACTTACTTGCAATACTAATAAATAAACCTTAAACTTCAAACTTGAACCAAGAAATTTCCCAACATCTGCTACTCAGCCCAAAGATGAAAACCCAGCCTCACTTACTACAGTCTGTTCCCACACAGACATGTGCCACTAAATACAAAAGGACTACACAAAGAATATTACCAAATCACCAAACAGGAGGGACCAGGAGAAACTGGGATTGATCTCTAAAGAGAAAAATGTGGTAAGGTAAATTTTAATAGAGGTGATGAAAATTATCAAAGATTTTGATAGAGTAAATAAGAATAAACTTTTTTTTTTACTGGCGGAGGAATCGGTAACCAAAGGATGTAGATTTAAGATTATTGGCAAGAGAGCCAGAGTAAAGCTGAAAATGTTTCACTTTTATACAACATGTTGTTATGATCTGGACTGCACTGCCAAAAAGTGCAGGGGTGGAAGTAGATTTAGCAATAACTTTCAAAAGGAAATTAGATATATATTGAAAGGAAACATTTGCAGACCTGTGGGGAAAGAGCTGGGCAGCGGGACTGCATGGACAGCTGTTTCAAATAGAAAGTACAAACCAGATGGGCAGAGTGGTCTCCTTTAGGGCTGTATCATTCTAGGATTCAGACTGTTCATATGCTATAATTCACAAAGTACTGAACAGGTACCGTTACCTCCGCTCTCCCTTTAAAAAAACTATAACTTCATGTTCCAATAGAAAAAATACTATATCACAGCACATTATGAAGTTATTATGTATCTGAGATTCAAATCAAAACCTTGTGCATTGGACAATCCCTATTTGGCATCATTGGTGCCCATTCTTAAATCTTGTAACATGCTCCTAAACACATTATCTGATTCAAAATCATTATTAAGTCCCTACAATTTGCAGTTTGTGTATCATATTTCTTAATGGTAGCCATGACTTCAGCAACTTACACCCCACGCTCTGGAATTCTTTCCCTAGGGTCCTCTGCAGGGGAGTTTCTATACTTTTGGGAGGTGGTGGGGGCATAAAATCCAGTGGGAATCCCAAAACAAATTTACGCTGATGTGATTTTGCATAGCGATTGTTTCCCCTGCCAAGATGTAATGGGAACCCAGATGGTGCACTTTGGGTTTTCCTTTGAAAACACTTAAGAGTAATTATCAGGTCTCTACGCGTGATAACCCCACCTCCCTGTTAGATTGTCCATTCACATTGGCATGCCAGAGGAGGTCAGATTAGTGTTTGGCTCGGGGGGGAGAGGACCATGCTCTGCCACTGCCCCTTGGCACTGCCCTCTGGCATTGCCCCTTGAGGGGGAGAAGGTTCTATGCGGTGGTGGTGGAGGGGTTGGGGGTGGACATATTGGGGGTGATGTTTGTAGGGAGTTTCGGAAAAGGGTTCTATTTCCTTTTTTTTGAAACGCCTTTTGTAAGTTGTTGGCGGGATGACCTGATGGCATGCGACTCACTATTTGGATTTTTTTCTCGTCGTTGCTCGCAATACAGCGGAGGAAACTATTGTTGGGGCCATTGAGTTGTACATGGTTTTTCCACCCTCTGCATCTCCAACTCCCACTCTTCAATTGTCTCTTTAAAACTCATTTCTTAGACCACCTAAAATCTACTCATGCCATTTGCCATCCATCTGATTACATCTCTGTGCATCTGAAAATCTGTGTGGATTGTCTCCACTATTTACCTACCCTACTCTTATGGCGTTAATGCTGTGTGTGCCCTAGAGCCTCATGGGAATAACGTGGAGTCAGACGCGGGTGTCACTGACAAGACCAACATTTATTCTCTCTCGCCCTTAACTACTAAGCTATTTGAGAGGGAAGTTAAGCACCAGATCAACCAGATTCAGTAAAGACAGCAGATTTCCTTACCTAAGAGCGTTAGAAGACAGATAGGTTCACTGCCACCATTACCAACACAACTTGGCTAGAATCCCCCAGTCTCACATGCCCTGCTCCCACTGCCAGCAAGAACAGAGAATTTGCTGCTATGCCAAATCTCAATTCAGTGTAGCAAGACGGAAAATCCCAGCCACAGGTGAGGTAGGGGAATTTCGGCCCTTAATTTCAGCTGAATTTGTTAACTGAATTTAAATTCCTCATGAATCAGTTTGGACTTCATGATTCCAGAACTTTAGGCTACAGGCCTAATCCAACTATTATGCTACTGTTCCCCATTACTGCCTATGGGGTTGAGCGGGAGGATTCAGGCTTTCCAATAAAGAGTCCTGGTCAGCTTGACTTCAGATGCCCTAACATCCAATTGAAATTGTCCAAGTTTAGTGTCAGGACAGAGCTGAAACTGTTAGAGAATGACACTGAATTTCAGGTAAATACAATTTGAGTCCTTGAGAATGATCTCAGATTGATTTATTTTCTCTCAATCATGAGCTTGGTATCTTTTCAGCAACAATGGTTAACTACACACGTGAGGATTCGATGGATATGCCCCAATATCAAGTGTTTGTACAATAAACACGACCCACTACAATGGTGTCAAGTGCTTTATAATTTTAACAATCCTTTATCATACTACGATTAGCCATTATAAGGTACTTAGTTTACAGTACAATTCAGCAACTTACATATCACAGATCTATTTAAGACGAAAGGAAAATAGGCCTTTGACAGTGATATATGACAGGATGGATTACATTGTACAAGTGTTGTATCTACGTTTTGTCAATTTTTTGAATTTTAAATCAACCACCAGCCTCAGTAAGTTCACTCATGTAAAGTTAGATGCAGAATACACAGCAAAATTCCTTATTTTGATTGTAATAAATAACTCTTTGACTGATTTTCTTTTGGGACAAAGTTTGGATTTGTGAAGCCAATGCAGGAAGATGCATTGCCTTGTTAAGTGGAACTGACATTCAAAATAAAGCACATTTCAGCACATGTGACTCCTGCCAATATACCATCTGCATACGTTTATATTTAATTCCCAATTACTTGTCAGTGCAAGGTCATCAGAGTGCACTCTTTAAAAATTGTAAAAAAAAATTATATGTTCGCATTCACTCTTGTCAGTTTTCCCGCTGTTGATTTGACAGTCATTCTGCGACACTTTGTACTGATATAATTATTGGGCATTCAAAATGTTGAGCTGAACAATAAGTGGTAATAAGATCATTGTGTGTTGTTTTTATTCCTTCTTTGTCTAATATTTCTAATAAGAGTGGACTGCTTCATATTTCCATTGAGATTTTGTTCTGAGGTTAGGCCCCCTAAACTTGCATGCTTTTTAGCCAATTCTTTTTAACACTTTCTTTGAAATTAAAGTGCTTGCTTTGCATTATAGACTATGCTGCAGGGTGAGGAATACTTTAAACTGTGATGATGGCTTTCTAGAGTAAAGAACATTTATTTTTAACTTGGACCTTGTCCATTTTACTGACATTCATTGAGTAATTAAGTGTATTTCTGAAGTGTAAATCCTAAATCAATCACATGGTAAGGAATAAAGTGTTAATTTTAATCCTGCCAGGCTGACAGGAGGCAGTGGGTGGCAATTAAAACGGCCGCAATTGATTTACCCACTCTGAGTCCTCAGCCTTGCCGTGCTTTGCTGCTTTGACTTATTATTTTTCAACAGGCAAGAGAAAGAGAAACACCTGACAGAAGGCAACCAGGTCCTTCTTTAATTAAATCAAATTAGGATCAGATGCCAATGGAGCATAAGTTCAATTTTAACTGAGGCCTGTATAGTGAGCACGCGCTGGCTGGGCAGTTTCCCTTGCAACAAGATCATGTGATAATTCATCCTTGCCGCCCCCTCGTGCCCACCCCCGACACAATGGTCTTGCAACCCCACCCTCCCCTTCCCTCCCAAGGACATTGTGATTTCCCCTTCACACAAAAACATTTTGGTGCCCCTAACACCACCAGCCAAAGTGATCCCCCTTCCCTTGATTCAGGACAAAGTGGTCGTCTTTCCCTCGATTCAGGACAGAATGATCCTCCTTCCCTTCATGAAGAATATTATGCTCCTCTCCATTGTAGCCAGCCATCGTGACTTTCCTCCCACTGCTTCCAAGTCATTGTATTCGTACCTCCGCAATCAATCATTGCTCCTACACCCCCCACCGTCCCAGGCCAACTTGGGCCAGAGAGTCTCTGAGATTCACTGTTATTTTATTCTCATTTTCAACATTCCAGGAGAGCCACCAGAGCTTTACCAGGCCCCAGGAGAAATCCTCAAGCCTTCTCCCATCCAGCACTTCCACCCTGCCTTCCGCTGTCTTCCTGAACCTTCTACTGGACACTTCCATGATGTCAGGTTCACCAGTGCAGCCCATTCAGACAAGGCCAAGGACCTCATACTGAAGAGGGCCAGTTGACCCCTGTCCACTTTCACCTCTGCGCACATTCTTGAGTGTACCAATAGTTGGTTTTCGTGTTGGTTTTTTTCCTTAATCTCCCAGCTTCCACATTTGACATTATTTGTCAGTTCAGTTGATGGGACAAATGAGTAGGTGACTGTAGGGCTTGTTCTATAAGCTTTGTGACAGTGACCTTGTGCAAACTTTCTCTGCAATCGTTTCTACCTTTGTGATTTCCACTTGTCATTTTGGCCTTGAATAGAGATTCTAAGCCTTCACAACGCTCCTAGCACTTCACACCAGTGATCCAGAATTGCTGCTTTATGCTGTTATTATTAATTAAATAATAATCTTTAAGTCTCAAGGTGGCAATCTAGCAATTATGAATCTTATGGGAGTCACTATTTGATCTGTGGTAGCACTCTTACCATGAGTCAGAAGCTTGAGAGTTCAAGTTCTACTCCAGAAAATTGAGCATATATTCAAGTTGTCTCTTCAGGACAGCACTAAAATGTGACTTTCAATTAACCCAAAACCCTATCTGCCCTCTCAGCTGGACATGGTTTTGATGAAGAGCAGTGAGGCTCTCCTCAGGCTCTTGGCCAAGATGTGTCTCTCAACCAACACCTCCGTTAGTGAGAGCTTGCGGTGCACAAATTGGCTGCTCGATTTCCTATGTTTCAACAATGACAGCACTTCAAAAGTACTTAATTACCTATAAAGTGCTTTGAAACTCTCAGAGGTGGTGAGGGGAACTACATAAGTGTATTTTTTTTATAATCTTGGGTTCTATTTACCTTGACAAAGACGGATGGTTCAATTATTTGAAACCTAAAAATTAATTCCATAGCAACTGGTGAAGATAATTTACAGCAAACATTATGACTAAGTGCTGCCAGATAAAAAGCTAGAACGTGTATCGATTTCTGACTTATACAACAGGGAGGGATAGGAAATTACCAGCAGTGTGATCAAGCAGCACTTAGTAATAACTAGTAACTTAGTAATAACTCGACAGTGCTACCGAGCAGCAGTTAGTAATATTCTGCTCACTCAGGCTCAGTTTGAGACTCCAGCGAGATCACTCGGCTCCAAGTTTCATTACAGACTCAGTCCAAACATGGACAAAAGAGCTGAAATCAGGAGTAGAGTGAAAGTTACTGTCTTGACATCAAGGACACATTTGATTGACAGTGGTGTCAAAGAGCGTAATTAACATTAAAGTCAGTAGGAATCAGGGGGAAATCTCTTCATTGGTTGGATCTACCTAGCAGGACAGGAGGTGGCTGTGGTTGTTAAAAGTCAATCAACTCACTGCAGGCGTTCCTCAGGGTAGAGTCCTGGCCCAACCATCTTCATCAATGACCTTCCTTCCACCATAAGGTCAGAAGTGGGGATGCTCATTAATGATTGTAATATTTGCTTCCAACTCAACTCGTCGAATAACTATGCAGCCCATACATACACGCAACAAAAACTGGACAACACAGCCTCATGCATTTCAGTGTCAAGTAGCATTTGTGCCACACAAGTTCCATTCAGTGACCATCACCAAATAATGGCAATCTAGCCATCTTCCCTTGGCATTCAATAGCATTAGCTTCGTTGAATCCAGTTATATATTTTAGTGGTTTTTGATTGTGATGTCTTTGGAACATTTCACAGGCTCCTGCCTTAGTTTCATTTTCAACTGTGTACCTGCAATCAATCTGTTGTTGCTTTTTCAATCTGTGCAAACCACATATTTTTACTTTTGTTTAAAACCCATGATATAGTTAGGACATTACAAGTCCCCACTATTAACATCCTGGGGATCATTGATAAGAAACTTAACTAAAACAGCCGCGTAATCAATAATAAAACAGAAAATTCTGGAAATACCCAGCAAGTCTGGCAGTGTCAATGGAGAAAGAAACGAATTTTAGGTCACTGACTCTTTATCCCATAAATGTGGATAACCTACCAACCTACTAGAACAGGTTGGAGACAAGTCCAAAAACACAAGAAACCTGACACCAACCAGGAGAAAGTAGCCCACACTTTGGGATCCCATCCAGCACCTTAAACATGAACTCCCTCCACTGCCAGTAAACAATGCTAACAGTGTGTACCATCTGTGAGATACACTGCAGCAACTCATCACGGTGTCTTCAACCCCACATTCCAAACACGACCTCTACCACTTAGAGCAAGGGAATCAGTCACATGAGTTACATGTCATCCTGATTTGGGAAAATATCACCATTATTTGATCATTGTTGGGTCAAAATTCTAACTCCCTCCCTTACAGAACTGTGGGTATACCTTCAAAGCCTGGAATACAGCAATTCAAAAAGAGGGCTCACCACCATTTTCTCAAGGTCAATACAAGATGGACAATAAATTCTAGTGACAGCCACATTCTGGTAATAAAAAACACATGCAAACCTTGGTACAACCAGCCAAGGCTTCCCTTCCCCACTATGTGAATGAAACATGGTTACAGAAAGTTTAAAAACACATGGGGGGGTGATAATGATAGTTGTTCAATTTGCACATCAGCATTGTCAATAGACAAAGGCATTTCAAATGTGATTTAAAATGAACTGGTGGGAATTGTATTAACTCCAGGGCCTGGATTTTATGGCCCCAAGGCAGAGTGACTCCCCCGATGGATGTGGCGAAGCAGTTACATCTGGACTCAAAACATTGGCTCTATTCTCTCCCCGTAGATGCTGTCAGACCTGCTGAGATTTTCTGTTTTTGTTGTAAATCTCCATTCTGTTGGGTGGGACTGTACCATCCCGCCGGGCAGGAGGGGGTCATAAAATCCTGGCCCAAGACTCAGTTCGCTGTTAATGGTCTCATTCATTGCAAAAGGAAACTAGCTCGATTGAGACCAAAAACAAAATTATTTAAGGACACGGTCCGGCAGTTTTCTTTGAATTTACTTCACACACAAACAGCTGCTAGAATTTTTATTGTTGGGTTAAGATTTAAACAGTGCCCAACCAAAGCAGGGATTCCACTTTGCTGATTTTCTTTGAAATCTAAGGATTTACTGATTATTCGAAATTAGGGCACAGGAGGAGACTGTTCAATTGTCGTGCCTGTGAAGGCCCTTGATCTTCAGTTGGAGCTGTCTATCCATTTCCTTTCTCTGTTTCCTTGCCTACTCATCCTTCTGAAATATCTGTTTAGTTGTGTTCTACATCTGCTTCAACGGCCGCTTCTGGTAAAGTATTCGATGTTTCATTCCTGGAATTCCACACAAAGTAATCTGATACAGTTTTAATAATCTTTCACTATATGCCCGTCTTTAATAGTTTGGAGTCTGTGCCTTCTTGTAACTGATTCACCCACCATTGGAAATATCTTTCACTATTTATCCTCTCTTATCCTTTTCATAGTTTTAAAAACCTCTACTGGATTCTTGCATCCCTTCCCCAATAGCTGTTTCTGATCTTGCGAAAAACCTTCAATGTTTCACACATTTCTTCACAGACAATCCAAGATGAATCCGGTCACCCAGCTTTCGCCCTCTAAGCTTGTGCTTTCCTCCACTCTAGCTGTTTATGTACCATTCCTTTAAAAGGTTAAATGGTCTCTTCCTATCTGTTCCCTGTGACAAAGCATCTCGAACACTGCAGCCTGTCTGTCTGAATTGATTTTTCCTAATCCCTCTAACCCATCACTTTCAGACTATTTTAAATTTGCTGACCCTTCATTATTGATTTCTCGACCAGAAGGAATAGCCTTTCCCTGTTTATCCCGTCAATCATCATCATTATTGGTTAACTATCATTGGAGATCCTAGCTGGAACTGTCCAAACTACCTCTTTAATTAAGGCAGGGACTTGAACCCTGGTGTGGTCCTTGGGATTGTTCATAGTTGCACTGTTATTGACTTATTCTGTACTGTGGCTCCATCACTGATTGCAGCTTGCAAATGCCATTGCTAATTCAATGATTATCTCAACTGCCATCTATTGATGGCGTTTCCCCTTTTTCTCCAAGGGCTCATTCGCTCAAAACCATTGGCACATTTTGATGGTGACTGGGCTATTGATGCTCTCTGCTCAACACTTCAAGTCAGTCACGGGCAGTGCCGAAACTTTTGCAACGACTGACTTGCATCAAAACCTTTCATAATTCTATTTTTTTTAGATTAAATCCCCTTAGCCCTGCTTTCCTCTACTGGAAATAAACTCCAAATCTCAATCCAGATAGGACTCCGTGTCCCCTATTCTTTCCACACTCATTCACTTTGCCATGGCTTTTGTCCGTTCCTTTAAAGACTCCACCTCTTGCATGGTGCTTTGTCAAATGACTCCTGAAAATCATAACTGCAGCAATTCTTCTTGTTGAAACTGTGACACACAGAGTCAGGCAGTACAAGTTGATGACGATTTTCCCAGAGGCTTTTAAGTAGCTGAATTCTATGTCTGCAACCAAGCTTTCAATATCAGTGAAATAAATAGTCACCAAATGTGAAAAGATATTTGTAAAAATTAAGCTCCGTCATTTTACTTCCTCCTAAGTCCATTTTTGCATGCTGTTGCCTGTTGCTTCCAAACATTCTCCTCAAAAGGGTTTATAGTAAGTTTACTGTGCAAGAAACCTTATAAAACATTGACCTTGAAACCTCATTGTGTAGTTCCAGCGCGTGAATTGGAAATCTGTCCTTTTCACTGCGAGGCTATTAAGCTGTTTAAAATAAATGGACCAAACTCTCCACAAAATAACAATCTGAGGGATTTCCAATGAACATGGTCAACATTTAGACACTGGTCCTTTACCAGTGCAAGGTCACTGTGTTCCTGAAACCTCCATGCTCTCCCTCAAAGTAATTAATTACACAAAGGAAATTAATGAATGCAGACATCAACAGAATATGCAAAGCTCCAGTAGCATTCGTATACGTGAACAGCTTATTTTAAAGACTGCTTTTGAATCTTTTTTTTTAAGATCTTCCCTCATGAAGCAGTTTTTATGCATCAGCATTGAAACGTGTTGTGTTTGATCGAACGGGGCTTTGATCTGATGGGCACCTGTATGTTCGCAGAAGTTCAACAAAGCAAGGAAAAAGTGAAGAGGGCTTAAACCATTTGAAGGGAATTGATTAAAGTGAAAAATGTTTTTTTTATATATTCTCAATTGCCTTCCTTTCAACGTACTCCACCTCACCATGATCCCATGTTAACAATTAACTGATGCTTCTTATCTAACCTGTTGCTCTTTGATCAGTGCGTATTTCCTGCAAAATGCAAATATATTTAGATCTGAGGGTAGTTTTCAGTGAAGATTCAACTCGTGAATGGAAACATTGATGATGACTGACACTTGCTACTTTTCATCGAAATCTCTGTTAATGCAGTTCATGGTATAAAAGTCCCATATGGTTTTGTTTTTGAAAAAGGACGTGTTGTTTTTGAGAAGAAATTTCATCATGTTTTCCTTACAGGCTTACTCAATGGAGCTTTTCACTTGAACTGTACAATATGGTTCAAGTGACTTATTCCATACATTGAAGGCTCTGTTTTACCTCTCTCATTTGATTTTTTAATGAGGTAATGAGAAATATTTCCCTATAATAAAAGTGAATTACCGCAGATGCTGTAAATCTGAAAGGTTTGAAAGGAATCTGAAAGTCAAAGATGCACAAGTTAGGTGGATTGGTCAGGCTAAAGTGTTCCAAAATGTGTTAGTTAGGGAGATTGGCGGGGTAAAATGTGAGGTTATGGGGATTGGATAGGGAATGGGCCTATTCTGTCAAAGAGTGGGTATAGACTGGATGGGCCAAATGGCCTGTAGGGGGTTCTATGATTCTATTATTCTAAGAAAACATAAAATGCTGGACAAACTCAGCAAGTCTAGCAGCATCTGTGGAAAGAAAAAGAGTTAACATTTCAAGTTTAATATGAACTTCCATCAGAGTTCAGTATTTGGAATATTTCAAAATAATTTGGAATATTTTGTGTGTTAGCTTCTTAAGCATATGAACTTTAGCTGCCCCACAACGCCAGGGACCCAGGCTCAATTTCAGCCTTAGGTCACTGTCTGTGTGGAGTTTGCACATTCTTCCCGTATCTGCGTGGGTTTCCTCCGGATGCTTCGGTTTCCTCCCACAGTCCAAAGATGTGCGGGTTAGATTGATTGGCCATGCTAGACTTTCCCTCAGTGTCAGGGGAATTAATAGGGTAAATACACAGTATTACAGGGATGGGGCCTGAGTGGCAATGTTGTTAGTGCAGGCTTAACGGGCTGCATGGCCTCTTTCTGCACTGTAGGGATTCTATGATTACAAGTTTAATGCATTTCTAATAACTCCTTCTCTACAAGAATGAAAGGTGGTCATAATGAAACATATAGAATTCTGAGGAGGTGTGACAGGGCAGATGCTGAGAAGTTGCTTCCCCTCATCAGGGAATCTAGAATTAGATGACAATGTTTCAGAATTTCAGAGGAGGAATTCTTTCTCTCAGAGGATTGTTAATGTCTGGAATTGTCTTCCCCAGAGAGCTGTGAATGAAATGGCACCACAGTCCCAGAGGCTGCTTTCCTCTTTGAGGGGGGAGACTTGACTGGTGGTGATTTAACCTGAGGATCACCATACTTCAGGCAAGGGGCAAGATTGCGAAGGTGGAGCTTTCATGAATAATCTCAGCCGTACGGGAATTGAACCTGAACAGTTGGCGTCTCTCTGCATCACAAACCAGCCGTCCAGCCAACTGAGCTAACAAATCTCCTTGTGGAGAGACTGGCTCATTGAATACACTCAGTACTGAGTCAGACAGTGTGGGCTATGGAAGGCAGGCAGGGAAGTCGAGTTAAGGCCAAACTGATCAACCATGACCTTATTGAATGCGGGAGCTAGCCTTAAGAGGCTGAATGGCTTACACAGGTATCTTTTCTTACGCTCTTATTGTCTTTTTATTGCAGAGAGTCGAACTGAGTCCTGACATCTGATTCCAAACTTTGGCGTGGGGCTTGATGCCGATCCTGCTTTCTG
Source organism: Carcharhinus amblyrhynchos (assembly GCF_965287045.1). Lineage (NCBI taxonomy): Eukaryota > Metazoa > Chordata > Chondrichthyes > Carcharhiniformes > Carcharhinidae > Carcharhinus > Carcharhinus amblyrhynchos. The sequence continues at coordinate 77,151,397 of NC_137327.1, forward strand.
TGAGATTACTGAGGAGCTCTGCCACCCGGACTTCCACTGGTAGGCAGCCCTGATGGAAAGCAGCACCGACTGGGGGCAGAGTCAGTGGCCTCAGGATAGTCTGAAGAGGGAGACAGAAGGAGCAGAGGCACAAAGAGTAGGTTACGACATGCCTGAAGTAACAGAGCCACGGTGGTCACAAGAAGGCTGTTTACTTCTATGGGCAGGGCCAGGCTCATTGTGTGGGAGGGTTCTATCAGTGTGTCTGAGTAGGACAAATTCAGCCATGAGATTTCCCGAAAATCTACCAAGGACTTGATGATGGAGAGCATTACCTCTCGCTACTTGCGGATTGAAGATTTAAATCGTCCACCAAAGGCTGGTGGCAGTATCATTCGTCATGTTTACAAACCTCTGATTGGTAATAATAGTAGGCTGGCTCACTATTGTTCAAACTGGGGGCTGAACTCTCAAAGTTTACATTTTGTGTGTCTGGAGTATCGCACCACAGTTATAAAATTTATTTCTTTAAGATGAGCTTTTTCACAAATGTATTTATAGGTTTGATGTTGGTGGAATAAAAGATCACTGTGCTGGAACCTCTGTGCATTCTATGTGCTTAAACCCTGCATAACATTATTACTTTCTTTAACTGTGGTCATCAATCACTAATGAAGGCCAATTGTAAGACCTGCGTCCATTGTTGGGAAGTCAGATATGGGACAGCCAAAAGGATCTGGGTATCCTTGTTCACATGTTATTGAAAGGTAACATACAAGTGCAGCAGCCTTTGTTGCAAGAAGATTTGAGTAGTGGAGTAAAGCCATCTTACTGCAATTGCATCCAGCCTTGGTGAGACTGGATCTGGAGTATTGTGTGCAGTTTTGGTCTACTTAGCTCAGGAATGGAATATTTGCCATAGAAGGGGTGCAGTGAAGATGTGCAGGTTGAGTAGACTGACAATCCTTTGTCAGGATTGTCCTATGAGGCAGGATTGAGGAAGCTGGGCAGCATGGAGGCACACTATGGGTGGCATGGTGGCACAGTGGTTAACACTGCTGCCTCACAGCGCCAGAAACCCAGGTTTGATCTTAGCTTGGGTGACTGTGCGGAGTCTACACATTCCCCCTGTGTCTGAGTGGGTTTCCTCTGGGTGCTCCAGTTACCTTCCACAGTCTGAAGAACAGTCTCATTAGGTGATTGGCCATACTAAATTGTCCCTCAGTGTACCCGAACAAGCGCCGAAATGTGGCAACTAGGTGATTTTCACTGCAGTGGTAAGGCAAGCTTACTTGTGGCACTAATAAATAAACTAATAATTAAGCTTAAACTTTAGAACTATATTCTCAACACCAGTGGTTCCCAATCCTTTTTATATCATGGCATACCTCTATAGAAGAAATTTGAGGCACATCTCTAATTTTCTCTGTCCCTTACTGGGAACTTCAGTTTGAACTTCTCCTTGTCTTCTTACCTGTTTACTTTGAACCTTTCCCTGTCCCTCTCACTTCTCCCAGGGTTTTTGCACCCTTTTCGAGTTTTTGCTTTTTGTGCAGGCGCATGGGGCCTTTGTCTTCAGCTCCAAGTTCTGTTGATCATCTGCAAGGGCCTTACCAACATGAAAAATCTAAACCATGCATGTGGCTCTTTCCCAGACTCACATGCACAGGAGGCCCAAGATTCAGCAGGTCTTGGAGATGCCAATCACAGAGCTGAAGACAAAAGTTAGTTGCAGTTTCATTATATAAATTTTGATTCATTTTGAATCTTTTCTTGCAGCATACTGGGGGGTCTTCACTGCGTAGCAGTGTGCCACAGCGTACCATTGCTCTAGATTTAAAAGAATGTGAGGTGATCTCTAATTTACCAACCATATACAATTTATCTAACTCCAGTTTTGCAGTAATGTGATTGAATCTGATCTGTCCTGAGGTGACTCAGGAAGAATCAAACCTTTCCAGGGCAAATGGTGATAGATTATAAGTGTTGGCCTTGCCAGTGATACCTATGCCCCAAAAATGAATTACAAACACTGGCAGAAAATGTGAGCCAATTAGAATAGTGGACAGTTTGGACTTTACTGCCTGACCCAATAGTGTAGTATGAGTGGGCAGCATGGTGGCACAGTGGTTAGCATTGCTGTCCCACAGCACCAGGGCACCGGGTTCGATTCCCGATTTGGGTCACTGTCTGTGTGGAATTTGCATATTCTCCCCGTATCTGCGTGGGTTTCCTCCGGGTTCTCCGGTTTCCTCTCAAAATCTGAAAGACATACTGGTTAGGTGCATGGCCATGCTAAATCCCCCCTCAGAGTACCTGAGTAGGTGCCAGGATGTGGCGACTCAGGGGTTTTCACAGTAACTTCATTGCAGTGTTAATGTAAGCCTACTAGTGATACTAATAAATAAACTAAAAAAAACTACAGCAGCACCTTCCAAGTGTTTTTAATCCTGATGAGGGGTCACTTCAAATGGAAAGCCACGATCCTCGATCAGATATCTGACACGAAGCAATGCGAATTATTGTATGAATCCCTGTATGCTGAAATTAAAATGTAAAAACCAAGGAGAATGTAGGTGAGGAAAACTGTAACTATGCCTTAAAATTTCTGCTCTTTGTAATAATCTTTATTTGTCTTCATGCTGCCAATACAAGCAGACTGTCAGGGATAAGTTCAAATGTATTTGGCATGAGAATGATTTTTCCAAAATACACAAGTCAATACTATGACAAAGCTATCGTTTTCTAACATGTTAATAATATTGCTGCTTATTATTCCCGTCTGTTAAATTGTCATATGCTTATTAAAAATGAACAGTTCACATTTACAAATAATTAACTGTATGCATCAAATATTTTAGACCAAGGAAGATGTATAATTAGTAAATGTATAATTGCACGGAGTAAAAACATAGTCACTCCATACAACCCAACCCACCTCCACCCTGCTCTACCTCCCCCCAACCATTGTATGGAACAAATTTATTCATTGACACCCCCACACACGCAAACCCTCGAGAGTTTACAGTAAAATCTCATTATCTTGGAAACCCTGGAGACTTTAGCATGTTTCTGCATGGTTAACTCAGAAAATTGTGCGCGGACAGTGAATGTGGCTGAGGAGGATTTCCAAAAGCCAGTTGAACACAGTATCACAAGACAAATTGGTTAATTGTGCGCATGCAGTACATCAGTCACTGACAATGCAAACTTGTAGCAGGACAGATGCAATTCGTGTTCAAGCAAAAACATGATAAAGATTTGTTAGAGTAATCATAGCCCATGTATAGTTGTAAGTAAATATTATGCTAAGTATTATTTACCAAGGTAATTTATTTTCCCATAGAGGCTTTGTGAATGTGGATCCTACTCCAGCCAATCCAGTAATGGACTGTAACATTAAACAGGATAAATGACTGAGATAAAAACAATAAAACAAATTAACCTCTGTACCAGTGCCATCAAAGAGAAAAGAAAACTAGAATTTATGACAAGGTTTTGATGACTCCAGGACATCTCAAAATGTCTTTCAATCAATGAAGGACATATGAAGGGAAAAGTTGGCAAGCACACCAAGCTCTCTGAGATAATGACCAGATAATCTGTTTTTGGGATGTTAGATCATAAGACCATATGATATAGGAGCAGAAGTAGGCCATTCAGCCCATCGAGTCTGCTCAGCCATTCAATGAGATGTTGGTTGAGGGAAACATATCGGCTAGCATACTGGAGGGTAGAACTCCTCTCTTCCAAGTACTGTTTGAGAACTTTACCTCCACCTTAGCAGTTTAAGATCTCATCGAAACACGGCACCCCAGGCAATACAGTGTGTCCTTCCCCCTCCCCCTGGGCACAGGTAATATCACTTTGCTTCATGCCCAGTTTCAACTGCATAAGAATCAAGTTACCCACAATGCAGAGCAATGCTGTTCAAAGGCAATTAACGGTTAATGCAAATTCAACCACACTGATTTCTTGCTTCCTCTTTTAATGTTAATTTTATTAATAAATTAATCCAATCATTTTCAATAGTCAATAATAATCAGTTCTTTGTAAATTGCTTAATCTTTATCATTTAACAGTTGCAAAATGTGTTAGAATTTAAATCTGCAGCTTGGTTTACGCTTTTTATAATAGGAACAGCGACTCATAAAACTAATCAGCATGGCATTGCTAAAATTGTCTGCACAGAGCAGTAGATCAGGTGGTAATGGAATTATTACAAATGGGATGGAACAAGGCATTAAAGTTAAGTAAATAATATCAATTACTGCTCTTGAAAGATATAGCAGTTTTCAAGACTGAACCAAGATGGGCATGTTTAGTTCTGAACAAGTTACCTCCGGTTGAGTTTTCTCAGTCATGGACATGGAGTTTGATGTTTCCTGCATAGACACAACCGAGAAGCTGCATTCAAATTTTCACCAACTTTGCCGATGCCAAAAAAGATACCAAAGAACCAACCAAATCTCACCACATGCACCAATGCTGAAAAAGTGTGCACATAGATCAGGATCAACAATCAGAGCCCAAGGAAATCCATAACAGTTTCTTTCTTCTTTGAGTGTCAAATCTAAAATTATCAATTCATTTAAACGACAATCCTGCATATCCGGCACAAGCTGTTCATTTAGTGGCGACTAAGAGAGCTTTACCATTTTAGATGTCATTTATACCTTATCAGAAATAGAAGAGATGGAGAAGTAAGGAAATTGTTTTGGCATGAATGCTCAGTAACTTGCAACTAAAAGACCAGGCAATTAACATTGTTTCTCATAGTGCCTTAAAATCTGCTCACAATATTCAGATTCTCCTCTCTACCCTTGAGTCCATTCATGGTAGTGGTATTGTCACTGAACTAGTAATCCAGAGACAATGCTCTGGGGACCCAGCTTCAAACCCCACCATGGCAGATGGTGAAATTTGAATTTGATTTCAAGAAGTATATGGAATTAAAAATCTAATGATGACCATAAGACCATTGTTGATTGTCTTGAAAACCTATCTAGTTCACTAATGTCCTTTAAGGGAAAGGTGACTCCAGACCAACAGCAATGTGGTTGACTATTAAATGTCCTAGCTAGCCACTCAGTTCAAGAGCAATTAGAGATGTGGGCAACATATGCTAGCCCAGTCAGCAACACTCACATTTCATGAACAAAAAAAAGTACAATTGGAGGATTTTTGGATTTGAGAATGGTGGTGGTGGGGGGGGGGTGCAGGTCTTATGGGTGGTAAGAGTTTCATTCAGATGGACAGATATAAAAGATTGAGGATATCTGGGGTGTGTGTGCAGACTTGTTGCACACAAGTCAGGTATGGCTCAAGATCTTTTAAACCACGTAATTGGTTTGCAAATATTGGGTGCAAGTGTGGAGGAAACTTCAGGATCTGATGTTCAACTGCTAATCTATCCTGCCCCCTAAATATATAGCTAAATGAAAGGAATAAAATGGAACAACCAAATCAAGATGTGAGAGGTAAGAAGGATGATTGAAATCTTGGATAAAACACATTTTGTGGAGATAAATTTTGGGACACTGGGGGAATTAATAGTTATAGGAATCAGGTGGGAAAATGAATTTGATCCAGATGATCAGCCGAAATGTTGCTGCATGACAGAGCAGGTTCAGGAGGGCTGTATTACTGCTCCCATTTCTTGCTCTGTGAAATTGTGAAATTTTAACCTCACTCAGCCAGCCGGATGCTTATGCAATGAGATCATCCTTTCAGTTTGTCCCCCGATTTCAGGTGAAATATAAAACTGGTGACTGACCGATCGTGCAAGTTTCTCACTGGGAGATGTACATTACAATTATCACTTCCACAACGCCACCCTCCCTCAATAGAGACTTTCAAGCCACTTCCAATATTTAAAGAAAGACTTAAACAACTTGCATTTCCAAATATATATACTGCATTTATAGTTCTTTTCTCATGCAAAGAATAACTTGCAATTTATGAAGTCACTGCTGGAAGAAATGCAGAGCAAGAGCTCACAAACAAGATGACTTTATAATATGTTTTTCTGTGATTTTGATTGAAAGATAAATGTTTCTGAGGACATTATGGGAGAGGGTGTAGCCAGATACATATTTATTCTTAATTTTCAGTCACTGGCATTGTCAATTCCTAATTGCCTCTTCAGGTGATGAACCAAACTCTTGAACTGTTGCTGTCCATGTGGTTATCAATACTATTAGGTGAGGAATACCAGGATTTTGATCCACTGACAATGAAGGATAACAATCGGCTTGCAGGGGAACATGTAGGTGGCAGTGTCCCTGTGTGCCTGCTTCTCTTGTACTTCCGAGCAGTAGAGGTTACAGGTTTGAAAGGTGCTATTGTTGGCAAGTTGCTGCAGTGCCTCTTGTAGATGGTACACACTGTGGTCATGGTGAATCGGTGGTGAAGGAAGTTAATGTTTAAGCTGCTGGATGAGGTTTTGATCAAATGAGCTGCTTTATCTTGGATGATAAGCTTCTTGAATTCCCTTGCTCTTCTTAGAAATAGTGCCAAAAGGTCTTTTACATCAACCTGAAAGGGCAGAAGGACCCTCACTTTAGTTCCCCAGGCTAAAGGCGGCACATTTGACAGTGCAGCAGTCCTTCAGTATTGCACTGAAGAGTCCACCTACTTTGAGTCTCTGGAGTGGAATTCGCATCCATGCCCGTCTGACTCAGAACCACAATTGCAAGGCATGGTGAGGCTCCCCCATGTTTTTTGTGTTAAAGTGCCTGTGAGAGATCTGAAAATATTTGATCAATGACCAATCTACATTTTCCTTGCCATAAAAGTGTCAGCAGAATCATTGATTCTTTACAGTGCAGAAAGACCAAAAGACCATAAGAATTAGGCCATTTGGCCCATCGAATATGCTGTACTATTCACTCATGGCTGATAAACGTGTCAACGCCAATCTCTCGCCTTTTCTCCATAACTTTTGATCCCCTTACCGATCAAGAATCTGTCTATCTCTGTCTTAAGTGCACTCAAGACGTGGTCTCCACAGCATTATGTGACAGTGAATTCAATAGATTCACTACCCTCTGGCTGAAGAAATTCTCCTCATCACAGTTCTAAAGGATCATCCCTTTACTCTGAGACTGTGCCTTTGGGTATTTGTCTTGCCTATGAGTGGAAACATCTATCCCATATCCACTCTATCCAGATCTTCAGTATTTTGTAAGTTTCAATGAGATCCTCCCCCTCATCCTTCTAAACTCCAATGAGTACAGACCCAGACTCCCCAACAGATCCTCTTATGACAAATCCTTCATTCCTGGGATCATTCCCGTGAACCTCCTCTGGACCCTCTCCAAGGCCAGCACATCCTTCCTTAGATATGGGGCCCAAAATTGCTCACAATATTCCAGATATGGTCTGACCAAAGCCTTACAAATCCTGCAGCAGTGCATCCCTGTTTTTGTATTCTAGTTTTCTCAAAATGAATGCTAACATCGCATTTGCCTTCCTAACTACCAACTAAACCTGCAAGTTTACTTTAAGAGAATTCTGAACAAGAACTCCCAAGTCGCTTTGCGCTTTTGCTTTCTGAATTCTCACCCCATTTAGCAAACAGTCTATGCCTCTGTTCTTCTGAGCTAAGTGCATAACTTCACACTTTCCCTGAAAGAGACCATTCAGCTCACTGAGTCTGCACTGGTTGTCTGAAAGCATTCTACCTAGTCCCAATCCCCGGTCTAATCTCCAACACCTTGCACATTTTTTCTTTTCAGATAGCAATCCAATTCCCTTTTGATTGGAGAGGTATAGTATGATCAAGAATAGGCAGTATGGCTTTGTCAAAGGCAGATCATGCCTTACGAGCCTGATTGAATTTTTTGAGAATGTGTCTAAACACATTGATGAAGGAAGAGCAGTAGATGTAGTTTATATGGACTTCAGCAAGGTGTTTGATAAGGTGCCCCATGCAAGGCTTATTAAGAAAGTGAGGGGGCATGGGATCCAAGGGGTCATTACTTTGTGGATTCAGAACTGGCTTGCTCACAGAAGGCAAAGAGCAGTTGTAGAGGGGCCTTTTTCTGCATGGAGGTCGGTCACCAGTGGAGTGCCCCAGGGATCTGTTCTGGGACCCTTGCTGTTTGTGATTTTTATAAATGACCTGGATGAGGAAGTGGAGGGATGAGTTGGTAAGTTTGCCGATGACACAAAGGTTGGAGGTGTTGTGGATAGTGAGGAGGGATGTCAAAAGTTGCAATGAGACATTGATAGGATGCAAGCCTGGGCAGAGAAGTGGCAGATGGATTTCAACCCAGATAAATGTGTGGTGATTCATTCTGACAGGTCAAATAGGATGTCAGAATATAACATTAAGGGTAAGACTCTTGGCAGTGTGGAAGATCAGGAGGATCTTGGGGTCTGGGTTCATAAGATGCTCGAAGCAGCTTCGCAGGTAAAGGCTGTGGTTAAGAAGGTGTATGGTGTACTGGCATTCATCAACCGAGGAGTTGGGAGATAATGCTGCAGCTTTATAAGACCCTGGTCAGATCCCACTTGGAGTACTGTGCTCAGTTCTGGTCACCTCATTTCAGAAAGGATGTGGAAGCTATTGAAAGGGTGCAGAGAAGATTTACAAGAATGTTGCCTGGATTGGGTGGCACGTCTTATGAGGATAGGTTGAGAGAGCTTGGTCTTTTCTCCTTGGAGAGGTGAAGGATGAGGGGTGACCTGACAGAGGTGTATAAGATGTTGAGAGGTATTGATCGGGTGGATTCTAAGAGGCTTTTTCCCAGGGCTGAAATGGCTGCCGCAAGAGGACACAGGTTAAGGGTGCTGGGGAATCGGTACAGCGGTAAGTTTTTCACTCAGAGGGTGGTGGGTGCGTGGAATCGGCTGCCGGCAGTGGTGATGGAGACGGATTTGATAGGGTCTTTTAACAAAGAACAAAGTACAATACAGCACAGGAAACAGGCCCTTCGGCCCTCCAAGCCTGCGCCGCTCATTGGTCCAACTAGACCATTCTTCTGTATCTCTCCATTCCCAGTCTGCTCATGTGACTATCCAGATAAGTCTTAAACGATCCCAGCATGTCCGCTTTTAAGAGACTTTTGGATTAAGTATATGGAACTTAGTAAAATAGAGGGTTATAGGTAAGCCTATTAGGTAGGGACACATTTGGCGCAGCTTGTGGGCCAAAGGGCCTGTTTGTGCTGTAGTTTTTCTATATTCTATGCTCTATGATATCTTGATTGAAGCTGCCTCCACCAGATTTTTAAGAAGTTCCTTCCAGACCCCAGCCACCCTCTGGGTGAAAACATTTTCCTCACTTCCAGTCAATTCTTCAGCTTCCCCTGTATCTGTAGAGCTAGAAAAGCCTACATGGCATGGCGGACGGTAGTACTGTTAGCATTTTATGGTGTGCCCTTCAGATTTCACTATGTAGCTAATGTAAACTATGCAGTAAACTTATGTCAAGCAACTTTTTATTGAGTTATTGAGATTGATTAACTCAAAAATATATAAACCTAGAATTTAAATGGCAGTTTCTTCATTTTTCAGGCCTAAAATGGATGTTCAAGAATCCATTGGAAGTGTTCCATTTGCCATATTGAAAAGAGGCTTGCATCTGCTATAAAAGCAAGGTCGCTAATGCCTGTTTTAGGCCCCTGTGCAAAGCTGGACTAATTACCATATTAATTAATTAACACCAAGTCAACAATGGAGAGACTATGACAGCTGAATTTATTTCAACAGCTCGGTTTTACTGAGCAGTTGAAATGTTATTGGTAAATATTTTGGGGAACTTGAGGTTAGTTCAACTTTTTTTATTGATCCTCTGCCTCCAGGCCTAATGCCTAATGCTGTAAGAGGGTGATGGTGACCATGGACTTCCATTGGATTGGTCCATGATTATACTTGGCAAATTACTGCAGTTTGCCTGCAGTATTGCAATTGTCTTCTGCAGTATGTCTGACCAGGAAACTTCCCCACTCTTATCACCTGCCATCAGGCACATTGGAATGATTTACACATTGATAATCAATCTGTTTGGCCATGTCATGCGCCTTCCATGTGTAAATTGGAGTTCTTTCAACCAATTTTCTGGCCAAGTAAGAAAAACATTGCATTCCAGTCTCTGAATACTGAGTTCACACCCAGAGAAGTACTTGTGGCCAATGGAGGTGGAGTCAAGACAGGTCAGGCTAAAAGGTTGTCCACATATAAGGGAACATTCACACGTGGTACAGCCGACCTGAATTTTAAGCAGTGGGTGACAATGAGTTGCCCCATGTGGCACTCAGCATGGAACAGAAGAAGTGATAACAAATTGTTTGAAACAGGCAGAATTTCATAATATTATTATATTATATCTTATTTAATTTTGGCAAGTTTGCAGCAACTTTTTGGAAACATTCCTTATTTCTCTTACAGATGATTCTCTCACTGATCAAATGGCTTCATGAATGATTGGCCAACTTCTCAACACAGTCTACGTTCATTCTCTGAATTTCTAACATTCTGTATCTACCTTACCTGCATCATCCCATTTCGGACATTCCAGGGGGTTGTGGTTGGGGAATGGATCACATCCTTTATTAATTTTATTTAGATACCAGAACCTCATTGTAAATTGTAGCTGCTGCAGGGATGGAAGTTCTAATGCTGCTCAAAATGGTTAATCTATATTTCACTCATAGCTAACATATACATTGTTCAGCTATTCTTTGCCAAATTGAGGTGGTTTGTATTATGTTACCACATTATAAGTTCAGTGGCTCAACAGTTCATCAATCTTTGTCGTATTTGGTGAGTTGAAAGTGTGAATATAGACAATGGAATTGAAAGCATTGGCTTTGTTGACATATTAGAGTAATTTTCTCTCGATGATAATATTCAATGCAACTCAGTTACCATTCTACATTTAAAAAGGGCCTTTTGATAAATGTACACTTGATTTAATGTAATTAAAATTACTGGATCTCAAATTAACCCTTCAAACTGTTTGAGCTTGACAGAGATATAAAAGATCAGACATTGTTCTAACAGTTAAAACTAAAGTTTATTGAATGTAAGTAAAATTGACCAATACACTGGCCAAAGACTAATCAATCAACTAAATACTTATCAATCAACCTACTCAATGAGTTAAAACATCAAATAAAAGGAAACAAATGTTAATTGTACCGAACAACAAAACTTGATGAAATGCATGTCCTCCATTGGATGGCCAAACCAGAAGAAGCAAAAAATGACCTCAACACTTCATGCTGACAGATATTCACATGAGCCTCTGAAAAACATTGTACCCTCCTGGGATCAACACTGAAGGAATTTCCATCTGTCCCTGACCCAGTACTATTGTCACAATCTCCATACTGACAGATATCGTACCTCGGTCCCCTCAGATCTAACTGATTTCCCTTCCCTTGGTACACACCACAAGATGGTTCCCTTAACTTCCTGTTATACCTAAAATGTGGCATCACCTCACTTTAGTCCTTGTTGTTTTAAATGAGTAATTGGTCAATAATTTTGTTGGCGTTAACTTCATTAGTCCTGGCTAATTGCGCACATTGGAGAAAACGCTGGAAAATCTCAGCAGGTCTGGCAGCATTTGTAAGGACAGAAAAGAACTGACGTTTCGAGTCTAGATGACATAGAAACATAGAAGATAGGAGGAAGCCTTTTAGCCCTTTGAGTCTACTCCACCATTCATTATGATCATGACTGATCATCCAACTCAATAGCCTAATCCTGCTTTATCCCCATAACCTTTGATCCCATTCACCCCAAGTGCTATGTTCAGCTACCTCTCAAATACATTCAATGTTTTGGCATCAACTACTTCCTGTGGTAATGAATTCCACAGGCTTTCCACTCTTTGGGTGAAGAAATGTCTCCTCACCTCTGTCCTAAATGGACTACCTGAATCCTCAGACTGTGACCTCTGATTCTGGACTCCCCCACAATCAGGAATATCCTCCCTGCATCTGCCCTGTCTACTTCTGTGAGAATTTTAAAAGTCTTTATGGGAGCCCCCTTCATTCGCCTGAACTCCAGCAAAAACAATCCTAACCTAGTCAATCTATCCTCATACATCAATCCCACATCCCCAGAATCAGCCTGGTCAAAGCTGAGATCAAATTAATTGTGCACATTGCCTATCCGGTAGTGTGGCAACCAGAATTGATCACTATATTCCAAGTGCAGCCTAACTAAGGTTTGATAAAGCTGTAACATGATTATATTGTGTTATATAATTACATGTTTTTTTTTATTTCTGTTTCAGAAAGAAGCTGTTCGTGAAAATTGGCTTTATAATTTAATTTTATTTGCCAACAATATTAGAATCTACTGAAAATAGGTTAATGGACGGAATTTTACGGCCTCGTTTGGGCGAGACTGGAAATACCCGCCTGAGGTCAACAGAGATTTTTGTTGTTGGACCCTGGCCAGCACCGATTCCGTGGCAGGTGGGGTGATCAAGTTCTGGCCATTATCCCTTAAGTAAGTTTTCTTTTCTTGCTTTTGAAGTAAGTTTTCAGTGGATAGCCATGTCTACATGGCTTAATGATTAGAAAAGGTTGTACAGGTTGGGTCTTTCTCCCTAGAAAAAAAAGCTCAGGGGGACCTTGCGGAGGTTTTCTAAAACTATGGAAGGATTTGATATTCTAGTTATAGGGTAAATTCTTCCAAACGTGCAGGAATCCAAAACTAGGACCCATAAGTATAGGACAGTCACTCATAAATCCAGTAAGGAATTCAGTAGAAACTTCTTATTCGGAGAGTGCCACATTAAGTGGTCAAGGTGAAATGAGTTGAAGAGAACTAGGTCAGTCGGGGAAGCAAAAAGCAATATGTTGGTATGATTAAATGAAATGGGTTGGATCATGAGAAGTTTAAACACTGGCCTAGATCTGTTGGGCCAAATGGGCCAAATCTCTTCCATAAATTAGAAATAATCACACTTTACACTTGAAATGTGGCAGCTTCAAGTGTTCTTCTTGCATCCCTCCATGAGGCTGGTGCTTTGATACATTGTTAGTCGGCACACAACTGTTTGCAACAGATAAAGATGGCACCAGAGAAGTACTTCTTAGAATAATTAGTTCCTATGACAAGTAATATAACAACATAACATCCTTCTTTCTTGAACAAATATAATGCCTCTATATCTAACTTCCAATTATTAATTATTTTTAGCTAAAGAAGATTAACAATAAACTTTTAGAAATAAACTGAACACCTTCAGAATCTCTTATAGCTGTAAAAGCATTGTTCATTGTATCCTTGAGTGGTAGGTGTTGTACCTCCATCTTGTGGATTTGGCATTCATCTCTCCCAGTGGTGAGTAGGTGCACCACATAGGCATGTTGTGTGTGTTGCTAATGGGTATTGTAGGTGTCATGCTTAATGTCACTTGATGCTGTTGATGTTGTCTCATTGCTCAAGTTATTATCATCATTGAATCAAAGAATCCCTACACTGCAGAAAGAGGCCATCTGGCCCATTGAGTCTGCACTGACCACAATGCCACCCAGGCCCTACCCCCATATCCCTACATATTTACTCGCTAATTCCTCTAACTTATACATCTCAGGACACTAAGGGGCAATTTCAGCACGGCCAATTAACCTAACCCGCACATCTTTGGACTTTGGGAGGAAACCGGAGCGCCCGGAGGAAATCCACACAGACACGAGGAGAATGTGCAAACTCCACACAGGCAGTGACCCAAGCTGGGAATCGAACCCAGGTCCCTGGAGCTGTGAAGCAGCAGTGCTAACCACTGTGTTGCTGTGCCATCAACCAAAAGGATCCTTTGCTGAGTACAGAAAAAGCCACAATCATCTCTGACTTGTTTTCTTGCATCCTACTACTTTGAGTTTATGGAAACACCTCTCGTGTGACTCTGAACACTGATATTTCTTTCACTAGCTCTCATTGGCATGCTGTGTGCTCTGATATGTAAGGTGTGAAAGAGCTCATTTTATGGATAAACCAGGGACACTTTTCAACTCCTTCTTGTCTCTTAAAGCTTCCATCTCAGAGATGGTTGTAATTTTTTCTATACTCAGCTGGACTCTGTCAGATGTGTACACCATTCCGAGGAACTGGCATTCTGATACCTTTACAATGCACTTGCCTGCCTTTAGCCTGATCCCAGTTTTCCTGATTCTCTCCAAGGCTTTAAGTGGATGGTAATCATGATCTTTTCTCATCGATACCATGGATTTGCATCGGTTATGCCGATTGCTCCTTTACATCCTCAGTATGGCCCATCTCTTTCTGCTGGAACACATTTGTATCACACTTAGCAGACACAGGAATTTCTAAAGATCAAAGGATGTGTTGAATGTTGTCAGCAGCAAAGATACCTCATCAAGCTTCGCATCCCAGTAACCATTTCTGGTATCATTTGTCCCTGACTGTGCTGGTGTGATGTTGACCACTCTTGGGATAAGGTTGTGATTCCCTATCATTGATTAGAATCGTTGAAATCCAGGCCTTTCGGCTTCATTGTCACCACATTGGAATTTACTCAGTCTGTGAGTCTGTGACTCTAATGATCATCTTTATTTCTTCATCTCTCAGATTTCTCTTCCAATTTTTCCAGCTGGTACTTTACATGGGGAATGAGTCACTAGTTTCATCGCTGGATCAATAATGATGCTAGACTCAAAGTCTTCACAGCATCCAATTCTCATTAATACACTCGGGGTATGTTTGCACAAGCTCCTCCTTGCTTCTGACTGGAGGGTGTTGTTTACTGTGTGTGCATTCCTCAATGTCCAGTGTCACCTCCATCGTCTTATAGTTCATTGAGATGATTTGCAGCTTCTCACAACTGCTCAACCTCAAGATTGTTTCAATGACACAAAACATACTGTCAACATATTTCCTCTGATTTGGGTTGTTCCTAGTTGTCAAATTTCAATTTCCCTTGAGAAGGAAATTGCTCAGTTTGAAACCTCAGTTCGAGGTTCCATAAACCTGACTTGCGCTCTCTCTTGAGTTTTGATGGTAGAGGGGTGATCTTATAGTCTGAGGGGAAACATTAGGGCAAAGTCAGTTTAGCAGTGAAGCCTGAATTCATTTTTTCACATCAAATGGAGTGGAACTTTCCCCAGAATGTCTGTGGTTGATGAGAGATCGAATGAAGCTTTCAACTTGGAGACTGGCAACTTTTTATTAGATAATTGCTTTAAGAGCAAAGGTGGGTAAATGAAGTTAAGGTTCAGATCAGCCATGATCTAATTGAATACTGGAACATGCTTGAGGGGCTGAATGTTCTTAATGTATTTTAAATGTTAAAGAGGAAAATCTAACTGGCTCACAACGTTATTGTCCAGACTGGTGATTATTGACTTAATGGAAAACGTTGCATTGAAATACTTTATACTAATGAGCTTTAATTCCATTGAATCAGGTTAGTTTATAGCAAAGAGCTCCAGTCACTTTATTACATTGAAGAGTATGACACGTTGACATTTTAACAAAGGTTTTCAGGCTTTCAAAGAAGTAAGGGATGCTGTCACATAGAGATAAGGAAAAGGCTATGAGAATTTGGTATCAGGAATTTCATTTCTTTCCCTCTCTTTTTCTTCTTCAAAGTGACTGGCAATTATCTACAAAGGCAAATAACAGTCTAGGTATGATGGAATATGATGCAAGATTCTCAGTGCTATGTAAATTGTCAGTGATTGGCAGGGTTCATCGGAGAATCTTTGCTGCAATGCACTCCCAATGGCAGTTTCATTTGCCACAGGGTAACAGTGATGACATGTTTAACTGTGGCTTTTTAGCATCCTCACTGCACATTAACCTGCCATGAGAAACTCAAAGAAATGGTGCAATCAAGCATTCAAAGGCTGGCAGCCTTTGTTAATAGGGCTGTAATCATGGGACAGTAGAAAAGGTGATTGTTTTCAGTTGGTGACAGAGAGTAATGATAGCTGGTTGATTGAACACAATGATGTGTGATTTTCAAGCCTTATAGCACAAAGCCTGTTATTAGACAGGGAACTGTATCTGACAGAAAATTTCCCGCTGTGCCAGTAATACAGGGGTTTCCATTCGGGTGGCAACCTTTTAGAACTTAATGATTGCCAATTAATGACCGCCAATAATTGAGTACTGGGGGATTAAATTCATATTTTGCTGGTAGGTGCTGTAAACCTAGGACTGCTTCTGATGATACAATGAGGCTCTAATGCAATCATTGCAGTTTATCATCCACTTCTGCACCACACTTTTTCCTCTCTCCCATTATTGCTTATTTGGTCCATAATGATAATGGCCCAAAGTCATTTGTTTCCTGCTCCTTGCTTCATCTGCGCCGTCTCATCCTCAGCCCTTGTTGCCTCCCTTGTACTCCTTGTCCCCTCTTCTCGATGTACGTGTTTCAAAACACAACGGGAGAGTGCAGCTATTGTGGAACAACTCATAAAGTTTGTGTCTGAAATATAGGAGTATCGTTCAAAGAATGAACTGAGGAGGACTGAAGCAACTTCCCTATTTTAATAAATAAATTTGACTGTAAATATTCTACAGCTTTCCAGCTCATATAAATCACGTCGCGCATGAAGATTTTATTTTGGACAGCTGTGCCACGCTGCCCTATGGTGTAGTGGACACATTGGAGTCTGCAAACTAAATCAATGATAAATCAATTGGAATCTGCATCGACCGAGTCTCTATCTTTAATTATTTATATTTGTAAGTGTCACATGTGGGCTTACATTAACACTGCAAAGAAGTTACTGTGAAAATCGTTTAGTCGCCACATTCCGGGACACTGTTCGGGTACACTGAGGAAGAATTCAGCATGGCCAGCGCACCTAACCAGCACGTCTTTCAGACTGTAAGAGGAAACTGGAGCACCCAAAGGAAACCCACACAGACAGAGAGAGAATGTACAAAGTCCACACTGTGACCCAGCTGAGAGTCGAACCTGGTTCCCTAGCACTGTGAGGAGCAGTGCTAACCATTGTGCCACAGCACCACCTCTTAATATCTTAATTGGTCCAGTAGCATAATGTATTTTCCTTCAATTTCTACCTCATCCAATTGTCAATTTGGTGAGAAAACATGCTAAATAAACAATCCATATACATTACGTGAAAAAAAATAGAATGAATTACATTAACCCCTTGGAAGTTTGAATGCTGTGGAATCTGAACAATAAGAGATGTTTCAGTGGACTTTGAAGTTCTGAGGAGACCATAGTGGGTGACAGGGAAGGATTGGTTCAGAAAGGTCAGTGTTGGTCAGTGTTTTCTGCTTTCCCAGATTGATGTGCACTAAAGGCACGCACGGAGTGGTACAGAACTGTACAACCTCAAAATTCCTGGAGGAGCAGCACTTAGGAAATGCAGGAGACCTCCTACATGGTGCAAATTGACCAGGTTTAGATAGAGGTTGAATTAAAAAGTGTGTAGATGTCTAAATCCCCAGCATGTTTGCAGAAACCACCTCTTCCACAGCGTCAACCTCCACACTCCTAGCAATCCTAAATTTCCTCTGTCCAAAAGAGCAGGGCTATGCATCAAGCAACTCAACTCTGAAGTTGACAGATCATACAGAGAGCAGCAAAACATCCTAAACACATACAGCGCATTTATTTACTGACGCAATCAGTGTCCCTCACTTTGTAGTTCTTGCTATTAGTGAATAGAAATGTTGGCCAAACTAAAAGCCAATGAAAGTTGTGGCGTAAAATGAAACATATAAAGAAAGCTGTGGAGGCAGATCTCAATTCCTCCTACGTAAAAATTCAAGATCAGTGTTCCCGAAACCCAATGTGTTCAGCTTTAATCTAATAGAGTCCAGACATCTCGCAAAACATCACAGGGCTGATTCTTGGACACAGTAGTGTTGTGGCTATGCCTCTGAATTAACATTCCATGGAAAACCTGAATTAACAATACAGAGAATGAAAGCACAATCCACACTATGGCAGTAAGAGGATTTTAATTTGGCTTTAAGGTCTGTAATAAAAAAGCTGTCATCAGGAAAGGTGACCATCTTATAACCATTGCTGGCTCATTCATGTCAGAAAATGCTGCAATGTACTTGGCAGGTCTTGCAGCTGCTGTGGAAAGAGATACAGCGGTTAACAGCTAGAACCTTCCCAGCACTGTGGAGTGGTTTTGGAGATGGGGTGGGGCAAGGAAATTCAACACAACTTCCCAACACAGTCCTGCCTCCAGGTAAGCTTCCCAATTGTGGGTTACTAGGGGAATTAACAATCTGCTCTATGGAGGAGGACAGAAAGCGAAGCTAATTAAGACCCATTTTCCAAAGCTGATGGCATGGTGGCACAATAGTTAGTACTGCTGCCTCACGTCACCAGGACCCGGGTTCGATTCCTGGTTTGGGTCACTATCTGTGCAGAGTGTATATATTCCCCTCGTGTCTGCGAGTGTTTCCTCCGAGTGCTCCAGTTTTCTCCCTCAGTCCAAAAGATGTGCTGGCTAGGTGCCTGAAAGTGGCGACTAGGGAATTTTCACAGTAACTTCATTGCAGTAAGCCTATTTGTGACACTAATAAATAAATAAACTTTAATATATTCAGCATTAAGCTGGCCTCCTCCAGCCCAGAGTGTGAAAGCTACTGGGCAGCTGCCTCACAACAGCCATTGGAGGAGCATCAAAGCATCTTCTCAATGTCCCATTGATGGAGCTGCAATGAAGGATGGGCCACAGCCGTAGCCAAAATCGAAACCATGGAAGGCATTGGGGGTGGGGGTTGTTGGTAGAGGGATTCCCCAACATACTGATGGCCCTAACAGCTGTGGACTTACTTTATACACATTTGAGGTCAGTGCTGTTTTAAGGTGCCCTCGTGCTGACCTTTCTGCCTCAGCAGTATCCCTTTCACCTTGTGGGTATTGCAACCATGCAGTACTGTGAGCCTTCTGAGTGGGCCTCCTACATTGCTGTAGCTGCACCCCCCCCCCCCCCTCAGCAGCCCCTTCAATGACATGGCAAATACAGAGGGAAATGTTGAATTAGCAGCCTCCTGTATGTGTGCGCCAGGGTACAGATGATAGGACAATAGATTGGGATGCTGAAACAGTCCTGATGCCTGATTGCTGATACGCAAACCCAGCCTAGCGTTCCAGAGTATGAGGACTGTCACTGATCTCATCTCCTAAGGTGCAAAACTTTCCAACTTAGAAACTTTTGTTTTAATCTCCTTGGACAAAATCAGAAAAAACAAATCTAAACCTAACAAGATTGGGTACCTAAACTCCAGTCAATCACAGAATGGTAGGATTATTAAAATATAGCTATCCTAAAACTTCAGCAAGTACCACTTTCTCATTTGGCCCTCACACAAAGCAAGGAGCTACCATAAGAAGCTCATAGAAACATAGAAGATGGGAGCATGAGGCATCCATTCAGCCCTTCAAACCTGCTCTGCCATTCATTACGATCATGGCTGATTGTCCAACTCAATAGCCCAATCCTGATTTCTCCCCATAACCTTTGATCCTGTTGCTCCGAGTGCGATATCTAGCTGCCTCTTGAATGACATGATTCTCATAATTGTGCTACATCCCTTGACCTCATTCCACTTGTACCATCATAGACACATTTATCAGTGCTCCCGATTTGCCTTCTCAAGAAGTTATTTCCTTGCTTAGGCCCTGGGCCTTTTGCATTGACAAAAACAAATATCACAAGTCAAGGCCACCTACACTCTGACCCCAGTAGGAGTAGTGTGACTGCCAGGTTAACAATCTGGAATGGGATAGGTGGAAGATTGACTAAAGCAGGGAATTTGACGCGGGCCAGGCTAAAACATTTAACACATTGCTGAGCTGCCCAGCAGGGCAATTTTCAGAGAACTGAGGAAGGTAGAGATGCCTTGATGCCTCATGGATCTCCAAAGACCCATTTCAGCTGCAGAATTCTCCACAAGCCTTGGTCACAAACCAATCTACCAGAAACCCTTGAGTCATTTGGACTCCAAACTTCTGCTCTTTTCTTTCCTTACAGATGTTGCCAGACCTGCTGAGATTTTCCAGCATTTTCTCTTTTGGTACCAGTAACCCAGCATTGTGGCTGCACTGTACCTGTGAACGTCAAGTTGAAATCCAAGTTCCTGCCACAATTGTGTCCAACACTGACGGGTCTCTATGATAGACATTGGCATGGATTTAATAACACTTAATATGGCATTGCCATGTTATTAAGTCCACTGATCATAATGCCTTTGTACTGAATTGATGCCAGGGGTAAGAGATTTGTTTTCTTTGCAGTCTGCCAAACGAATGAAAGCTGCCGTATTCCATTACTGAGTGCATGTTCGTTCCTCAACATGTCACCGCATTGCTATTTCTATTTCCCAAACCAGCCGCCCTTCTGGGCTGCGTAAACGTCACTGCCAACATTGTGCCAGTTGGTGCCAAGTGGATATTGCCAGATAAGACAAGCTGTGCTGAGCTTATTTCCACGACCAGCTTCATTGCAAAAGAATTAAAAAGCTCCATCTAGCGCCAGCGGAAGTAACGGTGCTTGTAATGAAGGACTGAAAAGAAGGTTCGCAAGCAGCCAGTTTATTCCCACTTGCCACAAATTAGCTTTCACTCATTGGTAAAGTTTCAAATGCCAAAAACTCTTCATTGTTGCTGCTAGACATTTTTAACAGAAACCAAATCTTTATTTCATGCCGGAAATTATTTTTAAAAATTCAACAGGGAAAGAATTATCAATTTTTTTCACATTATTTCAGGAGATAAACTGATCGCTGGTTTGCATATGCAGTCCATCCTTACACACACATGAAGTCACATACAGCAGCTTAAGGTCCCTTAATATATAGTGTACCTTGACATACCTAACACAAATAGTACTCCTAAACACAGGCAGCTCATCTCAGCACAATGTGTGCATCTTGGCACCTACGATGCAGCTCGGCACAGTATAATTTAATATCGTGCACTTTTAACATGGCCAGCTTTAACACGAAGTACACAGCCATGAGAAGGATACTGACAACTCAGTTGCGTTTGTTTTTAGAATAGAAAAGGATTTGTATTGGGCATAGCAGCTTTCATGTTAGTGCAACATTTGGCAGTCAATGCATTATTTTTGAAGCATAATCACTGCCATTTTTCGGGGGAAATATACCTTAAATGATTACGATTCTGTTCATAAACTACGTTCTCCTGTTACTTAAATTGAAATTGTCTTTTTTCTTGTTTAAAATTCAAAAATATTCCCAACAGCTCCATGACTCACATGTGACCATGTGAGATTAATAAATTCGTGGCTAGAATAATTAGCAATTTACATTGGAAAATCTTTGTGTGCCCCGAGTATGTACTTTATCAGCGGATCTGAGTGTGATAGTAGAGAGTGTGAGGTTGATGCCAATCCATCTCATCACTGATCTAAAATAAATGTTTAAAAACATGTCCTTTTTTCCACAGACATACAGTTGTCACAACGATGTTGCATGCATTCTTTATATGCCTCAGGCAATACTTTTAGCACTAAACATTTGTCATGTATGGTTAAGTTCCATTTTTTCAAAAATCTAATCTTGTTTCCTTGTTGAGTGTTATTATCTGAAGATACCAAACGATAAAGAGAAATATCTGCCCATTTTAACCCACTTATCAATACAAATCAGGGATGCCTGGTCCAGACACCATACAAGGAAATGCTGAGAGGAATAGTTTATGATTAGCCAGGAAGTTTTACTATTAACTATTGAATGTAGAGTGAAGCAGGAATATTTTCTGCCACACATCATACTCAAAAGATATTTAAGCAAATTGGCTTTTCTTAAGTAAAATGTTCTCCCCTGCACACGCCACCCTGACTTGGAAATATACCCCCATTCCTTCAGTCACTGAGTCAAAACCATAGAACTCTCTCCCTAAACAACACTGTGGATGTACCTACACCACATGGTGAATGGCGTGACTCACCATTGCCCTCTCAAGGGCAATTAGGGATGGGCAATCCTAGTCAGTGAATGTTCATGTCCTGTGAAAGAATTGAAAAATATCCTTGGTGCTCTCATCTCTGAAACAATAGGCTGAGGCTTTAACACCTTTACTCATTCATTCATGGGACATAGGCATGGCTGGCTGGCCAGCATTTATTGCCCATCTCTAGTTGCCTGAGGGCAGTTGAGAGTCAACCACAATGCTGTGGCTCCGGAGTAACATGTAGGCCAGACAGGGTAAGGATGGCAGATATCCTTCCCTAAAGAACATCAGTGAACCTATTCTGGAGACTTTGGCACACAATCCAGCCTAATATTTCGGCACAATACTGAGGGAATGCTGCACTGTTGGAAGTGCAGTTGAGACATCAACCTGCCCTTCAGCTGTCCCCTTGGGTGGATTTAAGTTGCTGTTGGTATAACTTCCCGCTTCATGCTGTTTTTTCACTCTTTGGGGGATAGAGGTGGAAGTGGTGGAAGTGTTTCCGAGCTGATTATCAGCCCTTTGAACCACATTGAACACTCCTTCTGTGACCAACAATTCGAACCCAAAGCTTCTAATCCACTGCTGCCTCTGCACCACAAGGCCTCCTGATGAATAGAAGTGAACCCATGATTTTAAAGAGCAGGGAAACTCTCCATTTTGTGCTGGCCGATATTCATCCTTAACCAACATCACGCAAAACAGGTCATTTGGTCATTTATCTTATTGCTGTTTGTGGGATCTTGCTGCTGCATCTTCCTTCAGAAAGAGTGGCTACATTTCAAAAGTGGTTAATTGACTGTGCTGTGCTTTGGAATGTCCTGAGGATGTGAATGGCGCAATATAAATGCAGCTTCTTTTGTTATGCTCATAGCCCTATGAATCAGTCTTGTTTGTGCTGCTGACACCTACACAGCAATTGCCTGGAAAACGCTATTAGTCCAGTTATTTTGCTGTGACCAGAAGATGGATTCAAGGTTGATGGTAATAATTGTAAATAGGGTGAATGCGTTATTCCCCCGGTATGGGTTCAAAGGGCACAATTACTGTCAAAGTCATTATTTGTTGCTGGGAATAACAGTCAAATGTGATTTGAAATTTAAAGTGATTAGAATTCAACTCACATCTATTTGTGGAGACTTGAATTTGGCTGGATTTGGATTGCTTAATTCTCAGCCCCCTCCCTGCCATGGACACATTTTTGTTTAGGTCTTTAGACAGATATTCTCTTGTATTTAGCAGCACCCATCACTTCGGTCAGTGGATCTCGAGTTCCCTAAATTTCGGAGCGTACTTTCCACTGTCCAAAATGGAGAAATGTAATAACAGCAACTTACACAACAGCAAGAAAACCGCGGATGCGGGAAACCTGAAATTAAAACAGAAATTATTGGAGATACTCAGCAGGTCTGGCAGCATCTGTGGAGAGGGGCAGAGTTGTCAGGTTAATGACTGTTTATCAGAAAGCTGTTGGAGGATTGTGACAGGGAATGCCTGTAGCAGCAACTGAAAGATCCCACGTGAGCTCCATGTGGAAGGTGGACTGAAAAGCTTTCTGCTGACCTTGGGCGCAGCTTGAGATAAGAAACTGGTTTATTTTAACAAAACAAAATGTAGCTATGAAGAGTAACAAAGCTGCACTTTACTAATTCTATCAGCTTACCACTCCAGCTAAGCTAGCTAAAGGTATATTCAAACTTTTAAAAGCAGATGCCACTTTGTTGCTGCTTCTGAACTTCAAAGCTCATTACACTTCGGAAAGGTTTTTGGGTGACCATTTGTCATCTGGTTCCGGCCACTTCGCCACTCCAAAGATCCTTCGATATGTAAGCATAAAAACCTTAGGCATGGTGGCACAATGGTTAGCACTGCTGCCTCACAGCGCCGGGTTTGATTCTGGCCTTGGGTCACTGTTTGTGTGGGGTTTGCATGTTCTTCCCGTGTCTGCATGGTTTTCCTCCGGGTGCTCCGGTTTCTTCCCACAATCCAAAAATGTGCAGGTTAGGTTGATTGGCCATGCTAAATTCTCCCTCAGTGTCCCAAGATGTGCGGGTTAGGGGGAATTAGTGGGATAAATACATGGGGTTGTGGGGGTGGGCCTGGGTGAGATGCTAAGTCGGTGCAGACTGGGTGGGCCAAATGGCCTCTTTCTGCACGGTAGGAATTCTACGACACTATGAATAGCGGTTTAATCTATCATGCTCTGATCCTAGCAGTTTACAATTTAAAATAAATTCATCAAACTCCTCTCTTTCTTCACAGAATATAGGCAAGCATAATATCATCTTCAGCATCCTACTACAATGTAGTTTCTGCCTGTAAAAGGCAGTACTGTTAAAGGTATATCTTCAAAGACAGCAGCAACATGAGATGTTGTCATGTGTCAGCCTCTGGGGAATGGGGGTCGGCTAGAGGGAATGATCTTGAACTTGGCTTCAATATCACAAAGCCTCGGAATTAATATTGACCTCCTAAGGCCAACATCTGAATAAATCTGAATGTTTTTTCCCACTTACTGCCATCGCTTCCTCAGTCTCCATTGAAGTGGTCACAAGGGCAGACAGAGAGACAATGGAAATGAAGATCAGGAGATGCAAGGGTCGGCCTCTGGAGTTCGTATCCAGGATCACATTTATAAATGGACTTAAAGCTGGATGTCACCCATTTGGTAGGATGCAGAGATGTTTAAGTGTATTGAGAGATGCAAAGGGATTTTCACATTTCCATCACTGACATTTCACATTGAGGTTGGAAATACTTACATCTTTAATTTGTCTCTTCTGAAGCAAAACAATGTCACATGAATCTTGAATTCAGCTCAGGCCCCATCCATTCCATTAATGTCCTTAAGGGAAGAAAATCTGTTGGCCTTACCTGGTTTGGCCTACATGTGTTTGTCTCTTAAATGATCTCTGAAATGGCAAGTCAAACAGTTCATGGGCAATTAGGGATGGGCATTAAGTACTGGCCCAGCCAGCAACGCTCACATTGCCTGAACAAATTTCAAAAAAGTACTTTGTTCCCTAATGCGTTCAGGAACTGAATGACCCTAACAGGATCTAAACTGAGTGTCAGTGAGCAGGTTATTGCTGTGTAAGTGTTACCGTACACCTCATTGCTGATTACTGAGAGTAGACTGATGGGGTGGTAATCAACCTGTTTGTTGTCTGGGCAGGACTTGGGCAATTTCCCACATTGCTGGGTAGATGCCAGTGTCGTAGTTGTACTGGAACAGCTTGGATAGGGGTGTAGCAAGTTCTGCAGCAGATGTTATCATTATTACAGCTGAGATATCAACAGGATCCACAGCCTTTGCAATGTCCATTATGCCCAGCATTTCTTGATATCACATACAATGAACTGAATTTGTTGAAGATTTACATTTGTGATGCTGGGGATCTCAGGGGGAGGCCGAGTTGGATCATCCACCTAGCACTTCTGGCTGAAGATAGTTGTGAATGCTTCAGCCATTGTTTTTGTTCTCGTGTGTTGAGCATCATAGAGGATGAGGATCTCCATGTAGCCGTCTTCTCCGTTTAGTTCTTTACTGTGGCTACAAGAGCAGGGTTAGCGGTTGGGAATTCTATCACGAGCAACTCATCTGACCACTCAAAGTCTGTCCACCATTTACAAGGTACAAGTCAGGAGTGTGAAAAAATACTGTACTGGATGAATAAGGCTCCAACAACAATCTAGAACGAAGCAGCCACTTCATCATCACCCCATCCACCATCTAAAATATTCCCTCTACCATTGATGCACCATCACCGCAGTTTGCACCAGCTTGAAGATGCACTGCAGCAACTCACAGGCTCCTTTGGCAACAACTTTCAAAAGTGCAGCCTCTACCACCTAGAAGTACAAAGGCAACAGATGCATGGGAGCACCACTATCTGCAAGTTTCCCTCTGAGTCACACACCATCCTGACAAGGAACGATATTGCTGTTCCTTCACTCTCACGCCATCAAAATCCTGGAACTCCCTCCCTAACAGCACTGTGGGTGTGTGTACCTCCACCACAATTCAAGGTGGTATCTCACCACCATCTTCTCAAGGGGAGGGCAATAAATGCTGGTCTAGCCAGTGACGTTCACGTCCTGTGAATGAATTAGAAGGAAGGACTATCGGGGTTTTCTCCGGTGATGTGAATATTTTGAAAAGATGTTTGAGGATAACCAGATGTTATCTGAACTTCAGTGAAGGGGTTGTTTTATATTAAAAAAGGATGCTTTTGGCAGAATCTGAATTGATTCCAAAGGTTGTTCCAGTTATTATCTGACATAGCTCTGATACAAAAATCCACACCCTTGCAGCAGAGAATGTTAGGAGCAGCATTTACCATTCCTGCGCACATGGAAACTCATAATGTGTACCTTTCACTGTAGAATGCTTGTGAGCTTATCGTAACATGCTTCTAGGAACAGACCTCAAGGTACAGGGTTTCTCCCGGGGGGGAGAAGGTAGGGGTTTACAACACAAACATCTCTACCCCTTTCTGTCAGATACTGCAGACCTGCAACTGAAGTCCATGAGCATGAGATGAAATTATGAAGATGGACTAAAAAGTAAAAATAATACAAGTGTGTGTAAAATATTTACAGATGAATAAGAACAATGCAGGTCTCCTCTGAACAAGTCACTTGAAAACAAAAATGTGGATTTTGAAAATAGTTTGTACTATTCACTACAAAAAGCAGATGAATTGCTGATGAAGTTACTGCATGGCATTGATTAGTTCCACAGCTGGAAGATTGTGGCAGTTCAGGACAACTTAATTACGCAAAGGATAAACAGTTAAGGTCACGATGTGTGCATTGACTGGGCTGATGGGTCAAGATGCTCGATGTACTTCCTACGCTGCAGCAATGAATATTGAGGGGAGAATCTATTCAAAGGTTTTCTAATGATGATAGTGAATGATATTTTCCCTTTGGTCAGTGATTAATAAGAAAGGGAGGTCAATTTACAAATGGTACTAGAGATGTAATGGGCTTCATTACGAGAAATTGGGGTATCGAATACATGAGCACAGGTGCCTATTGAAGTTGCAGCCATCATAATATCCAATGAAAATTAGGTAAAGACTTGAAGCTGAATATTATGAAGGAAAGGCAGGCAACAGGATTAGAATGGATGCCATCATAGCGCTGGTACGATAGGTTGAAGGCCTCTTTCTATACTATCAATCAATGAACAAAAGTATAGGCCATAGGAGACTGCATTCATTTTGGGGAGATAGTGGTGTTATGGTAGTATCACTGGACTAGTAATCAAGAGGCCCAGGCTAATTCTCTGGGGATACGGTTTCAAATCCCACCACGGCGGCTGATGAATTTAAATTCAATGACAGCAAAATCGCAGCAAGTCAAGTTCAGATGACACCAAATTCTGGTTATGTCAGAGTTGTTAAACCTTCCTCATGGCCAAACAGCCACTCCCAGAGAGAGAACATTGGCCATGGTAAACCAAAACTCTTCCCTGGTAACTCCAGAGAGGCTAACTTGACTAAACTTGCCTTGTGACCACATGAGAAGAATTTGACAATATAAGAATGCAAAATCATGGAGTGCTGGGAATGCCAGAGTTTGACATTGAGATCTCCCCAAGAAAGGACAAAATAAAACTCTGTGAGGTTGGTAAAGAAAGTTAAAATTGTCGATCGGAGGGATGGTGAGGTTAATGCAGCAAGTGGAAAGCCCTGGTGCAAAGTGAAAAGTGAACATTGCAAAGTCAAGTGGAGATTCCACCACTGAGTTTGTCCAGCAGAACGAACACAGGGCGAACATCTTGGAACACTTTAACAAGCTGGCATTCTCACCTGCAAGGGGAAGGATGGGAAAGGCTGACCCAACATTGAAGAAGTTCTGTTAATGTGGGTCAAGGCAGTCCGAACAGAGCACATTGCCACCTCTGGTCCATTCCTTTCACAAGGACAGACCATTGTACGGTGTGAAAAAATTGAATAAAGACTATATTTCATATGTTTAGAGCTTGACTATGTTATAACTTGGCTTTTAAATCTGTCGTTTTTGATGTAGGAATATAGAGTTACATAAAGACATGTTCTTGTGGGGGAATGGGCCTCCCGAGCTACCACAAACTCTAATCTTCTGGAATTCAATTCATTATATTCCAGGTTAATTGTACTAAGTTTGGAATGTAAAGCAGGCCACAGCATTGGCAACTATCATCCATCATTGTAAAAATCCATCTGGTTCTTCTGGGAACAAAATCTGCTTACCTGGTCAGGTCTATATGTGATTTGAAATGGATAATTAGGGATGGGCGGCAAATGCTGGCATTGCCAGTGGCAGCTACATCTCAACAAGGAATAAAAAATTAACTCTTCCTGAAATTAAAGATGTGCTGGTTAGGTGGATTGGCCATACTAAATTGCCCCTTAGTGTCCCAAGTTATATAGGTTAGAGGGATTAGCAGAGTAAATTTGAGGGATTATGGGGATAGGGCCTGGGTAAGAAAGTTATCATAGAATCCCTGCATTACAGAAGGAGGCCATTTGGCCCACTGAGTTTGTACCAGCCAAAATCCCACACAGGCCCTATTCCCTTAACGCCAAATATTTACCCTGCTAATCACCCTGAACAATTTAGTATGGCCAATCAATCTAACTCGCACATTTTTTGGACTGTGGGAGGAAACCAGAGCACCCGGAGGAAACCCACGCAGACATGGGGAGAATGTGCAAATTCCACACAGATCGTGACCCGAGGCTCGAATTGAAGCTGGGTCCCTGGCACAGTGAGACAGCGGCACTAACCACTGTGTCACTGTGCCTTTGTGTTTTTAGGTGCTGCCAAATCTCCAACACATTCGTTCTGTCAGTGTGGAGATCAGCGCATGCACAGAAGGCCCCCCCTCCATTGCCAGCCTTCTGGTTGCTGGCCTCTGATTCTGGCCAGCCCTGCAACCACTGCCCCCCTATCCCTGATCGCCGGTCTACTGTACTGCCCCAGGCCAGCCCCGATGTCTCCCTCCCCTCCCATCATTGGCCAGCCAGGATCTCTCCCCACCACCGCCAACTCTGATCTCTCCCACTGATGGCCCGCACCACCGCCCCCCCCAAACACCCCAATGACCAGACCTGACCACATCCTCCCAGCCCTGATCACATCCTCCCTCCCTCCCCCAGCAATCCCAATTGCAGAGTGGCTGCGGGCCCCTTCCCCAGTGATCGCCTCCCCCCCCCACACTCCCCGCCCAGTAGGCTCCATCCCCAATATATTCTATCTCCTCTCTGGCCCTGTCAATTTGGCACTACCTGGTGCCTGGCAGGGAATGCCAAGGTGCCTGATGGGCAGAACTAGTTTGCCCCTTTGGCAGTGCCATGGTGTCAAGCTGGCACTGCCATGGTGTCAAGCTGGCACTGCCAGGTTGCACTGGCAAAGTAGCACCGCCCCCTGCCCCCATCCACCTGGGAGGGCCTCGAAGGCCTCTGTTCTCTCCAGCAGGGGTCAAGCCTGTTCCCTGAAAGTGGGGAGCAGTTGTAAACCCTGCTGGAGGGACCACTGCCAGTGGGGGATTTGGAGGGGTGCCAGCAGATGCAGAGAATACAATCCTGAGCCCACTAATCGTGGAGCTGATTGTGCTAAGAAAATGTGCTTGGGAGACTTGCAACCAGCATAATCTCTCTAAAGACCCCCACATCCCCAATGCCTCCCCCCTCCCCCCCCTCCACCTTCCCCCTCCCACCCACTGGAGTCTCCCAGCCCACTGCACTGCTGCAACAATCCCAATCCCACTTCCCCAACAGAATCCCATCCCCACCAAGGGCAGCACCAAGAGGCAGTGCCAGGGTACTGCCTGGGCATCATCCTCACCCCCCCCCCCCCCAATACTGTACATGCCAGTGGCATCCATTTGTCAGGAACTGTTGTAAATGCCACCAATGTGACATCACCTCAGCAAGGGGTGGGGATGCCACTGATGACATTCAAATGTAAGGTAAAGGATTTCTGAACTTTTCATGGCAGGAACTTTTACTGGCAGGGAGCAGGGGGGAGTGGGGTGCACTATCTCAAAGCAAAATCCCATCGATGTGATGCCCTTTTGGGACCTCGCTGGATTCTGTCCCCTCTGGATCTCTCGCCCACTGAAAACAGGGGTGAGAAATCCCCCCCTCCCCCACTCAGTATCTCAGAGAACCCTGTAATACACCATAGGCTCGTCTCTAATTGCACTCCGACCGAAGTCAATTTCCAAGCAGGATAAGGCCCTACATTTTGGAAATACCTTCTTTAACCTTGGCTCCAGTGTATCAGAGGAAGCCAGATGCTGCAGTAAGAGTGATGTTGAATGCTACAACGCTCAATGGTTAATTTCAACTCTGACGAGTGGAAACACTACACCAAGCTGCACTGCCAATACAGTCATTGAGAGTTGCAACGGAATGACAGCGAGTAATCATTACTCTGCTTTATTCTGCTGCAGCTTAAGCTTAAGATACTTGATATAAAGTTCTGAGTCATTATAATCAGTCGCCCAGCACTGAGTGAATGCAGTCAACAGCTCCCTCCTCTGCCTGGAACATGTCACAGCAACTGGATACGATAATCAGGGAATTTCAATTTACACTGAATTGTACACTTACCAAAGAGTTAGGAAACAAAGTAAAGGGCCTCAACTGAAGGTTAACAAGAGCTGTGTTTGTTTGCATAAAAGATGGGAGATACAGGACAGATGTCCGAGGTGGGGTCTTTACTCAGAGACAGATTGGGGTGTGGAATGCGTTGCCTGCTGTGATAGTGGAGTTGGACGCTTTAGGAACTTTCAAGCGGTTATTGGATAAGCACATGGAGCACACCAGAATGATAGGGAGGGGATAGCTTGATCTTGGGTTTGGACATAGCTCAGCACAACATTGAGGGCCGAAAGGCCTGTACTGTGCTGTAATGTTCTATGTTCTAAAACACAGACTATACACTCTAGTAATAAAAATGCTTTATTAAATAATGTTTTTTTAATTTTGATGATAAATACTTGAATATCAATATTTCCTTTAATTTCAGTGCATTTATTCCTCCTGTTTTAACTTAGGTTTGATCAATATTCATTGTACAGACTTGAGTACACCATCCATTTCAGTGCAGTAGAGAGCATGCTGCCCTGTTGGATGTGCTGTGCCCAGGTGGGTGTTAAAGATCTCATTGCACTCTTCAGATGAGAGCAGGGACACCCTCTGTGGGGTACAGGCCAACGCTTACCTCTCAATAATTTTCTCTAATCCTGCAGATTTTTCTCACTGCTGTTTGTGGGATCTTGCTGTGCATTAGTTTGGTTTCCTTGCTCCCCTATGTCACAACATTGGCCAGACTTGAAACGTTAATTCCATCAGTGGTACAACATCTTAAGGGAACCCTGAGGATGTGAAAGGTGCTATATAAATGTATTAATTCTTCATGAACTTAATGGTTCAGTGCGTTTTTTCTGAATCTCTGCTTGGGATGGGCTAGCATCTTAGCCGGAGAAAACAGATAAGAAACAATAAAAGACAAAGGTCAAGGCAGGGTAATGGCAGCTTGAAATTAAATCATTTAACAAAACACTTCTACAGTATTAATGTAATAATGAGATTTGGATGCAGTTTGTGGAACGGTTGCTTCTCTTGGTTTGGTGGCGTCTGTAGTAACCTCACTGGACAATGCAATGTCAGCTTGTACACATATCTTACCCTCATTCTTGCTGCTTCAAGATGTGAAGTACTTGGACAATCATTGGAATACCAGCATCTGTCTGACCTTGATCTTTTGACCTGCATTCTGGTCATGACTTAGCTGTTAACCTGGACTCAGCCATTCAGCTAACCACAGCACAACTGAATGTACAGCTGAAAAGATGGCACACTTTTGACAATTGGCGAGCTATACAAGTGTATACAATATACCCATCTCTGCAGCCTCCTTTAGAATCAGACAGTCATAGAGGTCTACAGCACAGAAAAAGGCTCTTCGGCACATCATGTCTGCCCCAGTCAAAGACAAACCACCCAGCCCATTTCTCCCGTCCCACCCTTAGCAGGTTTGTTGCCTGAGGGAGTGGAGAAGCCAGCGAGGAACAAGACGTCAGAAACTGCCTATGTAAAAGCAGTTTGCAGTTCTCCCAATGGCAGGTCAATTGTGGACCAATTCTGGTGGCATGAACACTATTTACATTCATTTGCAGCTCGTGAATGGTCATTAGGAAAGATGTTGGCCAAAATCTTGTCAGGACATCCAAACTCACGTCACGCCAGCAGGAAATTACACTGACCTCAAACCCGTTTGCAAAACAATGACATACATGAGGTAGACTTTGCTCATGACTTTAAGGTGACTTTGATGTGCGTATAACATACAGAACCTACCTGCCATAGCACTGTGTGCTGCTCCTGTTGCAACGAATGCTGGGGCAGGCCAGATTGTGCCCTCCAGCTGGTCCTTATGGACTGCACTGTGCTGTGAGAATCACGGACCCTCCACTCCAACAGCCTGACGTTTTTACAATTCTCCTCAGAACCAGAATGCGTGAGCGTATTTGATTGTGTAAACTGCACGCTACTTCTCGAGCTCCAGACTTCAATCCTGACCTAACCCGTCACGTGGCCCTGGATCTTAGCTTCTTGTTCCTTTCAAACCCTGTGGCAAATTCTGGTTCTCTTACAGGCCCCTCCTCTCTGTTCCTCACTTACACTGCACTGAAATGCAGGCTCCCTCCAAGCAGCCAGCATTTCGCTGACCCTGACCAAAACAAGCACAGTTCTCCCTCAGCTTGTTACAAACCTCACTCAGAAGATACCGCCCGCGGGGGGCCGGAGTGGGGAGGGGGTCAACCTTTGTAACATTTAACTGAAGTCGTTACTGGGGTGTGGAATGTTGAAGTTCATGACTCTGGGGAAGCAACAGAGAAGCAAGAGAAGTACTTAGAGAGAGAGAGAAACGAAATTCTACAAGAAGAAACAGAGAAAAGAAAGAGAGGGGAAACTGTGCGAGAAGTTGCGTGCTTATAGGAGAGACAATGCAGCACTCCCTCTGTGCTGCTGTCTGTTTGTTATCCCCACATTTTGACACCTCAGCTCCTGAAAATGGTTGACACACAACATTCAGGCTCTATGGCATAAATGGATCAAAACATTATTGTGTTCTCTCCTCTTCCCTCCTTTTTTTTATGCCCAAAATGATAATATTTCGAGATAATGGTCTTGAATTACACAGAACAATACGGTAGTTAACTCCTACCTGGAGACAGTGCATCAAGAGACTCCAGGGCTTCAGAGGACCTGGATGCTAAGGGCGTAACACATTCAGGTGTCAAGCAGCACAGCGGTTAGAACAGCGGCTGCATAGCGCCAAAGACCTGGATTTGACTCCCAGCTTGGGTCACTGTCTGTGTGGAGTCTGCATGTTCTCCCCGTGTCTGCGTGGGTTTCCTTTGGGTGCTCCGGTTTCCTCCCACTGTCTGAAAACTGTGCTGATTAGGTGCATTCGCTATGCTAAATTCTCCCTCAGTGTACCCGAACAAGGGTCAGAGTGTGGCGACTAGGGGATTTTCACAGTAACTTCATTGCAGTGTTAATGTTCTTGTGACACTAATTAATAAATTTTAAACTTTAAGCCCCACAATCTGACTTGTTGAACATTCTCCTGCACAACACCCCTCAGGCAACACAACTTACAGCTCCACTCATTCTTCTCTCAAAATCCCTCACAGCCCTATCTGAACAGCGAACAGTCACACTCACCCTCAGTAGGGTATTTCAGCTGAAGATTAGTGAAATGCTCAACAGGTGGCATACCTTCCAAGAAACTGTCGCTCACCTGTCCAGCACTGAGAGCTGGAGGAGAAACACTGGGGACGATTCTCCCAAAAGTGCTGAACTGGCAGGAAAACTGTTCTAAATCCCGACTGTTTTCTCAATTCAGCTTCTCACCCGAACCTCCCCACTCTGTGCACTGCAGAGGTCCTAGTCGTGAAGATCATTAAATGCACACAGGGGTGGGGCCGATTCGCACCAAAGAGCCTGCAATCGGCAGGATGAGCAGGAACCTGTGCCTGCGCACACCACTGGGAGATCATGGAAAAGACCTCCCAACATCCAGATCGCTGCCATCCAAACCCCACAGATATCGCTGGCCTTATTGTCGTCCCCCTCCCCCTTTCTCCCCCCATACACAGACATGGCTGCCCGCTCACCTCATGCTCCCATGGATCCGGATAACGCTGGTATGCAATCCCTCCATCCCTTGAACATACTGTCCTCACTGCTGCCCTGCAGAGAACTAGCATTGTGCTGACATGCACAAGCCCACCTTGTGATCATTCCCTGTCTTGAATGAGAGCCCTCAGTATTGCACCCCTGCCCCCCACCCCCAACCCCTGGGCACAGCAGTCTAGTGAATGATTTGATTTGATTTATTATTGTCACATGTATTAATGAACAGTGAAAAGTATTGTTTCTTGCCCTACACTGACAAAACATATCGTTCATAGGGAAGGAAATGAGAGAGAGCAGAATGTAGTGTTACAGTCATAGCTAGGGTGTAGAGAAAGATCAACTTAATGCAACGTAAGCCCATTCAAACATCTGACAGCAGCAGGGAACAAGCTGTTCTTGAGTCAGTTGGTACGTGACTTCGGGCTTTTGTATCTTTTTCCCAGTGGAAGAGAGAATGCCTGGAGTGTGTGGGGTCCTTAATTATGTTGGCTGCTTTGCTGAGGCAGTGGGAAGAGTAGACAGAGTCACTGGATGGGTGATGGATTGGGCTACATTCACAACCTTTTGTAGTTCCTTGTAGTCTTGGGCAGAGCAGGAGCCATACAACCAGAAAGAATGCTGGCAGCCAACCTGCACCCTGAGGGATCAATGACACTCAACTGAGTGCAGCCTTCAAAATTTCTCACGAGCATTTGTTGCCAATGGGCCCTTGACTGGTCATACTCACTGCACTTGCACTCCCTTAATAAACCAGAGCTGTAGGAAAGGACACACAGCCAGTCACGCCACAAAGGTGGATGCTCGTAAGCTGGCACCCAACCCAAGAGGTGCATCTGCCTGGGATTGCGGGAGGAGGTGGCAGAAGTGGTGAATGCCAGGAGCCTGACACCGCGCTCTGGCAGGCAGTATCGGGACAAAACGTACGACCTTCTGCAAGCAGCAAGGATGAGTGAGCATCCCACTTGGAACCCCACCAATGCTTGGCACGCATCTCCAACCCTGCTTAGACACCTGACGGGCATGCAGTAAGTGACCCTTCCCCCAGGAACAGAATCTAACCCCTTCCCCTCACCCTTCAACGAGCACCCTTCAGTGGTGATGGCTTTCCCCAAAACTATCAACACAACATCCAAGACACAGGCACGCATGGCGCACCATGCACTGCAATATGTTAATGCTTGCTATCCACCTAATGTTCCCACAGGAAAAGAAAATCCACAATGCATGGGAAATGACAGACTGGTGGTGGTGTGCCTGACCCGCGGCAACTGACCAACATGGAGGAGCGTGCCACAGAGCTGGCAGGGGGTGATGGGCTATTCCAAATTGTCACTGACAACCAGGTCAGCGTCCAGCATGCAAGTGAGTTGAAACGCACCCTCAACCTAGATCCTCCTCTAAATAAATGCGATACTGCACGGAATGTTTCGCCTCCCTCCCCCTAATGTGTGTTCTTTTTTCCAGCTCTGGACCCAGAAGATCCCGGCCCTTTGGGTTTTGCTCCCGCTGCTCTGGAGCAAACTGCCCACGACCCCCTGGATGACACCTCGGAGGGAGGCACTGGGGAATCCTCCGAGGGCAGCACCACTAAAGCAGCACTGGCATGTACCACACAACCCACCAACACAGAGACGATCACCACAGTGGGTACCTTCAGTGTTGAGGCTCCAGCATCATGACCTGGTGAGCACATCACAGATGCTGATGCACATTGGGTGGAGGGAGATATGTCCGAGGGCTCGGGCACACAGGGGTCTGCCAGAAGCCAAGAAGAGTGCGGCAAACGATGCTGATGTGTGAAACACACACAGTCATACTGGAGGCCCACCCCCTCAGCCCCCCTCCACCCCTGCACACCCCCCCTCCCCCACACCCCGCCCCACCCCCCCCCCTCCCCCCCCGCCCCACCACCCAAGACTCCACCCAAGGGCGACCCAAGTAGCGAAATTGCATCTTCAGCAGGCCAATGCACTGCTCAACGATGGACAGGGTGGCTGCATGGGCCTTGTTGTAGCAAGTCTCTGCCTCAGTCTGGGGCCTCCGCACAGGTGTCATCAACCATGACCTTGTGAGTAACCCTTGTTATCCTGTAGCCATCCTGGGAGCCTGGGCTGGTCTTCAAAGAGCTCAGGGATATCTGACTGCTGGATCACAAAAGCTGTCATGGACACTCCCTGGGTGGCGTGCATTGACCTAAATGATCTTCAGCTGATGGTCACAGACAATTTGGATATTCAGGGAATGGAACACCTTCTGGTTCACTGTGGCCCTACATGGGGTGCCCGTAAGGCGATGTGTGTGCCATCCACCGCACCCTGCACATTCGGAATCCCCGCAATTGAGGTGAAGCCGAGAGCCTGGGCCTCTTTCTGTGTACGGCCCACATCGAAATTAATGAACAGCCCTACCTGGGCATACAGGGCATCTGTGACCTGCCGCACGCATCTATGCGTGAAGACCAGATCCCAGCTAGGTCACCACTGGGAGCCTCATGACCCAGAGGCATAGAAATTGAGGGCTACCATCACCTTCACACCCACAGTGAATGGGGTGGCCACCACTCCCCCGAGGTGCCAGGTGTGAGAGCACCTCACAAATGTGTGGCACCGTGGTCTCGGACAGGTACAGCTGGCGACGGCACATCTCGTCCAAGAGGGCCTCGAAGGAATTGTGGGGCCTATGCCCCCTTGGCCTCGGCACCCTCTGCCTTCTGTGCAGTCTCTCAGGGGGCTGCCCTCCTGGCCCTCAGTGGCAGCCCCCTGCCCTCCTTCCTGAGGGTCTGGTGGTGGCTGCGGTTTCCACGCCTGCCACCTCCTGAGCCACCTCTGCCCCCTCCGTCCCTGCTGCCGCCAACATGACCAGCTCCAGATCGAGCAAACTGAGATCCATCTGCACAGTGGGGTTTGAAAAGAGCAGAGAATGATGGATTATGACAGAACCTCACCCAGAGAGCTATCAGCAAATAGAAACCCCCCTCCCCCACAGGTATCACTGGTTCACAGGCCAACATCTGAAGGCAGCCGGTCACTAAGCATCTCTAGGGCCTGCTGCAACATCCCCTGCGCTCCACTAACAGCACTTACTGCCAGTTCAAGGCTGCCATGCCAGGTTGTGACTTTTAAATACCTACTCTGAATCACACCAAAGTTACATCACGCCAAGGAGATGGGAGATGCAGACATGGGGGGGAGATTGCTGTGTGGATCCCGATAATGGCATGTAAAGGTATGTGCACTCGTGCTAATCCGGTTTTCAGCCAGTTCCCAAAGGCACCATTTTTCTCCAGCTGGGAGATACAAGTGGGCCGTAAAAGCTGATAGGCAATCTGCGAAATGGCCGACACACGAATCTCCCGGCCCGACCCGCCAGAAAAGTTACGGGTCGCGATGGGAGAATGGAGGCCACTGTGTGAATCAGCCTCTTACTGGGCCAGGATTGGAGCTCCTCAGTTTCACTGATCACAGGCTTCCCAGTCTGTCAGTTTCCCTGAAGAATCTCCTCCCACTCTTGCGTCAGTGACCCTGATGAGTTGCCTAAAGGGCAGGAATCAAGTTCCATAGCTGGAAGATTCCAGGTCAAGAAATCTCATAACTGGCCTTTAACAGCCTCAACAGTTTCTCAGTTACTTACCTGGCAGGTCCACCTGGGGTTTCTGAGTCACTTTCAGTGCCATTCAAAGAACAAAGAACAAAATCAGCCTGGGAAACAGGCCCTTCGGCCCAACGAGCCTACGCTGCCATCTCAACACCACCTCTCTACCCATGACCCCTATCTAATGTTTTATGGCCATCCAGATTGAGGGAAAACTGATTTAGGGACAATTTATTACTGCCAATCAGCCTAACAGCACATCTTTGGGGTGTGGGAGGAAACCGGAGCACCCGGAGAAAACCCACGCAAGCACGGGGAGAATGCGCAAACTCCCACAGACACCGGCCCAAATCCATGCATCTGCACAGCAATCAGTGATAGTCACTGAGCTGTCGTCTTGCCCAGTATCTGGTCCAGTTTAGGCACACACTAACGACATGAAGCACTAGGCCAATCTCGAACAACCATGAGCAGCCAAGTACGACCCATCGCGTGTATGCCCTGGGAAAGCTGGAAGGAATTGAGATTATTTTGGGATCCAGGCCCAGCGGTAATGACTTTTTCACTACACTCTCCCCCATCCTGCTTCCAACAGGTTGCTAGTTGTCAGTTCTAAAGCTATTCGCAGCAAATTTGTGACAATGAATTCATTTCACAAACTGACATCAGATAAAATGATTAATTGGCTTGATATAAAAACCCAACCCTCTCACTAATATCCGTCACAGAAGAGAACTCTCAATGCCTTCAGGGTAACAAACTTAGGAACAAATGTTAAAAAAATGACCATTAACTGGGATCTGCCATTTAAAAATCACCACATATCATTCCTTCAGATTTTAATTATTGTTGGAGATTTACAAAAATAAAACCTTTTTTAAATGTTTTTCTCTCTGCCTCTTTTATCTCTCTTAATTGTATCCTTCTTTCTCGCCTTTATTTTCCTTTCTGTTTTGATGCTTTTTGTTAGCATATCTTTCTACACACTTTTTTGTCCTTTGGAGGACAGTGGGGAATGTGGTGGAAGGGTTCCTGAGCTGATTAACATCCCTTTGAACCGTGGTATGATCACACCTTCCATGGCTAACAAGTCTGGGTGTTTGACTTGAACTCGGAGCTTTGAGTCCAGAGGCAGGGACACTGACACTGTGCAACAAAATCTCGTCTTGTCATTAAATTCAACCTTCTATCTGACGCATTGTGGTTCAGGTAATTCTGCAAACTAATTAGTTAAGGAGATGCAGGGCGAAATCTTGAGCTCATGTTCACTGTCTGCGTGGTTGCCGGCGGGGGCTGTAGACTGGGAAGTCACAGTTCTCGCTGGCAAGAACGTGACTTTGGATCATCCTGTCCCTCACCAGTGATGTCACCAGGTTCAGGATTTTAATTTCGATGACAACCGCCTTGCTATATCTTGACTCCTCACCATATCTTCAAACCACGCCAACGTGATGTCACATTGGTGTGAACCTGTCAGGGAGGTCTTCCTGAGGTCGTAATGGTAAGTACAGCCCCTGGGGAATGAAGGACATGGCGAATGCTACCCTGGCAGTGCCAACCTGTGTCAAGGGGCAGGCCCCAGTGGGAGCCTTGTGGGGTTCATGCAGATGTGGTTGTGGGCCAGGAGCGGACAGATGAGCAGTGACTCCGACGATGGCCACTGTGGAGGGTTGGCAGGGGGTGTTCCAGCTCCAACTCTGGGGGGGGATGGGGTCAATGATTGTGGGGCGGGGAAGAGGAGGGGCTGATGATTGTGGGGGTGGAGAGGAGGGGCTGATGATTAAGAGGGGGGTGAGAGGAGGGGCTGGTGATTGCAGGAGCTGTTAGAGTGAATATCGGCTCTGATTGTGGGTAAGGCGGGGAGCCCCTGAGGCCTCCATGGTGGGTAGTGGGGAGATACATTGCTGATCAGGTGCTCTGATCTCTGAACAGCTGGCGTGTGTCAACCCTGCCACCTCTGTAACTGGATGAATGATGCATCCTTGATTTTTTTTGGCAGAGGGTTGTAAGACCTGGAGTGATTTGCACCGGTTTTCTCAGCAGGAGCAGCACTGCCATTTATAAGATTTCACCCAAGGTCATCGTGTTCATACTGATCCCAGATGTCCCAGAAAAGGGAGCTGAGATTTTCAGATGTCTAGTTGACAAAAAACCTGCCATGTACAAGTCCATAGAACATGTGTGAGTGAGTGGCACATATGATATATGTGCCATTCAGTCACGGTTGATCCCAAAATCTGTCATAGCATGTTAAAATCTGCATTTTCCCAAATTCAGAAGCACCCCAGGACAATCCCAAAGATAGTGATGTTCTGATCAAATCAAACTAAAAACTGCAACACAACAGTAGATAGTCTTGGTTGAAATGATTCAATTAAAGAACAGTTTGCCTTTATTCAGGATGTCCCATAGCACTTTACAGCCAATGACGTATATTTGAAATGCAGTCACTGTTGTAATGTAGGAAATATGGGAACCAATCTTCACCAAGTAAGATTGCAGAAGCTAACAAAGAGATGAATGACTAGATAATCTGTTTTAATGATTTTGGCTGAGGGATAAACATTGTTCCAGATACTATTTTTTGAATAAGGCCATGGGATCATTCACCTCAGCAATCAGACAGAGACTCAGTTTAATGATTCACGGAAGTGTCAGCCTAAGTTATCTGCTCCAATTCTACAAGGTGAGGTTGAATCTACAGTTTTTAAAATACAAGGGCCTGAATTGTCACTTTTCCAGGGCAGTAAGTGACCCATCAATCTTGCCAACTTTCTTCGATGGGTTGTGGTATGGTTGGCAAGACCAGTATTTGTCACCTATCCCGAACTGGCCCTCAAACTAAATGGCTTGTTGGGTCATTTGGAGCACATTAAGAGTCAACTACATTGTTCTGGGTATGGAGTTACATGTAGGCCAGACCAGCCAAGGATAGCAGATTTCCTTCCCTCAAAAGGACATTAGTAAACAGATGGGTTTTTCATGGCAACAGTCAATGACACTTTCATGGTTACCATTATTGGAGCTTGTTTTAAATTCCCTATTTAGTGATGAATTTAAATTCCACTAACTGCTACAGTGGGATTTGAAACCATGTCTCCAGGAGCATCTGGGTTACTAGTCCAGTGACATTACCACAACACCATCATCTACCAGCAGCTAGAAGGGGCAGCAGTTTTACTGCTGTTGTAGCAAACACTAGCCTCATTTATATTAATCACTGAGCTGGTTACATGTCCAAGCAGTAACTAATTCAGCTTTACATCTCTTCGCTTCGATCTTTGCCCGGAATAAAGGATGGATCATAAAATTATCCAACCAAATATACGTGATTTAATAATTCCTGACCACTGATGGAGACCCAGAAGAAAAAGAAAATTCAGATTGTTATTCTTACTTCCCTGTTTCATTGGCCAGAATTCTTTGATCCCGTTCACTCCACCACCACCATCAGTGAAAATGGAGAATTTGGCACTCAGCCAAAACTCCATTCACTGCAGCGGGACTGGAGAATCCCAGCTGCGGGTGGGGTCAGCAAGTTCAATTTTTTCCCTGCTGGGAAGGAATTAGTCACACCTCGCTGGCATCATTAGGCAACCTCTTTCGCAGCAGCATGGTGGCACAATGGTTAGCACTACTGCCTCACAGTGCCAGGGGCCCAGTTTGATTCCAGCCTCGGGTTACTGTCTGTGTGAAGTTTGCACATTTTCCCCGTTACCATGTGAGTTTCCCCCAGGTGCTCTAGTTTCTTCCCACAGTCTGAAAAATGTGCTGGTTAGGTGCATTGGGCATGCTAAATTCTCCCTCATTGTACCCAAACAGATGCCAGAGTGTGGTGACGAGGGGATTTTCACAGTCACTTCATTGTAGTGTTAATGCAAGCGCACTTGTGACAATAATAAATAAACTGTAATTATTAAACTGATAGGGCAGATGGACAATATTGATAGGGAATAATAATATCAGGTATGGAATCATACAGTGCAGAATGAGGCCATTCGGCCAATCTAGTCTGCACCCCAGAGTGAAGGGGGGAGCAATCGAGGACCCCCCAGGATGTTGGGTGCCAGAAAGGGGTGTGCCCTGGGTATTGTCACCTTGGCAGTGCTAACCTGGGCCCCCTGCCACTGTCCAAGAGGTGAAGTGTCAATACCCATAAGGCATTTTGGCACTGCCCATTGAGCATGGGGCTGTGCTAAGGGAGTGAGGCCTATTAGGGGCAGGGCCTGATGGGGAGGTGGGCATCCTGCTGCCAGTTTGCACTTTGAGTTGAATGACAGAGGGAGGGATATTGGGGCTACAGGCGAGGAGGGATGAGGGGAGATGGGTGTGGTTGAGGCTGGCATGTTAGGGTGGCCAGCGATTGGGCCATGGTGGGGGTGGGGGGGGATGGTCGCACGGCTGGAGATGTGGGTGTCGTGGGTCTGGCCAGTGATCGGGCTGACCAGCATTTGGGAGGCCAGCAGAAAGGGGCCATTGAACATGCACCAATCTTGGTGCTAACAGATCGGCGCATACACAGTGGTCCCTCAGCGCTATGCTGCATAGCAGTGCACTGAGTGGAAGATTCATTCCGGAACACCTTCTGAAAAAAACAATGGGATTAACTCCAGTTTTTATGCGAATACAACACTTAGAATTTTTTTTTAGGAGAATCGGGGTTTGTGGTATATATTTCAAATCTAGTGTTAAGCTTTGTGAAACATATTGAAAACATCACAATATATAAACCATCGGCCAAAAAGGTTTCAGTCCCAATTAGATTTTATTACTTGCTCGTATTATGTACAACATGGATCATTATTGCAAGCAATTTTTGCACGCACACATTGTACCAGAAATGTTTAATTTTGTTAACTGTTTGGATTGTGCAGTTGTAAAGATCTACAGAGCACATTTTCAAGAATCAATAAATTCTCAATGTTAATTTCAAAAGTCAGAAATCCTGTATTTCAGTGGATTATCCCATGCCTCTCAATTAGTCAACTTTAAGGAAATTGTCTTTTGCTGCAAGCCTAACCAAGAACTTAGTCCATCATTGTGGAACTGATTCTATCCATTATGGACTTGCAACATAAATAAAGGCTTCTGTCACACATATACCCCAACTTATTTGCCACTTTGTGATTGGAATTGCTACAGCCAACACTTACACTGTAGAGGAAGATAAGTAGGTGTGGCTATGAGGAGAAAGGAAGAGATCAAAAGGATCGTGGGGAAAGTTGGTGTGAGGCCAGGATGATAGGAACAGCATGAGGAAGAATGGGTCTGAGGAGTTGCATTCTTGGGAGGAAGGGTAATACATGAGAAGATGTCAGTTCACAGCACTATGGCATGAGTTGACTGCACATCTGGAGAGTGTTTATATGAATATCATCACTCTTTCTGAGCTAGTGAAAGCTAAATCTGCCTTGAATTTTTTGTTGGCTCCAGCCCTTTCCAAGCTGCTGGCTGAGATTAGGTTGCCATTGATCAAAGCATAGTGTTGAATTGTATAAAGGTGATTGAAGCTTTCACGGTGCATTCTTCATGCTTCATTTATTTCCTTTTTCCAAAACAGTGAATCAACAATTGTCAAAGCAATAGACGCTCATTGCAAAATCATTTCCACAAATCCAGGGTAGCTCAATGCTGAACACAGAAAGATCCTGACACTATCTGGAAAGCCAGTGATCTGTAACTACTGAGAAGGTTTCTACTGCCTCAATGCATAGGAAATCTGCGATGCACATAATAATCTGATACTGATCATTGCCAAATCCCTTCAATTGAAAACAGTTTTCCATTCTAAATAGGGACTGTGCATCTACTTTATTTGAGGATGGTGGCCACTCTGAAGCCTTCTTACATGAACAAGAGCAAGCTTTGAAACCTTGGATTTGTTACATTACCACAAAAAGCACAAGGTGTCAAAGACACAAAATAAAAGATATTTCCTCATTGCCCCTGTAATCCGACCACTAAAAACCTTGGCATGTTAAATCATCTCATCAATTGTTGAATGTGCACTGAGAATACTGAAAGAGACATATAGATTTAAAATAATTGATAGGATTAGTGGGGGAGAGAGGTATTTTCTCATCTAGAGGTGTACCTGTACCTCACTGCCTAAAAGGATGGGAGAGGTAGAAATTATCAGCAGATTTAAAAAGTAGGAACAGTGGAAATAGAAGCAATCGAAGGCCATTTGGCACATAGTGCCTACTCCTCTATTCAAATCATGACTGATCATCGATGTCTTGCACCATTTTTCCACTGTCCCCAAATCCCTTGAAATACTTGGATGTCTCCCTGAAGAGCAGAAAGCTGCAGGTCTATCAACCTAATGCAGGAAGGTGGGATTAGCCCAGGCAACTCTATGCCGAACAGCATGAACACTATGGGCCAAATGGTCTTCTTCTATGTCATTGATTTTCTATAATTCTCTGATTTCTGTGAAGAAAAGAAGTGCCTACGTTCATTGTCTGAGTCTCAATGCAAGACACAGTAAATGCGCTAAATAGTTGTAGCAATTCAATAATGAATGCAATTTTTGTTGGTGAAGAATGCATGTGAGTGAAGGCAGTAAGAAGGTGGACCTTCGATAGTCTGTGCCAGTGATTCCTTCTGCTATTCTTTGAAAGTCTGTCAGTGATAGGAAATTGCTTCGCACAAAGAATTACTAAATCTGATGAGCACATGTTCTCCCAGGTCAAAAATCGGCCTTTTTTTTTATTCATTCATGGTATGTGGGCATTGCTGGCTAGCATTTATTGCCCATCACTAAGTG
Organism: Carcharhinus amblyrhynchos; assembly: GCF_965287045.1. Taxonomy (NCBI): domain Eukaryota; kingdom Metazoa; phylum Chordata; class Chondrichthyes; order Carcharhiniformes; family Carcharhinidae; genus Carcharhinus; species Carcharhinus amblyrhynchos. The sequence continues at coordinate 77,195,858 of NC_137327.1, forward strand.
CCCTTGAACTGAGTGAATTTCAGAGGACATTTCAGAGTCAATCACATTGCCATAGATCTGGAGTCACATGGAGTTACAGGCCAGATAAGATTGACAGGTTTCCTTCTTCCATTTACTTCTCACTTGCCTTCACCTGGTGGAAAGCAGTGTGGCCTTCCCCATTTGGAAAGGGGGACCCGATGGCCTTATCAGATCTAGATCTACATATTTAAAGAAGGTCTGCTCTTGTGGGGGTTACCCATTCCAAAAAGCTGATTAAGATAGAAAGTGGCAGGATTCACACGGCACATCATTGCAAACCCTCTCTCAGTGCTCCCTTGTAGCTCAATTTCATGTGTTGTACAGCAGACACTATGACATTGAATGTTTCTTCACATCAAACCGCATTCTAGTCATTCTGAAGTTTAACAGACCAGTCAGATCAAAGAAGGATCAATGCTTTCCAATCTTTGATCCATGAACTTGTCTAAATGTTCCAGTTAACGTCCTCTTCATACACAACACGCCTACTTTGAATACATATTAATGTCTTTATTTTCCTGCTGAGGCTCCCGCAGTCTCTGATATGTGGAAATTGCAGTTCATCTACTCAATTCATCTTTTATAACTTGTAATGCTGAATCCTTTGTACGAGTTAATCAGCTGCTTCAGAAGATCCAACCAATGTTTCTGCTCGAGGATGATTGTATCTAGGCTGATGTCTGAAATTTGACATTTTTATGTTGCAAACCTTGCTGCAGGGAGACGGAATGATTGTCTCTGGTTCACGCTAAAAGGTCTATCTGTGGAAAAAGGACAAGAATGATACTAATAGACTTTCACAGCTCTCACAAATCTTTACACTGAGACATCACAATCAGCACGAGATAATGGCTGAAATTCTCTGGTGTCATACGCCCCGCTGTTGCTGCTGGCAAAAACAGGGAACTTGGGGCACAGCCAAACTCCATTCAGAGTAGCGGGATCGGAGAATCCCAACCACAGGCAAAGTTGGAAAATTCTGGTCAATGTCCCATAGTGGTTGATAAACTGGCATTGTCTTCGTTGTATTGGATAAAACAAACTTTACTATTCATGTAATCATATCCAAATGTAATGACACTTACCAGTTAATGAGTTAATTTCCACTTCAAAGCCCGCATGGACAAATCTGAATGTTTCTTCTTCCACAATGGTCAAGGCCTTTGTGAGTTGTGAATTGAATCTGTAATTCAATTTCTAGTCCTTTCTGGTTAGCACATACGCTGAAATGACCTGCAATGACCTTTCATACTTTTCCACAATCCATTATCCTGTTGTCCCAGAAATTGCTAAACATCAGGCTGACGCAAAACCTTCATTTCAAGTTTAAAGTTTATTTATTATTGTCACAAGTAGGCTTACATTAACACTGCAATTAAGTTACTGTGAAAATCCCCGAGTCGCCACACTCTAGTGCCTGTTTGGGTACTGTGAGAGAGAATTAAACATGGCCAATGCACCTAACCAGCACATCTTTCAGACTGTGAGAGGAGAGTGGAGAACCTAGAGGAAACCCACGTAGACATGGGAGAATGTGTAGACTCCGCACAAACAGTCACCCAAATTGGGAATTGAATTCGGGTCCCTGGTGCTGTGAGGCATCTATTGTGTGTTTTGGAAAACTTTCATGCACTATTTCAACAGGAATTGGTGGAAGATGCCTTGTAGACTGGAAATGATGTTATTGTGAACTCTATACATGCCTCTCCCTGTTATTTTGATAGAGGTGTCACCCATGTAAAACAAAGAAGTTCACCTCTTCATGAAAGTGTGAGAAAGGGGAAGTTGAACATGGTCATGTTAAGTGTTTGATGATGGCACTCATCAAACACTCAATGTAACTCATCCAAGTTCTATAAGGGCCAAGGATGCAATTTACAGCTTAATTTTAACCTTCAATTTGGTGCCATTACATGTTTTAATATTGGATTTGTTCTCTATTGTCTGAGTTTACACTGTGTCATGATGCAGTTTTCCTCTGCTGAAAGATGTGCCTTTTCACTCAATATCTGGGATATATAGCCCTTGTGAACTTTGTTTTGTGTAAATGTCTCACAAACTACGTTTAAGCATTTTCCAAGCACTGTTTATTGCAATAATATTTGCATCGCTCCCAAAAGTGGTACAAAATGTAGGTTTCTCAGCAATTCTGCATTGTGTGCAAGTGAACAAGCATTGAACATCTGCACAATGAAGATAATCTTTGATAAAACACCATTACAACATGCTGGAAAGAGTTGAAAAATTGAAGAGCGAATTTAAACAAAACAACAATTTCATACCAGCTAGCTTTTAGAACTATAAGAATCGTGTTAAATAATTATCTGCATTTGAAGCATTATCAAATTATCTTCAGAATATGCTACATTAACAGTCACAGATCTAAATACATGGGCTTATTTTAACTTTAGCAATTGAGACTGAGAATAAATATCTGGTCAAAAACACATCAAAGTCAGCTGCCATTTACTGTGAAGCTTTTATTCCACATAAACTAACATTGAATCATAGCAACAGAAAAAGTTGAGATAGTATTTGATGCCATGAATGAAAATCAATAAGGAAAATATATTGTGTACAGTTATAACAGCGGGGATATCCAAAATAGCATTTTCTTTTTGTAGAATGACATGGAATAAAAGCACCATTGAAACCATAATTTCAGGTTTTGTCTTTTTTTAGAACATCTAATACAAAAAAAACACATCCTCAAAGAGTGAGAAATACTTTTCAAAAATATTAATGGGTGAAGATTTGATTAATTTGACTGACATTTCTCTGTCAGTTATTTTGTGGGGTTAATGCCTGAGTTAAAACAATGGAACAAGAAATGTCAGATGAATGTGGTGAAATGACCCAGCTGCAACCCATAGATTTAAAGATCCTCTCGAGTCCAGCCAATGTCATCAAAGTGAATTTCTGTGTTTTCAAATGTGATGCACCACCAAACCAAAAGAAAATATTCTCTGAAAATAGAGCTGGGGCTAACTTCATACCTTTCCATGAATCTCAGAAACAAATGGACTCACAGTGCTTTCAAATATGTTGGGGCTTTGATGACTATTTTTGATCTCCCACTGCGCGTAACCAAACTAGCACCACACAAGAGTTGTTGCTCCAGACACCAATGGCTATCTCTTATTTCTGGTGGGCTGCGATGGTATGGCCAATTAAGTAGAACAGCAATCCAGACAGTAGAGCCAATGGAACCCCAGCAGCTGCAAACATGAAGGACCATCCGTACTGCACGTGGACTAGAATATCCACGCAACCCTTTCTTCTCTCCAGCAGTATGTAACTTTCCAAATCCACCACAAATTCCTTCCACATCACAAACAGAAATATCAGGATGGAAAATAATATCCCTGCAAAGAGAGAAACTCCAGTGAGACATGGCAGCTCATATTTTGACACAATTGTTTATTGCTGCACAAATTGCAAATTGTACATTTACCAGGAGCTGAAATGAACACTGCCAGGATTTATAGGTAAGCGACTACATAGTGTCACTGGTGAAGGAAAACTCCCAGTGGATACCCTGAGGAGATTCAGATGGGAGAATATCTGCAGTACTAATTTTTAAAAAACTGTTATACTCTACAAACCAAAACAGAAACTGAATAGCGTTGCCAACTCTGACCAGAGGTATTCCTGAAGATTTCATCACCTGATATGTGGACCACATTTTTTACTCATTCCCAGCATGTGACTATTTATTATACATCCCTAATTGCCCTTGGGAAGGTAATGGTGATCCACCCTAATTGCCCTTGGGAAGGTAATGGTGATCCACCCTAATTGCCCTTGGGAAGGTAATGGTGATCCACCCTAATTGCCCTTGGGAAGGTAATGGTGATCCACCCTAATTGCCCTTGGGAAGGTAATGATGAGCCACTGCTTGAACTGTTAATGTCTGTGTGGTGGCACATTGCTGAGTAAATCTAGCAGACAGGTAGACAATGCTGCCAAGGCACATTGGTTGTGGAGGGAATGAATTTAAGGTGGTGAAGGGCTGCCAATCTAGCTTGCTGCTTTGTCCTTGATGGTGTTGTGCTTCCTGTGTGTTGTTGGAGCTGCACTCATTTGGGCATGTAGAAAGCATCACATCACTTTCCTGACTTGTGCCTTTAAATGATGGATAGGCTGTGGAGAGTCAGAAAGTGAGTTACTCATCACAAATAAGGAAGACATCGATCAACGTCACTCCAGATACATCAAGAGTTCATCCACCAGTATCTTCGACAGCAACCTATTGTCTCCACCTATTGCTGGCCCTCTATCCAGCCCCACAGCACCTCACCACCCCACCCCCTCCTCTCCCAACAACAGTATAAATCTGATCTTATTTCCAATTGTCTGCAGTTCTGACGAAGAATCATCCAGACTCATAATTGTAGTTCTGTTCTTTTTCCACAGATGCTATCTGATCTGTTGAGATTTTGCAAATTTTCTGTTTTTCCCACCAGTAGCCATGTCTGTTTTGAAGATTTCCAGACATGCAGCTATTGATCCTACTTTACCTGAAGGAAGAATAGAGCTACTCTTTATTTCTAATCAGATTGAGCGAGTGCTCTCAGTGTGTTATAGAGGCTATTATATCAGGCAATGCATACTTAGCTCACAGCAAGAGGTTTACGCGTTCTTGTCTGCAGTTTACAGCCAGCTGTCAAATCAATTCCTCTGCCCACAGAAAATGCATGTGTCAGTTTGGTAACATGATAATAATTGCTGCTCTATGACCTGGACCACAGTCGTGTGAACATAGAGACCACATGAGTCATTGAGCAGCTGACTTGGAACTATAGGCACATCTCAGTACCCATGACATTTTTAGATGAAGATTCTGATCAGAAGAGGGACAATTTTTTTTGCAGGTCGCTCAAGGGACATTTCTATGACTGATTCTGATCTGTTTGAATTGAATATAATGAGATTTTAAATGGTCCTTTCAGTTTCACGAGATACCGGTATGGATGTTCACTACGTCAGCTGATACTATTTTTATTGGTCCTTTACAATGCAAGGTGCTTTCTAGCCAAGGAAGTGGAGGGTGGGGTCAGAGATGTAGAGAACGAACCAATAATCTTTATTGCTTAGGTGTAAACGTTCTGATCACATCTCATTAATGTTCGGTGTTACCTAAACCCGAATGTTAGCTTTCAGATTAATTCCAGTTGTAACTTTAAATTTGCCAGCAATTAGAGTAGTTTTAATTTAATATTTGTACAATTCTGAAATTCTTAATAGTGCTTTTGATTTCTTCACAATATTCAAATTAGTGAAATTAGACATTTAAAACCAACAAAACAGCCAGTTTAAAGTGAGTTTTTTTTAAATCACTTTTGCTAAGGTACAACAAAGGAGAACATTTATAAAGTGAGATTTGAGACTCTACAATGACCAAAGCACTTAAATAAAGCAAATAAAGTACTATTGAAATGTTGTAATGTAAAAAACATGGCAATATTTACATGTCTTACACATAGCAAATCTCCACTAACAACAATGTGAAAATGACTAGATAGTCTGTTCTTGTGATGTTGATTGAGGGATTAGCCAGGACACTGCAGTTAACTCCCCTGCTCTTCAAAGTAGCACTATAAAATCTTTTACATCCACCTGAGGGTGAGACAGGACCCCATCTAACATCTCATCCAAAAGTTGGCACCTTCCACAGCAAAGTACCCCTTCAGTTTTATACTGAGTGCCAGGCTAGACTTGTGCTCAAGTTTCAGAAGTAAGATTTGAAGCCCCAAACATCTGTCTCAGAGGCAAGAGTGGAACCAGCAGCTGACATCATAATAAACAATGTCTTTAGCAATTGCAAACTGAAAAGACTGAATACTAAGAACCCACTAAGTCAAAACATTTCCTCACCAACTCAAACAGTTATGAAGGCAAGCTTAATTCAGACCATGAGATCATTAAGGACTTTTAACGTGTAATTCCATGCATTACTAATAATTTGTATAATGCAACTGAAGTGCATCAGGGTTAGGGTAACACAGTCCCAGTTATAACATTCACAACATCCAGTGCTCATGATGCACCAGCGATATGGTTGGGAAGACTTTCTGCTCAGCCTATGTTCCCTATTACATTGTCTAACTATTTCAAGTGCTGCAGAATGTGTTGTTGATCAACCACGGCAGCAGCACATTCAGAAGAAAAATTTGTCCAACTACCTTAAGAACTGATTACCGATTATCCTACTCTACTCAGCACCATTCCACTCCCATGTCAGACTCAACCAGAGAATGTGCTCTGTGATCACTACAAACACCAAGGATGCATTCGATTCTTCTTCATGACCCTCTTCTTCCCCTCCCCACAAAGATGTCTGTTACAGAAAATATTGCGGACTCAGTAACTGCTCTGTTAGGCAGGGTTGTAGCATTGCATAGGAAGGCACACACTTAAATGTTCAAGGCAATGACCAGATGCAGTTGGCGTTAAGATTGTTGTCATAACTAATTAAGTTTCTGAGGAAACTCTTATAAGCCCCTAACTAGTACTAACATACTTGCTAATTATTCCCGTTATTTCAAAACACCTTTCATTATACCTGAAGAAAAGTAATATGCTATGGATTTTCTTTTTCAGTTTTCTACTCAAAGGCAGATCCTTGGTGATTCATCACCAAATAAACCACATCAAAAGTGCTAAGTTTTTTTTACTAAGGGTAAGGTGAGGAAGCAAGACCAGATTCTATCACAGCTGGAACAGGGTTCAAACCCAACGAAATTGGCATTTCGCTGATCTACACACTAGCAGTCCAGCCATCTGAGCTAGTTGGTTCCCCACCACACAGTTTAACACTGTTAAAAAACTACTAATTTTTTTGTGCATCGAACATTGGGGAAATCAAAGGCAGTGTTAATAATTCCAGAGCTGTGCAACCACTGGATCGAAACTGAACACAATGCTGGCAATACCTGTTGCTGTCCAAGGTAAACAGTTTCAAAGTTGCACCTGTAGTTAAATTCAGCTTTGACCTGAATCCAAAACTTTGGAGAAAAAGCACAAGAGGTTAGATCAATTGGATAACTCTGTCAAAGAACTGGCACAAACATGATGGCTAAATAGTCTCCTTCTGTGCAGCCAGATTCTACATTTCTAGATATGAATTTTATTAATTCATGTGCCTCTACTCTGCTGCCACTGTTTAGATTAGGATCATTGTTTATCACTCAGTGAACAGCAGGAATAGCAAGCCTTTCCATTGTCCCACCATTTAATCATCTCATTAAATGTTTTACAAGTGTTAAGTTGCTTTTGATTGCGGGTCTGGTGTGATTGGCCAGCTTCCCACCATTCCCAGGTTATCAGTTTGCTGCATACGAGTTCGCCCACACAAAAACATCAAGCAATTCCACGTTGTGATTTGCCTGCTCAAATGTATCATTTTTAAAAAATAGAGCAGGTCAGAGTCTGGGAGTGTCAAGTTGCCCACTCACGTGGAAAATTCACATCAGGTTTCCAAACTGGGCTGGTAATCAGGGAGCCCTGCTTCATATTTTGCCATATTACTTTGCCTAAGAAAGGCATTCACTTCAAGGGAATATACAACTCCTGTCAAACTCCTATTGTGGAGGGAGTTTCAGGTTTTTTGATCCGTCAATACTGAAGTATGAATTACGATACCTTTTTACCATAATCTGCTCCGTTTTGCAATTTAAAAGCGCCAAATTATTGTCATTCATTTCAGCAGAAGGATTGAAGTTTCATGCCACAATCGAGCTTGTAGAATTCACGCAAAAATCATAATTAGGAGTGACGAAAAAGAAGTAAAAAGGTTTTCCCTTCATTTGGAATACAGTCAGTTGGTGTCACAATTCTACATCAGTTTAAAACTCTCTGCCCCAGTCAAGGACATGGGTGTCAATTACAGGGGAAATATTGAGTCCCAACCTTGGAGAAGATGCTAAATCAAGGCCATGAGAAGGATGATCTTTCAGCATCCTTATTTTCCTTCTGTTATGTGAAGTAGAGTTTTGTTTGGTCAGCCTGGGGAATGAGAAAGGAAGCAAGGCATGACCGTGAAAGTGTAATGATCCTGTACCTTGTTCTGAACAAAGTGTGGAACTCCGCTAGAGTAGAACTCCCTTCAAACAAGATCAATCCAAACAGTACCAGCAAAGTGCTTTTTTGCATTTGACATGTTCACCTCCAGCGGTCTGTTCCTCTAACTCACCATTCTGTTCATATTCTGTTCTGTCAGCAGTGTAGACCGAGTGGTCATGTGAAAATGTGATGACGTGGCTACTTAAGAGGTCGCGTGGTGGGAGATATCCCTGGGAGTGTGGGCAGCACGCAAATGTTGAAGTAGCTGCAGGGCTAATTGAAAATCCTTGTTGTTGATAATTCAGGGAACCCACAACATTTACAAGTAGGAACATGTACCTTTCTGACTCTTGCTGAGCACTTGAGCATGGCTTATAAACTGTCTCCCATTATTTATACATTTTTTAATTCATTGAGGTACGGGCATTGCTGCCATTTATTTCCCATCCCCCAAGAAGGTGCTGGTGGAGCACTTCCTTTTTGTACCAACGCAGTCCAAGTCGTGCTGTTCTGTAGGAAGTTCCAGGTTTTTGGTACAACACTGAAGCCTGAATTATAATACCATTTACCATGTCCTGCTCCATTTCAGGATTTCCAAACACTGAAGTATTATCATTCATTTTAGCAGCAGGTCTGAAACTTCCAGCCATGGTGGAGCTCATACAATTTAATAGATTTGTGGCTTTATTTTTGTAAATTGAAAACACAGAGCAACTAACCTTAGATCACCAAGCAACAAGCTCTGTACAAACCATCAACCGGAATTTTTCACCCTTGGCTGTGACTGGGATTCTCCAGTCCCGCTGCAGTGAATCAAGTTTTGGTGATTGAACAAGATCGGAGAATCCCAGCCATAGTCCAGTATGATTCAGCTCTCTCTCTATCCCATGAGCCAAGAGTTTTATTGATATATGAATAGGCATTGGGGAATCCCTTCATAGTCATGTTACTCCTGATCTTTCTCGCACTATTTTCATTTTACTTTGTGAAACAGTTAAATAGTTGGTAGCCCAGGACTTACCAAATTTTACATGTATAATTTGAAAATGTTGAGGTATTTTTATGAAACTGAATAGAAATGTTCAGCCTGCAGAAAAAGAAATTCTATTAACTTGATTCTCCAATAAGACGATTTGCATATGCAAATTGAATTAGGAAACAGACTTTCTGCAGTAACTCAACATTCAGAAGCTCTTACTTCATAAAGCACGATAACATAATTAGGTCATTAAGGATAAAGTGCCCATAAATTATCAGATTAATGTATTTGCATATTTATTATGTTAATTAGGATAATTTAAACACACAAATTAGACTGATATAAAGATTGTCCCTTTCTTTAGCCATGATTACCTTTATCCTCCAATCTACCATTAAAAGCATGAGGGAACACTGATTTCAGGCGATGCTACCAGAGTTGCTAATTAAATTGTATGTTAACAGTGACTGAAGGAAGAGGAGAACTGATACTTAGACCTTGTCCATTGCTTGAGTAAACATTTCTCTCTCACAATGTCCAACAATGTGATGGATTAGTTGGTTGGTTGATTGGTACAAGTCAGGGCAAAGTGCCTTTAAGCAAACTAGAAGTCCTTTTTTGGGCTAAAGATAACCGTGAACCATCATGCTGATTCAGGCGCAATTCCAAATGTCTTTGCACCTGACCTTGTACCAAATACACCCAGAATAAATACGAGAGTGAATTTCATTTTGTGTTTTCTTTCAAAGTGGATCATATTGCCACAGTTCTCAACTTGAACAGTAAATGATGAGATAGACACAAGTGAGTCTCGTGAGTGCTGCAGGTTTATCTCCAGGCGTCAGCCTCAATGAGGAAAGTGAAGGAAGTTCAACAGTAGATAACATATTACAAGCTCACCTTCTCTCTCCACTGTAACCTCTATTATGCAGAAAACAAAGAATGGCACCTTTAGGGGAACAACATCATCTTCTATGTTGCCTCCAAGTCACTCCACCCCCATCCCAACTGGGGAGGATCAAAATTCACAAAGATAAAAGCAAATAACTGCAGATACTGGAATCTGACACCAAAAAAAATTTCGATCACCAAAACTCGATTCACTGCAGCGGGACTGGAGAATCCCAGTCACAGCCAAGGGTGAAAAATTCCGGCTGATGATTTGTACAGAGTTTGTTTGCTTGGTGATCTAAGGTTGGTTGATCTGTGTTTTCAATTTACAGGTCTGGCAGCATCTGTAAGGAGAGAAAAGAGTGGACGATTTTAATACATTAGCTCTTTTCTCTCTTACAAATACTGCGAGACCTGCTGAGATTTTCCAGCATTTTCTCTTTTGGTTTCAAAAGGCACAAAGGATTGGGAGAGACAGATATCTCCAGAGTAAAATATAGGACCATGGTAATATAGTGAATAGGAGCAGCAGTAGGCCATTTGGCCCCTTGAGCCTGCTTCACCATTCAATTAGATCATGGCTGATCTTCGACCTCACTATCTTCCTATTCCTTGATATCTTTAAAATCTTGAAATACGTCAATCTCTTGTCTTGAACATAATGACTGAGCCACCACAGCCCTCTGAGGTAGAGAATTTCAAAGATCCACCCTTCCCTGAGTGAAGAAATTCTTCCTCATCTCAGGCCAAAATGGCTTACCCCTTATTCTGAGACTGGGTCCCCTGGTTCCGGACCCCACCAAACAGAGGAAACATCCTTCTTGCATCTATTCTGCTGAGCTCTGTAAGAATTTTGTACGTTTCAATGTGATCACCTTTCATTCTTCTAACAACTAGAAAATACATGCTCATTCTCCTCAATTTCTCCACATTGGACAATCCTGCAATTGTAAATTATTAGCTAGTAGGTGGGTCAGATTAACAGGTTTGTAAATGTACAAAGAAGCACAGTCAAATAATATTGGTGAGTTGCAGTTGCAGTAATATTATTACTGAAACACTCCGTATGTGCAGCAATTTCATGTCTTGCGCAATGTGTGGTATTACCATCTAGATTGAGGGGAGGGCAGCTGAGTGAATATTAATCCATTTTGAAATGGAGTCATTCATAGAATCATAGAATCCCTACAGTGCAGAAGGAGGCTATTCAGCATCGAATCTGCACCGACCACAATCCCACCCAGGCCTTATTCCCGTAAGCCCACTTATTTACTCTGCTAATCCGCTGACACTAGGGTTAATTTAGCATGACCAATCAGACTGGATAGTGGGAGGAAACTGAAGCACCTGTAGGAAACTCATGCAGACACGAGGGGAATGTGCAAACTCCACACAGACACTGACCCAACGGTGGGTTGAACCCGGGTCCCTGGCGCTGTGAGGCAGCTGTGGTAACCACTGTGCCACCCAAATAAAAAGTTTGTGAAGCATTGAACAGTCTACACAAAATCCAGATGTGAGGTGACAACAACTCTAATGGTGGAAAGATATGGGACAAACCACTTTTTTCCTTCTATGCATGCTGCATTTATCACAACCTCAAATTACTCATTTACTGTCTCCGAAAAGGTAAATTTTCTGAAGGTAACCTATCTAATTTACATTTGAATACATCAATGAAAATAATTTACCTATGCAGCCCTTCGTATAGACCGATCACTCACCACTGATTCAGCAGCTACTGTTTCCATCGATACGTTTAGCCCCCGTGCCGAATAGAATCAGAGAAAAAAACAACCATCTGATCTCTCAACATTCCTCTCTTCCAGTGAGAACATTCCCAATTTACAAAAAAACACCAATCAAGATGCAGGAAAATATGGTGAGACCAAAGGAATAATAATATTGGTCCGAACTGTCCTTGTATATCTTAAAATGGAACACCATTAAAAACTGAGAAATAAGAATACTGGTTCAAACTTTTTTTTTCCTATTTTGAAGGAGCCAGTTATTAGGGGAATGTTCTTTTAGAACCTTATTTTACCCACTGTTTGTACAACTCCTAAAGTCCCAGCACTGTGCAGTAAAACTCTACACTGCAGCACAGGCCTATTTAAAGACTACCTCTTATCTTCAAACCAGCTAAGGTTTCCAATTCCTGCTGAGTACTGTCTGGCACACAGTAGATTAAAAGTTGGCATTGACAGGGGCATCCAGTGATGATACACCCAGTGTAGGAACATTAGAACATTGCATCCTAACCAAATGAAATGAGACAGCAACTTGAAAGTTTGGGTGATTATTGATAATATAAACGTCAAAACAAATTGAGTATTTTCACTTCTTGTGCAGAGACCATAAAGCATTCTTAATTTCTAATTCATAATATATTTTTTTTCATCAACCCATTGGAATTTAACCAACTTTTTCATGTGCTGTGTTGTAATCAGTCAGAATAGTATTTAAAATCCTTAATACAATTAGAAAATGTGATGCTTATTTGTTGCAATTATACATTTGTTTTATGCTTCTGACTGGCTGTCCAGCTTTCAACTTTGATAGCCTTCAACTGTGTGGCTTAGATTTAATGGTCAGTTGTGAAGCAAAGACCCTCACCACTCACCTCAAAGAAAACTGTACTGAGAAATCTTGCAAGGACTATGAACTGAACTTTAACTCTCTCAATGTGTAATTGATTGTCAGGTAGTTCGATGAAGATCTCCAGCATTGAGCTGCAGCATTGTCATCAGGCTATTCAGGCAGCCAATCTCATTAAGGAATTCTCAGAGACAGCCAACCAAGAAATAAAAAAGCACAAATAATCTTACCACATCCTAAAAATTTTACAGGGAGCGAAGTTGAGACATACGCATGGAGTGAAGGTAGAAGATGAATACCATGAAAAGCTTTTTTATTCCCTTAAAAAAATCCAGTAATGAATTGTAATAAAGACATTTGCCAATACTCTAAATCTTCAGGACAGATCTGTTGCTGAGCTGCAGTTATTACTCACATCACCTTTAGAAACCTAATTACACTTGATTAAATAAAGCTTAACTTTTTATGGGGTTTTGAACAGTGATACAATGTTAAAACCACATTGCCATGCTCATTAGTACCAGGAAAATGCAATACAATCAAAGGAATGTTAAAACACTGTAATATTATACAGTGACTGCAGTCTTTTACCATCTAACACATATTGCCTTTTATGTGAGGGTGTTATATGAAGTGATTTCCTGTGAGCTATATAAAAGGCAGGAATATCAAGATCTTCACTCAACTTATTTGCCATTCTGACCCATGCTTATTGCTACATCATACTATTTGAACACAATCTGAGTCATCTCATATCCTGAGTTTTCAACATTTCCTTACCAAGTGCAACCTTCTCAAAGGGGTATACACACTTCCCATACATACATCAGACTTCTGAAAGGAGTATACACACATCAGGAACGCAACACTTTTTGTTTGTCTTATCTGAACTTCATTTACCACTACTCAGCCCAGAATATCAGAGTAATATATCTACAAGTGCAAAATATTGCATGAAGCAGGATTTGATTGAACAAATAATTAATCTGTACAAAAAACTTATTTCAGATAGTCTTATTCATTGAGTAACAAAGAGCATAACCCAATTTTAAGACATGAATAAATTTGACAATAGTCTGAAAGTCAAAGAAAAACTAAATTACAGATCAGTGGCAAGAAATTTGGACCAAATATTTGACGACATTCAGATGTAAAACTGTGGAGAATTTCCACTGAAGCTTGCAAGGATCAGAAACAAAATATTTGCTGGTATTACATTATATTGTTGATGGATAGCAGCCTTAGATTTGAATGCCAGTTTCAAACTTATTACAAGTATCCACTGAGTTGTTTAAAGAATAGATGAAAACTAGAATAGTGAAGGCTGAGAAGCAGGACTATTATGTATTTGTGAGGTTTTAGTCAAAGGAAATAATGGAGTTAACAGATGCTAAGGAAGCAAGGAAAATTTTCCTCCAATCCTTTGACATTTTCTTCAACTTCATTTTGTTGGAACCATAGAATCCTTACAGTGCAGGAAGAGGCCATTTGGCCCATTGACTCACCAAAAGACCATCTCATCCAGGCCTTCCCCTCCATTCTATTCCTGTAACCCTGCACATTTACTACAGCCAATCTACCTAACTGACACAACTTTGGACTCTAAGGGGCAATTTAACATGGCTAATTTTCCGAACTCGCACATCTTTGGACTGTGGTAGGAAACCAGAGCCTGTGGAGGAAATACATGCAGACACATGGAGAACATGCAAACTCCACAGACATTCACCCTTCTTTCTGAAAAGAGCTAAGACAGAATGGGTTATAATTTGATATCTTCTAGCGTCAATATTCTGGCACATCACCCAATTAGCCAAGTGACATTGGACAGTATGAACAACATTTGTAAGTTATCTGAGCATGAGGGATTCTACATTGATCCTGTGCTTACTTGGTGTGTCCATTAGAAGATATTAATGTAAGTTCAGTACTCCTATGCTTTCAGCAGGAAACTCTTTTTGAAAAGAGGGTGGACAAGCTTCAATGTTATAGCCCAGTTCTGACAGTACCTTAGAGTGGGATTCCTTGCCTGGAGCATGGGGATGTTGAATTTATCCTAATGAAATGAAATTCCTTCAGTGTTGCTAGGTCAACATCCTGGAACTCCCTTCTGAGCAGCACTTTCGGGATTCTACAACATAAAATGCAGTGATACAAGAAGGCAACCTTCCAGAATGGACAATAAATGTTGGCCTAGCCAGTGATGTCAACATCTGGTGAATGAATAAAAAAAAGTTAGGAGCAGGAAATGTCACCAACATTTCCCTAAACCTAACCTTGTTGCCTTGAGGTCAATTATAATTTTGTTCTGCCACCTTAACTGACTTCAAGCAGACCGGTGACTGAACCTGTTCAGTTGTTTTGTGTTTGATTATGCTAGTCTGTTTGCTATTGATTCTCAATATGCTTATTGGATAAGCCTGGCTTTGGACTCAGAGCAAAGTGTACAAACTATGGACGTTGATGGAAGAGCAGGCATTTTATATCACTGTGAATAAACTTCTATTACACAGAGACAAATTGGTTTCACCAGCACACTTCAGGAATTCTGGGACCAGTGGGCATCACATGGTGCCCACTGCACATTCTACTTTACCTAGACAAATTTACTTTTGACATTTTATTTTTGTTACAGTGCCCCAGCCAGGAGCCATCACCCCTATCATTTTTGATTAATTTAGTGATTGTTGTTTGTTATTTAAAGCATGTGAACTGATCTGTCAATTCTGCATAGCTCTGAGATATGATATGTGCAACACCAGGACCTACCTGGTGTTCATGGCTCAACATCAAATTGAATGAGCCACCAAAAGTTTTGGGGAATAATCTTTGAAAAAAATGCCGAATACATTATGAAATACCAACACTGCAAAATTATTCATTTTGCTTTTTTGAACATGAAAAGCAACTTACCAGAGGTCAAAAGGAATCCACCTCCCGACTTGTAGAGTTTTGCACTCACAAATGGCACTGCACAAACTACTAGAAATCCTCCCACAAGACCAGTAGCCACACCTAGTATTATGAATGCTGTCCAGAAGCCTCGATACACTGTGTAATGGAAAGAATATTAAAATTAATTAATCCAGTTGATTATTTAACTACATTCATTTCAGTTTCTGAATACAAGCTGATCTGCCTCTGAATTGTCCATGAACAAAAGTATGAGGAAAAATTTGTGTTTTATTTTTCTCTGTAATGTGCTTTGCATTCGCTATTTCTTTCCGTTGCACTGCCTCTTTCTTTGCCTCTATGTTTCTCTCTGGTTTTCAAACATATTCTCTCACTGGGTGGAATCCGATGGAGGTGACTGGAGTCTTTTTGGATGACTGGAGAGCCAGCGTCACTTCTCTTCGAAGAGGCCCACTGCATCTTGAGGCACTGAACAGACCAATGGTAGGCCTTCTCCAAAGACCCTAGTGGTGTATGCCTCACCGTCAAGAGTTGCTGGCCAATTAGAGGCTGGCAGTGCCTCTGTACTCAGCAGTGTCAGTGGCCAGGTTGTGACTGCTGCTGGTACTACGTCCACCCGGTGGGCATGACTGATGATGAGTCGGGGCTCATGGAAAGGGGAGGGGTCATGGGGGAGGAAGGTGGAGGGGGCAGATTGGTGGCAACGGCAAGGAGTTGACTTTTTGCACCTCCACCATCCCCCCTTCCTGATCCTAAGTCCCTCAATTAAGCACAAAGAACTTTTGAGAGAGGCATCCTCCAGCAACCTGCAAACAAACATGCCAGAGTTTGTGTGCTGTGCTTCCTGTATTTGACAAGCCCCCCCACCTGTCTGCCGTTGAGTTAATGCCAGCAATGGCAGCGTGAGACCCTTAACTGAGCATTAATTACCCACTTAAGCGAAACATTTGGCAGTGGGAGTGAAAGGCCATCGGTGGATCTTGCTGCCAAGGGGTTAATTGGGTTGAAGGTGGCAAGGAGATGTGGTAAGGTAGTGTCTGGAGGGAAGTCCAATGTTTTTCCAATGCCAGGGGACATTTCCAGTAATTTCTCCAATATTTTGGAGATGACCAATTAATAGATCTACTGGTGGCCATTTTATTACCATTCACTATGTATTATAGCAGAAGGTAGGGGACTCGCTATGCAGGAAACAATACGAGTAAACCTTGGTGTGTTTGCTTGTAGGCTCTCAGGGGATGCCTCATTCAAAAGCTCTCAGTGCCAGACTGAAGGCCTTGGCATCAGAAAGGACAGGTATGGGCTGAAAGTCAAAGCCCTGCCCTTGTTGCTAACCCCCTCTAACTCCCTCCCCTGTAACCCTCCTCTCTGTGATACCCTGTGAGCCCTTTTCCGCCATCACTCGCTGGGCTTGGGGCCCTCCTCAATCGGAAGCCTCTGGTGGATGTAATACCCGCAGCAACCAGTCTGCTTGCTGGCACCGCTGAGTACAGAAAGGCTGCCAGCCTCTGATTGGGTGGAAGCTCTTAATGGGCATTACATATGCTACCGGGGTCCTTGGAAGGGCCATTGCCGGTCTGCTTAATGCCTGAATAGAGACAATACAGTGAGCCTTCTTGAAAAGAGGCATGGGGGGTGGGGGGAGATTGCCAGCCCTCCAATCATTGGATATCATCCCACAAACTGCACAATGCTGGGTTTGACTGCTGTCAGGTCAGGCCCTGCCATGTGAAAACATCCACTTGGCCTCCTCATGGCTTCCTGTTGCTGGCATCTTTATTCACAGAGGCCAGCATATTTAGGTTGACAGTGTTTCCTGCCCTAACATCTGAAGAGTCAATGGGGAATATATCTCCACTAGTACCAGCTTCCCCACAGCTACTGAATGCCCTGAGAAGCACTGATTGCATGGTGATGGGACTTCCCTCCTTAATTCAGGAGGAAGTCCTGGCTTGGAGCGCTGCTGGTTAACCTGTTTGGTTTGTGGCTCTCTAGCAGAATCAGAAGCTGTAGTGGACAGGCGTGAGACTCCCAGATTCTATGTCCTAGGAATCCAGGACTAAAAAGTAGGAGGATGGAGACACTGCAAAACCCAGACCCTGTTGGATGGGGAGCATCCAGATTAAAAGGAGATTTTTGATGGAGGCACCTCACACCCCCACCTCAGTCCCCACCCTTCCTGTCCAAGGTTTCAGACCTTGGATCCACACTGCCCCTAATCCATCAGTCTGATGATTGGGCAGGAAATGGCTCTTAATTGTCATAAGTGGGGCTTCAAAAGGGACAGGGACCAGCCAGCCAACTCAGGCCTCATCCTGGACTGGTTTGATGGCCAGGGTGGGAGTTGGGGGGGGGGGAGGGGGGGGGGGGGGCTTTCAAAATGTCAAAATATTTCTCACACTTTCTCCAAGGTGCTTCAAAATGGAGCTGCCTGCTTCTCGTCTTTGCAGATTCAACAATGGCCACATCCATCGGTGGCACTGCCTCTTATTTGACCACTGCTGGTAAAATTACCACTCTGCTGCCCGTATGCCAGGGTTTGGGACCTACACTGTGCCTGTAAAATTACAGCCTTTATCTTTCCCTTCTTTCAACATACCATTCAGTTTCTGTTCTTCCTTTCAGTTCTCGAGGAGATCGGAAGAGCTCTCAGCAAGGTGGAGTTAAGATTACAATTAGATGAGCCATGGTCTAATTGAATGGTGGAGCAGGCTCAAAGGGCTGAATGGCTGACCCTTGTTCCCTTGTCCCTATTCAATTGAGATGCCAGGAGACAAAATAAAATCTCTCCCTAGAAATGAAGCTTCAATCCTGAAATTTTTGTTCTTGGAAAATGGGAAAAGTATGAGACTTTGGGAAGGCAGGTCGAATAGAAAGAGAGCTCAAATGTGGCCAGAGAAATTCTACCTTTTTATGATGACATGAGAAGGAGTAGAAAGTGAATTAACAATTAAACATTTCAATGGGTGCAAGATAAGTGAAGAACAGAAGCAGGAAGAGGTGGCCATCAGAAGACTGTAAGCAAAGGCTTGGATGAATGGATCACAAAATATCTACTTAACCAATGATAAAACAGTTGAAATCTGTGAACAAATTCCCATTGGCCAATCTGTTGCTAGCAGAATAATGGAGACAGGGTCAAATGGTCATCACAAATGAATCAGAGTGGCAGAAAGATATATGGACTTAGACGATCAATCAATTAGCAAAGACCATATACACAATATAGAAAATATATATATTAATTAATATGCACTTGTTAAGGAGAATCATATACTCTTATTTAAAGCTATTTATGCATTATAATTGTTTCAAAACATACCAGCAGAGCTGTCATGTGAGTATACAGGTCCCATTGCAATTGGAAAAGGGAAGAGATAGCCATGGACACAGTATTTGGATGGAGGTTGGTTTGCTGTATAATACAAAATATGAAGACATTAATCAAATTCTCCAAAACAATGTTCTAGATTTGTCATTTCTGGGATAGATATTGCTAAATGTTTTATTCCTTTTTTTCTCAGCTTTGTTTGTCCAGATTGCTTTGGTCAGATCTTTATTGTTAGGGTTCCTGCACTGGAATGTTGTCTTCCACATTTTTACAGAAGTCACTTCATTAGATTTAATATGGGGTCACTCGCCATTTTAATGATTCCACTCTTGCAGCTTAATAATGGGAAGAGGGAAACTGTGGGCAGAGAAAACAAACGATTCCCAAGGTCTGAAAGGAAGAGGATCAACTTTAAAACTCTTGTTCTTGAAATCCTGGAAGAGATTATTTTGTAGAGTATTTTCTTTAAATAATGCTTTTGGTTGCTGCGCAAACATAAAAAAAAGGATGCCTACAAGGATCAAATCTAGTTTCACAAATTGATTTACTTCTTTGTTTCAGGCAATGGTTTACATTCCTTGAAAAGTAAAATATTATTTTGCAGTGGTGAAAGTCATTGTCAGCAAATAAGTCGCTTCAACTCTGAAAATGTCAGTCATTTTATACTGAAAATAATAAACTGGTGTTTTTGATTGGGTGGCTGATGGTGTAATCAAAAATGTGGGCATTTTGAGGAGAATTTGGAAAGTAGGTAAGGATGTTACAAATTGGAACCGCCTTGGGAGCGGGTTCCAGAAATCTGGGCCAAAATGGGTAAAGGCTCTGGAATAGGTGGTCAAGGCACGGAATAGTTAATGGAAGCTCCAAAAGAGGCAAGGGTGAGACCTGAAATAAAGAGCTGGGAGGTACTGTGAGCCCACTTGGGGGAATTTAAACAAGGTCAACGTTTATAACTTAATTAGATAGAGGAAACGGGAACAGCCCAAATAGGCAAAGGCTGGGAGTTAGCTAAGCAGTAGTTTATCAGTCTTATCTGGATGATGATGAGTTTTATATGGTGATATCTGGGAAGAAAGTAAGGACAGCTTTGGAGACCAGAAGCCTAGATGAGCACTTAAGGGAAGATAAGGTAACTGATAGATGAAGGCAGATGATGTTACAGAGGTAGAGATAAGCCGTTTTGGCTTTATTTCATTACCTTGGAAGCTCCTGTTTCTTTCCAGCTACAACCATGTTTATTGATCTCAGCCCACTGCTCAATCTGCTTCGAGATAAGGCAGCAGGGAGCAAGTCAAATCAATTATATCTATGCCGTGAGCTTGATTGCTTTCCTTAAGGGGAAAATATGAAATGCAAAGCCCACATTTGTGACACATCCCAGGTAAATATATTTGTGAAACATTAAGTGGGAACATATTAGTCCATAAATCCCTCGACCCATTTCCCTTGAGTATTAGAGGTGGCTCGGTCAATAGTACTCCTGCCTGCTAATTCAGAAGATCATGAGTTCAAGTCCCACTCCAGAAACATGAGCATAAATCCTGAATGATGCTCTGATGTAGTACTGAGCGAGTGCTGTACTCTCACCGGCACAGTGCCAACTAGCGAAGGTAATTAATACCTCCCGAGATTGGTTACCTTACTCTAGTAATGTTTGGCAGCTTGAAAGGTCTCCGAGGGAAGAATGCCAGTCTCAGCTTGCATGGATTCCATTGTATGTAAAGGGGCAGCTCCTGGAACTGCCCTTATTATTGTTGATGAAACATCTGCCCATGACCTCCTTAGCTGGAATTTACAGGAACTGTCCAATTGGGTGGAATCCCAATGAAGTCTGGATATGGTTCATTTTCTGGCTCCCTGGACATAAGCGCAGCCTCCGGCCGCTCCAGCCCCTGGAATTTTGGGACCCAAATGTTTCCTCTGTCTCGCACACTTTAAATGATGGCCAAATATTTTTCTTTTCAGTCTGCTTTGCTGGGAGAAAGTCAATTATCCTCCAGGTTTCAGCCACATGTTCACCTCTGGGTCACAATATTGTTCAAGTCCAACAGCAGAGATTCGAGCATATGATTCAGTACTGAGAGGCTGTTGCACTGTCAGAGGTGCTGTGTTTTGAGTGGAGCATTAAGTTGGAACCGCTCTTCCCCTCTTACAGCACGACTGGAGGAAATGAAGGATGTTCTCCCAGTATTCTGGCCAGCATTTAGCCCTCGACCAACGAAAGGTTACCGGCCTGAAAGATCAACTGTTCTTCTCCCTGTGGATGCTGCCTGACCTGCTGAATACTTCCAGCATTCTCTGCTTTTATTTCAGATCCCCAATATCATTAAAAGCAGATTATCTCGCCACTTAAGTCATTGTCGCTTGTGGGAGCTTGCTGCAAATTGATTTTGATATTTTCATGAATTATGACAGTGACCACACTTCCAAACTTCGCAACTATGAAGTTCTTTGGGGAATCCTTAAGAAAGGTTATGAATCACATGACATAAATCGGACAGGATTTTCCCCTGCGGTGTGTTTTATTGGTGGCAAAGGTAGACCTTCCAGCCCTGCCGCAGTGCCTTTCTGAACTGCTGCACTCTAAAGTCTTAAGTTTATTTATTAGTGTCACAAGTAGGCTTACATTAACCCTGAAATGAAGTTGCTGTGAAAATCTCCTAATCTATGTAGGTTTCCACCGGATGCTCTGGTTTTCTCCCACTATCTGAAAGGCGTGCTGGTTGGGTGCATTGGCCATGCTAAATTCTCCCTCAGTGTACCCAAATAAGCACTGGAATATGGTAACTAGGGGATTTTCACTGTACCTTTATTTTGCATATCACACCTGTCTCACCACTGGAGAACCCCCATGGTGGGGGTCTCCTTCAATAGGATTGGAAGATGCCACCAGCGGGAAAGGTCAGAACATCCCGCTTGCAAGCTTCGTCTTCTTTTTGAGATTGTGATTAACTATTTCTAGAAAATTGTTGAACAGGGACATCTACAGAGTGGTCCCTGTATTTCAGCTGAAAGCACATTTTGGGTGTGATACAGATATATTCGGCGCACATCAATGATTGAAGTTGACAGCAATGTATTGGTGCTACTCACTGAACCAGAAATTCCAGATACTATCATGGGAAATGTCTTCAGTGAACCAACAGCGCCAAATGAAACCCTCATGGTGAAAGGTGATGGCTGATTCATCATGTTCTTCTGGTGCTTGCCTGCTCTGCATAACAACATAATACATTACAGATTACAAGTCGATAATGGTAAGAGATCCAGATTATAGCAAAGATGCACAAGAAACTTGCGTTCTTGCCAGATTAGAATTAAACAATTTAATGTTTGTTTCTAAGCTGGATTTATCTAAACTCGCTGAGCTGGGGGAGTAGAGGTCACCTATTACAAGGAAGGAGACTTGTCCTTCTTCCCAGGTGTCACGCTTTACACGCAGCTTGTTGGTAAGGGATTGACATTCCAAGCGATTGTGAGGCATTCCAGATAAAACGTTAAATATGAAACTATAAAACATTCATTCCCTCCACCACCGATACAGTGGCAGTAGCATGAACCATCTATGAGATGCACTGCAGGAACTCACCAAGTCTCTTCAACAGCACCTTCCACACCTGTGACTCCTGCAACCTGGAAAGATAAGGACTGTGGACACATGGAAACACCACTACCTGCTAGTTCCCACCTGACTTGGAAATATGTCGTTATTCCTTCACTGTCGCTGGGTCAAAATCCTGGAACTCCCTCACTAACAGCACTGTGGATGTACTGCAGGGTGGCATAGTGGCATAGTGATTAGCACTGCTGCCTCACTGCGCCAGGGACCCAGGTTTGATTCCCAGCTTGGGTGGCTGTCTGTGTGGAATCTGCATGTTCTCCCCATGTCTGCATAGGTGTCCTCCGGGTGCTCTGGCTTCCAAAAGATCCAAAGATGAGCTGGTTAGGTGCATTGGCCATGCTAAATTCTCCCTCAGTGTACCCAAACTGGTGCTGGAGTGTGTTAACTAGGGGATTTTCACAGTTAATGCAAGCCTTCTTGTGACACTAGTAAATAAAGTTAAAACTTTAGCGTGCAGCAGTTCAGAAAGGCAGCTCAGCGCACCTTTTCAAGGGCAATTAGAGATGGGGAATAAATGCCGACCTAGCTAGTGACACCTGCATCCCTGAAAAGAATTTTAAAAAGACAATTAAAAATATACAATATAATAGAAGATGTTATGTCATATTTGTCAGCGGGGTGTTCAATTTCAATTTGGATCATGAGGCTAAAAGATATGGATGAAGATTCAGCTAACGTTTGCTCAGAGATATGTTTGATAGTAGAGCCATTGGCCGGGATTTTACCGGTTTGCCTTGATGGCGGAGTGAGCCGATAAAATCGCGCGAGAGCCGAGAAATCAGGATCGCACCTAATTTTTTGGCTCTCGCGATTTTATGCGAGGCAGGTTTCCGGCGCGGTCAGCCTCTGGTCAAAAATGGGCGGGGCTACATATCCATGAATGGGGAACAGTTGTGTTGGCCTCGCTGCTGAAACCGGAGTCCATTGAGGCCCCTCCCAGGGAGGCTGACGGCAAAGGGAGTGTCGCTTGGGCAGTGCCAGACTAGCAGTGTCAGCCACCTTGGCAATGCAAGCCTCGATAATGCTCACCGGGTAGCTTTGCACTGCCCACCAGGCAGTGCTGGGGAGGGGCCTATGGGGCATGGGGCTTATAGGAGCAGGGCTTATAGAGGGCAGAGTTTATATGTGTGGGACCTGAAGAGGTGGTCCGATTGAGGGAGTGAGGGCTTCTCCACACTCTGCCTGTGATCGAACTGGGGGCGGGGGGGGGAGGCATTGCCATTCTGCAGGCGATTGGTGTGGGGGATGGCCCGCTGCTGCTCTGCAGGCAATCAGATCAGATTGGGAGGGGAGGAGAGTGGTGGCGGGACCCGCTCAGCATCATGATCATTGCAGGGGCTGCATTTTGTGTTGTTGGTGAATCCTGTCCCTCAGAAACTCCTCCAGTAAACTACCCATCACTGACGTCAAGCTCACCAGCCTTTAATTGCCTGGCTTGTCTTTGCTACCCTTCTTAAACAACGGAACAACATTAGCCACCCTCCAGTCTCCCGGAATTTCACCAGTGGAAAGAGATGAAGAAAGTATCTCTCAAGGGCCTCAATAAATTCTCCCCTAGCCACCCACAAGATCCGAGAATGCACTTGATCAGGCAAAGGGGACTTATCTATCTTAACGCGCTTTAAGGCTGCAGATACCTCCTCCCTATTAATATGTATGTGCCCTAAGACATCACCTCTTGTTTCCCTTATTTCTTTAGCACCTATGATGTTCTCTGCAATAGTCCATTAGAAAGTCTGACAACACCAGGTTTTAGTCCAACCGATTTATTTGATAGTAAACTCACAAGCTTTCGAAGGGACTCCCTCTTCGTCAGGTGAATGGAGAGTTCTCCATTCACCTCTCCATTCACCTGACGAAGAGGGAGTCCCCTCGAAAGCTTGTGAGTTTACTATCAAATAAATCGGTTGGACTAAAACCTGGTGTTGTCAGACTTTTTACTGTGTTTACCCCAGTCCAACGCCAGCACATCCACATCATAGTCCATTACAGCCAGTCAATGCTATGTGCTGATATCCTTTCTGAAAAAAACGGGAGGATTGATTGGCAGGAAACAGGATTAAAAATTATATGGATGAGTTTTGTCCTGGTGATTATCTGGTTCATCCTGTGTCCTCTTACTAGGTATGTTAAGGAAGATCTGAAGGAAGTTCATTGTATTTTCTTTTGAGATATTTGTGTACACATTTTCTTCTAAGTGCCCAGCGAACACCTCCAGCAACACAGCTGGACGTAGTGGCTAGGATTTTACAGCCTTGTTTGGGCGCGACCGGAAATTCCCAGCTGAGGTCAATGGAGATTTCCATTGTTGGACCCTCGCCCACTCCAATTCTGGGCAGGTGAGGTGGTAAAGTTCCTGCCAGTATACCTGCTGCCAGCTGCTCACTTTGCTCAGGCGGGGTGGTGAAAGAGCTGGGTAGGGTGTCATTCTAGGCTTCTCGGTTAGTCTTTATTACCAAAGGCTTACCCTGAGCATTGAAGGATTCCATTGAAAATTTGCATGTGTTGTTGGCCAGTTTCATGATGCTTCCTGTGAGAACCTTTGACCGTGTCCAGAGTTCATGAACAGCGGATAAATACAAGTGGCAAATGGTAGGTCAATCATAACAACATATGAAACAGGAGATGAATGGGTCCCGCAGCATCTCAAGCCTGTTCTGCCATTCAATGAGATCATGGTTGAACTTGAGCTTATACAATATGTTAACTTAATCAACCTATTCTGATCCCTTAATCCCCTTTGGATCTAACATCTACCAATCCCAGTCTTGAATATGCATAATGATTGAGTGTCCACAGCTCTCAGCGATAGAGAATTCCAAAGATTCAGAGCGCTTTGAGTGAAGACATTTCTCCTGATCCCAGCCCACTTTCAGAATCCAATGACTCCTAGATCTGAACCCACCAGTCAAGAGAAACAGCTTCTTACTCCAAGTGGTCTCAGAGTTTTATACAGTTTAATTGGATCACCTCTCATTCTTTGAAATGCCAGAGAATATAAGCCCATCCTACTTAGTCTGCCTGCACAGGACAGCCTCGCATGCCTGGAATCGACCTACTGAACCTTAGTTACGACCCGAGGGCAAGTATATCTTTCTTTAGGTAAGGAAATCAAAACTGTACGTCACACTCCAGGAGTGGTCTCACAAAGGCCCTATATAATTGTATTAAATCTTCCTTACTCTTCGACTGTTTTTGCAATAAAAGCCAGCATATATTTTTTGTGCTCACTTCAAGTTAGCAACTGTAGGGGCCCTGGGAGCAAAGGAATTTAGCTGTTAATCCAGAACACTTAAGGGTCTGTGTCATTCCAGCAGTGAATGGCAGCTCAGCTCCTTCATGTTGCAAGACGCACAAACTTACAGCTGTGATGCATTTCAATCCTGCACATGCTTTTGTTACCAAGCTGTGCTTTCAAACCTCAGAGGTTCATTCACACGAACCTGGCACCTCACCATTTCCATGTGCTGTTTTCAAACAAAAATGTTCCATGAGAGACACAGCACTGATTTTTTTTGTGCCCTAAAGCCGTCTGATGTGTAAATGAAGAACGGAGCTCGAGATTTCCAACGTTCAGAGTTTGGACTGCCGTTTTCCAGAGCAGAAATTACCTTGTAAGGTGGTGTTGCTGTATATGTCTCACGCTACTACTACCACCTCATGGGCAGTAAGGTTTCAGCATATGGATTGAACATATCAAATTTGCAATTGTAAATGTACAGAAAAAAAAGCTAAGATAACATGAGGAAAACAAGAGAAACTGACACCTTTTTCACCAGGACAGAAAGGGGAAATTGGAGATTTGATAGAGGTGCTGAAAAAAAATGATGGGAGCTATTTAGTTAAAGCAGGTGCCAAAATGGGTGCTGTGCTAATAAAAATCACCCGCTTGGAAGTCTGGATTTAGCATGCATTTTTCCAGTTAACTGATAATCATTATGAGTTGAACCTGCCTACAAGACCCTGAAGCTGTCAATTAACTGCAGGCTGATTGCTCAAGCACTGATTAGACATAGTTTTCCTGGAGATATAGCTGTTGCCTGCGGTCACTCACTTCCTTCTGGTCTTTCACACATCTTTCAAATGGACTCACTCTGCATCATGATCATTGCAGGGGCTGCGTTTCGTGTTGGTGAATGGCTGTGCCATTTGAAGGATGTGTGAAAGAGCAGAAGAGAGTGGGACCATGAGCTCTGATATGGCACCAGATGTCTTCATGGGGGAAGTGGGAAGGACCCCACAGAGACAATTAGTGTACTGCATGTGGGAGGTGGTGGTGATAGCCAGGGGTGCCACCCCCAGCAAATGGTTCTAGTGCCACAAGGAATTTAACAACTTAACAAAGGCGTTCAAGGAATGTTCCTACCTCACAAACAAACTTCTCAACAACTACACAGCACCACCATCATCTCAACACATTTTACCCATTATCAAGCTATACATTGGCTTTCAAACACCCCACACTATTGCATATTCCACAGGCTGCACTTACATTATGTTAGGTCTCATACACATAGGTGCACACAAATACTCCAGTCAATACATTCATTCCTAATCCACCATTCTTTGACTTCCAGGAAACTCCATAGAATCCTACAATGCAAAAGGAGGCCATTCAGTCCATCGATTCTGCAATGACTCTCTGAAAGAGCATTTTACCCAGGCCCATCCCCTCAACCTATCCCTGTAAATCCACGCATTTACCATGGATAGCCCAGCTAATACAAAATAGGACTTACTAGGCCGTAACAGGACCTGAGTAAAAAAAGGTCGATATGAGTTTTGTGTAGATGAATTGGCAACAAGTATTTTTATTGGTTGGTGAGTTGATATTGAGAAAGTGTAATGACTTCAGTCAGGACATTGAGGTTGGCCTTTTGGAGTATGAACTCCCTGATTAAGGATCCCCTTTTTGCAACCTTGTGGAATCCATGAACCATGTCTATGTAATGTGTTGTAGGTTGCACATTTTCAGTTTCCTAAAAAATCTTTTATTGATGTTTTGTTTGCAGTTCAGTCCCACGCTCTTGATCTACGGGCACCCAGTGCAGAGTGGGGCGTGGAAGGAGGAGGATCTCCTTATGAACTTGCTCCTGGGCCTGGCAAGGCATTCCATTTGCAGGTCCAGGCAGTGGGTGATCGAGGGGGTTGTCCAACCCCACCGTTTGCCCCTTTAGCATGGCTATATTTGTGGCTAGGTGCCCTGGAGAGGGAGCATGCGGTGTCTGAGGACACAGTTTGTTTATTTGTTTGAACACAAAAACACTCTGATTAAGGATTCAATTGATAGGCCAATCAGGAAGTCTTTGCCTTGTACTTAACTGGGAGTGTTAATTCCTCTGACACCCCCAGAGGCAGACTGCTAACTGCTAGCACTCTGTGTATTGCTGTTAGAGTTTGTAAATAAAGGGACTTTCGTGAAGAGACTTCGACCTCTGAAGACTTATTACTCCTAGTTCTTATGTTCTTATGATATTTGTGGGAACTGCCATGCTGCTTTACAGTAATGCAGCCATGCCCTGCTTGCCTCCCTTCACTTCCCACTTCCCCAGGCTGTAACCTCCTTTTCTGTCACTCTCTGTCGATATCAATACACTCCCTCCCCCTTTCCCCATCAGCAATTTCTCCTTGACATAAGCATTACATTAGCTCCCTGTTATATACTATTGTTTTACATGTAACTACCTGAAAGTAGCTAGGAACTGATGTGTTATGTATAAGTGTTCCAGAGGCCACATCTCACAGCTGTGCTAGCAACTGATGTGAAGCATAGCAGAAGCAGTTGTACAAGACTGCATGGCAAAGTTAAACAGTTTCCGATCTTCTCAATCTTTATAATAAAGGCAAGATATTGCAGATGCTAGCAGAAAATGCTGGAAAATGGCAACAAGTCTGACAACGTCTGTAGAGAGCGAATAGAGCCAACGTTTTGAATGTAGAGGATCCTTCAGCAGAGCTTTAGGTGTGATTATTAACAACATCTAGGAATCAAAAGATAATAAGAAAACTCAGCACTCCCAATGTCGAAAAACATTGAGGGCTAAATGGTTTTATAAAAATATCACTAACTAAAATTCTACAATAACTTTGAGACAATAGTTAATTTTATTTATATCTGTTCATCCATTGCAGTAACAGAGTTGGGATTTAAATTTTAGGAAAAGTCAGTCATAACATTTTGTTAATCAAAGTAATATTCACTCTCTGGAAGAATTATCTACTTAATTCCATTCCCTTGACTTTCTTTCATATTCAAAATTTTTTTCAAATGTTTCTCCAATTGTTTTTCAAAAACAATAATTAATTGTTCTTCCTCTACATTATTTCATTGGAACACATTCCAAAGTGTTCCTCTGGAACACTTACACATAACACATCAGTTCCTAGCTACTTTCAGGTAGTTACATATATAACAGGGAGCTAATGTAATGCTTATGTCAAGGAGAAATTTACTGATGGGGAAAGGGGGAGGGAGTGTATTGGTATTGACAGAGAGTGGCAGAAAAGGAGGTTACAGCCTGGGGAAGTGGGAAATGAAGGGAGGCAAGCAGGGCATGGCTGCATGACTGTAAAGGAGCATGGCAGTTCCCACAAATATCATAAGAACAGAAGAACTAGGAGCAGGAGTAGGCCATCTGGCCCCTCGAGCTTGCTTTGCCATTCAGTAAAATCATGGCTGATCTTTTTGTGGACTCAGCTCCACTTACCCACCCACTGACCGTAATCCTTAAATCCTTTACTGTTCACAAATTTATCTATCCTTGCCTTAAAAACACTCAATGAGGTTGCCTCAACTGCTTCACTGGGCAGGGAATTCCACAGATTCACAACTCTTTGTATGAAGAAGTTGCTCCTCAACTCAGTCCTAAATCTGCTTCCCCTTATTTTGAGGCTATGCCCCCGAGTTCTAGTCATGCACAATTGATTCCTTTAACTTACTGCATGAGAGTAAGCACATTTAAAAAAGGCTGTGAACTTCAATAAATCAGCCACACACTACAAAAGAATCGAAGGCATTCTGATGTGGAGGCCAAGATTCTCGGGGGTGGGATTTTCCGGTCTTGGGGCAAGCGCTGCCAGAAAATCCCGCCCAGAGTCTATGGAGCTTTCAGAGACAAGAGCCATGATTTAACGGCATGGTAGTCGCTGGAGCAAATCCCATAATGGTCACTAAATCTTGCGAGAGGCCAGAAACTGGATTTACGCCACTGAGATTTCAGTTTGGGATTTTCCCCGCTCCCCTCACCCTGCCAGATGACACGATCAGCTTCGTACCCAAGAAGGCCGTGGGCCTGATTAGCATTTATTAGCATGTATTACAATATCATTAGCAGGCTAGATGCCACTACTTCCACCTGCAGCATATCTTCCCACCCAGCTGGCCGTGAATCACCGCTGCTCTTCAAAAGCAAAATGACTACATCGGGGGGCACATAGGTAAGTATAGGTGGCGAGGCACATGGCCTAACAGTGCCAATGGTGGGTCCTCTGGGGAGGACCCTTTTGTGCACTGGGGGGTTCATGACCCAATGCCTGTGAGAAGAGCTGGGGGTGCGGCTGATGCTTGTGTGGAGGACTGGGGCAGGGGTGGGGGGGGGTGGGTGGGGGTGGAGGGGGGGGGCAATCCTCCTCCATGTCCATGGAGGTGGAAGTTTAATTTCAGTGCAGACTGGGGCACCCTGTAAAGATGGTACCCTAACGTTCCTGGGTCAACCTTATCAGCTCTATGAGGACCTGCCCCATCAGAATGATGGCATAAATCACACCTCCAGATTCTCTGTGCCAGAAAATCTGGAATATAGAACACAGCTGTGCATTCAGTAAAATACACACTGGTTTACAGTCTGAAACTTACACTCTGACAAATTTGGGACAATTCCGCCCAACGGCTAAGATAAGTCACAGATTGAAACCAATGAGAGGTCAAGTGACCCAGCTGGTGAGTGAAAAAAACCAAGAGTTGACCAGGCAGACAGAAACTGATACAGACCCAACAGAGACAACATCCCAAAACCTCTCTGAACAAAGCGAAGCCCTACTTATGGTTTGAAAACCCATCAAAAGACCACATTGCTATAAACCAGGAGTTCTTAAAGGAGCACTCCAATTCAATATCACGGTCTCTAAGAGGGTTAACTAGCCATGACTACAGAGTGAATGCTTCAGTGAAAAGCCAAAGTTACAACATCCACTGTCGAAAATGACTGTGAACAAGCATTCGGACAATTCATGAATAATTATTTTGATTTCTTACCTTTTATCTTAACTTGGCAAGTTTGAACATCTGATAATCTTGCAAACTTTCATTTCTTTTGGTGCATAACTGAGGACATTGTGTGCGAATGTTCTTTTCCAATAATGGAAAGTTGGACTTTTTCATGCGGTTTCAGTCTCTTTGTCATTCATTTCTGTATGAACTGAGTAAGGTTTAGTAATAAAACCAGCTCCTTACTTGTCAGCACAAGGAATTGAGCTGGCTTAATTCTTACACAGTTAAGTGCACATTGAGTTTGCAACGCCACATTTTTAACAACTTCATACTCAGTTATAACCAGCCCAGCAGTGGGTGGAGTCAGCTTACCCTTCCTAAACTGGTCCGAACGGTTGCTAATAAATCCAAGAGAGAAATGAAAATCCTCTTAAAGACAGGATAGAATATAAATCTTGCTATCACAGGAAGTGATATGCTTAGATGCTGTAAAAAGGAAAGAAGATGGGTAGGATATAGATGGGAATAGAAAAAGACATTGAAAAGCTGACATGAGGGAGATGGAACGTGAGGAAACTTGTGAGGAGTAGAAACACCAGTACAGATTTGCTGATCTAAGTGGCCTGTTTCTGTACCGTAATATTCAATGTAATTTTATTCAATGTTGAGTTGGGCTGTACGTATTTCAGGAAGGAGTTCCAGATGTAACAGTACAACTCACACTTGGCACTCATCTCAAACCCATTCTGTTCCACTGCATCTGCATCCATTGCTTCACAGCTCTAATTTCCAACCTTCCTTTCCTTTAAGTGGTTTCCAGTTTCTCAAAAAAGAAGTGAAGCCCCGTTTAAAAAAAAATCCTCGTCCAGATTGGGAAATGCATCCAATTACCCAAAGATCAGCTGGGGTTTGTATCGACTAAAATATGTCTTAACCTATGTGCCAGCTGCTCTCAGTAGCTCCACATCTGGTCGAGTTCTTTCTTAAGAACGGATTGTGTGGTTCCTGTGTTTGTTGCCAATTCTTGTTTATAGCTCTATATTGGCCGGGATTCTCATACGCCCAGCCACCGCTGCCAGTGAGAACTCAGCGCTCAGTCAGAACTCCATTCACTCTAGCGGGACTGGAGAATTCCAGCCGCAGGCGAGGTTGAAGAATTCCGGTCATGATCTCCTAGAATATCAATCAGTTGTAGGGAATAAATCTGGAGAATGAACTATGACTTGGTCAAAACTAAGTTATGTTTATATTTTTGTGCTGCATTCAGAGTTACGTTGATCTCTCACCCCTAAAACTATACGGTATACATGTCCATCTTTTTATACCTCACGTGGATTTCTGCTGCATTACATTTTTCCTGATGCAATAATTCAATTATAAAATTGTTAGCCAGGAGCCAGAATGGAAGAGGAACCTCCCCACACAGCCAGAAGCATACAGGCACATGTGGGCTTCCTCCAATTTCCTCGCCAAAAGAATGCTCAACAGTTTAAAGACTTTTCCCGTCCCTCAACGCACAAGGCTTATTCATTGCATTTTCAAATTGCTAAATGCTTGATTGGTTTTCCGATTTGGATTTATAACACGTGTTCATGAAATATATATGTTTTATATATATGTATTATTTTTAAATCCCAGGAATTCAAGCAGTTCCCATTTTTGGGAGGAGCTGGTGATAGAGCTCAGTCCAATTTCCTGACTCAATACGCAACAAGTTCCATTTGTTCCAGATCAAAAACATTTTGTGTGAAGTAGAGATCAAACCTATAGCCCATCAATTTAAGACATAACATATTAATATTCAAAATGGAAAGTTCTTGTTATCCGGGAATGGGAAGAACAAGGTTGAATTTATTAAATTTTATTCCTTTATGGGTTATGAGTGTCTCTGGCAAAGGCAGCATTTGTTTCCCATCCCTGATTATCCTGGAATGGGGTAGCATGCAGCAGTTAAGAGACAGCCACATTGTTGGGGATCTGGAGTCACATGTCAGCCAGACCAGGTAAAGGATGGCAGATTTCCTTTCCTAAAGGGGAATGAACCTGGTAGGTTTTACAACAATAAGTGCTAGTTTATTGGGATTAGCTTTACATTGAAGATATACTACATAAGAACATAAGAACATAAGAAATAGGAGCAGGAGTAGGCCATCTAGCCCTTCGAGCCTGCCCCGCCATTCAATAAGATCATGGCTGATCTGTCGTGACTCAGTTCCACTTTCCCGCCCTCTCCCCATAACCCTTAATCCCCTCTCTTATCAAGAACCCATCAACCCGCTTCTTAAAAATATTTAGCGAGGCAGCCTCCACCACTTCAACGGGCAGAGAATTCCAGAGATTCACCACCCTTTGAGTGAAGAAGTTCCTCCTCAACTCCGTTCTAAACCGCCTCCCCTTTATCTTGAGGCTGTGCCCCCTAGTCCTACTGTCTTTTTTGAGCGGGAAGAGTCTCTCCACCTCTATCCTATCCATCCCATTCATCATCTTATACGTCTCAATGAGATCTCCCCTCATTCTTCTAAACTCTAACGAGTACAAGCCTAGTTTATTCAGCCTCTCCTCATAGCTCAATCCCCTCAACTCCGGTATCAGCCTAGTAAACCTCCTCTGCACTCCCTCCAGGGCCAAAATATCCTTGTGCAGGTGCGGCGCCCAAAACTGCACACAGTACTCCAGCTGCGGCCTCACCAATGCCCTATACAGCTGCAGCAAGACCTTCCTACTTTTATATTCAATCCCCCTCGCTATGAAGGCCAGCATCCCATTCGCCTTCCTGACCACCTGCTGCACCTGCAAGCTGGGTTTTTGCGACTCATGCACAAGGACCCCGAGGTCCCTCTGCACCATCGCCTGCTGCAGTTTTTCGCCACGTAAGTAATAGTCCTTCCTACCATTCTTCCTACCAAAGTGGACCACCTCACACTTGCCAACATTAAATTCCATTTGCCATTTCCTGGCCCATTCGCCCAGCCTATCTAGATCCTTCTGCAGACTCTCCACACCCTCCGCACAATTTGCCTTTCCCCCAATCTTGGTGTCATCAGCAAATTTCGACACCCTGCACTCGGTTCCCTCCACCAGATCATCTATATAAATGGTAAAAAGCTGATGCCCCAGCACCGACCCCTGGGGCACCCCACTAGTCACCAACCGCCAATCCGAATAGCACCCATTGACCCCCACTCTCTGCCTCCTATCTGACAACCAATCCTCTATCCACGCTAACACCCTACCCCCAACTCCATGTCCCCTGACCTTCTGCAATAACCTCTTGTGAGGTACCTTGTCAAACGCCTTCTGAAAATCCAGAAAGACCACATCCACCGGCTCTCCTCTATCCACTGCCCTAGACACATCCTCATAGAACTCCAGTAAATTTGTCAGACACGACTTCCCTTTAATGAAACCGTGTTGCGTCTGCTCTATCAAGCAATTCCCCTCAAGATGCCTCGCAATTTCCTCCTTAATGACGGATTCTAACATTTTACCTACCACAGACGTTAAACTAACCGGCCTATAATTCCCCGCCTTTTGCCTAATTGAATTTAAACTCCACCAGTTGCCATTGTGGGATTTGAACCCATGTCCACAGAGCATTAGTCTGGGTCTCTGGATTACTGAAGACATTACCACTATATCATCACCTCTCCATAACATAGAAACATAGAAAATAGGAGCAGGAGTACGTCATTTGGAAGTTGGAGCCTGCTCTACCATTCATCATGATCATGGCTGAAAATCCAGCTAAATAAACTGATCCTGCCTTCCCCCCATTTCCTTTGATTCCTTTCACACCAAGAGCTATATCTAACTCCTTCTTGAAAACAAATGTTTCAGCTTCAACTGCTTTCTGTGGAAATGAATTCCACAGGCTTGCAACTCTCTGAGTCAAGAAATTTCTCATTTCAGTCTGAAATGGTCCATCCCGTATCCACAGACTGTGACCCCTGATTCGGGACTCCCCTACCATCGTGGCCATCCTTCCTTCGTCTACCTTGCCTAGTCCTGTTAGAACTTTATGGCTGGAATTTTACTGTCCCACCCACCATGGGAATCGGAATGGGCGAGCAGTGGACCATGGCAAGGTCTGTTGACCACAGGCAGAATTTTACGGTTTTGGGACAAGCAAGACCATAAAATCCACCCTATACATTTCTATGAGAAGAGCTCCTATTCTTCTGAACTCCTGCAAATATAACCCTAATGAATTCAATCTCTCATATACCAGCCCTGCCATTCCAGATATCAGTCAGGTAAACCTTCTCTGTATCCCCTCTATATCAAGATCACCCTTTCTCAGGTAAGGAGACCAAAATTGCACACAGTATTCCAGGTGTGATCTCACCAAGGCTCTGTATAATTGTAGCAAGACATCCCTGCTCCTGCTCTCAAATCCTCTCACAATGAAGGCCAACATATCATTTGCTTCTTTATCACCTGCTGCACCTGTATGCTTACCTTCAGTGACTGGTGTACAAGGGCACCCAGGTCTCATTGCACATTTCCCTCTCAATCTATAGCTATTCTGATAATAATCTGCCTTCCTGTTTTTGCTACCAAAGTGGATAATCTCACATTTATCCACGTTATACTGTATCTGCCATGCGTTTGTCTGCTCAGCTTATCCCAAACACACTAAAGCATCTCTGTATCCTCCTGACAGCTCACTCTCCCATCCAATTTTGTGTCATCTGCAAATTTGGAGATATTACATTTGTTCCTCATCTAAATCATTAAAATTTATCGTGAATATTTGGAGTCCCTGCATTGATCTCTGCAGTACCCCACTAGTCACTGCCTGCAATTTGGAAAAAGACCCGTTCGTTCCTACTCTTTGTATCCTGTCTGCCAGCTAGTTTACTATTCATCTCACATGCAATCACATGCACTTTGATTTTACAAGCTAATCTTTTATGTAGAACTTTGTCAAAAGCCTTCCAAAATTCCAAATAAACCACATCCACTGGCTCCTCCTCATCAACTCTACTTGCTACATCCTTGAAGAATTCCAGTAGATTTGTCAAGAATCATTTCTCTTTTGGAAATCCATGCTGACTCTGTCCAATCCTGCCACTGTCTTCCAAGTTCTCTGTTGTAAAATCTTTTATAATGGATTCTAGTATTTTCGCCACTACCGACGTCAGGCTAACTGGTCTATAATTCCCTGTTTTCTCCCTACCTCCCTTATTAAATTGTGCACTTACATTAGCTATGCTCCAATCAGTAGGAACCGGTCCCGAGTCTATAGAATTTTGGAAGGTAAGCACCAATGCATCTACTATCTTTCTTTCACTTCATTAACTATTCTGGAATGTAGATTATCAGACCCTGGGGATATATTGACCTTCAATCCCATCAATTTCCCAAAACCATTTCTCTACTAAAACTGATTTCCTTCAGTCCCTTCCGTCACGAAACCCTGTGTTCCCCAACATTTCTTCTATGTTATTTGTGTCCTCCTTTGTGAAGACAGATAAATTGTAGCTCTAACTCTTTCAGTGTAATGTGGACAGTTGTAGTTATGTGTGCTGCCTGACCATTGTGGTTGGTATCTTTAAATACAACATGAAAACCAGAGACCTCCAAACTCACCGGTGTGGCAGCCTTAGGCCTGGATGTTACGTTCTCAGCATGGTGTTCATATACTTCACAGTTCTCTGTTGCTAGGAGCCAGTAATCTGTCCCAAATGCCACCAAAAAGAGAAGCAGTCCAATAGCTCCAATGAGCCCTGCTACAAAGGCAATAATGCTGACTTTCATGGTCAAGTTAAAGTTTGTGAGTGGGATAACGCTTTTAACTGGAAACTATGTCTGCTTCTATGTGTGTGAGAATGAGACGGCTATTTTAAGAGATAGATCAACTTCATTTGGTAACTGGTGTAAGTTTCACAGGAGCGTGGTCCAATATATATTAAAATAGATGACCTTGCCAAATAAACATTTGACGATAAAAAAGTGTAACTGCTGTTACTAAAGGGATTACTTGGTGTAATACGTATAACGTAGTTAAAACACTTCTTTTGTTTCCAGAATTAGTTTGGAATCTGAAGGCACCAGTAGTGAGGAAAGTTGGCCTAATTTCCATAGAATGGCATATTTCTTAAATACCAGTGCTTCAAGCCAGCTATCTGGTTCCCATGTGTGATAGATCATAGGGAAAAAATCCTGCCAAGCAAATGCTGCAGATAACTGTGTCCCTCCCTCAAGATTAAACACAAGAGTGTAAGCTATACAGGGGGTAATGGGAATATGAAGGCAGCCCAAGCTACAGACTGGGAGTGATTATGAGTTGTGTTACTACAACAAACTTCAAACAGACCCATTTCAAATTCCTTTCCCCATTGTTTTAATGGTGGTTATGGCCAACATATTTTAGAAGATGTTAAAATAGTATTGAGAGAAATGTGGTATATATGGGTGAAAACATTCCTACAATAACATTGTTCATACTATTTTGAAAGCTTAAACCACTAGTAAAGAAAGGCCACCCAACATCAAATCAAGCAGAAAAGAAAACTTGTTAACTTGTTTTCCTGTTCTCCTGGAATCCATACAAAAATGGTATTCCTGCGCACAGCACATATCAACTATTGCTTGATTATCTATTGTGTTCATGGCTAGCACAC
Source organism: Carcharhinus amblyrhynchos (assembly GCF_965287045.1). Taxonomy (NCBI): domain Eukaryota; kingdom Metazoa; phylum Chordata; class Chondrichthyes; order Carcharhiniformes; family Carcharhinidae; genus Carcharhinus; species Carcharhinus amblyrhynchos. Next base: position 77,233,112 of record NC_137327.1, read on the forward strand.
AGGAAGACAACTGTGTTTGCAAAGAATCAGGAAAATAGGACAAGCAGCTGAGAATCTGACTCAAAGGAATCTGCCCGTGCCTGAATAAGGCTGAAGATCTCTTCTTGGCATATTGGCCATGACCTCGTGCCAGATAAAGCCCAAGACTGTCAGCTTGGATCTTGTTTGTCTCTATTGTAGGGACCATGAATTAGATTCAATCTGAATTTGTTTTTTGGAGTAAGTAAGGAGACGGATTTGTGTGTGTCTGGTCCACTCTGAACATTGTCTTTGTAACTTTTACAGTAGAATCAAAAATTTAAAACAAAATAAGTCAAGGGATGATGTGATTCTAGGAGGTTTTGTATTCCAGAAGGATTTTTTTTAATCTTTGCCACTGTTAACCACTCTTTAACATTTTACATTGGCTGTTAGGAGTATAGCACACAAGTTAATGAGATACAATTTCAGAATTGCCCATGTGAATGTGATGTGTGTACAGCATTAGTTAGTCTGGCAGAAAAGTAATCCATCCCTTTATGGCTAATTAAAAAGGTGCAATACTGTATCATTATTCCCAGTTGCACTGTTACAGCCACTTCTTTCCAATCGATACGGGAGAGCAACTGGACAGAATAATGTCTATTCTATAGGTGCTGCACAGATTCCTGATTCCCAAAAATGGCATCCCAGGTGTAAAGTGTGCACTGCCAGATTCCATCTTGGTAAAGAGGTGCATGTACTTAACTGTAGGTGAAACTGTAAGTGATTTTGAAACTTATTATTATTATTTTCCTAAAATTTCAATAGTCTGTCAGGAATGGCCTGGCTGGTGTTGAAACACCTTTTATTCATTTAAGAATGCAGAATAAATTACATCCAGCCACGGATGGGCTGGTAACGTTTTCTCTTGGAATTAAACAGTGCCGAGAAGAATGCAAAGATGCCACACAAAGTAGGTTAAGCTGCTAGCTGAGGGAGATAGGGGAAGAGTGTTGAAGGCTCTCAGGGGGGTCTTGGATCCATTGGGTTTCTTTAGGGATTAATTCTCTTACTCAGCAGAAACTGATGATTGTGGTGTCTTCACTTCATTAAAAAGGCTGTGACTGACATCTTTAACTACAACATTAAGGGCAAGAATCACATTAAATATGATCACTGGAATATCATTGATATCTCCAAAAACACAAAATCACCTTCATATTATTGTGTATTGTTGAGCAAAGCCAGATGAGCAGACAGTCTACCCCATAAAACTGGGAGACGCTCCATCAGGTAAATTCAAATTTTAGGCTTGAGTTTTTGCACAGGTGGAGGGGCTTTCCACTCCAGTGAAAATGGCGCTAGAGGCCCAACTCTAGAAGTTCTGCCCCTAAATACAGTTCCACAATTATCATAGGGCAGGGACACAGGAACGCATTGTACTTCACACATCTGTGGTTCAGGGAAGCAGCTGTACATGTTAAAGTGCAGCTACCTTCAGTCAGGTCCCATTTTGGTTACTGAGCTGCCTGAAACATGACATATGCATTTTATTTCTATCAGGAGAAAGTCTAAAGCTAGTAGAATTATAGAGTTATACAGCACATAAACAGACCCTTCAGCTCACCATGTCTCTGCCAACCACAAATACCAGTCTAAGCTAACATTTAGGATTTATTTGGGCAGCTCTTTGGGATTGCTAAAATTAGATATGAATGTGCATTAATAAGTGGATAAACTGAGTGGAACTGTCAATCTCTTCGTTATGTTAAGGGAGCTGTCAAGCTCATTGGAACTCCCACCAGAACTGTCACAGGAATTGTTGATGAAAATGTCAACTGTCAATGGAAATGTCAAAGTATCTGTCTTGCTGTGAAGAGAACTGTCAAAGCACAATGGTACTGTCAAACTGTCAAGGGAATTAAGTATCCTGGCCTTTAAGTGAAGAAAAGTCTGCTGGTTAAAAGAAAAATCCGTACTTGCTATTTCATTTTGTTTGTGGATAGAAGACTGAGGCTTGTCATTATAGGAGTTGTGCAGCATGATGGAATTCACAGCTTACCATCATCACAATGAGGTGCCTCTCACTTCACAATTCAATGGACAGCTCCAAGTCTTTGATGTGGGGTCGTGATTACAAATGCTTGCTGTTATAAGGGACTAAGTCATTGAAGGAACTGATTCCTCATCAGTCAGTCAGGTGACTTCCTGCGGACATCTTGGTTGGCTCAGCAGCATTTGAATGAAGCGTGGACGTGATCTAGAAAATGGAAATACGAGTGTTGGAAATGCTACCCCTCCAGCACCCAGCCCCTTGTGACATCACATTACCCTATAAACCCTTTAGTAATCTTAAAAATATTTCTGTGTGCATAAAAAGTGGAGAAGCAGAAAGATTTAGAAAGTGAGTTCCATGGGTAGGGTCCCCCCATTCTCCACTGCAAGTGAGAATTTGGCATTCCAACCAAAACTCATTCCCTTTCAGCAGCACTGATAAATCCCACTCATGAATGAGGACAGAAATTTTCAGTGCATAACGTAGTGTTTGGCCACTGAAGGTTAAGTGTGTATCTTTTTTTATTTAAAGGAACTGTTCTTGAATTGGGGTAACTTTTGAAGATTTTAATTACATTATCTACGATGCTCTCATCTACTGCCCTTTGGACATCCCATAAGAAGTCCATTCTGAAAGGAAGCCCTCCACTTTACTGGTGTTAATGAAACACTGAGGCAATTAAACTCCATTCTGAAACTGTTATCATCCCATCAATAGCAGGGGAAGACAATCAATTTTCTCAGTTATCCTGCCACGGGAATTATAGCAGCCGGGACACGGACCATGCAAAGATCCATTAACCTTAGGTGGGACTTTCCAATCTTGTGGTGAGCGTGGCTAGAAACTCCCACCCAGGATCTTCGATTGAAATGAGAGACTAAGTAGGGTGTGAAATGATACACAGGAAAACAGGAAGAAATCTGAAATAAAGCTTGATAATCCATAAAGAGGAAAGCCAACCAATCCGTCATCCACCCAGAAAGATACAACATTAATCATTTTTTCCCCACTGCAGTATGCAGATTTTTACTTCTTCAACGATTCCAGGGATTTAAGCATCAAACTCATTGTGTGAAGAATACATTTCCTATGTAGATCCTGAATGTGCCTTTTACCAGTTTGCCTCTGGTCTCCATTGTCATGCGATTCCTGCCTTGCCATTTTGGATTCATTTCTGGATTATCTGATCACCATCACTTGAATTGCAGGGTGAGGATCTGCTTCACCAGACCACACTTTACTGCTAATGGTAACCCATCGAAGGTGAAGGGTTAATCAGTGGATCGCATGCTTCTGAATGTAGATTCTGATCAGATTTTAATGCACAATAACAGCTGTTTATATAGAATAACGTTGTCACTATTTGAATTGAACCCGTGGAGATGAGGCTCCATGCTGTTTGAATGATGGCACCCAAGGGGTTTGATTCATGTAATGATTTATATTTGCGTAGATTGCAACCTCCCAACTATCATCAAATCTTGATACATTCTACAGCATAAATTGCCACAGTTTCAGCTGGAATATAAATGCAGCTGTATTTGTAATTGAAGTCCCAACACGCGGGCGAAAGTCGTGTTTAGACACACTGGAATAAAGCACGATTGTTATCAAATTTGCAATTTTTTTTACCCCATTCTCCAGCGCACATTGTAAATTTCCAGCAGTGCGTACTTGCCATTATCCGCCCTTCACTCTTTCTGTACAGGTGATTGGTTTGGCTGCATGTGTACCTGCTTGTCCTGAACTCCACAAGTTTGGCACCAGTTGCCTCTAGACAAACCAATTTGGTAAAGGCTGAACCAAACAAGCATTAGACTGTGTGCTTGCACTCATCCCTCTTTAGGCCTATGTCATGAGTGCCTCTTTTGGCAGGCAGCACATATTGGGCTCAGCTTACATATGCACCACTATACTGGATGCCTTAGTGCCCATCTAAAGCCACTGATCAAATTTTGAGGTGCTCATAATTTCATGGTTTCCCTGCTGGCTGGCTGACAGGCAGAGGAGTTTGCTTAATATTCTGCAGGGGTCCCCCTCTCTGCAAACCTGCCTGTCCTCACTCTGGCTGTGATTACACAGGATGGCGGACAAGGCCCCAGTTGACGCCTTAATGGCTCCTTAAGAACCACTTCCCGCCTGGCCCCACTCTTCGTGCTGGTAGAGGATATCAGGGGTGGGAGTGGGTGTAGGGTATAGGAAGGGAGGGTGTGCAAGTTTGGCATAGTAACATGCTCAGGTCTGAAGTGCGTAAAGGGAAGAAAGAGGGCATTCCTCATGGCCACTCACCCTCCCCACTTTCTTAACCTAGAATTCCCCACCCCCCTCCCCTTCATGGCCTGTCTATCTGTCTCCTCCAGATGCTTCCTCCACATCTGGATTTTTGGGACAAACTTCCAACGCAACCCACGGGCCTCCTGCCCAGGCCCCTCCAAGAAATCCTGAGTCACCCTTCACCCAAATTCTCGCTGAATCCTGTAGCCCTAGCACTGGCCAACACTGCCAGTGGTGCTGCTGTAATTAAAGAGTTGCCAGCCAGTCAGATTTACTGACAGCTCTCTGATGGAGGAATTACTCCCATGAGAGGTGCTGAAGGTCTGGCTTCCGGCCAATTAGTCCACCTCAGAGGGTTAAATGGCTGAGGAGTGGCCGTCAGCAGGTGGGGAGATGTATTTCCCACCCATTATCTCAGTATAGCTGCATGGGAAATGCCATCATCTGAAAATGTCCGCCTAATGTTTCTGTTTGAAACTTATTGTGACATTTCTGTTTGAAAAAGTCAACATTTTGAAGCAATTTCATTTGGTCCAAAATCAATTAACACCCCCCCAAACCCCATTCACTAGGAAAATAAATCCTGCTATATTACAGCCTTTACTGATATCGAATTCAGACACCAATGTTTTTGTTTGAAATTTCTCTATTGCAACTATGCAACTGCCACCCAATTCATGCTTAAACTAATGGATGGAACCATATGCCAACTGTCATTTCTGCTTCGTAATATTTTGCTTAATGAATCGCCATCTGTTTCATGGTTAATTCAGCAGGAGAATCACACTCAGACCCGGATGCCGTCCTGCTAAGGAAAAGCAACAAGACAGAACCTAATTATAGATTTCTGTCGTGCAGGTGGAATTTAGCGTCAAGTAGGTTTCAGTTAGTGAAGAGGCTTCATTAGGCAGAGAGTTGTCCAAAAGAGTAAACGCCATCCAGTCTCATTCCAAACAGCACCCAAAAATGGTTGGACTGAAACCTCAGCTAATAATGAAACAAAAAAACCTTATTTATCAGTCACAGTACCTTTGGTCTTTTTCCCTTTGCTCCAGTTGTCCCAAACTAGCCAGTATGGTCCCTTCTATCAAATGGTATTGCCTACGAGTTCAAGCTGTGACAGGCAACCTAAGCTAGTCAGTGGTCCTCTGAGGCCACAAGATTGAAATTGGATTTGCACACTAATCTTGACCCCATCTATACAATTGAATACATTTAGTACGTGCTGAATAATGTTCACTAATGTCCCTTAGGGAAGGAAATCTGCCATCTTTACCTGGTCTGGCTTACAACAGTATGGTTGACTCTTAAATGATCTCTGAAATAAAGGGCAGTTAGGGGGAATGGGCAATAAATGCTGGCCTAGCCAGCAACACCCACGTCCTGTAAATGAATTTAAAAATTAACTTAATACAGTTATAGAAAATGCTTAATCATTCATTCATTAGTGGGACTATCATCAACTTCACACGGTACAAGCAAAAGAAATGTCTACACTTTGGACACAAAGGGAAAGCACAGTCAGTGTTGTGTGCAAGCAGCATGCACCTCATTTCACTTAGCCCTTGCTTTACATGTGTATCACTGCAACCATACCGGTAGGAAAAAAGCTGGGTGGATGGAAATCAGTGGAATGTGGCAACCCGGCATGTTTCATGGGCCGCACTCGGAACCCAGATGGGCTGCATGTAGGTTACCTATCACCAAGTTGGAGAGGCTAAAAGCTAAACATAAATAGAATACCCCTCTAATTACAACCCTAAAATATTCACTATCAATTGTCCTTCTCTGAATGAAGATTCATTTCCTGTTAGGGCAAACTTCTTTTAAGCATGCCTCTCTGAACTGCTATATTCAAATTACTCTTTACTCTTCCATTTGATATGATCTGATGCATGAAGGATTTACTTTAGTTTGTTTCAGAGGTCAAACTACCACGGGGAAAAAGCTGGATTCAAAGGAAAGTGGACACAGGGACCGCAATGTGTGATTGCCCATTCATTGTGATGCAGACAGTATGTAAACTGCATGCTCCCTGTTAATTTAAACATAAGTGTTATGTGGCCCAGCACCAAGCATGTTGCTGAACATCTGCTCATCTCAGCAGGGGTAGGCCCAATTTTGTGTGAGGACAACCTGATACCTCTTAAAGGGATTGTGCGGTCTGGCCTGCCTATCTACTGGGTGGACAGGCAGTGGGTAAATTATAATGATTGATGCCAGGCAAGTGGGCATTCATCAGCACAAACATACCAGCTGCACATTCAGTGAGTGGTTATGTTTAGGGGCATATTCAGTATGTGGTTACCTTTGGGGCCACAATCTCTTTGGATGCAATGCCAAAAAAACTACAAATATAGAGTCAATGGCACCTTGCACCATGGGGAATCTCAAGATTCTGACAAGGTTGTGTGTATGGTCTCTGCTCAGAGAAAAGCCAATGGGCTGACCACTGTTGATAGACAGAGTACATCTTTCACCTCTCTGATGCAGCAGTGGATGGTGAGCTGGGAAATGTTACACTTACTCCAGTTCCAACATAAAGAAAATCAGGCTCTGGTCACCTTCACAGCCATTTTAAGACTGCCCTTGTCCTGCTCTGAGGTTGCGAATGGTAAGGAGTCTCACAACACCAGGTTAAAGTCCAACAGGATAATTTGGGAGCACAAGCCACTAGCTTTCAGAGCACTGCCCCTTCGTCAGGTAAATGGGAGTTGTGTTCACAAACAAGGCATGTAAAGACACAAACTCAATTTACAAAATAGTGGTTGGAATGCAAGTATTTACAGGTAATGCTCTCTCCACTCACATTGTCTGTATCTTTAAGACTTGATTACCTGTAGTGACTCGCATTCCAACCAATATTTTGTAAATTGAGTTTGTGTCTTTATATGCCCTGTTTGTGAACTAAACTCCCACTTAACTGACAAAGGGGCAGCACTCCTAAAGCGAGTGGCTTTTGCTACCAAATAAACCTATTGGACTTTAACCTGGTGTTCTTACTGTACTTACTCCAGTCCAATGTCGGCATCTCCACATCATCATTGCGAATGGTGACAGAGTTCTGGGAGAGGTAGAGTGCAGTTGACACATGTGCTGTTCCTGGTTTAGGGAGTAGATGTAGATAAGTGCTTTCAGAAGGCCTTAGGTGGATAAGGTCTCCTGATAAGATCCCTTCTTCCCCACCTCCTTTTCCCTCTGCCTCATCATTATGCGAGAAACTGACCAGAACTCCTGCAGTCACAATCAAAACCTTCTCCATGTACATCACCACTTGCCATTTAACCAACTCTGGATACCAACAGCAGTTTTATAATCTTGAACAGAGCCAGGAGAAACCAGCCATTAAAGAGTCGGAGAATCAGTGCTCATTAAAGAGGGAGTCTCATTCTAAGTGCCAATCTTGAAGACGGAGCAGTTGAAATGAATTTACATTAACTTTGCTCTTTTATGTTTGGCTGCCTTGAGGACATTTTCTCTGTTTTAATCTGATGTAAAATACTGAGGCTAAATATCAGAGAGGAAACCTAATGTACAACATTATTAAGTACATCTTTGGACACAGAGTTGAATTATTATACACTTGAAATAATAGGCCAATGGGTTAATGTGTGTGTTACAATAATGGTGAATGAAATCTAATACAAGGATCCAGTTAATATGATTGAGCATATTAATATATGTGCTCATAGTTGGGTTGCAACCCCCTGGGTTAATAACTGGATCGAATGATAATGATCATTTGCATTTGTGACAATGTTAGGCATAAAGAATTGACCAAATCTGCTCCCCTAATTATGCTACAGGTTTCTCTGCTTCATCAAAAATATTTTGAAAAAGTCAGCAGAAAGAAGCCACTAGAGTTGAACGCCTGCATGGCAGTTCTGTTACCCTCTAAAGTGTACAGGCTTTATAAATGGGTCAGTTGCTTCTTATTCCTTTGTGTGTATTGAATTCAATGCCTTATGTCCTTTGCTAATTAATTTGTCAAGTAAATATCACTTGCGCTTCCTTTTCGCAATAGGAACATACAAACATAGGAACATAGGAATTAGGAGCAGAGGTAGGCAATTCAATCCTTCGAGTCTGCTCCGTTATTCAATCAGATCATAGCTGATCTCTCCCTTGTCTTAAATCCTGCCCACCTGTTCCCCATATCCTTTTATCCTTTTTTTGTTAGAAATATATCTATCTCCTTTTTGAAACCATTCAATGATTCAGGCTCCACTGTGCCAAGGGGCAGTGAGTTCCACAAATACACCATTCCCTGTGAGAAGTAGTTCCCTCTCATCTTTTTAATCTGCCCCCCCCCACCCCGGTTGGCAGACTCCCCTCTTGCCCCCCCCACCCCAGGCAGACTGCCCTACCCCACAGCCTGCCCTAATTGCTGGCCTCCCTCCAGTCCCAACCAATCCCCATGCAGAATTCCCATCAACCGCCCCTTAGTCCCCACCCGCAATAGGCACTGCCCCTTTGGTCCCACTCTCTAGGTCCTGCCCTCCTCCAGGTCCCACTCCCTTGGCACTGCCCGAAGTCCGGTGGGCAGTGCCAAGATACCCCTGGGCACGGGCACTTTACCTTTGGGCAGTGCTGGCTCAAAGGCTGGCACTGCCAGGGTGCCCATGCTCAGGGGGCACCACCCCTCCACTGCCCGACCCCCTGGGGGGCCTGGATTCACTCCAGCAGGATCTCTTGCTAGTTCCCCGAAAATGGAGAGTTACTCTAAACACTACCAGTATGAAATACTCTTGGTGGGGTGGGAGATGCTATGGGGCCAGGAGATTTCAGTCCCAGGCCCGATAATGACATTTAAATTACATGAAAAATACTTACCTCTCTTCCCGCCAGTATCCAGCGAGGTCCCGCCTGCGCCTGCTCTCCGGCTGTGGGAGATGCGCATGCATCGGAAACGCATGGTCAAATCCCACAAGATGGCCGACATGCGCATCTCCCAACCTGATGCGCCAAAAAACGTGTACGCTGGGATGGGAGAATCGGACCCTTTAATCCTGTTTTCTCACCTTACAGACCAGACCAGCTGAGTTTTTGCGGCATTCTCTTTATTTTTGACTTTTTCATTGATGGGCAAGAATCCGTGGAGGCAAAATTAAAATAGATCAATGTCTGTATTACAATAATAGAGAGAGGAATTTCATGCAAATACTTCACTTCTCAATTGGAATTGGTGGACACGGGAACAAGTTAGAGACAGGAATGGGCACAGAGGAAAGTACAACATATTCATGCAAATTCCAGTTAAAACTGAACATAATTGAAGAGAGTCCACAGGATACGCAGAACAAGTGTTTTGTGATGTAAGGTTGATGAAAGAGTTTACATGTTCGAGATACAAGGAACAAGGACCAAAAATAACGTGAAGTTTACAGAGTTTAAGCAAAGGGTTTAGTAGGATAACATGGGATTAAAATGAATGGCTAGTTTCTTTTCTTCCCTTCTTTGGCCGCTTCTTGAGTGTTTTTGGAGCTGCACTCATCCAGGCAAGTGGAGAGTATTCCATCACACTTCTGACCTGTGCCTTGCAGATGTTGGGTAGCCTTTGTGTAGTCAGGAGGTGAGTTACTCATTGTATTCCTAGTTTCTGACATACCCTCGTAGCCGTTGTGTTTATATAATGAGTCCAGTTGAATTCTGGTCAATAGAAACCCCAAGGATGTTGACAATGGGGGATTCAGTGATGGTAACACTGTTGAATGTTAAGGGGCGGTGGTTAGAGTGTCTCTTATTGGTGATGGTCATTGTCTGGCATTGGTGTTACTCGCCTCTTGTCAATTTGAACGTGGACTGTTTTAGTATCTGAGAAGTTGCAAATGGTGCTGAACATTTTGCAATCATTGATGAACATCCCTACTTCTGACCTTATGACAGAGGGAAGATCATTGATGAACCAGTCATTGGGCCGAGGACACTACCCTGAGGGACTCCTGCAAAGATGTCCTGGATGATTGACCTTCCAGAACCACAACCATCTTCCTATGTCCAGGTATGACTCCAACCAGTGGAGAGTTTGTCCTCTGATACCCACCGATTCCAGCTTTGCTAGGGTCCCTTGATGCCACATTCGGCCGGCTGCAGTTTTGATGTCAAGAGCTGTCACTCTCACTTCACCTCTGGAATTCAGTTTTTTTGTCCATGTTTGAACAAAGGCTGTAATGAGGTCTGGAGCTGAGTGATACTGGTGAAACTCAAACTGGGCTTCACTGAGCAGGCTATTGCTGAGCAGATGCTGCTTGATGGCACTGTTGATGACCCCATCCATCATTTTAGTGAAGATCGAGAGTAGACTGATTGAACGGTAATTGGCTGGGTTGGATTTGTCCTGTTTTTTGTATACAGGACATACCTGGGCAATTTTCCACATTGTCAGGTAGAAGCCAGCGTTGTAACTGCACTGGAAGGGATTGACTAGGGACGTGGCAACTTCAGGGGCACAAGTTTTCAGTATTATTGCCGGAATGTTATCAGGGCCCATTGCCTTTGCAGTATCCAGTGCCTCCAACTGTTTCTTGATATCACATGGAGTGAATCGAATTTGCTGAAGATTGGCATCTGAGATGCTGGAGACCACTGGAGGAGGCCACACAGACATGGCACTTCTGGCTGAAGATTGCTATGAATGTTTCAGCCTTATCTTTTGCACTGATGTACTGGACTCCTCCATCACTGAGGATGGGGATATTTGGGGAGTCTCCTCTTCCAGTGAGTTGTTCAATTGTCCACCACCATTCACAACTGGATATGGCGGGGCTGCAGAGCTTAAATCTGATCCATTGGTTGTGGGATCGTTTAGCTCTGTCTATCACTTGCTATTCATGCCATTTGGCATGCAAGTAGTCCTGTTTGGTAGCCTCACCAGGATGACATCTCATTTTTAGGTGTGCCTGGTGCTGTTGTTGACACGCCCTCCTGCACTCTCCATTGAACCAGGGTTGATCCCCTGGCTTGATGGTAATGGTTGAGTGGGGGATATGCTGGGCCATGAGGCTGCAAATTGTGCTGGAGTACAGTTCCATTGCTGTTGATGGCCAACTGCAAGTCATAGATGCCCAGTCTTGAGTTGCTAGATCTATTCCGTTTAGCATGTTGATAGTGCCTCACAACACGATGGAGGTTATTCTCAATGTGAAGGCTGGACTTTGTCTCCACAAGGACTGTGCAGTGGTCACTTTTACCAACACCGTCACAGACAGATGCATCTGCAGTCAGCAGATTGGTAAAGATGAGGTCAAGTATGTTTTTCCCTCTTGTTGGTTCCCTCGCCACCTGCTGCAGACCCAGTCTCACCGTTATATCCTTTAGGACCTGACCAGCTCGATCAGTAATGCTGCTGTAGAGCCATTCTTGATGGTGGGCATTGAAATCCCCCTTCCAGAGTACATTTTGCACCCTTGTCACCCTCTGTGCTTCCTCCAAGTGTTATTCAACATGGAGGATTCATCAGCCAAAGGAGGACGGTACATGGTACCCAGTAAGAGGTTTCCTTGCCCACACTTAACCTGAAGCCATGAGACCTCATGTGGTCTGGAGTCAATGTAAAGGACTCCCTCCTGACTGTGCCATCTCTGCTTGGTCTGTTCTACCAGTGAGACAGGACATATCCAGGGATGGTAATGATTGTTCTGGGGTGTTATCTGTAGATATGATTCCGTGCGAATGACTATGTCAGGCTTGACTAGTCTGTGGGACAGCTCTTCCAATTTTGACACTAGCCCCCAGATGTTAGTAAGGAGGGCTTTGCAGGGTCGACAGGGCTGTTTGTTTTGGAATTGTCTTTTCCAGTGCCTAGGTCGATGCCATCTGGTTTCATTTCTTTGTAGCGATTGATACAACTCAATGGCTTGCTAAGCCATTTCAGAGAGCAGTTGAGAGTCAACTACATTGCTGTGGCTCTGGAGTCACATGTAGGCCAGGTAAGGATGGCAGATTTCCTTCCCTCAAGGACGAGGTGTGATTTTCAGACAATCGACAGTGGTTTCATGGTCATCAGCAGATTCGTAATTCTAGATTTCTTTAAAATTCAGATTCCACTACAGCAAGATTTGAGCCCAGGTCTCCAGAAGATCAGCTGAGTGCCTGGGTTAATAGTCTAGCAACAGTACCACTAGGCCATTGCTTTCCTGAGTTTATGGCAGGTTGTTAATACAATGTCAGAATGTCGAGTCATTGCCAATGTGCTGCGCTGTTTCACAGGAGAAAAGACAAGACAGGCTATATAGGATAACCAACACTGATTGTTATGGTTCTTACATCATCACAGGCAGTGAAATTGTTGTCAGGCTCAGCTCATAACACAGAGGTTTTTAAATCGAACATGTTGAACACAGTAGGGCTCTGTGATTTACCCTCCTTTCTAACAAATCTTCACAGCAGGAAAGAAACCTGGTAAGAATTTTCCCATGTCTCAGAAACATAAAAATATAAACATTTCTTGTGTGGGTAGTCAGCGGCAATAATAAAGGAGGAAGTGATGTGGGAGGCTCTGGGTTCTGACCTGAGGCCTGTGACGCTCAGGCTTTTTCCTTCTATGTCGGATCTTGATGTGCATTATTTAGCACAGGCTCCATCATGTGGCAGGAATAGTTATTGCAGAAACACTTTGATCACAGATTTGCAATTCTTTTTTACAATCTATATAGAATTGGAACCTAGGAATTAGGAGCAGAAGTAGCAATTTAGCCATTTGAGCGTGCTATGCCATTCAGTCAGATCATGGCAAATCTCTCCCCAGTCACAAATCTACCTCACTACCTGTTCCCCGTATCCTTTTAATCCGTTTGGGGCAGGGAGTTCCACAAATCCACCACTCTCTGTGAGAAATAGTTCCTCCTCATCTCAGTTTTAAATCTACTGCCTCTCAACCTATACTCTGTGCGCCACAAGGGGAAACATTTGGTCTATGATTACTTTATCAATCCATTTTCGTATTGTATATAACTCGATCAGATTTCCTCTCATCCTTTTAAATTCCAGCAAATGTAAGCACAAACTATTTAATCGATTATTTCGTGCTTGGAATCAATCTGGTGAACCTCCTCTGAACTGCCTCCAATGCCACCAACTCCATCCTCAAATACGGAGACCAAAACTGGACATAATACTCCGGATCACAGAATCCCTACAGTGCAGGAGAGGCCATTCAACCTATCCAATCTGCACTGACTGTCTGATAGACTATCTTACCCAGGCCCTCTCCCCCACCCTATCCCGCAATCCCACATATTTCCCATGGCTAATCCATCTAATTTACACATCTTGGGACACTAAGGAGCAATTTAGCCAATCCATCTAACTTGTTGTCTTTGGACTTTATGAGAAGTACAAGGAAGACAGAACTAGGTACTGGCACCATGAGTGGGATTTTACAGCTTCGCTTGTCCCAAAACCATAAAGTCCATCCGAGGTCAATGAACATTTCCATAGTCTGCCCCTTGCCCGCTCCAAGACAGTAAAATTCTGGCCCATTTGTCAGAGAGGGCTGCTTTCCTTGATATATGATCTCAACTGAGTAAAACCAAGCAATTGGATTGTGCCTGGCTATCAGCTGTAATCATTCAATAGTGGAAGCTACAGATCAGTGCTGACCAGCTTTTGGAGGCTCTCCAGGTAACATTTGAATATTGCAAGCTAGAGACACAGTTGTCTGTCAAGACGTTAAATAGATCTACGCAGACGTTCTTTCCCTTTACAGAGTGTATCGTGAAAGTTAAAAGGTACAGTCATGAATCCACTAAAATCCAATGGTTGTTAAGAGGCTTCAACCTCTGTGTGATCCTGTACCTGGTCTGAGTGATACAGTCCAGCTTTTACAGACAGTCTGCACCCAAAATCTTAACTTCTCTGTCCCCGCTACTGCTTTGTTTCAGATTTCCATTTTCTGCAGCTTTTCCCAACTCCTCGATTATGGTATTTGACGGCGATTTAACCCAAGCTACTGTATAGAATACCATCATATTTTTACAATTTAACTCTAGATTTTTGAATGTTCGGCAAGATACAACACTCCCCTTTGAGTGAGTCCTGGCTTCCTGGCTTTAGGTACATACAAGAGTATATCTTTTAGTTGCCCAGATATGCAAGTCATTTAGGGCATGCCCAGAGTTCATCCCAGAGTCCTCTTTGCTCCAGAGAACTGAGCACATTAACTAGGCCGACACTTTAAGGCAGTGCTGAAGGAGCTCTGCATCAGAAGTGCCATCTTTTGAATGAGATGTTAAACCAAGGCCCTTCCTGCCAATTTCAGGTGGATTGGAAAGATCCTAGTGCACAGGTCATTGATGAACAGAAGACTTTCCACAGCATCCTGGCCAATACGTAATCCCTCAGCTAACTTTGATGAAGTAACTGATCTTTTGTTGGATCTATTTGTAGAATTTTGCTGCCTAGCTTCTTCTTAGATTTTACCTCCATTGGCCAAAAAGCACCTCAGGGTATCTTGAGTTTGTAAAAGGTGTTAAATAAATATAAGTTCTTTCTTCTCTCATTCCCTGTATTTCCCTCTTCCAATGTTACTGTGTGCTTTCATTAGCTCTGCATTAACTTCAGAAAGCAGCACTAGAAACACCTCAATGGATATGGTCTTGGGTTGGGAGAATCAGTTTACTTACTGTTGACTGGCCTGTTCATCAACCCAATCCCAAGTCCCAGACATTTCACTGGGTTAATCATGTTGGGGCTCCTTGACTCTGCAGGAGTGGAACCGAGGCTGCACATAGAAACTGGTGGGAGATCAGAGGTGCACTCTGGGGTGGGGGTGGGGTGGAGACCTTTAAGGTGTGGAAGATTTGATTTTCAAAAGCTCTGCCTCCATGCATGGGAAACAAAATGAGAGGACCATGAGATAATCTGTCCCTTCTGGGATCAGTCCATTGAATGGCTTCGCTTCAAAGTTCTTAATTCCCTGTAGCAAACCCATACCAATGGTTGGTGGCACAGTGGTTGGCACACTGCCTCACAAAGCCAGGGACCCGGGTTCGATTCCAGCCTTGGGTGACTGTCTGTGTGGGTGTCCCCTGGGTGCTCCTGTTTCCTCCCACAGTCCAAAGATATGCAGGTTAAACAGACTGGTCATGCTAAATTGACCTTAGTGTCCCAGGATATGTACGGCTGGAATGTGTGGGGTTATGGGGATAGGGTGGAGGAAAGGGCCTAAGCCAGATACTCTGTCAGAAAGTCAGTGCAGACCCAATGGGCTGAATGGTCTTCCTCTGCACTATAGGGATTCTATGATTCCTACTCTTAGCAGCCGTGACATCTGACATGGGTGCCAGACAGAATTTTCTCCTACCCGGACACCAGCTGAATTTAGGTTTAACCATTCCTCAGATGGAAACCTGTTGGATATGAAGGTCCAAAGCAAATTTTCCTTACATTCCCTCTAAACCTCCTGTCCCCTACCTGAAATCTCCCAGTCATTGATCCCTCCCCCAAAGGGAGAAGTTTCTTCCTATCTACCCTAGAATGGTAATATAAAACTTATAAAAGTCACTCTTTTTAAATTTGCTATAAATAAGTAGATCAGGTTGAAGTAAAGATTACAAGGTGCCGTATATGTAGACTAAGGATTTACCACATATGCTAGATGAAGACATTGTCTATTAAATAATTAACAGTAGTGAATTGTTAACAAATATTGTGATTTTAAAATGCAGTTTTGAATGTCTTGTAAGTTTTGGCCAAGGGCAGCCTGCCCTAAAAGTATAATGGGAAAAAGCAGAACCAGACAGGCCACATTTACTGGAACAATGAAGTACAAAACCTAGTCAGTGAAAGGCTTTGGAATATCTTGCAGCTGAAAAGTACTAAGATTGTCATATGAATAAAAGGAGTTAATTGCTAATTAAAATGAATAGGAACATTCCACTCCTTAGTCTTGGCCCCCCAGCGGAGGCTGTGATGATAAGATATAGCTAGTTAGGCAGAATGACTCCCTTTTGGTTCCCACAGCCTGCAAGTGGAGAAGGGAAACCTTGAACCTGTCAGACATGCATAGGTAAGGTTGCCAGATAGAAGGAGGAAAGATTTCCAGGTCCAGTTAACCAATGAGCGCCTAATTATGCTAAGGAGTAGAATGCTGTTGGCTGATGTAATAATGTGTAACATTGTAATTGGACCCTCCAGTTTGGGTGACAAGTTGGGCAGGGAATTGAAGTATTCAGAAGGGTGTATCAGTCTCATGCTTATACTGTTACATCAGAAAGGGTAGCCAGTGCTTGCTGATTATCTTTTCTCCAGATGCATGTATTTGCTCTTCTCGCTCTTTAAATACATGCTGTTTTTTGTGGTCTCTGTATTGGTTGAGTTCAGCTAGACATAAGACTCCCCAGAGGGATACCCCCAGAAAATTCCTCTTAACAGCCACTCACAGTTTACTCACTCCGACTGGTAAGAATATGAAACTCACTACAACATGGAATAATTGAGACAGACACGTAGCTGCACATGAGGGGAAGTTGGATAATGTGAAAGAAAGGAATGGGAGGTTATGCTGATATAGTGAGTTGAAATAGGGATAAAGGAGGCCTATAAATAAATAGTGGTACTGACAGTTGTGTCAAATGGTCTATTTCTGACCTGTAAATTCAATGTAACATTATGCAATTTTCTTACAGTGCAGGCTGCAAGGGTTTTATCAACTTCCATACTCACACTCTTCAATGAAACATCAAGGTAGCTACCAATTATTAATTGTTCAGTTCAGCAGAAGTATTTTGCATATCCTTTGCAACTTCTTCGACCCGCTGCCAATGTTATGGATTGGCTGGCTCTAACAATAAGGACCCAATTTTCATTCCAATGCCTCAATTGAAAATGACAATTGGGCAATTTTCTGTAACGGGTAGCCTATCGCGAACATTGGATTCGACTGCACGTTGAAGATTCGCTCCGATCCTTTGGAAAGTCCTTTTTTTATTGAGTTCGACATCAGTGATAGCAACCAGAATGCCAATGTGTGACCATAATTCACATAGGGATTGATCATTCTTAAGCAAAAATGGAGCTACAGATTGAGTGTTGAGTTCACTCAAGGAGTTTGCAGACATTTTAATTTCACACCGTCCAGTAGAGAATAATAGTCTTTTAATGCATGTCCTCAATATGACATGACGGGGTATTTAAAGAAGAAACAATCACAAATGTTAAGCTAACAGTGGCTAAATACATTAAGCAGAGAAAGGTACATGGCTCTGGGGAAAGCTTGGGGCCGTAAGATTATTTTGGATTGTGTTGTCTGTGAACCAATACTGAAATAAATGGGCCAAGTGGCCTCCTTCTGTATTGTAAGCTTCTCAGAATCCACGATAGTTCACATAGAGTGCCTCTCTCTGGGCTGATGATTACAATGAATTGTGACTAATTAGCTGGCTGTGTCAAGCCATAGATAATATCAATATTTCCCAATAGCTATAGAAAGCTTATTGGACCATTAAGTCTTGGAAATAGCTCATTGCTGTTCACACTTTGAGAAGCAAATGAGTCTGGAAGTTATTAGGATGAGTGCATGACGCCTCTTGGGTACAAATTAGACACTGTTAGCTGCATCATGCCAGGATAATGACTCTCCAGCACTGAGGGGAATCTGTGCTGCCAGAGTTTAAAAACTGCAAACGGGATCAGCAGCTGTAAATAATTCTGGGGCTTTGAGAGAGGTTGACTCCAGGTTGCTATTCAACATATTAAAACAGCAACAGAGAAAGTCACCATTCGGTTGGCTGTGTCTCAGCCTGTTTCTTTCTGCATTGCCTTCAAAATGTTACAATTTCAAAAACATATCAAATTTCCTTTTGCAATTGTGGTTGGATCTGCTTCACTACCATGGCAGAAAGTGTATTCGCTGACAGAATGGACATAGACAATGGACAGCAGGATGTGGTGGCACAATTACCATGTTGTACCATGTTGTACCATGGGCGTGTATGGGGTGTCAGGGAGGGGTAGTATCTTTGGTGGGGGAACATGTCGCGTCCTTTCAGGGTGGTTTGTCCATCTTTTGCCCCCATCTGGGACTCAGCTCTCACTGTGGCTCCCTGTTTGCATGCAACAGCGGACACAGCCCGGGCAATGGCCTCGACAAGCCAGGTGAGGGTAGCAGATGGGTCTCAACCCTGTGAGATAGGGAGTTGTCTATCCCAGCATGTGAAGACAGAGTCCGGTGGATTGAACGGACGAGACCATCGGAAGGTCCAACGGTCAAGAAGGCGGCCTCTGCAAGTGTGTCGTGGAACGCGAAGAGCAGGACAGGACACAGAAGATGTCCTGGTCATCCACTGCGCCTAGTCCCACCTCCAGCCGTGTGCACACTTTTGGACAACCCTACAGCAGACAGAGCAGAGAGAAGAACAGCCTTAGTTGCCAGAGTGCTTACAAGATACAACATTGACAAAGCAGCCCTGAGTGAAACTCATCTTGCCAACGTAGGTCAGTTGACTGAAACTGGAGGTGGATACACTTTTCTGGAGCGATCACGGAAGCGATGAGCATTGTGATGCTGGAGTTGGATTCGCCGTCAGGAGTCACCTCGTTCAGGAACTTGCTCATCTACCTAAGGGTGTGAACGATCGGCTTACAACATTACAGCTTCCGCTACAGAAGTCAAACCACCCTGATCAGCACCTATG